>NC_134714.1:105432500-106057500 GCF_049634645.1 Pelodiscus sinensis
ATGTAGCATTGCACCAAGAGACGTTCCAATATGGCTTTTTGTTCTGTTCTCTTTATTAGAAAAAGGGGAAGATTTTGGCAAGTTAGACCCAAAGCACTGGCCACTTAGCCAGTAAATGAACTGAAGCAAAAAAATTCAGTTTTGCTCTATTGTAAAGGAGCTTGATGACTCGATCCCCATTCTTGCAACATATACTGTGTGGCTGGACCTTGCACTTGCATGTAGCCCAGTGGAGTCACTTGTCTCTATGTAGCTGTAGGAGTCTGTCTGTGTAGAACTAGTTTCAGGATTGAGGCCTAAGTAGCTAAATAGCTTTGCAGAACCATTTTAGTTATATTTTGTGATATAAGAAAAACAAGAAGATTAGTGTGGATCAGTCTGGGTAGTATTGCCAAATAGAGACTAAACCATTGTAGCATAATGCATTAGCAGGGTGTTACTGTACATGGTTATTCTTCAAAGTATCAGACAGGAATTGAGGTCTGCAAATCAGTTATTGGGCATCATATTGTTTATACGGGAAAGCGAAGAAACAAATAACCCGATGATCTTGTTTAGTGATGTTTATTTTTTCCTTCTAAGCACAAATTAAGTGATGCTTAATATTTGTTTCCGTAATAATAATAATGGATTATCCAGATGCTTTAAATATATAGTTAGACATCTAAATCACTAATGAAGATTTGTTAAAACCATTTTGATAGGATAGCATTCTTTAATGTCTTCAGAACATATATAATATAGTAGTTATGAACGAATCAGATGGATATGAAGATAAAAGTATGCTATCATGGTATGGTGGCAGATATTCTACATACACATAGATAGGATCTTCATTTCTAACACGGAATTTGCCACAGTTCAAATCCTCCAATTTAAAAATAATTACCTATTTTTGGCCATGTTTGTTTCTTTTTTCCAGATCATGGTAATTTGCAGATTACTAAAGTAGGAGGCATAAAAGTTGAGGGGAAGGTGCTAAAGTCAGCTAAGTCAGTTTTTTGTTTTTTGTTTCCCATAACCTTGATTCATGAGTCAATAGAGTTTGACACCCATGTTAAAGCTTTAAAGGTCTGGACATCAGCTGCCTTTGACAACTTTGCTCATTGGGAGTGATGAGTGTCTCTCTCAGTGGGAGCTTGCATGTCCAGGAGGCATAGCTTCCTCAGCAGATGACTCAAGACTCTGGAATTTATGCTGTGCAAAAATTACCTTTTTCCATTGAACCATTTCCATTAGATGATAGCCCTCATTAAAAAGAGTGGGATCCTGGATGTAGATGTAGCCAGAGGCGGCCCTGGTATGATGGCTTCAGTAGCCTCATAGATTTTTTTTTTTTAAAGCCAGAAGGTCATCTTGTCTGACCTTTTGCACATCTGTACGTATCCTATGACTGACATTATTTTAAAGGTGTCATGTCATTTTAATGGGCAGCTCTTATTCCAGTGGTATCTGTCTGCTCTTCAGGACCCTCATTTTATAGATGGGGAAATGAGACAGAGTGCCTAAGTGAATTGTCCCAGGCCACCCAGGAAATCTGTGGCAGATCAGAGAATTTAACCTGGATCTCCCAAGTTCCAGGTCCCAACCACTGGGCAAGCTGTCCTCCCAGGAAATCAGGCAGGGAGCAAAGATGGCTTTTTTTCCTAATTCAGCATGATGGTGATCTGCAGAATTGTTGTAATTGCAGCTCAGGCAAACCCTGTTCCTTCCATTGGATGATATAGAGAGAAACAACTGTCCTGGAGTTTCCCTCCTGAGATTCATTCCACAAGTATTCTCAGAAGAGAGAACAATTCATATTGGGTATATTTTCTCTACCTTCTAATGCATTTTCATAAAATCTTCTGAAAATGGTATCCATTAAATTATGAATGTGTAATATATCCTCTTAAGGTTCTGAGGAAAACCATGTTGCCTGGAGTTTTTTTTTTAAATAGCTATATCTGACTAGTCTGTATTACCCAGCTACTGCAGCTGTATTTTAGTCATACTACGCCATTAACAGCTAATGAATCTTGTTTTCATTGTCATGTGATTAAAAAAAAAACATTTAAACATCTTTCACTGCTTGACT
The DNA here is from genome assembly GCF_049634645.1 of Pelodiscus sinensis. Classification (NCBI taxonomy): domain Eukaryota; kingdom Metazoa; phylum Chordata; order Testudines; family Trionychidae; genus Pelodiscus; species Pelodiscus sinensis. Next base: position 105,434,578 of record NC_134714.1, read on the forward strand.
TGGCTCTGAGCCAAGTCAACAGCAACAGAATCTTGTAAAAATCCAGTTTAATCCGTTCTACATTTTGATATAGTCATACTACCTTTACTAGGTAATCCTTGTAGAGAGAGTCATGCTAGCCTATTTTCTGCCCCATCCCTTCTCAGCCCTGCATTCCTGCATAGGATTCCTACATACAGACGTGCATTTGAGATGAGCTGATAGATCTTGGTGCATAGTTAAGAATATTTTTTTTATGAACATACACATAATCTACATGTCTCTCGGGGGGCAGCTGTGTTAGTCTGTGACTACAAAAATTCCTGTGCAACTTAAAGGTTACCAGATTTATTTGAGCATAAGATTTCTTGGGTAAAAACCACTTAGGTGTATGGAGTATAAATTACAGAGGTGGGGGTGTGTATAATATACACTAACATCAAAAGAAGGGAGTTATTTATCAAGTGTAAGGCCAGTGTTATCCCAGTGTAGGGATATGGCTTGCTCCTAGCAGTTGATGGAGAGGGGTAAATACTAGGAATGTGAAAGTGTACCTGTGTACATGATTAACCAGTGAGCCTGGGCTCATCAGTTAATGTGCATGATTACACGCAGCACCCACACTACTGCCTCTGTATCAGAGGCAGCGGCGTGAGGGAGGGCAAGTGCGAGCCTATGCACATGTGGAGTGAACTTAAAAGCTGGCTCTCTGGGAGTTGCCTGCCCCCCGCCTGTGTTTAATTGCTGAAATTTTCAGCGGTTATGCCTTTATTTGAATAAATGCATTTTAGCATCTCTAGAGAATACCAGTTCTACAAAAAAAAACTTCAGAATCAGACTACAAAAAGACACAGTGGAGCTGCAGTTCATTTGCAAATTTAATATCAAATTAGGGCTGAATAAGGACTTAAATTGGTTATCTCACTAGAAAAGCAATTTTCCCCCTTGGTATTCACATCTCCCTATCAACTGCTGGGCATGAGCCATATCCTCCTTTATTGAATTGTCCTGATGCAATGGTTTTTACCCACAGAAACTCATGTCCATCTATGTTCCCTCTAAGTTGCATTGCTGCGTGACCATATAGCTATTTTCTGAGCCCTGCTCAGAGGTTCAAAACTCCTACCTAACCAGGTAGCTTAGCTGCCTGGCAGACAATGGGATGTCTAGATAAGCAGCAGCAAAATGGAGTTGCTACATGCTTCAACTGAAGACATCCCAGAGCAGATAAACAGAGACGATAAGGAGGGAATAAGTGGCTGGGGTGAGTGAGTGAGTAATTGATTGGCTTAGAGCAGTGTTTCCCAATTGGTGCTCTGCGGTACCCTGGGGTTCCGCAGAGCACAACGAGGGGTTCCGCGAGGAGCCGGCGCTCCCCTGCCCCCTCTGAAAAAGAGAGAGAGAGAGCCCGTCCCTGCCGTGCGCGACCTTCCCTGAGCTGCCCCTGGCTGGCTGCTGCTGCCCTGCGCAGCGCACTCAAACCAGCAGGTGGAGAGACTCCCGGACGTGACATAAAGTCACAGCCCGGGATTTTAAACGTGCTGGGCGTTGTGATGAGTGCATGGCTGAGTTGCGGCTTCGGAGTCCGGGGACAGAGCACAGACTCCGGCCCCACAAAGTGGAAGGCAGAAGGTACGGGAGAGGGAAAGGGATGGGGAGGGAAGGGAAGGGTCTTGTGCAGAGGGAAAGGGGAAGGCACCCCGGGAGCACTGCAGATTGGCTGCCCGCGCTCTGGGCTCGCGGCACTTGGGGGGGGGGGAGGCGCCAGCCCCGGGCGTGCAGTGCTTGGGGGGGCCCTGCCCCTGGGTGCACAAGAGTCCCTGCCCTCTGGTGCCCGGCAGGCGAAAGGGACAGGGGTGGAGGAGAGACAAATGGCAGGGGGCCAAGCTCAGACAATGAGGAAAAGGGCAGGAGGAGAGGTATTAGTGGGAGGGGCACAGGGTGATGCTGGGAGGGGAGAGGGTAAGGGCATTGGGGGCTAGAGGGGTGAGGGGAGGTTCTGGGAGAAGGCTTGAAAGAAGGGGTGGGCATGAGGAAGGCTGGGATGGAGCAAGTAATGTGTGAGGGCACAGGGGCAAGAGGGGAATGGGGGCAGAGGGTGGTGAGGGGTGGGCATAAGGGAAAAATGGAGCAAAGGGGGCAGGGGAAGTGAGGGAAGGGGGAGGCACCAGGAGGGTGCAGGGGTAAGAGAAGGTGCAGGTGCCAGGGGATTCTGGAGGGACCACCATCAGAGGAGAGACGTAGGGCAGGTTTGTAGAGGGAGGTGTTAGAAGAGGGGATGAGGAGGGGTAGCTCACATGATCAGAGTGGGGCTACTGGAGGAGTGGGCACAGGGAGGAGAGAAGGGCTGGTGGAGGGGGGCAGGTTGCAGGAGGGCTGAGGACAGAGAGAAGAGCAGGAGTCAGGACAGCAGAGAAGGGTGAGGAGTCGGGGGGCAGCAGGCACCAGGGGAGCTGACATGGCAGCAGAGGGAAAAGATAGAGGTTTAAAAATATTTATTCATAACTTGGGTGGCACATCCAAACAAGCCACATGAACTCAATACTGGTGCACAACACAAAATTCATTTTGCTCATGTAAGGAAACTCTTAGGCTGTGTCTACACTGGTTGTTTCTTGTGCAAGAACACATCCACTCTTCCATGTGCGAACTGTGCTTTTGCACAAGAGCATCTATGGCAGTGTGGACACTCTCTTGTCCAAGAAAGTGCCGATGGCCATTTTAGCCATTGGGCTTTCTTGCTCAAGAAGTTCATGTTGCCTATGTACACTGGCCTCTTCCGCAAGAATAGTTGCTCAAAAGAGCTTATTCCTTAGTGGGAGCATCGTAGTTCTTGTGCAAGAAGCCCTGATTTCATACATGAGAACGTTAGTGTACTTGCACAAGAACACATGGCCAGTGTAGACAGGCAGCAAATTTTTGCGCAAGAGTAACCGCTTTGGCACAAGATCGTTCCAGTGTGGACACAGCCAAAGGGAGGGAGGAAGGCAGGGGCAGGGAATCAGCACTGGCTCAGCATGTCTACATGGTTTGGGGGAAGGTGCAGGGAAATTGAGCTCAGCTGGGTTGCAGAGTGGGGAGATCTGGGGAGCTGGGTGGTGGGGTGGGGTGGGGTGTGTGTGTGTGTGGAGCTCAGAGCTCAGTTTGACTGCAGGAGGAGGGAGGTGCCGGGAACCGGGGCTAGACTCAAGGGGAGGAAGGGACAGGGAATTGACTCTTGGCTCAGCAATTTTGTGGGGCTTGGAGGAGGTGCAGGGAAATGGGGATCAGCTGTGCTGTAGGGGAGGCATGCAGGGAACCAGTGTAGGGCTCATCTGGGCTGAGGTGGATGGGGGAGGGCATACAGAAAAGACGGGCAGCTCAGCTGGGCTGTGAGGGGCCGCAGGGAACTGGTGCTGCACTCCCTTGGATTGTGAGGGATGGTTTTGGGGGAAGTGCAGGGAACCAGCAGGGGTGGGCAGCTTAGTTCGGTTGCAGGGGATAGAGGTGCAAAGAAGCCTAGTGGGAAAGGGGGGGTGGGGACACCAGGAGCCCTGAAATGACCTCCCCTGGACCAAAAATCCCTCATCTGGGACCAGTCAGGTCTAGAGGGTGCCAGATCAGGGAGGTCCAACTCCTACCCAAGTCCCCTCCTCGCACCCTCCCTCCAGCCTGCTTCTGCACCCTACCTATCTGGTCTGCACCCTACCCAGACCTTGTCCCCTTCCACCCCCCAGCTCCCTCCCAGATCCTGCACCCCATCCCTATCCCGCTCCTTGGCAGCCCTGCCATCCACCCTAGCACCGCTCTGGCCCCAGCACCTTGCCTCACACCCCAGGACTCAGCACCGCCCTAGCCCCAGCCCCAGCCCCCTTCCATCCACGCTAGCACCCAGCAGCACCCTGCCAGTCACCCTAGTGCCCAGCAGAACCATGTCCCTGACCCCAGCACCCTGCCACCTGCCTGTCCCAGTACCTTGCCCCAGCACCCTGCCACCTGAGCCAGCATCCTTCCACCCAGCAGCACCCTCTCCGCAGCCCCAGCACCCACTAGCACTCTGTCCCCTACCCCCACCAGCACATTTGGGACCATATTAGTGAGGCTTGGGGGTTTTTGGAGGAGCTTTTTTTTTTGTTTTTTTTGCATCTCACTTGTGTGTCCCCAACTGACTTTTCTGTGGGTCAGTGACCTTTGACTCAAAACAGGTTCCTCACCCCTCTCACATATAAAGACAATGCTAAAACCTTTTGAGTTTGACATAATATTGTATTTAAAAATTAAGCCAAGCTAACAAGCCCCCAATTGGGACCAAACCCCCATTTCACTGAAACATCATAACACTCCTGCACCACCTGACCCCAAATCTGAGCCTATCATACACTGGAACCCCCTGTCCTGAGCCTCTTACATCCCCACACTCCTGCATCTCCACATCCTCAGTCTTCTGCCACAACAGTCCTCCACCATCCACACATCACAAATCTGTGTCCTGAGCCCATCATACTCACAAACTTCTTGCCCTGAGTCCCTCACATATCCAGCCCAAACTCCTGCACCCTCACATCCACAAGCCTGGCTTGCTCAGCACCCCAACCTTCCACCTGAACCCAACACTCCCAACCTAGAGCCCCCTCCCTGAGTCAACAGCCCTTTCTCCTGCATCCAAATTCCCTCCCAGAGCTTGTACTTCTCACCCCTTCCCACACCCAAATCCCTCATTCCCACCCCACATCTCACTCACTAGGTTGAGACAAGTATAAGGGCTGGGGATAGCAAGTGATGGAGAGGAGGGGAACAGAGTGGATGAGGCCTCACAGAAAGGAGATGGGGGGGGGGAGGTGTCTTGGGGAAGGAATGTGAATTTCATGAATTGGTGGGTCCCTCTCTCCTCCCCCGCCCCCCACCCCTCCCCCCCCTTTTTTTTTTTGCTTGACAAACCTAGGGGTTCCTTGAAATTTTGAAAAGCTGAAACGGGTTCCTCAGCCAAATAAAATTGGGAAACACTGGCTTAGAGGAAAGTCAGAAGGGAGGGGAGTTTGGAGAGTCCTGTCTACCTGAGGGGAGAGAGAGAAAGGGGCAGAAACCCAGCAGTCTTTTCAACCCTCCTGAGGTTGAAGGGGGAGGTAAGGAACTGACTGCATGGTGTAGGTGGGTGAAAGAGAGGGTGGCTGGATGCTGGCATCTGTGAAGTGAGGCGGAGGCATTAGGCAGTTTGTTTGGGGTGTCTTAACCCACTTATTGCAGTCTACTCTGTCTGTCTGGGTTTGGGGGGAAGCAGGCTGCCAGAGGACATTTGCATGATTACATTCCAAATACAGTTTGCATAGGTGTTAATGGCTTAAGATAAGAAAGAAAAATATTCTTTTTAATAGGTTTTTTTTGGAGTGTTGCAGATATCTAAAACTCTGAACATAATGATTTTTTAAAATCCTGTGTTACTAATTAATACATGGCAAATTGTTATGCATTTAAGGCCAGATCTTTGCTTTGTTGTAGAGTTTTGGCTTTTAAGAATCAGAAGTAGCAAGTACTAGGTGTGATGCTAGTTTTGTAGGATGAAACCTTATATGCAAGCTCTTTGAAACAGGCATCTGTCTACACATTCTAAAGTCATGTGTTAATTTATTCTAGAGCTTCTACTCTTTGAGTTTGAGACAGACATAAGGCGAAAGTTTCAAACCAGGAGCTTTTATCTGTTTTTGCGGCATGGATCCTAAACATTCCCCAGAGACACTGTATAAGCCTTAGTGAATGCCTATTACTGTCCTTTCTAGTGTCAATGAATATTGTATTAGTGATGCTTTCCTTGCAAATACTATTTCTAGTTGACTCATAGATTTGTTTAGCATCTTAAAGCTGAGCTACATGTGGATAATATGCATTTTGCTGTGTGTACTAGCTTAAGTTGTTAGCAAGGATGATGATACATGTACTCCAAGGATAGTGTTAATTTTATTAATTTGATTTCATATTTAATATTGCAAGCATTGCTCCTAGTTAACTATCCCTTTTGGATATGGATTGTTTTATTTATATATGTGTTTTGTTTGTGTTGGTGCTTCACATCTACACACTGCCTCTATACTCATGTTGCACATAAGAAATTTCAACCTACCCAAAAGAAAATTCAAACCTTCCAAGGATAGAAAATGTTAGAGGGAACACTGACGCCCATATAAATTTTAGTTTTTAAGGTGCTACGAGACTCCTCATTATAATCTGCATGGTCTAAAGCCATGCAGGTCTTAGGATTGACTGACAGTGACTCTTTACAGGAATATTTATCTGCTTGTGTGAAGGTCTGTGACACATTTTGAAACAATATGTAAATGCCAATATTATGCAGTAGTTGTTTAAGAAGCAGATGTCTCTCTACATAATCATAGATTCAATTTAGTGTTGTTTATTTGAGAACAAGTGAAGACTCAACAAACCAGAGGAAATGTTAGTAAACTAAAACCCACTTCCTGTGGCTAACCATCTATACCTTACAAACAGATACTAATGTGGTAATTAAATCTCAATGAATATTTATAAGAGCCATACTTGAGACCATTTCACTGAATTTGTTCGATTCATCTTCAATTTCCAAACTGAGCCAGGGATCTTGTGATGAGTATGTGGTCAAGTGTGTCATGCCTATTTTGTTAGACTGGATGTTTTCACAGGATTGAGGATAGTTTACACAGTGAGCTTGTCTTCATTATCACGGTCCTGCAGTCAATGAAGCTGGTTTAATGAAGACCCAGTATATATGATGGTAGACCACTTTCTAGTTGAGTCCAGTACTCCAGCTTCCTGAGAAGAGTAAGGGAAGTTGACAGGAGAGCATCTCCCATTGATATAGCACAGTGAAGACACAGTAGAGAGTTGACCTAGCCTACATTATCAGTTATGTTATTCATGTAGCTAGAGTAGCATAATTTAGCTTGAATTATGCCTAATAAAGCAATACCTGAATCATATTGTTTTTCAGAGTTCCTTTGCAGAATTGTTGCAGTACGATGCTCTGACACCAGTCTGACTCTCACTCTCTCTGATTGCCTGTCTACACTGGCCTCTTCTGGAAGAGCTCTTGCGCAAGAGGGCTTATTCCTGAGTGGGAGCATCAGAGAACTTACACAAGAAGCCCTGATTTTATACATTAGAACATCAGTTTACTTGCGCAAGAACATGCGGCCAGTGTAGACAGGCAGCAAGTTTTTGCACAAGAGTGGCCGCTTTTGCGCAAGATTGCGCCAGTGTAGAAACAGCCTGAGAAAGCATCTTCAGACTCATTATTCTGTCCAACAGAGAGCTTGCAAATAAGTTCCCAGCAGTTTGAAAAGAGAACTCAAGATAAATGGGATTTTCAGTCTTAGAATGTGTTGACTTTTAGGGCAACAAGGAGATCCTGATTGCTGAATCAGCATTTCTTCCAGTTCCTTCCACGTGTGCACATGTAAAAGCTTAGCCTGCCTTTTTGCCATATTTATTACTTTCCAGATAGCTGGAACTGTAAAAGGGGGAAAAAAAAAAAACCTCTCAAAAAAACCCGACGACAACCCTGAGAACCCTAGGCTCTATTTCTTTTTCAGGTATAATCTGAGTGGTCTAGACTGACTTCCACTTCAGGGATTGCAAATAGTTCTTCATGTAGCAATGTATTCTAGCAGGTCATAGTCAGGGATCCTAGTTTACTGTGATGATAAAACCAAAATTCTCACATTAAAACTCCAAGCCTAAAATCTGCTTTTTTCTACAATTAAAATGAAACACTAGGTTGCAATGCAGTACACGGAGCCCCCCTGGCCTTCACTCCCACAAGGAGCTGCAGGGACATGCTGATCACTTCCAGGGAGGTGCACAAATCTGGGTAAAGAGCCCGTCAACCCTCCTTTTCAGCATTAGTGGGGGACCTGGGCAGAGTTCCCTCCAAGTTGCGTGCAGAAAAAAATTCTGCCCCATGCACCTCCTACACAGAGCTGCACAGCCATGTGATGGGTGGCAGGCAGCTGCTGCGGTGGTGGCTGGGGCCAGAGGAGATGTGAGCCACGTGGTGGGAGGTTATGGCAGCTGGGCTGGAGGAGTGGCGAGCCACATGGCAGCGGGCTGTGGTGGGAGCTGCGAGCCACATGGGAGCCTGGGCAGGAGAATGGCAAAACAGGTACTGGGGTCATACCAAAGGGGCCAAAGACAGTGGGGACCAGCACAGAAGCCAGCTGGGAGGGGGAGCAAAGGCACCAGCTGTCTGAGGTGGTGGTACGTAGGGGACACAGGTAAATTCTGGGAGAATAGGTAATGTAAATATGATGACTTTTGACCTTTAAAAGTAATTAATTGGCCAGCAGATAGCTCCAAAGGATTGGTTGCAACATACCACATGTGTGTGAGTGAGATTCCAACCAAGCTATCGTGAACTGACACATAACCTGAGCTGTTGTTGGATAAACTGATTAACTGGTAAGGGGCCTTCCATGAGAACCGTAACCATAAGCACGTTTCTTGGGCCTGGAGTCTCCTCCTCACATAAGCATACCCACAAAGGACAAATGGTGGACACCCTGATTAACAAACCCAGGCTGCTCTTTCTTTTGTGCATATCCTGGTACCACAGTCCACATCCTCAATGACACAACAAGTAGTTACTTTATCAGGTTTATTGTAGTCTCGTTAAGTGTAGGAGGTCTATCCCAATTCAGTCTGTCTGTAATGAAAGCAAGAAGTTCTTTGATTTTTCTTTTTCTCCCCCACCCTAGGCTATAACTCATTTGATAGCAACAGAAGCATATTAACCCATCAGAGATCAGTGGATGCTTCCAGTTTTAGAAATAAACATTAGATATAGGAAATATAACTTTTGTATGGCTTTAAAAAGAGAAATCCTCACATAGTACGAGGAATGAATGTTTCTAATATGCTGTTTGTGCTTGATGAGTGGGAGTAGTTTGGGTAAGAAAGGCAAAGATTAATTTTTTTAGAGAAGTTCATATGATTAATACAAAATGAGATTTTGTACTGCACTTCGTGGAGGGTCAGCACAAAACTTGAAGTCCAGGGGAAAGGAGGGCTAAAGTGGCTTTAAGCATCATGGGCATTCTTCCAGTTCTGGGCTGCAGAGTGGGGCTAAAAGACTTCCACTGTGATGTAGGCAACCTTGTTATAGTCAAAACCAATCTGCCTGTGCATGGCAGTGCTACCCAGAATCATTGTATGGCTATCATCACTATGACAAGGCTTGCAAACGTGGCTTTACTCAGTTCATATGCCAGGGAAATTCTCTTTTGATGGGATACAGAGCTTTTTAGTATAATAGTATAAAAAGGCTGTAGCCAGAGCAAGAATACATTCTGTATATTTTTATAAATATAAAAAAAGTTCCTAAGACATTTTCATTTTTAATTATGAAACATTGGAAAGCATTTATTGCAGTTATTTAAGTTTTTTAGCTTGTGAATTACTTCCCATTGTCCCCCCCCCCCCGGCAACATATTCTTCTTTTATGATATGTTGAATACTAGATTATGATGGTGTCATAATCAGGAGTGCTAACCAGCATCTGGTGACTAAGGAGTTAACTATGTCTCCTGTACCTAGCCAGGTATCAGGTGGTCAGCCAATAACAATGCAGATAGGAATTTCAAACTAGAAAAAAGGAGTGTTTTTCTCTGTTTCTTTGTTTGAGAATTTAGAGTAGTTTTTTCCCCCCCAGGTATTAAGGGAGATGGAAGACATTTCTCTCTCCAAGAGCGGACTTCATACAATGTGTAAGTAGGGAGAAGTTTAGCTAGTCTGTCAGATTTTGTTGTTTTCCTGGTTTGGGAATTTGGAATTAATGTCTGAGCAGGTTAAGTGTTTGGTCTTTCTTTGTTTGGTCTTTCTAAATTTTAACCCAGTGGGTTCCCTGAGAATCTTTATGGCTGTTCCTATCTAGCCACATCAACTGTAGTTTTGTTGTGATAGAGGCCCATCTGATGCAGAAGTGCGCACATTGCTCACATCTCACTGCTAGAGCATGATACGACTGCACCAAAAGGCTGAAAATATTTCTGTAGGAGAAATCTCTTCAGCCTCCATGGGACGACTTGCCTCCTAGAGCCAATGCCTGTGATGGCGCGTTGGGGGTCCCCCGTCTCCTGCACCCCGAAATGGCACAAACAGACTGTACCAGCCGGTGGAATAGAGGAAGTTTATTGCCTCTCCAGGATACAGCACAGCACAGATGTAATCTGGTCACAGAGCTGGGCTAGGATGCCTCAGGCCCCCTTGAGATGGGGGAGACTGGGCCCCTAAACTCCAGTCCCTTTCCCTAGGCTGTCTCCTCCATGCTTCCAGCCAGCAACTCACTAACTCTCTTCCAGCCCTGCCCCCCAGCCAGGGCAGCATTCTTCAAGATGTGGAGCACTCATGGGTACACACTGTTGGTGTCGGGTTATCACAATGCCACCATGGGAGTTTTCCCTGGCAGTGGCTGGCTGGAGTGCACATCGGGCACTCCGTGTTGTTTGTGCCTTCTGTTAGTGCACAGTCCAGCTCCTGCCAGTTACTTTGTTGCTGCCCATGGTCGCAGACAGAGCAAGCTCCTCTCCTCAGAGAATCTACTCAAAAAATGTTCATAGTTAATTAGGTAGCTTATTAGAATTAGTTTATAGTTAGACTGTTTGTTGGTTCATCTCGTTTTAAAAAAACCTGCCACTGTCAAACTTTGTGCTGCAGCTGCAAAAAAAAAGAAAAAAAAAAAAGAGAAAAGAAGATGACAAATTAAACAAACAGAAAACAGAAGCTTGATGAAATATTAATTCATTGACAGGATGCACCATGCCAGGTTTGCCTGGTTTTAAGAAGTGTAAGACTTGTTGTAAGCCTCAGATGGGCACTCTGCATGTATTAGATTCCTTGGGGAAGTACATATTCCACAGAAGTGCTCCCATTGCCTGAAACTAACATCTAGAGCGCAGCGGCAAGACAGGGAGATGTCTGCTCATGCTCCTCTTAGATAAGGTACTTCAACCAGCAGAGCCGGCACCTTCTACATATCATTTGGACCCTGTTAAGGCAAAAAAAATGCTGAGCCAATTCCCCATGGCTTTTCAGCTAAGATAAGTGTCTTTACCATCTAACCCCCTCAACTTGTCAGCACTGGGGATAAGCCTAGGACATCCAGCTTCTCCCGCTCTTAGAACTCATAAGTTAAACTATGGCGTGGTGCACTGGTGTCTACTGCTACAGCTGTTGTGCTGGCACCGGAACTGATGCAGGCACTGGCACCATTCTCAAAAAGATCTCGGGAGCCGGAGGCACAACCTTCCACGATAGCACTGGAGGCACTGAATAAACCACAAGCACCATCTAAGACCCGCTCAAAGACTAAAAGGGAGCCAGGTAGGTCTTCTAGCACAGAACTGATAACTATTTCTTCCTCACTGTCTTTGCTGTCACCGGCACCTGTGTGAAACGTCCATCATAGCAGCCATACCAACACAAGACATTACAGATCAGTCTCCCCTCATTCTACCATGCTGCACCACTTATCTTGAGTTCTACCACCTTGACAGGTGTCAACTCCTCCTCTTTCCTCAAGAGGATCATTGAGATCCCCTACATGTCCTATGCTGTCAGCACAAGCTGCCTTTCATGAGGATCGAAGGAGTATCTTCTCTTCTAGACATTCTTCTGCCACATGATCGTACTATGAGCACCATAGATGTAGACACTACTGCCATCTATAAAAAGGGAAATAAGAACAACCCAGGAAACTACAGACTAGTTAGTTTAATTCCTTATTTACTTGCTCCATAATCTTCCCTGGCACAGAAGTTAATCTGCAAACATCTGGATGAAAATAAGGTGATGGGTAACAGCCAACATGGATTTGTAAAGAACAAATCATGTCAAACCAGTCTGATAGCTTTCTTTGATAGGATATCAAGCCTTGCGGATAAGGGAGAAGTGGTGGACGTTATACCTACACTTCAGTAAGGCATTTGATAACGGTCTCACATAATCACCTTATCAATAAACTAGCTAAATACAACCTAGATGGGGCTACTGTAAGGTGGGTGCATAACTGGCTGGATAACCATTCTCAGAGAGTAGTTATTAACAGTTCACAATCATGCTGGAAGGGCATAACGAGGGGTTCTGCTAGGGTCTGTTTTGGGACTGGTTCTGTTCAATATCTTCAACAACAATTTAGATGATGGCTTAGAGAGTACACTTATTAAGTTTGCAGATGATACCAAGCTGGGAGGGGTTGTAGCTGCTTTGGAGGAGAGGGTCATAATTCAAAATGATCTGGACAAACTGGAGAAATGGTCTGAGGTAAATAGGATGAAGTTTAATAAGGACAAATGCAAAGTACTCCACTTAGGAAGAAAAAATTAGTCCCACATATACAGAATGGGAAGCGACTATCTAGGAAGGAGTACTGCAGAAAGGGATCTAGAGGTAATAGTGGAGCACAAGCTAAATGAGTCAGTAGTGTGACACTGTTGCAAAAAAAGCAAACATGATTCTAGGCTGCATTAACAGGACTGTTGTGAGCAAGATACGAAAAGTCATTCTTCCACTCTACTCTGCGCTGATTAGGCCTCAATTGGAGTATTGTGTCCAGATCTGGGTACCACATTTCAAGAAAGATGTGGAGAAACTGCAGAAGGCCCAGAGAAGGGGGGGGGGGGGAGGGAGAGGAAATTAAAGGTCTAGAAAACATGACCTCTGAGGAAAGACTGAAATAATTGGGTTTGTTTAGTTTGGAAAGTAGAAGACTGAGGGGGGACATGATAGCGGTTTTCTGGTATCTAACCCGGTGTCACAAGGAGGAGGGAGAAAACTCATTCTCCTTGGCCTCTGAGGATAGGCTTGGGAAGCTGCCCTGACCTCTAGTGGCCCTCCTTCCCTTCTCTCCCCCCACCCCCTGCAGGTTGTCTGAAGTGGGGAGCAAGGCTCATGGGGTTGCACCCTGCTCTGGCAGATCTCCCAATGTCCTGTAGACTGTTCAGAGAGGGGCAAGGTTCTGGGGGTTGTCCCCCCCCCCAGTGGGTCCCCAATACACATCCTACAGGCTCTCTGTGGAGGGGCAGGCTCTGGATTTGGGAAAGGGGGAATCATTATCCGGTGTGGATGCAGGCAAGATGGCAGAGCCCCAACCCCGCTGGCCACTTTCTTTGGGCTGCATCTGCTCCCAGTAGCCACACTCAGCGTTGCATCCCTCTCCTCTGCACCCTCCCTTTCCATGTGATCGAAAACACTCCCATTCCCAGCCCTTCACGTTTTCCAGACAACCAAACCCTGACCCCTAATTTAAACCAGGCAAGAGGAAGCTACATACCAAATGTGGAGGTCCTAGCTCTTACGGTTTAGGAGGAGCTCTTGAACAAATGGATAAACATCTCCTGATGTTATGAACAGGGCTCACCAAGCGATGGCGAGCCCCACTCGCCAGCCGCGTGGTTCTGCACTCTGCGCTGGCTCTTTCGGGTTGTAATCTACTTGCCACGGGCAAGTAGATTACATTATTTGTCGAGCCCTGGTTATGAAGACCAGGACTTTAACAGGGTTCAAAGAAGAACTAGATAAATTCATGGAGGTTAGGTCTGTCCATACTTATTAGCCAGAATGGGTAGGAATGGTGTGCTAACTCCTGTTTGTCAGGGGCTGGAAATGGATGACAGGAGACTGATCACTCGATGATTACCTATTTCTGTTCACTCCCTCTGGTGCATCTAGCACTGGTCACTGTCAGAAGACAGGCTACTGGGCTAGATGGACCTTTGGTGTGACCCAGTATGGACATTCTAATGTTCTTAAAGAGATGCACAGACAGACTGATGCACTCTAATATATAAAACTAATCGTGTTATAACAGTATGAGACACAAGAATCTAATATTACGCTTTAAGAGACTGGCTATCTGCCCTCAAACTGAACTAGCTGTCCACATATTATAAATGATTTAATCTAATGCTCCTAGTCTTACCAAATACAGTCAATATATTTTATATTGAATGAATAGACTGAGGATAATCAAGCTAAGATAGGTAGAATGAATATAAAATGAAAGAGAATAAGGACTAATCAAAGTTAATTATATTGCTATTTTATTGAACTCAACTCATTCTTTCCCGCTGCACAGCTTGAGCAGTGCTCCCCAGGAGCAAGGGGGAACAAACACAGCAAACAGTAGTGTATGCACTTTACTCCAGGAAGGGTGTACTCAGTTTGGGAGACAGGAAGCCACAAGCTCAAGTCACATCTCTACTAACTTGTGTTAGTATTTCGCTACATTACAAAACCCTATCATTCAGCAAGGCATCTGCCTGGCTTGTAAATCAGGGCTAGCATAAAACCTCCTATTTTACATATGGTTTAATGAATAGGTTGCACAAGCTCACTTCTGCATCACCAATATGGCAGAAATAAGTCTTCTCCATTTCAGCACAGTGAAAACACAAAATCCATGTAATTGGCTCTCCACGTTGGTCATACCCATAAACAATATTCTCCTCTGTGTCCTATGAACAGAACAGGGGGACCAAGATTTCTCAATACTCTATTAGTGTCCAGGAATGGTTTTGTAACATATTGGCAAAGTATTGTAGCAGTTTCACTCACTTTTTTTTCTTTTTTGCCCGGCTCTTCTCCCCAGGGTGTCTGGTTGGGGAAAGTAGCTGGCTGCTCAGACGCGCCCTGTTTGGGTGTGGTGGTAGCTTTAGGGCACTGCCCTCTGACAGTGACCACTCCTCGGTTGCTCCGCACCCTCTTCCCCCCCCCCCCCCCGGGGGAAGGATAGTCCATGTTGTTATGGTCCACTTCTCCTCTAGAGTCCTCCTGACCCTCGGGGACCCCCAGTTTTTCCTCCTTGGGGACTCCTAACTCCCCTCACGCTGTCCTGGCCTCAGGCCCCCTGCTAGCCCCTTAACAGCCCCTCTGGGCAGGCCACAGGATTTCTAGGCCCCTACTCTGCCTGCCCGGTTGCCTCCTGGACTTATGGGCTGGGGCTTCCTTGGCTCAGCCTCCCCCTGACTACCGCAGCTGCCTCCTTGCTAGTTGTGGCTGTCTCCTATGCAGCCCGGCCCATTAGGGCTGCCTCCATTGCTCGTCCTGGCCCTTCATGACTGCCTCCTATTCAGCACTGGGCCTCAGGCTGTGTAGCCTGGGTTCCTCCTGCCTGAGCCAACCCAGTCCTGACCCCTCCAGGGAGCCTCCTTCTTCCCTGGCCATCAGGTCTTAACTGCCCTCTCCTCCAGAGCAGTAGGCAGGTACCTCTTGCTCCTCCCAGGAGCTGTTCTTATAGTGCTCAGCTGGGCCCTCCTTATGGGCTCAGCTGAGCTCTCTAATTGCCTACAGCTGAGCTCTCCTCCCTTCAGCTCCTTGGCCCCTAAAGGGCCAGGGCAGGGCAACACCCTGCCACAGTATGTTCCATGTATAGAACCACTACTTCTACCAGTTACTCGCACCATTTATATGGCACAAGTCTGTGGTATGGATATGCAAGTCCTGTGTTGAACAACTTTTTAACAAAGCATGTGGGATTGGCTTGTTATGACTGCACATAGAGGGATTTCTGCTTTTCTTTTTTTAAAAAGTGGAGTGGGGAAAAAAACACAGGAAACAATATAAAAATACACTGATTATGGTAGCTGGGACAGGGTGTTCTGCAAGTGACCTGATACTTTCCAAGAAAAATAAAAGCATAAGACAATTAAGTAGAGTGGCTGAAAAGATGGAGGAGGATACAGATTTCCTACTGCCTAATGTTTGCAACTTTGTGGTGTTCCTTTGTCTCAGCAGTGGCTAAGACATATTAACAGAAACCCTTACCTAGTGACAATTCCAAGCCTTTAAGCAAAGACTTCTTTAAAAAAAAAAAAAAAACTACGGGAAGACTCATAGGGCCAGGGATTAATCTCAACAGAGTTATATATTTTGCCATAGTGGAAGCAGAATAGTTGTTTCCAGGAATTTGCAGTCCCCTATGGAATTAGCTATAGTTTCAAATGCTACCAGTTTCTCCTTGTTTGCCATTTGGTTTTTGCAGCTCTTCTGCTCTCTTAGCACTCAATTCTGCCACGGCTGGTAGGGACAGCCTGGACCTGGACCATGGGGGGGGGGGGGGGGCAAGCTGCCAGGAGCCACAGGGGGGAGGAGGTGCCGGGATGTGGGCTGGCAACCTGCCCAGGGAGGGAGCCAAGAACTGGAGCTGGCAGGGGTTGTTTGCAGGGGACACTGGGAGCGGGTTGGGGTGAGGGGGAAGCAGCCTAGCTAAAGGGGCTGGGAAGCTGATTTGGCAGGCAGCAGCCTGCTGGGAGCCATGCAGCACAGAGACAGGCAGACCCACTTGTAGGAAGTGGTAGGGGCAGCCTGCCTTGTCGCCAGCTTGCTGGGGGAGGGCACATGCCCTGGAGGTGCCGGCCGTGCCCCGGAGGTATGAATGGAGATTGCCTCTCCTAGAACTGGAGGGGACCTTGAAAGGTCATTGAGTCCAGTACCCTGCCTTCACAGCAGGACCAAGTACCATCCCTGACAGATTTTTGCCTCAAATCCCTAAATGGCCTCCTCAAGGATTAAACTCACAACCCTGGGTTTAACAGGCCAATGCTCAAACCACTGAGCTATCCCTCGTCCCGGCACAGAGGCAGGCAGGGCTGCCTACAGAAGCTGGGCGGCCTTCTGGGAGCCAGAGCTTGTGGGAGCCACCTGCCTCATTGAAATAGCCAGGTGGCAGAGCATGCCTGCTGCAGGAGTTGTAGCTGGCTCATGTACAGGAGGGGCAAGGTGCATGTGCAGGAGGGGAAAGTCTTACTTCCCATTACAGACATACAAGAAGATTGTCTTAAAAAAAAGTCATAAATGCAGGGATTCGTAAATAGGGTGGTCGTAAGTCGGGGGTCACCTGTATTAATTATGAGCTTTCGTGGGCACAACCCATTTCTTCAAATGAGTGGCGCAAGAGGCACAAATGTGCTTTACCAAATATGATTTCTTTGTTTTGTTAATAAAATTACATTTTTAAGACTACGATCTGATTCCTGTGTCCTTGAAGACAGGAGGTTCTGTGTGCATGTTCCTGGGACTGAAAGGTCTGCAATTAAGATGTTAGTTTGTTTTCAAGCTCTCTCCAGATGGACGGTTAAAGAACTTGAGGGTACCCCACAGGAAGAAATTCCCAAGTGTGTCCTTCTAGATTCTCAAAGAGAATGGGTGTTGCCGCCATATCACCCAAGGTCAGGGAATCTATGACCCTGGGGAATTTTTAAGCAGAAGGGTATTTTAAAGTTTCTTGTGCCCCCCCCCCCCCATCCTCTGCACTTGAAGTGCCAGAGTGGGGAACAGCCTTGACACCCATGGAGGCAATAATGGTGTTAGAAATCAGTGGCAGATTTTTCTCATTGGTTAGCTTGAAAAATGTGTTCCTTAATGGATAAAACTAGGTTTATAATGGTATCTCATAGGGTTATTGTCGTTAATCTGATATTTTTGGTGTGTGTGTATGTGACAGGATAGTGTGGGAGAGGAATAGTTTAGGATTCAATCTTTTATTTTACATCAGACTAAGCTATGGCATAGAGAACATCATTTTCAATAGCTTGTTACTTTTCCCATGTGGGATAGCAACCGTTCCACCATCCCCAAAGAAATCTCTATAACTTTAAAATAAAAGTATTCAGGCTGTTTAACAGCAATGCAAATTGTACCTCTTTGGTGCCTGGTAGTTCTATAATGGTATAAATTATATTAGTTTTTGAGGGAATCTTTGCACACTTGAGAGCTGTCATGGTGGCGTGGACAATGTATTAACATGCCTAGCTGATCTTCAGCTGCTAGAACTGCCTCTTGAGAATCACATTAGTTCTTTTGGCCACCATGTTGTACTGGGAACTCAGTTCCTGATCCCCATATCTATTTCAGTCATTGCTTCCTAGGATAGAGTACCCTATCTTGTAACTATGGTGTTTGTTATTAGGTGTATAACTTTACATTTAGTTGTATTAAAATACTTATAATTTACTTGTGCCCGGTGTATTAAGCAATCTAGGTCACTCTATACCGTGACTTGTTTCCAACATTATTTACTACAATTCTGGTGTCATCTTCAGAATTTTTCCTAGTGACTTTTTCTTCCAGGCTACTGATAAAAGTGTTAACTAACAGAGCACCAAGAACCAATTCATGCAATATTCCAGTCGAGATGCATTTGCTTAAAGATTCCCCAGTTGCAGTTACATTTTGAGATCTCTGTTAGCTGGTTATTAATCAATCTAATGAGTGTAAATGAACTTATTCATTTTCTGTCTTTCTAATTTTTTTTAACCAAAATGTCATGTGGTTCTAAGTCAGTGCCTTACAAAATCTGTGACATGACATTACATTTTTGTAATCTTAATTTATTATTATCAATTTGTGTCATTGTGACGGGGTAGGCGGACCCCCCACCCGACCCCGCACTGAGACAGGCCCCAAGGAGGGGGGCAGAGACCGGGAGGGGAGATTGGGTGACGGGAATTGCGCCGCGGAGCGCGGGGCGGTAGCGCCGAGCACCGGCACGGCCGATAATGGACGGCCCGAGCCGGCGCTAGGGGATGACGTCAGCAAAGGCGCCGGCCAAGATAGCAAGCAGGGCGGGGACCGGGACGCGGTGGTGACGTCAGGCCAAGGCGCCAAGGAGCGGGGAATTCAAAAAGGCCCCGGCCTCAGCCGGGAGGAGGAGGAGAGTACCCGACTCCGGGGGGAGTCCCAGGACCGGCGGAAGGACCCCAACCCTGAGGAGTCCGGGCGGCCAGGAGGCATCTGAAGCGGACGGAGGGTAAGCTTGTCCCCACGCTGGGGGAATCCATAAAACATTGACCGGGAAGAAGGGACCCAGGGCAGGGCCGCGAAACCCCGCGAGTGGAGGATTGGGGGGAAACTTGACCCCCTCCACTGACAGGGGACGCATGTCCCCTTTCTCAGGGCCCTGGGTCGGGGCTCGGAGTGAGGGAGGGCCCGAGCCCCCTTCCCGGTCCCCCTGGGGAGACACATAGGCTCGATCCGCCCCGGCGGCGCAAGTGCTGCCATAAGGCCAGAGGCCCAGACGGGGAGCGGAGCTCCCACTTAGGACAGTGTACCACCTGGACTCGGGGTGGGCTTTAAGAAAACAGTTACAGTCATTTGGACTGAAACTGTTTTTAAAGAGCAGTCTGTCTTCAGTGTTTTGGGAAATAGCACCAGCTCTTCTCTGTATATAATGAAATATGTAAAAGTAAAAGAGTGTATGTACTTTACCCATTTGTTTATAAAATAAATAATTACTATAAATCTAGCCATTTAAGAAAGTCTATATGTCAGTTCTTTTTTTCATTGCTAAAAGATTAGGTATATTGTACAATTTAGGACAGAAAATTAAATTGAAGCCTTTTTCATAGTCTACATAGTTGCGTAGAGGCATTTGTCAGGCTACTGTTGTCAGGTCTTCTCTTCAAACCATTTTCCATTTAAGCTTCTTGTCCATGGAAGATAGTAAGAAATCTTACTATGTAGAATTGTTTTGAGATCTGCATAGTTTAGATTAGTCTTGAATCTACCAAAGGGCAAACCAAGGTTAAAAGTTCCATAAATAAAGAATTCTGATACTTTATCTACACGAAAATAAGTAATTGGAGTAATCTGATGGTGAGGATATGATTTGACACGGCAAGCGAGACCAAATCCATCAATGGTAGTTGCACTACATCACTCTAGTGGTGTCTGTCATAATTTAGGTAAGCCTGGGAGAAATTCTTAAAGAGTAGACGAATAGTACCTAGCATGTACACTTTGTGGAGCTTCATACCCTGCAGAATCTTTCTACCAGGAACAGAGTGGAGACCTAGCTGTGGAACTACCTTTAGTGAACAGTATTTTTGCACTGAAAGCTCTTTGCACTGAACTTTGCCACCCATGTGAAGCTGGAGACCTAGATGCCATGTGTGCTAGGCATAGTCAAACTAAGTAACTTTTCGCAGTAATGCTGAATGTTTGATCCCATATTGGCAGAATTGAGTCCAAGGTCCCCAGTGTCTTTTGTACCAGCCATAGAGCCATGTTTGTGAGCACTTACTTGCAGATAATTGGGCCAATTCCTCAGATACAAACTAAGTTGACTTGGACTAGTTACTGGGTATCAATTCTGCTTATGTCAGGTACAAAAAGACTAGCTGATGTAGAAACAAAACTATACCATAAATGGCAGGGAAAAATAGGTAAAAACAAAGGGAAAAATGAAGGTCACAAAATTTCTGTACCATCGGTTACATTGATCCTCCCCCATTTGAAGTGCTTGGATCTCCGAAAGCAGGAAGGATGAGTGGCTTCAAAGGACACTGTGTACTTGTGACATGCTTATCTTCAAAGATGAGGATGTGCAAAAGCTGATTTAAGAAGAATATTTCTCCCCTTCCTCCAAACCGTTGATTAATTCATTCATAATCCTTGTGTCACCCCCAAATTAATAGATGTGAGAATTATTGTCACTAGTAGAACTGCTAAATACCTTCCACAGTGTAGAGGATAATCTATGTATTGGCTTCTTTGTGACACTTTGAAGCTTCTTTTTAATCGTGTGTTGCTGATTGTTACTTGTTGGTCCTCAGAGCCATCTATTCTCACCAATTCACATCCTGTGGGAATGGCATCAGCAGAATTTGTAAACTAAATATATGAATGCCTGCCAAGGATTGTCTTGTTCTCAAACAATAAATGAATTGGTTGGGGGCAAAAGTGTAACCTTATTTCTTATGAATTTCTGAGTTTTGTGTGTCTTTATTTCAGTTTTTTTAGAATGTGTTGCAGCATCTGGTTTGTAGCAAATCTCTTCCTTCACTACTTCCCTACTCTGGGACTGGAACAACTTCCCTAAGTATTATTTTCTGTGTTCATTGTTGATATGGGGCATAAACACTCAATTCATTTACATAAGATGCTATTTAATTTCTAAGATTCTTTGTCAGATTGAGCAAATCTGTCATCTTAACTTTTTTTTGTTATGCTTTTACTTGGAAAACTTTTTGTATGGCATATGGTAACACATTCATTTAGTAACTATTTTCAGGCATTTAACTGTTTTCACTCTTCTTCTGCTTTTACTGTTTTTACAGTATTACCTTCATGTTTGTAATGCTGAAACTTTTTCATTTTCACTTCTCTGATCTAAAATGGCATAGAGATTTTTTTTGGATATTGTACCACAGTATCCTGAGTGGTGATGTTGTAGTGTGTCTTTTTGGATGTGGAAAGTGGAATGCATCTGTCATTTGAGGGAGACTCTTCAAGAACAACTTTGAGCAGGTCATACTTGTAATACAGATTTGGCTTAGGATAAGAGAAATTTATCAAGATATGAATATTTTAGTAATGTTTCTCTTTCTTCCTTTCTGTAATGTAGAGTTCTTCAGCAAGTGGTGTCCCTGTGGGTGCTCCACTCAGATCTCGGTGCATCCTTGCTCCTGGGATCGGAGAATTTTGCTGAGCAGTGCCCCTTGCGCTGCGGATGTGCACCTAGTGTTTTGTGCCCCCGCCGTTTGTGGAGTGTGCTCATGGCACGAGTCCCGTCAGTTCCTTTTCTACCGTCCTCAGCTGAAGACAGAGTCAGAGCAGTGCTCTTCTTCTTGAAAAGAAAAAAAAAAGATTATTAGAGTTAGTTTAGACTTTTATCTCATAGGTTAGTCAATTATCGCTAGTTTCAACATTCGTTATACTAAAAAGAAAAACAAAGGAAAAAAAAAGAAAAAAAAAAGTCAACTGCGGCGGCTTTTTTTCCCTTAGCATGCCGGGTTCCCCCAGCTTTAAAAGATGCTATTCATGCAGAGACTCGATGCCTATCTCGGATGGCCATCCTTCCTGTGTTAAATGCCTGGGGGATTCTCATGTAGCACGTAAGTGCCCTCACTGCTTGAACATGACAGCTAGGGCCAGAAAAGATTGTAAAATGTGGCTTAAAACCCTCCTATGAGAGAAGTCCCTACTACCCTCACAGGACAAATCAGAGGACACACAGAGACAGCAAAAGCCCGCTGACAGGACTGCTTCATCTCCCTGCAAAGGCTCTCAAGCCACGCAAACTTCCCTGGCATGCTCACTATCAATGTTTCCCAGAGCCTTTTGTTTTCCAGTGCTGTCAGTTTCCGGCATCATGGAGAAACACAAGCCAGGAGAGCTGAGGCAGAATCCAAACTTGCTGCACTGGTTGGCACTACAGAGTCACCGGCACCAACGAAGCTGTATATGCCCCAACCATCAGCTCCTGTAAGCTCTCCTTCAGTCCCTGAACAGACTGGGCAGAATGACCCTGACTGCCCCTCAGCATTGCAGCATAAGAAAGTGCTGCACAAGACACAGCACGTACAAAAAGCTCCTCAGCCAGACAGAAGAGCAGGAGTCTGCTCACTGTACTCCATCGCAGTGTCTTACTCCCAGGGGCACACTAATATGTCACAAGATGCTCTCCACTCTCCAACACCACTCTCCCCAAGAGCTGACTATTATAGTGGGCATAGGAGTAGGTTCTCATCATGCCATTCATCGCCTTCTCCATCACTGGCTTCCTGGAATTCATATAGGGGTCATTCCCTCCAACAGCATCCCCTGTGGCCCAATCTACCGCAGATGTACTACCCACAGCAGTTCAATGGGTCCCCTGGGATACATGGCAAGGGTACCGAACATGCTCCCACCATGCTACCATTCAAGACATACAGCTTCTACATTGCAACAACAGCACACTTTCAGGCACTCCCCCACAATTTCCACACATTCCTCACTGGCTCACCCACCCTCAGTAATATCTCAAACAGGTTCTAATGATCACAATAACCTACCTCACTCGGACTCACACAAACCCAGATCTACTAGACCGGATGAAGCAGTCTTCGAGATATTGCCTTCCCCACCGGCAGATGATCTGAAACAATTTCAAGAACTGTTTAAGCGGGTAGCCCAATCATAAGACATTACACTTCAAAAGGTACAAAATAAACAGTACAAATTACTGGCAATAGTACAACGCACAGTATCCTGGAAGATAGCTCTGGCCATTAATGAAAGTATCTTTGAAACGTCAGATGCTCTATGGCAAAATCTAGCCTCTATTCCCCCTAAAAACAGTCAAGTGGATAGAAAATATTTTGTCCTGGCAAAAGATATGGACTTTTTCTTTGCACAGCCCCAGACTAACTCACTGGTGGTAAATTCTGTTAATCACAAGGCTAAGAACCCACAATTTAAGAACCCACTACGCCCCGCAATAAAGAGCACAAGCGGTTGGACACCTTTGGCCACAAGTACTCTTCTGCCACCCTGCAGTTCCTCATATCAAATTATACAGCCCTTCTGGCCAATTACAATCATGCCAATTATGCCAAATTACAAGACCTGTTACAGGACCTTCCTGACAGGAAGCAACCTCAGCTCCAGTCCATCATTAAGGAGGGCTTATCCATAGCGAAAACGGCTCTCCAGGCCTCTATGGATATCGCAGACAATGCGGCTAGAGCCATGGCCACAGCCATTGCAATGCATAGAGCCTTGTGGCTGCAATCATCAGAGGTCCCAAAAGAACTGCAATTAAAGATGGAGGACCTTCCCTTTGATAGAAGACCGCTATTTGCCAACAACACAGATGAAGTCCTACATTCTATGAAGGACTCTTGCACCACACTCTGCACTCTGGGGATGTACACTCCACCTAATAAGAAACACAAATATACCCCCTACCAAAAGCCTAGGGACTATAATTACAATTATTATAGGCAACACCAAAGACAATATGATAACAGATCTAAGCAATGCCCTAACAGGTGGAGGATGCAGCAAAACCAGTCCTCCACTACTCAATCCACCTCTCTCAAACAACAAATTTGAAGTCTTGGTCAGGGTGACCACCCCACAGTTCCAGTGCATTCCAATGCCACTTTCCATCACCGCCTGAGACCCTTCTACCAACAATGGGCTCAAATTACTACAGACAAATAGGTCCTGGAAATTATCAATTCGGGTTATATACAATCCTCTTCACATCTGTGCCCCTTGTGCAGCCTCCTACCCTGTCCCTTTTACCCATCTCATGAGCCCCTATTACAAGCGGAGGTACAAAAGCTACTCACCTTAGGGGCAATAGAAAACATCCCCAAAGAATACCGGTGGAGAGGGTTCTACTCCAATTATTTCCTCACAGCCAAAAAAACGGGGATAGAGACCAATCCTGGATCTCAGGAAACTCAACTTCATCCGCAACACAAAATTCAGGATGGTGACCCTGGCAACCATTTTACTTGCATTAGACAAAGGGGACTGGTTCTCAGCCCTCAACTTCCAAGATGCATATTTTTATGTAACCATCCACCTGACGCTCAGGAAATTTCTTAGATTTGTCATAGGCCCAGACCATTACCAGTACAAAGTCCTCCCCTTTGGTCTCTCTACGGCCCCACAAGTGTCCTTGAAGACGCTAGCCGTAGTCACAGCCTTTCTCAGAAGACAGAATGTCATCATCTTCCCTTACCTAGACGATTGCCTTGTCAAAGGCCCCACCTATCAACAAACTACAGTCATGACAACTGTTACCAGGGAATGTTTTTCTCGATTTGGCCTGCTTATGATATTGTTAGTAAAGCTTTATATTTTTGTATTTGTATGGGGTCATTATTATTAATTGCTAGATAAGTTTTTTATACCTTTTAATTTTCAACATGCACAAATCTGTATTTCTACAAAAAACTAAAGAGTTTGTAAATCTGGAAGAAGTATTAATAAGGAATGTTGTAATAGAATATAAAATTAGCTTTTTATTCAGCTTCATTTCTACTGTTGGTAGGTTACTCTACAGGACACGGTTACCACATAATTTTGTAGTCTGACTGTACATCTTACTTAAAAAAGATTGAGGTAGTATTTACAAGATAAAAATCATGCTCATTTGTGTGCCTGCTATGTCAGCTGCAGGAACAAATTAGCCATTTGTTCAATGTTAGATTGTAAGATTAAACTGCATAGTAGTTCTGTTCGAGTAAGTCTTCATTAGGTATTCAGTTTTGGCACTAAATACTAAGACTGTCCTCATTGGTATTTAGGGCAATAATCCTTTGTGATCAGCTGACCAACATACTGCTGTTGTTTTGGTTATACAAGTGTCAGGGAACATGGTTTAAAAATCAGTTGGGCTAAGATTATGTGTTTAAAAAAAAAAAGATGCAGAGGTGGGCAATAATTTTTTTGCTGGGGGCCACTTTGGAAATTTTTGAAGTGGCCTTGGGCCACACAGGAATGTGCGTGGCATTGAGGGAAAGGGGCAGGGCCAAGATTTTTCCGGGTTCCCCACCCCCAGACAATTATTGGTCTGGAGGTGAGGGAGTGCCATTACCCCCACCCCAAGTTCCCCCCAAGGAGCCCAGGCACCTGGCAGGGGAGGAGACTTCCCTCACTCCCCTCCCCCTAGGCCAATTAGAGGCAGCAAGGCAGAGGGGGAGGAGGGAGTAAGAGCAAGTAGTTGACTATTACCCAATACATTTAGGCTTATTGGGCAGTCGACTACTCGCTTACATCCCTACGGTGTACCACAAACATGTGTAAAACATATATAAATAAAGTACTAGTGTTTAGAAGCATCAACAGAGAAACCCTTCTGTTCTGTCTGAACTATAAAACATTTTTAGTTCCTCACTATATAGCTCCACTATTTAAAATTTCATCATAGTATTGTGTGCAGTGGATGCTTAGTTTGGAAAAAGAACCTTGGTTTGGCATATTTATGTAGGATTATGTCAGAATTTTCACAGGCAAGTCACATTTGCATAGTTAAGATTGTAATCTTTGTATAGTTACATAGAGATAGCTAGCTTGTGTTGGGATTGTTGTTTATGACACAGTCCAGTGAGGTTTAGATATTACAAGATAAATCTCTACCCCCTCCTCCAAAAAAAAGAGCTAGGAAAGCAATAGTGCAAAATTCTTTTAAGACTGAACATGCTGTTTTGGTCAAATGAATTGTATTGTCTAGTGTTATATGCTTTCCCAGGAGATGGAATGTTGTTTGATTTGTTTTGCTAATACCTTGCCTAAGTATCATTATTTCTTTACGGCTGTGTCTAGACTGCATCCCTTTTCCGTAAAAGGGATGCAAATTAGACACATCGCAATTGCAAATGAAGCGGGGATTTAAATCCCCCCGCTTCATTTGCATAAACATGGCTGCCGGTTTTTTCTGCTCGTAGCTTTGCCGGAAAAAAGCGCCAGTCTAGACGGGGATCTTTCGGAAAATAAAGCCTTTTAAAATGCCCAATAAGCCTCATTTTAAGGGTCCCTGGTTGATTTGTGGCTGAAGAAGGGATCCCAGGGTGAGGGGCCTGGGTGAGGATCTTGCCACAGTATGTTTTGTCATGTGCTTCAATTAAATCCTGTATGATTAGCTTATTTAAACAATTTTTGGCACTACAGTTAAGCACTGAAGGTTAATATAGTAATTAGCTCATAAGAACATACAAGGGGCTCTGAAATGAGGTACAAATGCAGCTCTAGTACAAAAGTCAGTAGTTCTTCCCAAACATCATTCTCCTTTTTCCAGAAACAACCAAATAGTGACATTTAAAGAATCTTTGGTAAAGAGCTGAGATTTGATGTTTCTTATGTTGGGTTGCCCCTATTAGCAGTAGTAGCAACAATTGATTTTTGTTTTATTTTGTGATTTTTTTTTGGGATGAAGTTGGGTGGGATTTTTGGCATTAGACATCTAAATGATTTGGGACTACAAATTACATCAGCAATTAAGTTGGGGTTTCAGGTCCATATATACCACCTAAATAAGTAACTTGATTTTCCAAAGCAGCACAAGTCCACTGGCAGGTACTGAGGTCTCAGATCACTTTGACAATCAAGCTACTTATTTAAATGCTTAATTCGAAAAAATTCTTCTTGAAAATCTAGGCAATCAATTCTAGAAAATCAGTTCTAGTGTGGTACTTGGAATTGCAATAATGTTATATTAATGACAATTTTAGGACGAGAATATTCATAGGCATGAAAGTTATTTATTGTGTTTTTGCTGTTGTAGAGAGGATGGATTTAACAAAGGAAATTGACTGCAGGCTTGGTATTTGGGATCTTTCTTCAGGCATCTTCTGTAACTCTTGTGAAATGTGCATACTGTGATAACATGTACACAAGAGTCTAGAAAATCCTGGTTTTTGTTGTCTTTAATTATTACATATAAATTCTGTAACTTTATCCAGGCATCTTATATGTGCTTAAGCGAAATATGTAGAATTTGATTTTAAAAAAGTATCTTAGTTAAACACTGAAGCAAAGGTGGTATTCATTCCCTGAGGTGTTTCACAGTGTGCATCTTGAATGGCTGATTTCTTTTGGACCTTATATTATAGTCTGTAAACTCTGAGATGGGAAATAGTTCTGATTTCCTTGTCTTTGGGGACATCAGAGTGGAGAGCTGGCTAGGTTTCTTTCTTAGACTGTTTAAAAGTTATTAAAAACTGTTCTGTATGTTCAGTGATTACAGCATGTCACTGGCAAATGGGCAGCTCTCTTGACTAAAATGATCTGGCCTCTGCATTTAGAAGTACATAGTAGATTTTGCCGGAATATGTATGTCAGAAGCAGAAAAGAGATAAATAGCACTTAATATATATGAACAAGTATCTCCTTCACTTAGTCTGGTATCATCTGATTATTAGGATTCTTGAAGGCACCCAAAAAAGTACATGATCATGGAGGTAAATTAAAATTGCAGCACATTACATAAAAATGCTCCCTGGAACAAAGGCAGGCAAGAACAGCCATATGTAAGAGAATCCTTGTGGGATCACTAGCAAGACAGGATTTGTGTATAGCCTCAGTACTATGAGAAAAACTTCAGAAGTCCTTGATGCTAGAGGAAAACAGTGAATTGTGCTCATGCAATCATAGCTTCTGAAAAAAACAACAAATGGCCTGGTAGCACTTTATAGACTAACGAAACATGTAGATGGTATCATGAGCTTTTGTGGGCACAGCCCACTTCTTCAGATAACCGGAGTTATGAGTTGGGGATATGAAAACTTGAAATAAATAGGAGAGGGGAAGGGGAGGGGAGAGAGAGCATCATTAAGTATCTGGAGAATGGGTACTTAAACTTAAGCAGATGAAAATCAAAGTCAATAGATAGTTGGTTTTTTTTTTTTTTTTTTTTTTTTTTTTTTTGCTCAAAAGAATTTTTTCCCGGTGTTTTTTTTATTATTTTGGGGGAGAGGGTGTTTGGTATTTTTTGTTAAACTATCTGGCAACCCTAAAACCATGCACTTCAGGTGAGTATTCTTAAGTTTGCTGTAGATGAGCCCTGTTTCACCAATGTATTTTCTTCACCTGGTGACGTGGCAAACTTGTGCAGAATTAGAATCCTAGAATCACAGAGCTGGAAGAGACCTCAGGAAGTCATCAAGTCCAGCCCCCTGCCCAAGGCAAGACCAATTCCAACTAAATTAACTCACCCAGGGCCTTGTCGAGCCGAGACTTAAAAACTTGTAAGGATGGAGAGTCCACCACCTCCCTAGGTAACCCATTCCAGTTCTTCACGACCCTTCTAGTGAAATAGTTTTTCCTAATATCCAAGCTAGACCTCTCCCACTGTAACTTGAGACCATTGCTCCTTGTTCTGCCATCTGTCACTACTGTGAACAGCCTGTCTCCATCCTTTTTGGAACCTCACTTCAGGAAGTTGAAGGCTGCTATCAAATCCCATCCTCGCTCTTCTCCTCTGCAGACTAAACAAACCCAAATCCCTCAGCCTCTCCTCATAGGTCATGCACTCCAGCCCCCTTATCATTTTGGTCACCCTCCACTGGTTCCTCTCCAATGGATCCACATCCTTTCTGTAGTGGGGGCCCCAGAACTGGACACAATACTCCAGATATCTAAGATTTATGCTATATCTAGCACAAAAAATGTACTTTTGCATAATTATCATGTACAGGCAGTCCCCGACTTACGCAGATCCGACTTACATCGGATCCGCACTTATGAATGGGACTTTTCTCGCCCCGGAGCTCACGGGCGGCGGGTCGTCACCCGTGTCCTCCGGGGCGAGAAAAGCTTCTCCCGGTCTCCCTGGTCTGCTGGGGGGGTCCAGCAAAGCCGCTGGACCCCCCCAGCAGACCACGGACACCCGAGCAAAGCCGCCGCCTGGGCGGCTTTGCTCGTTTGCCCGCGACTGGAGCAACCCAGCAGCACCCCAGCTGCTCTGCCCGAGGCGTCCCCAAGTCAGCCGCTGCTGAAACTGACCAGCGGCTGACTACAGGAAGCCCGAGGCAGAGTTGCTCTGCCCCAGGCTTCCTGGAATCAGCAGCTGATCAGTTTCAGCAGCAGCTGACTTGGGGATGCCTGGGTTTCTTAAGTTGAATCTGTATGTAAGTCAGAACTGGCATCCAGATTCAGCCGCGGTTGAAACTGATCAGTTTCAGCAGCGGCTGACGCCAGTTCCGACTTACATACAGATTCAACTTAAGAACAAACCTACAGTCCCTATCTTGCACGTAACCCGGGGACTGCCTGTATATGTTAATATGTTGTTGATGAGCCCTGTGATGAACTTATCAACATGCCCTGGGAAGAGTTTTGCTTACTCTTGTGCAATATTGCATTCCCTGCTAATTAGATACATCTCTCTAATTGGTGCCTTTGATCTGCCTCCTCCTCCCCACAACCTGAAAAAACTCATTTAGCTTTTCAGTGATTTTTATTAACTCAGTTTTCACCAGGGTGAATTTGATTTAAATAAAAAACCAAAAGACTTGGACTTTTCATCTTAGAAAAGAGGAGACTAAAGGAGGATATGATAGAGGTCTATAAAATCAGGGCTCGTGAAAAAAATGAATAAGGAAAAGTTATTTACTTATTCCCACTATATCAGAACTAGGGGTCACCAAATGAAATTAATAGGCAGCAGATTTAAAACAAACAAAAGGAAGTTTTTCTTCATTCTGCGCATAGTCAGCCTCTGGAATTCCTTGCCAGAGGATGTGGTAAAGGCTAGGACTTTAACAGGGTTCAAAAAAGAGCTAGATAAATTCATGGAGGTTAGATCCATCAGTGGCTATTCGCCAGGATTGGTAGGAATGGTGTCCCTATCTTGTTTGTCTGGAAATGAGTGACAACAGAGGGATCACGTGAGGATACCTGTTGTGTTCCCTCCCTTTGTGGCATCTGGTATTGGCCACTGTTGGGCTAGATAGACTGGGCTAGATAGACTGTTGGTCTTACCCAGTATGGCTGTTATGTTCTTTAATTTGATTTAAATTATGCTTTAAATCACTAGTCAAGAAGATTCCATTTAATCATGGTTTTCTGTATAAAAGCGCATTCTTGTTAGTTGTTATAACCTTAATACATATTCTTCACAACTCAGAGGTACAGGTTTCATTTTTAGAAGGTGCACAGTAGATACTTTTAAACAGTGATTTATTTTGAAAACTTTTCAGATGAGTTTTATAGCTTTATCAGAAAATGAATTATTGTTTGGTTATTTCATTTACCAAAGGTAAATGGAAACAGATATTTATGAAGTCTTTGGGGGGGGGGGGGGGTGGTGAGCTATCTCCAATTCAATAGGTTAATCATTAATATTTGGATGATTTTCTTCCCAGGCTGTATTAGGGGGAGAACATCACCAGACAGACAAAACAAAAGTATTAACTAAAACAAAGTATGTATTCTGGATTTTTTTCTTCAACAGCAAACATATATTTTAATAAAAAGCATATGAACTTTTTAATGTAAAGATTCAAGTTTTTTTTAAAATCAGATTGTTTTCTTTAACATTGTTTAACTAAAATAGTTAAATGAATTAAAAAAACCCCACAAAAATTAAATAGACTGTCAGGCAGGTCAACATAAGAAACTTAATATATTGGCATCTGGCTAATTCAGTTGTATTCACCTTCATTTTTCTGTTTGTCCATAATCTGGAAAAGAAATGTAACTTTCCTGCTTTTTCAGATCCCCCAAATTTCTCAATTTAGATTAATTAGTTCAAGGGAAGAAAATATTCTTTCTACACCAGAAGAAGTTACTTCCGTTAAAAACCCTTATGTGACTTCCACCAGTTCACTAGTGTGACTGTCTTTAAAACATCATCATCAGCAAACATATATTTCTTCTTCGAGGAGAGTCCCTGTGGGTGCTCCACTGTCAGAGTCTAGGTGCTTATAACTGGAACTTTTTATCAGCAGTAATCCCCCTTGGGTGCCAGCTTGCCCTTGCAGTGGCTTGCATTGTAGCGAGTGTGCTGACGCATGTGCCGTCAACCATCCTCTCAGTTCCTTCTCAACCACTCATGGCTTGGTCGGTACACAGCAGCGCTCCATGTTTCAATTAGAGTAGTGTTAGTTGTTAGTTATTAGTCGTAGAGTTTAAGTAATTTATTCATGGTTACCTGTTAGTGTTTAGTTTTTGTGTTGTTTTTTTTTAAAAGAGATTTTCTGTCTCTACTTATTATAGTGTTAGTGAAGAAGTGCCTGGCTCACCAGGTTTCAAGTGATGCCTGGCATGCAGGATATCCATACACTGGGCATGTCCATCCAAAATGGGTATCAGATGCATGGCCAACAATAATTGTCCTAAAAGTTGCCATTATTGTAAAAAAACTGTTAGCCAGGTCCTTGAAGGCAAGGGAACTCCAACTGAAGCTCCTCTCCCCCCTTATTTTAAGAGGGATAAGGGATCTTTCGGAAAAGGCTTTATTTTCCGAAAGATCCGCGTCTAGACCGGCGCTTTTTTCCAGCAAAGCTCCAAGCTGAAAAAAAGTGGCAGCCATTTTTATGCTAATGAAGCGGGGGAGATTTAAATCTCGCTTCATGAGCAATTGCGATACGTCTAATTTGCATCCCTTTTACGAAAAAGGGATGCAATCTAGACGTAGCCAAGTTGTATATGGTCACAAAGCTCCTACTTAAACTTGGTAGGTCCTGTGCTTTCAGGTGGATTGCTTGCCGGAGAGGCTCACCAGAAGCCCTCAATTTAGGCACCACATGTAGGGCATCAGGTTGCTGTTCATTTGAGCTACTCTCATCACTGGCCTGTAAGGTATAGAGTGAAACCAAACTCCACCATCTCAGAGGACCCCCAAATGACACAGGGCTTGACAGACCGCTTTTGTTTCTACAGCTAGTCTTTTCCTCAAATGGAAATGAGGAAGTGGGTGTTGTGGGGAACCTGGGCTCATCCTCTACTCAGGGTTCCAGCCCAGAATCCTGTAATACCCTGTACTATTTTCCCACACCTTCCGCAGCACGTTCCTTATCCCAGGCTCTTCCTGCTAGCATCCACTGGTACTTGTTCCTCCTAGACCCTCTTCCTGGTGCCCTAACACTGAAGAATCATCTGGCACAGATGAATTCCTCATCCCTAAGGCAATGGCTGCTCTGGTGCTTCATCAGAAGATTGCATTTTGTCATATTGCTTCTGGTATTAAATATCACCTCAACACCAACCTTCACTTAGGCACTGGATATCTCTGCACCAAAGCTCCCAGCACCAAAGCCCTTCATGGTTCTGGCCATATTCATCAGTATGGTACAAGGGTCTCCTCTCCTGCATTCATTGAGAGAGGTCATGTCGAAGCAGCCACTTCCTTGGCTCTGTTCCATCCACTATGGTGCTAAGCTGATGTCCTGGGCAGGACTGCCTCCCCTCTAGGGAAGACTTACTCCTCGTTGTTCTCACTGGAACATACCAAGGGATCTCCTCCCTCCTGCTCTCACTCACCTCTAAGTGGTTCAGTGGGAATCCAGTGAGGAATACCTAGGGGAATATACAAGAGGATTTGGAGATTTCAAGGTGCATCCATTATGATGTCTACCATCCCAGTTTGTTTACCAACATTGGCCATACTGATATTCCTGGATCTTAAATCTCTGGTCAAGAGAACTCACTTCCACTGAGACTACACAAGATATACTTCCAAGAGGAAGCATCTATATTCTCCACCTGTCAGTCACTCATCCTTTTTAAGCCCAGTGTGTAGAGAAAGAGGAGTACTTTAGCAGGGAGGACCAACACCCCAGTTTAGGAACCTCCACCCATCAGGGGACTTCCTTGTTGTCTCTCACTAAAGCTATTAATCCATTATTTTAATGTCTTAAAAAGAGCCAGTGTTCTGGGACTGCTTTAAAGAGGATCACAAAGACCATTGACATTCCTGCTAAGATTATTCAGGAGTGTTGGATATTTTCCACATAGCAATGATGGACAGAATCATAGTGTATATTAAAGGGATCCTCTTTGTCAGGGTGATCTAGAAACTCCCACCACCCTTCCAACTACCTGGGAAAGTAGACAAAAAATACTTGTTCACTTCCAAGGGATGAGAGTACTTTTTCCAGCACCTACTCCCATCTTTCTAGTGGTTCAAGTTGCTCAGGAAAAAAGCAAACAGCAGCAAGTCCCCAGAAAAGGTTTTGGTGAAAAGGTTTCGAAAAGATTGGCTTCAGGATCTGTTCCTCTGCTAGCCTCCAAATGAGGGTGAAAAATAAGGGAGAGCTAGATAAGTTGGAGCCGCAGAACTCTGTCCCCACAAAATGTATAATTATAAATGCTTCGTTTTAGATTTAAATAGCATGATTAAAAAACAGACCATTTATTAACTACAAACACGTTATTTTAATTTTATATATCGCATAATTTAAAAATAAACTTTATCAGTGTGTGTGTGTAAGGGCTGGGGATAGCAAGTGATGGACAGGAGGAGAATAGAGAGGGCGGGGCTTCAAGGAAGGGGTGGGGCTTCAAGGAAGGGGCGGGGCTGTAGATCTTCGCCTGTTCTGAGATTTAAAAAGTGATCTTGGGTGTAAAAAGGTTGGAGACTACTGCTGTAGGTCATATGCTCCAGCCCACTAATCATTTTGGTTGCCCTCCATTGGACATACTCCAATGCATCCACATCCTTTCTGCAGTGGGGGGCCCAGAACTGGACACAATACTCCAGATGTGGCCTCACCAGAGCTGAATAAAGGGGAATAATGACATCTCTGGATCTGCTGGCAATGCTCGTCTTAATGCAACCTAATACGCCATTAGCCTTCTTGGCTACAAAGGCATACTGTTGACTCATATTCAGCTTCTCATCCACTGTAACCCCCAGGTCCTTTTCTGCAAAACTACTACTTAACTGGTTGGTCCCCAGCTTGTAACTATGCTTGGGATTCTTCCGTCCCAAGTGCAGGACTCTGCACTTGTCCTTGTTCAATCTCATCAGATTTCTTGTGGCCCAATCCTCCAATTTGTCTAAGTCACTCTGGACCCTATCTCTGCCCTCAAGCGTATCTCTCCCCCCCCCTAGCTTAGTGTCATCCACAAATTTGCTGAGGGTACAATCCATCCCCTCATCCAGGTCATTAATAAAGATATTGAACAAAACCGGTCCTAGAACCGAACCTTGGGGCACTCTGCTAGAAACCGACCACCATCCTGACATCGAGCCGTTGATCACTACCCGCTGAGCCCAGCCTGCTAGCCATCTTTCTATCTATCTTACTGTCTATTTATCTAATCCACATTCCCTTAACTGGCTGGGAAGAATATTGTGGGAGACGGTATCAAAAGCCTTGCGAAAGTCAAGATATATCACATCCA
Organism: Pelodiscus sinensis; assembly: GCF_049634645.1. Classification (NCBI taxonomy): domain Eukaryota; kingdom Metazoa; phylum Chordata; order Testudines; family Trionychidae; genus Pelodiscus; species Pelodiscus sinensis. Next base: position 105,469,138 of record NC_134714.1, read on the forward strand.
CTGACTTTCCCATGTCCATAGAGCCAGTTACCTCATCATAGAAGCTAATCAGATTGGTCAGGCATGACTTGCCCCTTGTGAATCCAAGCTGACTCTTCCTAATCACTTTCCTCTCTTCCAAGTGCCTCAAAATGGATTCCTTAAGGATCCGTTCCATAATTTTTCCAGAAACCGAGGTAAGAGTGACCGGCCTATAGATCCCTGGATTGTCCTTCTTCCCTACATTTGCCTTTTTCCAATCATCCGGGATTTCTCCCTATCTCCACGACTTTTCAAAAAGATAATGGCCAAAGGCTCCTCAATGACATTTGCCAACTCCCTCAGTACCCTCGGATACATTAAGTCCGGACCCATGGATTTTTGTAAGTTTAGCTTTTCTAAATAGTTCCTAACCTGTTCTTTAACCACCAATGGCTGTCCATCTTAATCCCATCTTGTGTCCCATCTTGCGTCATTCCTTAATGGCTCCCAACTCCAATATTCTTTTTAGTTTGGCCTTAATTTCTTCTCTTGGCTGCTGGGACCCGGTAAGGTCTTGCGTCACTTAGTGCATTAGTCCGGGAGCCCACATTGTCCGTGAATACAGAGGCAAAGAAAGCATTGAGTACTTCAGCTTTCCCCATATCATCTGTCACTAGGTTACCTCCTTCATCCAGTAGGGGCCGCACACCTTCTCTGATCACCTTCTTCTTGTTAACATGCCTGTAGAAACCTTTCTTTGTATCCTTCACATCCTTAGACAGTCGCAATTCCATTTGCGCTTTCGCCTTCCTGATAACCCCCCGGCATTCTCGAGCTATACATTTAAACCCCTCTCTGGTCATTTGTCCAAGTTTCTACCTTTGTAAGCTTCCTTTTTGTGCTTAAGTTCACCAAGGATTTCCCCTGTAAGCCAATCTGGTCTCCTACCATGTTTGCCTCTCTTGCTACGTGATGAGATGGTTTCTTTCTGTGCCTTCAATAAGGCTTCTTTAAAATACTGCCAGCTGTCCTGGACTCCTTTCCCCTTCATGTTAGCATCCCAGGGGATTCTGCCCATCAGGTCTCTGAGGGAGTCAAAATCTGCTTTTTTGAAGTCCAAGGTGTGTATTTTACTACTCTGTTTTCTTCCTCTGGTCAGGATCCTGAAATCTACCATCTCATGATCAGTGCTTCCTAGGGTGTCATCCACCTCTACTTCCCCTCCATGTTTCCTCCATGTTTGTGAGCAGAAGGTCAAGCTGCGCACAGCCCCTGGTCGGATCCTTCAGCACTTGTGTCAAGAAGTTATCCCCAACATTCTCTAAAAACTTCCTGGATTGCCTGTGTACTGCCGTATTGGTTTCCCAAAAGATGTCAGGGTGATTAAAGTCCCCCATGAGAACCAGGGCCTGCGATCTGGAAGCTTCTCTCAGTTGTCCGAAGAAAGCCTCATCTACCTCATCTACCTGATTCAGTGGCCTGTAGCAGACACCAACCACAACATCACTGCTGTTGTTTGCTCCTTTAACTTAAGACATAGACTCTCAACAAATTTTTCTCCCTCTTTATACTGGAGTTCAGAGCAATCGTAGTGCTCTCTTACATATAGTGAAACTCCTCCTCCTTTTCTCCCCTGCCTGTTCTTCCTGTACAGTCTATACCCTTCCATGACAGCGCTCCAGTCATGCGAGTCATCCCACTAAGTCTCTGTTATCCCAGTTAAATCATTTTTCTTTGACTGGGCCAGGGCCTCCAGTTTTTCCTGTTTGTTGCCCAGGCTTCTTGCATTAGTGTACAAACACCTCAGATAAGCAGTTGATCATCCTATCGTCTTCATTCGAATCAGGGATCCTCCTTTTTTGCTCGTTCCTCTCTGCATTTCTTCCCAGTATCTGACTTTCCCTCAGGGTTTTGGTCACCGTCCCCCAACGAACCTAGTTTAAAACCCTCCTTCCTAGGTTTGCAAGCCTGCCCGCGAAGATGCTCCTTCCTGTCTTCGTTTGGTGGATCCCGTCTCTTCCTAACAAACCTTGTGCCCGGAACAGAGTCCCATGGTCAACGAAACCAAAGCCCTCTCTGCGACACCATCTGCACAACCACGCATTTACATCCTCAATTCGACGATCCCTGCCCAGTCCTTTCCCTTCAACAGGGAGGATGGATGAGAACGCCCCTTGCGCTCTGAATTCTTGGATCCTTTTTCCCAGTGCTACATAATCTGTAGTAACCCGCTCAAGGTCATTCTTGGCCGTATCGTTAATTCCCACGTGGAAAAGCAGGAACGGGTAGCGATCCGAAGGTTTGCTCAGTTTGGTAAGCCTCTCAGTCACATCCTGAATGCGAGCTCCCAGTAAGCAGCACACCTCTTGAGATTCCAGGTATGGACGGCAGATGGATGGCTCAGTCCCTCTTAGGAGGGAGTCCCTGACCACCACCACCCGTCGTTTTCTTTTGGGGGTGGTCGCCGTGGAACCCCCGTTTCTAGGACTATGCATCCCAAGCCTTCCAGTAGATGGTGTTCCCTTCCAGTTTCTTCCTTGTGAGGTCCCTTCCAAAGCATTCAGCACTGCAGAGCCTGTGGAGAGAGCCTGAAAGCGATTACTTATCTCTGTAGCATTGGGGGATTCCCATGCTGGCCTTTTCCCCCTTCTAGAAATTACATGCTGACAGTTCTGTTCCTGGTCACGTACTGCCCTCTCTGGTTCCTCTGCCTGCCGTGCTTTAAGGATTAAACGCTGCCTTCTATCGAGGAAATCTTCATCCTCTCTGATCGAGTGTAGGGTCAACACTTGGGCCTCCAGTCCTCTAATTTTTTCTTCCAAAAGGTCGACCAGCTTGCACTTCGTTTAGATGAAATCCGTTCTTTCTTCCAGGAGGAAGACAAACATGGCACACGCTGTGCAGGTAACAACAGCAAACCTATCACCATCCATCGCTGCTGTCCTGGAGAAGGGATTTAAAAAGTAAGGCAAGATAACCTCATGCCCTTCCCAACTCCCTCTCTAAACTCCCTGTTGGCACTCACCTGTTTGCAAGCTCCTTGGTCACTTGCCCACGGCCTTATAAAGCCTTGGAGTGACTGAAAGTCCCTCCCCCTACCAAGGCTCAGCCAATCAGCAGAGGCTTCTAGAATTCAAACTTTAATTAGAAGCCAACAGTTTCCACCTGCGAATCACAGCAAACACTCCATGAAGAGGAGGGGGAAAGGGGAAGGGCAAAAGGGAAGTAGAGGAAAAAAAAAGCCTCATTCACAAACACAGGGGAAAACACCAAACCAAACCAAACAAAAAAAGAACACACACCAACCCTCACTCACAAACACAAGCTCAGCACACAATAAGAAAGCCCCAGTAACAACACATACTTCCCTCAAGAGTCCTGTATCTGCTGCTTCTTTACCTGGAGAACTCCCTCTCTAAACTCCCTTTTTAGCACTCACCTGTTAACTCACAAATTTGACGTGCAGCTTCCTCTTCTCCTAACTAAAGGAAGGTCAGTGTTTGGTTGGGCCAAAAGAACTAGAAGTCCTGGGAAAAGGACTGTTCCCCATAACATGCAAAGGGAGGGGCATGCTGTTCCAGGAGAAACAGTATGAGCATGGTCACGGGGGCAGCAAGCCCACAGGGGAGAGTTGTACTGCAGAGTGTCCACTGGGGGAAGCCGTGCCACCAAGGGAGTAGCCATTTTGCCTGCCACCAGAAAAGATAAGTGGAGGCCCTTCTGCCTGGCAAGAGAGCCCCTGCCGGCCCCCACCTGAAAGGGGTGGGGGAAGGGAGAGAGAGCCTCTGCTGGCCCCATCTGGAAGGGGTCGGGGAGAGGAAGAGAGCACCATTCCTGCTGTCCTGGGCCACTCCTATGGAGAAGCCAGTGATCACCTCCACCTCTTGTCCTGAGCCCCACCTCTCCCCCCCAACATCCACTCTTGGAATCTCTTATACCCTGGCCTCCTGCCCTGAGCTCCCCACATTCCCAAGGCCCAGCCCTGACTCCTGCATCCTCCCACATCATCAGCCCCCTTCTCTGAAGGAACTGGGCTACACCATGTCTTCTAGTCCATAGATAAGCTTTCATCTGTCTCTTGCTTTGATAATTTGTTGGACCAAGTGTGAGTAATAGGTTTTTTTAATTTAAAAAAAGCTTTTACAAATATTTTTTGCAAGGAGAATTAAGGCATATGCATAGCAGTCCCTTCATAAACAAATCCAGGAGCACTTCCCCCATCTATCTGCTCCTTCCTTCCTCCCTCCCAGTAAAAGAATTTTGAAGTACTACTGTGTTTGACTTTCAGAATCCTAAATTTTCAGTTTAAAAACTGTAGCCTTTGTGCTCAAATGGCAAAAAGGTGTTTTGAATTTTAATTTAAAACAAAACAAACTTCAAAACAAAATATCATTGTTCCAAAATGCACACTTGCATAAGGAGGATTATTATGGAAACATGGACTTTTCCTCAAATATACTACTCCTACAAAGATTTTTCAGACAAAACCTATTTTCAGTTAAATGAACAGACTTCTTTCTTTAAATGTATGAAAGCCTTTGTAAAATTGTTCCCTACGCTGCTTTTTAGAGTATAATTAGCATTTCTTCTGGTTCTGCAAAATTAGAATACATAATTACAGCTGCTAATAGAATTGCCTCTAACTAGCTGAATACTTGATCTAGCCCCATAAAACAAGTTGATTTTATAAAAACAAAACATAAACAAGAAGTTACTAACTTATATTTATGGAGTAGTTTATTTTATTGTGGTCTTTGTAGTGTACATTTTATCCCAGTGAATGCTGATGTGGTTTTTCATTGCTGATGGATTTGAAATACTGTTTTAGAATAAAAATATGAATATAAACTTGTAATTTCCTATTATGTAAAAGATAATTTTTAAACAGTTTTAACTTCTGCTTACCTTGTTTCTGGGCAGGCAGCTTCACTGTGGGCTCCATCCCTGGGATCCAGCATGTAATCTGTGGTGGATAGAGTGGTCCTGAAGAGTGGCAGGGTGCACCAGGGACAGGGGCTGCTCTGGTGGACTCTTTGGGGCTGGACAGGGGCAGGCAGGTAGTTGCTCCAGCCCCTACCAGTTAACGGGAACCTATTAAGGGTGAATCTTACCGGTTAACCTTTTACATGCCTATTCATCATACCTTTAGTTGACCAAGATACAACCTTCTAAAATTTGGATTTTTGGCTATTGAAAGATAAAAGATGAAATTGAAAGGTTCTTTCCCAGTAATGTTTGGTGTTACGTTAGCTTCAAGAGGTACCCTAGCCTTCAGTGATGCTATCCTAGCCTCAAGACTATTCAGGAGTATGGAACAATTTCTAATACTGTCTCTTGATTACTGTCTCAAAATAGAAGTACAAGGGGCTATTCAGGAAATTAAGAAGTTGGCAAATTCAAAACTGATAGAAGGAAATTTTGCATACAGTAATTCATTAAAATATGGAACTGATTTCCACACAAGGTGTCACTAATACCAAAAGCTTAGCATGATAAAAAATGGGTTAGATAGTTTTGCCAATAGTGACCATCCTGATTGATATGTTACTGAATCTTATGCTTCTGAGTTTAATTACATCTCTAACTGAAGTGATCAGCAATAACCTTGTGTAGTCTCACGTTTCTCATGTCTGCCTAATGCAGGATATCTTACACCTAAATCTTGCCCCCGTCTGAGACTAAGTATTGGACTAGATGGACCATAGGTCTGATTTCTGTGTACTTTCCCCCCCTCTTGTGCCTTTCATAGTGTACACACTTTCCTACTGCTTACTTTTCTTCATATCCTCCTTCCTCGGTTACCCTTGTATCTTCTTTTAGGTAATGATCCATATTTGCATAAATATGCTGGTGTTCAGTATTCCTGCTATCCAAGAAAACTGTAAATCATAGCTGACTAGGGAGTGGTCTTCACTGCTGCAGTAAGTCAATCTAAGTTATGCTTCTACTGTTACCTAAATAACATAACTGAAGTAAAGATAGTGTAGGTTGACTTACCCTGGTTTCTACACTGTGCTGTGTCAGTGGGATATTGTCTCAGGCTGACTTTACTTATTTTTCTCAGGGAGCTGGAGTATGAGATTTGACCAGAGATTCCCCTGCAATTTATTTTAATGGGTCTTAACTATAGCTACTAAATAGACATCACTGCATCAGTCATAGTGGTGCTGATCTACATTAGAATTTCTATAGTCATAGGGGAGAAAGAGATGGTTTAGTTAGGTTAAGGCACTGGCCTAGGACCTGGGAGATGTGGGCCAAATCCTTGTTCCATCATGCTTTTCTTATATTATCTGAGGCCATTTAGCCTCTGTTTTTCATCTATAAAATGAGAGAAATAGCACTTCTCTTTATATTATAGGACTGTTCTGAAGCTAAATTCAGTCACGGTTGTGTGGCAGTAAAATATGATGGCAATTCGGGCTGTGTAAGTAACTAATATAGATAGCCCTAACCAAAAGTATAAACACATTTAATGAGAATTAGCATGTATGCTTTATTTGGGAAATGGAAATAATGAATAAATAATATATTCCTTATTTACAAAGAAAACAGCTTAAGGATGCTTCTTATTTTTCTATTATTTGTTGTATCTTTAATAATGTGGGTAGATTCCTCCAGAAGTTTTATAGTTTAAATTCCCATGATTGTTACATGTATGTCTTTGTCTCCACTGAAATAAACTGAGCTAGAAGCTTACCAGTTATATAAATGACTTATAAAATGAAATACAAATGGTAAATGGTTAGACTGTCAACTCATTTTTTTATAAATATGCCAAAATAAACTATTTTAAACATTTTTTTGGAAATTGTAATAGTTGGACTGTGTACTTTTTTGGTCCTGTAAAGACTGTTAGATTAAGAACTCTTTAGGTATATATAACCTGTTGCACTGTAGATGGAAAGCCCACTTCTTAGTCTCTACTGTGCTGTAATTTTATGAAATAGTTTGAAGGACCATTTCCACTCTGAATCTTTTATATCCTATCAAGGAAAGTTAGTTTTAAGTGTCTAACATAGGTTGTATGCTCAATGCAACAATTCAAATCCCTTAATATTCGGTTGAACATAGTTTAACAAAAGTGGTTTAGCCAATTTTAACCTTGTTTAACTTTTTGAAGCAACTTATTGTAACAGTGGAATATTACTGGTAGCAATGGTAGTGTATACAGTGCTCAAGTGTTTTTACAGCCATTTTTCTGAGACCTTCCCTGCACAATATTGGCTGACAGTGGTAAAAACACCCAAGCCCATCATTTCTTTGCTTTGTATTGGTGATAGTGAGACAGAAAGAGATTAGCTAGAGCCGTGGTCCCCAACACGCGCCATGGTGCCCACGGGGGCATTTGTCTGTGCCCGCCAAGTGCTCAGGGCTGGTCTGGCCTCGGGCACGTGGTGCATGCGCGGTGCCGGAGCCGGCCCAGGGCGTGTGGCGCATGGTGAGAGCCGGCCCCGGGGGTGCCGCGGATTGACTCCCCGCGGCGCATGGGGGGGGGGGAGAGAGCGCCAGCGCCGGCCCCGGGCGCGCGGCGCTTGAGGGGGGGAGAGAGAGCACCAGCGCCGGCCCCGGGCGCGCGGTGCTTGAGGGGAGAGCGCCGGCCCTGGGAATGCGGCTATGGGGGGGCCCCGCCCCGCCCCCCGGGCGCCCGGCGGGCGAACGGCCACGCCCCCTGGTGCCCGGCAACCCCAAATGGTTGGGGACCACTGAGCTAGAGAGTGCTGGTGGGGGATTGCTTCAGAAAGAACAATGTTAGTAAGTGTTCCCATGATGCCTATAGAGTGTGTAGGATGGATTCTTCCAATCTGGGATAGGAAGTAAAAAGAGAACGTACAATTCTTGCATATTCAAATAAATTAACTTTCATTTAGGTAAGTCCTGTCTTTCTTTTAGGAGTGTGAACTCTTAACTGCTGATGCATGTAGCATAGTTAGCATATACTGTGATCAGTTAATAGACTTTATATATAAAAACATTTTCCTCAGAGTGCAGCAGGGTTAGTTCACATTTTTTCAGGAATCATAGGACAGAAACTGTATTTTTTCTTTGAACAATGCATTACAGTTTTCCATGGTCTGTGCCATTGGAAAGTACATCTGGCTTGTTTTCTGGTGTAGTTTTTGTATGCTATAACACACATAATTCAAATGGTTTAATAAGACATGGTAGATGTAATTTTAAACTATGATAAGTTAAGCCATTTCCACAGTGTGTGTGGGGTACCTCTCCAGGCCCTCTGCCAGGCACTCCATCGCAGCTATCAGGGATGAAAACAGATTCTTCTTGCAGTTCCTTTCACTCTTTCCTGTCCTGCTGTTCTGCCATCTTCTCCTCCCTCTCTTCCGGCATCACTTCCAGGAGTGTATTTCTCCATTCCATTTGCTCCTAGTACATGTCTGCTGTTCCCATTGTAATGAAAAGTTACAAAGACACACATTACAGGAGATATATCGGGGTGCCAGAAGCTGAAGCAATAGTAGTGGCAGAGGCATCAGCTAATAGCATCCCCTCCTCCATCACCCAGGTTGCTATACGAGAGAGAAATCTTCTCTGACTGATAAGGAGCTGCTGCTGCCTGAATGTGGCCAGAAACCTGGTCCTGTAATGATGCCAGACTACTTACTGCTGACTTTGCATGAGAAGGTGTCCTACCATTGAGGACGAAATAAGGCTGGCCTCCTCAGACTCCATGTGAGAGAGATCAGAGAATTCCTATCTGAGAGCTTCATGGAGATGTGCAGGGAGGTTTCCCGCTCCATCTCCAGACACATTAACATGCTTTTATGACCTCCCCCACCCATGCTGTGTAGGCACAGAGTATGCCACACATCACATCAAATTGCCTTAATACACTGATAGTCAGAAAAAAATTGTGAACTCACCTGACGTGCCCTGCCTGGGATCAGTGCTCAGCTGTGAGATGTTGTGGGAGGAGGGGATTGGCTCCAAAATGGTGAAAAGTTCTTGGCTCTCATGGATTGCTGCCTGGCCATTCTTCTCCTCCTCTTCTCCCTCCACGACTACGCTGTCCTCTATGCTGCTGCCTGGAATGTCTTGGGTGGACTCTATGGTCTGGTTTGGCAAGCTAATTGGGTCCCCACCTAGAATCACATGCAGCTGGTGATGTAGAAGTGGCATGTTTGTGGTGATGCATCAGACCATCTGTTTTCCTCCTTTGTTTTATCTTAGGACTGCCTCAGCTTTATTTTAACTCTGCATTGCTGAGGGTCCCTGTAGTATTCTTTCTCCACCGTACACTTTGTTATCTTTGTATAAATATTGGCATTTCTTTTGTGGTTTTGGAGATCTGAGAGAATAGATTTCTCTCTCCACTTCTCTATGGAGGTCAAAGATCTTCTGCATACTCCATGCTGGTGCTCTTTTGTATCCCTGGCGATTTGAACTCATGAAAGTCATGGCCACATGTACTGACCAGGTGTGCTGCCCGCTACGAGGTGTACTCTCAATGCTGGCCACACAGGAAATTAAATTCAAACTTTCTTAAGGGCTTTTTCTGTTCACCTGGAGAGCAGTAGAGCCACAAGTCCTAGTGAGAGTGGGGCACTATGGGATGCCTCACAGAGGCCAAGAACCTCAACTTTCACTTTGTTGAGACTATGCTACCATGAATTCAACCATGCCAGGTTGCATTTTGCGTTACTTCTCATGAAAAGCAGTAGTTCTGAAATCAATTTCAATGGCCTTTCCAGTCGATAGAATGGCTGTGGTAGTGTGGACACTTTAGAAAATTGACCTTAAATGGCTAAGCTCGATCTGAACTCCTAGTGTAGAGGAGGCCAAAGTTAGGTCCATCTAAGTTACATCACATTGACCTATTTATGCATATATCTAGACTGCTGACCTAAGTACCTCCTTATGTCAGTGCTGTAAAATCATGTGCCCAAATGGCATGGAGCAGAGATTGACTTACTGAGATTGATACAGTTTGAATATAGACACTAGGGGTACGTCTAAACTACATGCCTCTGTCGGCAGAGGCATGTAGATTTGTTTGTTCAGCAAAGGCAAATGAAGCCGCGATTTAAATGATCGCGGCTTCATTTACATTTACATGGCTGCCGCGCTGAGCCGACAAACAGCTGATCAGCTTTTTGTCGGCTCGCGCGCTAGTCTGGACGTTCCCCGTCGACATCAAAGCCCTTTGTCGGCAGCCCCGGTAAACCTCATTCCACGAGGAATAACGGGGCTGCCGACAAAGGGCTTTGATGTCGACAGGGGGAACGTCCAGACTAGCGCGCGAGCCGACAAACAGCTGATCAGCTGTTTGTCGGCTCAGCGTGGCAGCCATGTAAATGTAAATGAAGCCGCGATCATTTAAATCGCGGCTTCATTTGCCTTTGCTGATCTGTCTAATCTACGTGCCTCTGCCGACAGAGGCATGTAGTCTAGACACAGCCTGTGTGACTTGCATTGACCCTAACAGTTCTCCCAGAAGTTATACCACAATAGATCATTCCCTGTGACAGTGAACGCTCTGCTTACAATTACAAACTCTCCTGTCATATTTTTGAAATGCTCTTTTCTTGATTGTTCACTTTGGAGAACACCTTTAGAAGCTGTCGCTTATTTTGTGCAACTGCCCAACTGATCATGCTGGTTTCATGCTGTAGGCCTGCCTCTGTCTGGAGTAGACAGTAGATATTGAAATCTCCTTGGCTACTCATTAGCCATAAAAATGTGAACATTTATGGCTAGCAACAAAAGGGCTTAGTTGGCTTGTGGATGCAAGTACAAAATATCCTGGACTTCTTGCCCTTCGCAGTCTTTGAAAATCCCATTGTAACAACTCTTCCTGTGCCTTACAGAATAACACAGAAGCTTCATGGGCTATATCCTTACCTTTACTACTCCATGCTGGAGAAAAGAAGAGAAAACAGCAGCTTTGCATACTTGTAAGGATCAACTGTAGTGTACAGGAGGTCCCTGACATGTGACTGCCCGAGTTCTGACCCCCTGCACTTATGACCATTTTTGTAAGCGAGGAAGGGGCTGGAAACTCCTGACTTATGTCTTTGGCCTGCATTTACGACAGTGCATGGCACCTATCGTAAATGAGGGCTCAAGTTATGACATCCCCTGCTTGCGACACTTCCCCAGGAATGGATTGTCACAAGTCAGCGGCCTTCTGTATGTTTAGCCACAGGGGGTTATATTTCTTTATTGAAATGGGCAGAAATATTTGCTGTTCTGATTATTTATAAGTTTCATTCTGTTAATTTAACTTAATCTTTTGCTTTTGGGCAGCGAAGTTCTGCACTGGTTTTGCCACTCAGTAAATTTCTACTCTGAAGAATACCTTTTTCTGTCTTAGTTCCCAATGCACATTGCAGAATTCACAGTGTTAGTCAAGGCACATGATGCTTGTGAATGTAGGACAAGCACCACAAAATTTATAGGTTAGGAAAACACACAGTTATGTTTATAAATGCTCAGAAAGCACAACACAGTTCCAAACAGCAAGCAACACTGCAGATCTAGAGAACAGTCTAGCACATTTTTGTAGATGACATTTTTGTACTCTTCCAAAGCTCCCTCAGCCACTGAATTTCATTTTGGGGCTCTGTAGTGGCTTCTGTTCAAAGTCAACAGAGAGCCATTCTACCTTCTTCCTCCCCCTCCCTCCCCCCCAGCTTCAGTTTTTTCCCCTCTTTGCCCCACAGATATTATGCAGGACGCAAGAAGTGGCTAGTACCATTGGGATATTCCAAATTAGTGAGTAATCATTGCCAGCATCCCAGAGGTCTACAAAATGCTCATTCAGCAGTCAATCTGCATCTGCAGAGCTGGTAGCTGAATCTTTCTTTAATGCAGTTAGGCAGCCTTTGTATGGTTTCATGGGCCACGGGTGCAAGGTGTAAGCTGGGTCTTCCAGAATCACTGTTGGCACTTCTGTTGGTTGGGATGGAATAACTCTGCTTTCTGAACAGCTCTTTTTTCTTAAAGATGTAATAATCATGCACCTTCCCTGAGCATTGAAGTGTCCCCACTGATCCACCAATACTTGCATAACCATAGATATATAGCCATTTCTATTGATTTACTATGGGGAAAGGTGGGCTGCTGTCAAAATAGGGACATGTGTATTCTCTGTCACCCGGCTGCAGTTCGGGAATCCCATTGAAGTAAATCCATCACTATGTCCTTCACGTTGCTGAGAAGGAAAAGATGACAACTGTCTCCCACCCACTGCTAGCAATCCCGAATTCTAAGCTTCCATAGTGCAATTGCATCTTTTTTCTCTGTTATCAGTAATACTCTCCTTTTTATGTCTCTGCATTGGAAGGCCAGGGTGAACACAGCCCACAAATGTAGGAACGTGGCCTTTGACATCTGAAAGTCCTGTAGTCATAGCCCATTGTCCTAAATGTGCATGACTCTGCAATCCACCATTGACTGCTTGTTTCTTACACCCAGAAGAAGCTCGTTGCTTCTGCTGCTCTGTGTATGTTGCCAACACCCTTGAATTGTTTTTTGTGATGTTACTCAGCAAAATGTCCCAGAAGAAATAGTCATGTCCCTCGTTGAATGGTAATGAAAATAGTGCAGAGCTCTGCTAACTCTGTGCTTTCGTCAAAGATGTCAGGCAGTGAAAAGTGCTAGATGGGATATTTTAAAAAAAGCACAGAGATGGATGATGTTATGGGTTGGAGAAAATTGTATGCTTGGAGCTTAATGCTAGCCCCTAGAGGTTCTGGGAAAGTCATATTTATTTTAAAACACATTGGGAAAAATTCCCAACAGTCATTGCAGCAGACAGTGGAGCGCTGAAATTTGCACTGACACAGCATATTTATGCAAGCCGCCAAGGATGTAAGTATCTAAATGATATCCACATGTCAGTGTATTTATGCCACTGTAACTTTCATCAACCTAAGTCTGTCTTCTAGTGGTGGTCATAGTAATAATCATATTTGTAACTGACTTAGTTATACGGGTAAAACTTTCAACTATAGATCAAGTCACTAAATACTTTTAAAAGAGGTGAAGTACTATCGGGGTTAAGCCTTGTCCACACACACACATTTTACCACTTTTAAATATACCAGTATAACTGTGTTCACATGTGTTCACACATGTCTAGACTGGCATGATTTCCCGCAAATGCTTTTAATGGAAAAGTTTTTCCGTTAAAATCATTTGCGGAAAAGAGTGCCTAGATTGGCATGGATGCTTTTCCGCAAAAGCACCCCCCCCCCCCCCCCACACACAAAAGCAGCTGCTTTTGCGGAAAAACTTGCCAGTCTAGACACCGCCTATGGGTGTATTGATATAATTGTGCTGAAAATCTGTGTAAATACTGGGGAAAATCTGTGTGTGGACCAGCATTTTGAGATGGCAACTAGCAAAAAGAAAACAAAGGCCATGTGTATGTTAAAAATTTTGGTGGCATTGCTAGGTTGGTTTGGGATGTGATCTTAAGGGGAATATACCTGAATGAGCAAAAGCCCCTAATGTAGATGCAATTATATCAGTAAAACTGGATTTTGCTTTTATAGTTTATTTTGCTTGGGGTGAGGGAGGAGTGATATTAATTATGCTAGCAAAAGTACAGTTTTGTTAATATAAATTGCACCCTCATTAGGAGCATTTTGCTAGTAGAATATGCCTATACTACCAAAGTATGTCTAGTGTACACGTGACCAAAGAGTAAGAATGGTCATTTTCTTTCTGCTTACTCTCAAGTGAACCCCTCTATATTTGCTCTAACTTTTAAAAGGTAAAATGTCCACAACCTAACACAATATTTAACATAAGGGTGGCCCATCGGTATATAATACCATTATTTTATTTCCAACATTTTCTTTATATAACATAACACCGTGCTGGCTTTTTGATTACTGCTGTATTTTGGAACAGAAGTTTCCAGTAAGTGTCATTTTGTCTTTTTCTTATATATTTAAAATAGAACCCAGCAATATATATGAATAGTTAAAAATTATTCCTTCCAATGTGCACTATTTTGTATTTGTATATGAACTCATCTGCCATTATGCTGCCCATTAAAGTAATGTAGGTATTGCTTTGAAGTTTCTCATAGACTTTTTGTGTCTTGAGAACTGTCTCGGGGGATAACCATGTTATTCAGTAACTTTAAAAATGAGTAGTCCTGTGGCACCTTAGAGACTAACAAAAACTATATCGTATCATGAGCTTTAGTGGGCAAAACCCACTTCTTCAGATGAGCTGGAAACTGGAGACTGTAGAATTTGACACCTCACCTCCACCTAATTTTTTCAAATCTTTAATAGGACTCAAGACAGAATCTCACCTGTTCTCCTTTGTCATAGTGAAAATTAGAAGCACTTCAAGACTTCTTTCTATAGGCGGAGAAGTGTGAAAGATTGGGACTATTAAGAGAATAGTTTATTTGGAGGGAACAAGAGATAGCTAAGTTAAGGCCTTGGAGAAAGAACCTTTTAAATCAATAGTCATGAAATGAGGCTTGATTTTAACAGAGCCTGTGCTTTGACTAGCTGTAACATTATAATGATACCCAGTTTAGTTGTTATAAATATAAATTCCTCTAATCCTATGGGCTGCTACACATCGTTAATGCATTCATGTATTCTGAAAACTTGAGTTCCTGTGGCCATGTGAGCACTCAACTACAAATGTGTATGTTACAATAATATGTATGGATCAGTGGCTTTTATTAAATGGGACAGGTGTTAAAAAGATTGAATAATACCTCCAGTTTGAAGTATTAAGTATTTTATATAATTTTTTAATCAAATATGTATTTAGATATGCCCCAAAATGATAAAGCCTGCTGTTCTTCCTTGTAGATTTTCCCTGAAAAAAGAAAACCTTCACCTTCTAACACCACTTCAGTTTTTCTAAAATGGTTATAATGTCTTGAGCCAAAAAGGATTCGCTGATGCAGCAGCTTAAAGTGTAAATTTGTGATATTGCTACAGCAGTTCCTTGCTATTCAGTGATTTGCACTGTACATTCTTTAAATGCACACCATTATTTATATAATCTTTTGTTTACTAGATTGCTTTAAAAATAGCCAAGCAACTTGTACACAAAGTATAACACACAGACTTAAAAATACATTTAAAATGTGCTTCTTATTGTTAGTGGTTTTCAAGTAAAAGACAAGAGTTTATCACATTTCTCATTAATTTGGAATGTAAATTGTATTAACAGCTCACTTCTGGAATTTAAAGGGCAAACGAGATGGCATGTGACCTTTAATGGGGAAAGATTTATATAAGAAGGGAGTTCAGGGAACTAGGGTTCAGAAACTAGTAAATTTGCTAGATTTTTAATGTACTGTGTGTTTTTTACTGTTTGAAGAAAGAGAGGTTTGTGAGATTGTTTAGGGTGTGTGTGGAATTCTTCCTTTTAGATTGCTTAAAATATAAATGGTTGATTCCAAAATTATTCTAATATACGATCATTATTAACTCTGAAGCAGCAATACATATGTATATATATTGTAGAGTCACAAAACTCCATTGGCATTTCTTTACAAAATCAACAATAATAATGGAGAAATGATCTACTTTATATATGCATTATTCCTTATTTGCAGACAGAGATTCAAAAGGCAAATATACCTCTTGAGTATTTTAGGAACTTTTGTTTTAATGGAAGGAAATAGGGATTTTTCTTTGCTTATGTCTTTTCCACATGAGATGTATGCTTGCCGCATGCATTGGTACTGGAAGTTCTCCCTCAGCAGTATCTGGTGGACCTGGCTCTGGTGCCCTCTGGAAGAGTGACTGCATGGTGCAGTGTACGAAGTGCCCCCAATCCTCATTTTCTTGTTAGCAGAAACTCTGCCAGTGGGGAAGGAAGTTGGGTCATGAAATGGACATGAAGTACACATCTCGAACATCAGTTATAGAATGGGTAATTGTCTTTTCACTGACGTAAGTGTGAAGTAATTGTTTTCTCAATGACTGTTTTTTATAAGCAGGGTAAGAAAATAGTTTTATTTATAACATTAAACTTTTACATTAATTAGTGTGGGTACTTTCAGAAAAATAAGAGTACGGAAGACTTTAGATTTAAATACATAATATAAGAATAGTCTTGCATTTGTGGATAATTAGTGTGACTTTATAGACATAGAAACAAATGTGTTACTGTTAAAGCTAAAGAGAGGGTTTTTTTTGGCAGTAATTGATCATTTGAGTTCCCACTATGTCCCAGCATGTTAGTGGATAAGTTAGGAATAATAACTGTAACAGTGGTTTTAAGTAGTACACATTCTTACCACTTAATGCTTTATAGATTCTCCACTTTATAGAGAAAAAATAAGTTGTAGAAAGACTGCTATGTACAGTGTAACTACTTATGAGTTTTATGGGAGTCTGTAGGAGTAGTAGTCTCCCCTCCTGAGTTTGAACCCCTGGATTTCATACTTGAGATCTGCTTAAAGCCCATGTCCTAACTCCAGAGTTTGAGCTGCTTGCAGCTTTGCCTTTGGGGCAGGATGTTTGTTATAAAAAGAGAGTGGCAGGGTTATTAAAAAATAACTCAAGGCTGAGCATTCAAGCAATTTAAGGGTCGTTAGATCATCATAGAAACATTGCCACTTAAGAGATGGGGGGAAGAGTAGGAATGAGTGTTGTGATAGATTTGATACATCTGCATTTGGACAGTTGCTGTTAAACTTCTCATAAATGTTCTTGAAAAAGAGGTGAACAGGGACTAATCCAAAGCTGACTGCACAGAGTTACAAAGGGATCTCACAACACAAGGTGAGCGGGCAACATAAGGGCAGATGGAATTCAATGTTGATAAGTGCAAAGTAATGCACATGGGAAAATACCCTAACCATAGATACAAAAATGATGGTGTTTAAAATAGCTATTACCACTCAAGAAAGAGATCTTGGAATCATTGTGGATAGTTCCCTGAAACATTTGTTCAATGTGCAGTGGCAGTCTAAAAACTAAACAGCTAATAGAATATTGGGAATCATTAGGAAGGGAATAGAAAATAAGACAAAATACCATATTGCCTCTATATAAAGTCATGTACTCCCACATCGTGAATACTGTATGCAGATCTGCTCACCCCATCTAAATGAGATATATTGTATTCGGAAAAGGTACAGAAAGGGCAACAGAAATGATTAAGGGGTAAGGAACAGCTTCCATCTGAGGAGAGATTAATGAGACTGCGACTTTTCAGCTAGGAAAAGAAATGACTAAAGGGTGGGGAAATATGAGGAGTTTGGAAAGTTATATGACTTTGAGCCAGAAGAGCCAGATGACTTTGAAGAATGGAGAAACAGAAAAGTGATGAAACTCAGTAGTGTGCGTGCGTGCGTGCGCGCGCGCATGCACACACTCACACACACACACACGGTCTAAGAATTTTTACAACAGTCTGGACACTCAGTTGGAAGTGAAGAAAAGAAACCAAGGTCTGTTGATTGATCACAGAATGACACTAATGTGATCCTCCGATATATTAGGCAAGGATTTCCCAGTTAAGCTAGAAAGGTATTAATAGTATTGTGAAAGTATCTACAATACTAAGCACTATCTCTTCACCCATGTTCAAGAAATAATGAATTCAACTGGAACAGGGATCGGAAAGAGCTATTAGGATGATATAGGGAACAAAGGGAGATTGAAAGAGCTTGACCTGTTTAGCCTAGCAAAAAGAAGGTGTTCTCTCGCTCTCTCTCACATACACACACTTAGCCTTCCTTTTGGGTATAAATGGCTATAAACATAAGGGATGGTGAACTGCTATTTTAAGTTTAAACTAGATACAGGTACATTTGGGTATAAACTGGGCATGAACAAGTTCAGGTGAAGACTAGAAAAAGGTTTCCAATCATCAGAGAGGTGAAGTTCTAGGGCAGTCTACCAATAAAAGTTGAGAAGAAAAATGTTGGCTAAAAGAGAACTAGGCAAATTTGACTTTACATACATGATCAAATTGCTTGCAGTGATGGAGGAAAAATGTTCCGTAGCCCTTCGAGTTTGTCCTATATCCTAAAGCAGTGGTCTCCAACTTTTTTTAACCACAAGATTACTTTTTCAATTTAAGAACAATGTAAGATCTACCTCAAACCTAAATACCCTCATCCCACTTCCTTCCCGCTCCTTCTTTAGAGGCCCTGCCCCTGCTCCACCCCTTCTCCAAGGCCTCACCCTGCTTACTCCATCCCTCTTCCTCCCCCATCCTCACTCACTTTCACCAGGCTGAGGTAGGGGATTGGGATGTGGGAGGGGCTCTGGGTTTAACCCAGGATGGAGGATTGGGGTCCATGAGGGGTTTCAGGATGCAAGCTCTGGGAAGGAGTTGGAGTGTAGGGGGACTCACATCTGGGGCAGCAGATTAGGTGTAGGAGGCGATTGAGGGGCTGGGACAGGGGTTCAGGAAGCAGGCTCTGGCTGAGCACCGTTTGACTGAAATGGCTTCTGGGTGGTGGAGCAGTGGGATTAAGGCAGGCTTACTCCTGACCTGGACCTGCACCACTCCTGAAAGCAGTTGGTATGTACAGCAATGGCTCCATGGCACCACGTGCTTCCCCTCTTCTGTAGTCACTGAGCCCACAGCTGCTGACCTTGATTCCCTCTTACTGATCAATGGGCGCTGCAGGAGCGGTGTCTGCAGGCAAGGACATCTTGTGGAGATGCCCTGCTCTGCCTTTCCCAGGGGCTGCAGGGATAGGTCGGCCACTTCCAGGAGCAGCAGTTACCACAGGGATAATTACTTCAGCCACGATGGGTTAGGTATTCTAGAACTCACTACTCAAAGAATTAAATTTAAGTGCCAGAGAGAAATGAAAATTATGAAATGCACAGACCAGTCAACCCCCCAAAATAACCCACTTTGCAAGCCGTAACAGAAGTAACAACCATCCCCCCATGTATGTGTTGGGCTGGGAACTGAGAGGGAAGGACAGTGTGTGTTTGTGAGAATGACAGACACACACAGTGTGTAAGATAGTGGCAGAAATTTGCATAGCTAAGCTCCCTCCATCCCCTTCTCTCTGTGTGGAAATCGGGTACAGAAATGGGAGAAGGGGGGGACACCCAGACATCCGCACTCCACTCTTCTCCCTCCCACACCTTGCACAACAAGCAGAAGGTTCCTGGAGGACAGCTCCAAGGCAGAGGGCTGGAGCAACATGATAGTGGGTTTTGGGAGGGGGGCAACTGAAGTGCCAGCACTTGATAGCTTCCTGGCCAAATGAGTCAGAGTCACCTGTCAGAGGCTCCAAGATTTACCAGTAGATCTCGATCTACCTGTAGATCCTGATCTATTGGTTGGTTGACCATTGTCCTAAAGCTCATGCTTCAGGACTTCAGCCACCTGTAGGTGTCAGGGATGGATTTTACCTCCAGTGCATTCAGGGGCAGGAGGTGATGGGATTTTCATCTTTTTCCTCTGATGCATCTGGGCACGTCAAGACCACCCTCGGCTTCCAAAAGAAGATATGCAAATTCGATGCAAATATGCAGATCTTCTTCTGAACCCTTTTTGGGAAGTGTGTTTTTGAAAAAACCTGTCTAGATGAGGTTTTTCGCTCAACCTCCCCTTTTTCGAAAACCCTATAAACTTCATTTTTGAGGTTGGTCCTGCCTTGGGCAAGGGGCTGGACTTGATGACCTCCTGAGGTCTCTTCCAGCTCTATGATTCTATCATTCTAAGCCAAGAGTAGTCTAGATGTGTCGTAGGATGTGGCTACAGCTGAATATGGAACAGTAGATGGAGTGGGCCAGTGTCTGAAGTAGCACTGACCTCGCTGTCTCTCACATGTTTAGCTCACTTGTTTTTGGCCATATGTTCAGAGTTTAATTGACTGATACATATGAGACTGGAAAGGAATTTCCCCTAGGTCAGACTGGTAGTCATCAAGGTTGTTTCTTACCTTCCTGTGAGGCATGAAATGTGGATCACGTGCTCAGATTAACTGGATATATCTAACTTAATCAATTCTGTGCTATTGCAGGGGTCTCATCAATCTCTTCTGCTCTCTGCCTGTGGCACATAACTGTTTCATCATCGTGAAACACAGCATGCTCAGAAAGTACAGGAGAACCCACATTCTAGTACCTCCCACCTTCGTAGTATCAGCAACTTTTATCAGCACACTCCTACTTTTTATGCCATAGTCATTAAGAAAAACATTGAATAGGATTGGTCCTACTACTTATCCTTGAGGAAATCTCTAGAGACCTCCCTCCAGTCCTGTAGTTCACCTGTCAGCACAATCTGTTGCCTTGTCCCTTTTAGCAAGCTCTTTATCCACTTTACAATTCTTGTACTAACCCTCATTTTCAGTAATACATTTCCTATATGGTGCTCTGTCAACTGCTTTACTGAAACCCAAGTATATAAAGGGATGATCTAGACAGTGCTTGGTCCTGCCATGAGGGCAGGGAACTGACTTGATGACCTCTCAGTCCCTTCCTGTTCTAGTATTCTAGGATTCCATGATAAAAGCTACTTAATTTCTCTTTTCTACAAAATCAGTTATGGCATTAAGAAAAGAAGTTAGGTTAGTCGGGCACAGTAGAACTTGGGGAAAACCCATGTTGCATTACATCCTTCTTTCTGTTTACTTCCATTAATTTAATTATTATTTCCTTCATGGTTTGTTCCAAAACCTTGCATGCTAATCCCCTCCCCCTTCCTATCTATAATTGCTTGGGGGGTAAGTAATGTTCTTGTACAAATCAGGAGTGAGGGGAGCTTCAGCCCCCCACCTCCCTAAATGGTGACTGCTTGGTGGGAGGCTCAAGACAGACTGAGGATGAGATCCCAAATAGATCCAATCAGTTTCCTGGTAAATCAGAGCTATTAGATTATGATATACTAATTTAACAAACTAATTTTCTGTGTTAGGAAAATGTAAGTACTCAGGGAATTTAGGCAACAGGCGGTCACATTTTTTTTCTAATATAGTATAATGAAACTTGTTTTTTTTCTACTAGATTTTTTGCTAATCCTTTACATTTTATATGCTACCAGATCTTCCTCAATGTGGGATCAATCCCCTTTTCTATTTCCTATAGGCTTTGTGCTTACTCCTAATAACCTTTGTGAGATTTGTTATTCAGCCAGCTGGATCTGGAGTCTGTTGCTACAAGACTTTTTCCCCTGGCTTGGGATGCAAAGTGCAGATAGTTTTTGTATAGATAGATTTACAGAAATTCCAAATCTCCTCTATATTAAGTCCTTAAACTCTTTAATCCAGTTGACTTCTTTAAAACTCTGCGTCTTAAGTAAATACTTACTTAAGTAAACGATTTATATCAATTGTTTTACCCAGTATGAGAGTTTTTAAATAAAGAGTAAATACATAGGGTTGCTGAGCTCCCCAGGAAACTGAATTATCTGTATTTGTATATTATGTAAGCCTATTTTTAATAGCAGTAGTAATTGTTATAACAGCATTTTAGCATACCTTTTAAATTTTAATATAGTATATTCCAATATAAAAGTATAAAATGTTCTATTGAAGACCCAACAAAGTAGCACATGTATTTTGCAAGCATTTAAAGTTACACTTTCTAAAACTTTATAGTAAAGGTGTAAAAAATTATTTTAACATATAGTTTTGTTGTTTATTTTTAACATATTGAACCTGTACAGAAACATTGCTATTGAGCTTCCACGTTTTTAGAGAGAGAATAGAATCTTTGTAAGAAATATTTTATTTTTTGTTTATGGTGAAGCCAAAATTTATAGGGTTCTTTTTATTATCTTTTTTGTCACAAAAGACTGATTTTTTTAACACAGTTTTGCTAGAATCATAAATTGATTTTGATAAACTTGGTTTGTTTATGAAATGTTTTATCACTAAAAGATCAAAGTTTTAAAACTATATTAAAGTACACTATTGAATCTTGAGATAAACAATTCTGAGTGCACACTACTGATTCAACAATGAGTTAGTGTTAGGAATGTGGCCTCTTGATAGTTTAGGAATGTTGTCATGAGTTGCCATCAGCATCTTTTGAAACCAGTTTTGCTTATTTTCATATGCTTTTAATAAAAGTTTTCTGCTAACACCTTTAGAGCTGCCATGTTTAGGAATGTGAAATCACATAGACATTTACAAAGCCTCTAACCTCTATCACATTGTAAAGATGAATAATCTGATATTTCTAAATACAAGAGATCTGCTGACAATTGAAAGACTTCATAAACGTCAGTTGAAGACAGTTAGAGTTAGTAACCCAATAAAGTATGGAAACTAGAGGGCTTTATTACAGTTTTAATGTTAGAGGGCCAGATGGATCTGGGAAAGCAGAGTAATCAAGGGTTATTAGAAATTATACCAAAGAATTAGAAGAATTTGGCAAGTACATTGCATTCAAGTTTTTTCCCTTCATATACTGTGTTTTTGTTTTTTAATGGAAACACAGATATTGGTCCTGAATCTCCTTTGTTGGGTTTTACTCCTGTTTTGCTTCATGGATTTAGCAGAGTTACTCCATATTTATACCCCGTGTAAATAAATCAATCACATTAGTTTGGGTTTAGAGAATTAAAAACAATTGTTTTCTTTCTGTTAGAACATTATGATTTCATTTCTAAAATTTTAGATCACTGCCACTAGAGTCTCTTTATTTTCAAAATTGTGTATGAGCTATGCATATTTCCCTGAAGCAGCAGCTTCTGCTTGGGATCCAAGCCAAGTAAGATGGATTTTTGTAGATTAGTGTGACAGTGAATGTTTCCTTGTTGTCTGGTGCTATAATGTTCCAAAGGTCTAGCAGTTTTCCATGATTTTTGTCACTTGTGAGATGGTCAACAAATGGGATAAACTTTTTGTGAAAATGTGCACAAGAAATTGTTCTTGTTCATAAAAGAGGTTTTTTGAGTTTTCTTGGCGTGCTCTGATAACTTGTAAACAGTGAAACTGGACATAGGAACAAAATTGATACTTTCAGACTGGGTTTATTTTTAAAACATTTATTACAAAGCACATTTTAAATAGTGAAATTTCAAATTAGCTTACACTTAGAAAGTTCACTGAGGTAATTAGTGATGTAGAAATTCATATTGCTTTTCATTTTAAAATATGAAATTCCCCTTTTTGTAATTCCAACTATTCTTACATATAACATTACATAGTCTCTAAGGTTTTATAGGACTACTCATTTTTATTTTATTGCTTTGCTTTGCTTACAGAAGGCCTGGGCAAAATACAGCCCAGCAAGCCACCAGATCTGGCCCGTGGATGCAGCGGGGAGCCCCAGGCAGGCTCCCCACTTGCCCTGCAGCCCGGCACACTATCAGAAAAGCAGCTGCTGTGCTGTTTCTCTTTCAAAACAGTGATCCTTGAGGGGTAGAGGGGAAGGCTTCAGGTGTTGCCTGCACCCCCACCATAATCCCACTGGCTGATTTCTGGCCAGAAACTGGCCAATGGGAGCTGCCTGTTTGAATATCAGGCAGCATGAGAAGCACCATGCCCCCCTCCCCTCCGGCTCAATTATTCACACAAGCTCATGGCCCTGCAGCCTGTGCAGGTGCAGGGTGGGCAGGCAGGCTGGCTGGCTGAGAAAAGTTTTAAGCTCTGCAAGCATTTAGCTCTGCAGGCTTGCAGGCTGGTAAGTCTCCTGGCCAGAGCTTGCCTCTGGTATCCCAGCCCCTCCCTTCTCCAACATTCTGCCCCCACACTCATCATACCCAAACCCTTTGCCCCCCTTCTGCACCCATACCCCCTCCCAGATCTGGCACCCAATCTCCTGCCCCACATCACAATACCGTCCTACTTTAGGTGACATCCCAAATCCCTGCACTCCAGTCCCCTCCCCTAGGTTACAAAACAAACCACTGCACCCCAGTCTTCTGCCCTAGGTCACAACTGCCTCCTTCATCCAAACTCCATCCCAAACTCCACGCTCCCTCCTGCATCCCAATACCTTACCCCAAGCTCCCTTCTGCAGCTAACCTTCATCCCAGACTAGGCATCTTCTCCATTAATATCATGGAAGAATGCAGCCCTTGACCACTTTCCAAAATCTTGGAGTGGCCCCCCCCCGTCAAAAATTATTGCCCACCCCTGGCACACAGTGCTATAATTCTGGGTAGTATTTTATATGAATTAGGTTAAATGTTTATCTTAGCATATTGTGCTCATACCAAGTTGCTTTTGCGTCTTTATAAGCACTTTATACAACTTGTTGGGAATTTTTCCCAAAAGATTGTTTTATGCCAATTCATCAAATGTGAAATGGTGCGGGGATAAAGTTCAGTTTTCAATTATTAAAAAAAATTGAATGGGGAGGTCTAGGTTGTATATTAGGAAAAAGCTATTTCCCTAGGAGGGTGGTGAAGCACTGGAATGGGTTACCTTCTCCATCCCCAGAAGTTTTTAAAGTCCTGGCTTGACAAAGCCCTTGCTCGGAAAATTGAGGGTTGGTCCTGCTTTGGGCAGGGGGTTGGACTTGATGACCTCCTGAGGTCTCTTCCAACCCTATGATTCTATTAAATATTTTTTTTGAATTATCAATATGTCTCATTTTTGACATGTTTGAATCTGTTTTTTTGTTTGATACAACCAGGACCACTGACAGCAATTGCAGGACCCAGGGCAGAACAGTCAGCAGGCCCTGAAGCATGCACAAGCTGCACTCATGTAGATGTAATCTGTCTTACAGTTGGGCAGTGTTGCACCTGCACTGGTTGGTGTCCAGCAAGCTCTTTTGACATGGCAAGAGGTTCCACATTCCAGCTCAGTATGGTTGCCAACTATCGAATTGCACAAACTCAAAGATTTTCCATGCTCCTGCCCTGTCCCTTCTCTAGGTGATGTTCTGTTCCCTTTTCTGCGTCCATTTCCCCCCTCCCCTCCCCTGACCTCATTCACTTACTCTCCTCCATTCTCATTCATTTTTATCAGGTTAGGACAGGGTATTGGGGTATAGGTGTGGGGTGCAGGAGGGAGTTAGGAGTCAGCACTTGCCTTTGGCAGCTCTTCAATGCACCTAGCACACCCTTGTGAAGGTGGCTCCTAGGTGGGAGGATACAGGGTGTTTCCATGTGCCACTGCCTGCAGGCACTGCCTTCATAGCTCCCATTGGCTGAAGTTCCTGGCCTATGGGAGTTGTATAGTCAGCGTTCAGGGTGGGGACAGCATTCAGAGCCCCTTCCAGGGGGGACATAGATGGTGCCAACTGCTTCTAGAAGCAGCACGGAGTGCGGGTGGACAAGAAATCTGCCTTAGCCCCATTGTTCAAATTTCTTGCCATTTCAACCAGGAAGGGCATTGTCTCAACGACTTGATTACCTGCATACTGCTTCAAAGGCATTTTAACACCAGACTTGAAAGATAAACCTCTGAACTGTCATTCATGCTTAAATTTGACACTTTACGCCAGGGTCTTTACAAAGACGCTAATTATCTTACCAATTACAAAGATAGCTTCCCCAATTATCACCTCTCATATCATTATCTCACAGACATTTACCTCCTCCCCCATCCCTCCTCTGTTCTGAAATTTGATTTGTCCTTTTTATATGTGTTCACTTTTTTTTTTTTTATTGTATCCCTTTGGTATATATGGTCATGCCTATTTTCTTCCACAATTTGATCTGAGGAAGTGGGTCTGGTCCACGAAAGCTCATCACCTAATAAACCATCTTGTTAGTCTTTAAAGTGCTATATAGTCCTGTTTTTTGTTTCAGCTAGACTAGACTAACACAGCTACATCTCTATTAATATCCTAGTTCAGTTCCACTTGAAATGAAGGCAGATTGAAGAGCATTTCTTTTTCAAAACTACATTTCAAAGTAGTATCTCTTAAAACAGAAAAAGGCTTGAACATGAAATTAGACATGAGAGAACAAAATGTTAATAAAGGGACCTTTGCCCTTGATCATGTGCTGTACTGAGCCTATTTATAGTTGAGTAAAATTAAAGGGTAAATTGTTATTGAGAAGGATCTAATAGCATATCAAATTCTTCTTCAGATGATGTCCTCATGGGTGTTCCATTGTTGGTGATGGGACATCCTGGAGCCACAGAGCAGAGCTTTATTGAGCAGTTGTCAGCAGGCCACACATGTGCAAGGAGCATCTCCTGCCCTGCGTACACAGCCTAACTTCCCCTCTTCAGGTCTTCTTTTGAGGAGCTCCATCCATAACTGAGGGCGGCATTCTCCTCTGGCTTCCTCAAGCAACCAAATACTGATTTCCCCCTCTCCCCTCATTAAAAGAGAGACTATTTTGTTTGAGAAAGCTATCGAACCGGCTGAGGACGCACAATCCTCTTTGCCTCTGGGGCAGGCTCCTGCAAAAAGAGTTTCTTCCCCGCTGACCTATAAATGCTTGGGAAAGAGATTATCCCCCTCAAAATCATTGTCTCCCACCCTGTGTCCCAGGGTGGCCAAAGGGGACACACCGGGTTCCTCCAGTACCGCTAAGCCTAAGTCTCAATTTGGCACCACTACTGCAACCCTGCAGCATCAGCAGCACATGGCTCTCACGAGTACGTGTCCACGCTGGTGCTGGCAATACTTAGAGATGTAGCACTAACAAAAACGGCACCATCAAACAACCCACACACAAGGGGCTCAAGTCAAACCCGTGCTCTTTAGCACCCGAGCCAATACCATCCCCCACAAAGATACCGGAACATTTTGCTAACCATGATAGGAGTGAGGAGCAACGTGCTTTGCCAGCGCCCAACATAAGCAGCAAGACACGGTACCCCTCCCTGCCAGGAACGCTTCTCCACCACCATTCTCAACGTATGCTTCCCCATGCTATGTGGGTTCTCCTATACTTTCTGAGCATGTTGTGTTTCATGATGATGATTAGAGGAGCATTTTCTCATCACAACACTCCTCGCCCACTACTTCTCATCATGTCTACTACTACCACGGTAGAACATGGCATTCACCCTGGTATTTGGAGTGGCCATATCCTCCATGGTTACCATGGGATCACTGTGTTTCCTGTAGAAGTTGAACCACAACCCCATCTATACCAGCGATGAAACCTCCTCCACCTATGCCATTCCATCCCATGCCAACCACTGTCAACTCTGATGAGGAGAAGGGTCAAATCTTGGATGAACACATGGAAATCCAAGACCAAGGAATTTTTCCCAGCCCATAATTCTTCATTATCCCCGATGAGGCTGTAATACTGGAAGATAATCACCTGACCGATAATTTGAAGCAGTTCCAAGAGCTTTTCAAAAGAGTAGCTGCAAGCCAAGATGTCAAGCTGCAGGAAGTCAAGGAGAAACTACACTGTCTCCTGAAGGACATCCATCCCTCCTTGCAGGGGAGGATCGCACTGCTCATCGATGAGGCCATCATGGAAGTCTCTGGTGAAATTTGGCAGTTGCCTGATTCAATCCAACCAACATGTAAGAAGGCCGACAGGAAATATTCTGTCCTTCCAAAGGACTTAGATTTCCTTTTTTCACACCTGCAACCAAATTCTCTGCTTATGGACACTGCTAATCATCGTGCAAAATTCCGCAGTCCAGAGCAGGATCTAATGACAAGGAACATAAAAAGTTAGACCTATTCAGAAGAAAGGTATATCTTTGGCCACACTACAGCTAAGAATTGTTAGCTACTCCCCACGGTTAGTGAACCATGATTTCAATAATTACTCCAAACTTGCTGAGCTCATGGAACATCTGCCAGACTCCAACAGACTCATATCCAATTTGATCATTTCTGAAGGGCATGCCATCGCATGGACAGCCCTTCTCTCCTTAATAGACTAAACTGATACAGCAGCCAGAGCAACAGCCATGGCGGTGGTAACGAGAAGGGCTTCATGGCTTCCATTAGTTGGAGTGCTTAAGGAACTCCAGTCGAAAGTGGAGGACCTTCCATTTGATAAACATAAGCTCTTTGTGGCAGTACGGATGATGTCCTGCATAACAGGAACGCACTACGCTTCGAACTGTTGACATGTACATGCCTCTGTATCACCAGAAGCATTATACCGCATACAACAGAAATAGATTGCTATTGCAGCCGAGCACAACGAAAGCTATACGACAACGACTAAGCAACTAAGCAGAAAACTAAGTTCCCAGCAACTAAGTAGAAAATTTGAACATTTGGTCAAGAGTCTGCCTGACCTCTTCCATCCTCTGCCAACAAGCTACTACCACCTGTTCAGCAACTGACTTCATCCCTTTTACCACCAATGGGATGCTGTAACTTCACACCAGTGGGTGCTAGAAATTATCCACACAGGATACGTCATCCCCTTTGTGTCCCTTCCCCCTACACATCGCCCTTCCCTATTCTTCTTCAGGGACCCCTCTCACAAGGCTCTTCTCAAATAAGAAATCAATCACTTCCTCCATTTAGGAGCAATAGAGAGGGTCCCAGATGCTTTCTGGGAAAGAGGATTCTACTCCAAATACTTTGATTCAGAAGTGCACGGGGGAGGGGAAGGGGGCTGGAGACCTATATTAGATCTCCACAAGCTAAACAAATTCATGTGGAAACAATGATTCAAGATGGTAACACTGACTTCAATTATACTGGCATTGGACAAAGGGAACTGGTTTGCAGCCCTTGAACTACAGTATTTTCATATTGCCATATACCCATCACAGAGATGGTATCTCTGATTCACTGCGGGCAACGACTATTTCCAGTACAGAAAGCTACCTTTTGGAATGTCCCCTCCCTCTGTCTTTTCAATGGTCCTTGCTACGGTCACAGCTTACCTCCGGCAACACAGGTCGTGATCTTTCCATACTTAGATGACTGCCTTATAAAAGGCTGGTCCTATGCAGAAACTACCATCATGGTCTCAAGAACCAGACATTTGTGCAATAGTCTGGGCCTTCTGATAAACAGAAATAATCTCTGGAGCCTGCACAGGGAATAGAGTTCATTGGGGCCCATCTCGACTCAATGACTGCCAGGGCATATCTCTTACATCATTGTTTCATGGCACTATACAATTTTGTGACTATATTAACCACAAGTCCTTCCACTACAGTACTTACCTGCTTCCAATTGATGAGCTATATGGCTACCACTACTTACATCATCCAATATGCACACCTCCATTTCCGAGCCCTGCAGCACTGGCTAGCATCAGTCTACAAGCCTGCTTGTCATCCTGTGCACAAGCAGGTCATCATTCCCAAGAAGGTCCTGGACTCGCTTAGGTGGTGGACACTACCCTGAAACCTCCTAGCAGGAATACCCTTCCACTCATCTGAACCATCGATATGGATTACCTTGATGCCTCCCTCATGGGCTGGGGCGTACACCTACACCAATGCGTCGTTCAGGGCAGATGGTTGCCACATGAATCTGGGCTGCACATCAATCTCCTCGAACTCAGGGCTGTGATGAAAGCTTGCAACCACTTTTTCACCATCATCGCCAGCTGTACTGTACATATACTTACAGACAACGTGATCACAATATTTTATATAAACAGACAGGGAGGGGCCTGCTCCCCATCGCTCTGTGTGAAAGCTATCTGTCTTTAGAATTGGTGCATCCATCAAAGGATAACCCCCAAAGCGTTATACATATCTGGGGTGAACACTGTCTGGGTGGATCCTCTGAGCTGCAACTTTTCTATTGACCACGAGTGGGAACTACACCCAACAGTGTTTACTTCATCTTTCGCCATTACGGATATCCTTCCATATATTTATTTGCGACCCCCAGCAACACCAAGTTCTCCTGCTTCTGTTCATGAGCAGGACTGGGCAAGAGATCCTAAGGCAATATGTTCCTCATCCACTGGGATGAGCCCCCACACTACACCTTCCCACCCATCCCACTCATTCCCAGAATCCTACGCAAGATCCAGACAGACAGAGCTCTAGTCATCTTGATAGATCCATCCTGGGCCAGAGAAACCTGGTTCCCAAACCTACACACAATGGCCTAAGCAAGGCCTTATCCCATCCCGTCACGATATCCTCTTCCAGGACAGAGGCAAACTGCTTCACCCCAATCTCACACCCTTCATCTGCATGATCTACCACTTGGTCATCAGACCACACTTTTGCCAGACTGTGCCATAAAGCCACAATTGGCAGCAGATACGGTGGTGGCTACTGCGGTGCTATCTTCAGCCGCTAAGCAGTGATTCCAATTCCCACCATCCACGTTGAGTACTGCTGTGTAGTCACCAATGATGGAGCACCCAGGGGGACATCACCAGAATAAGAAAAGGAAGTTACTCATGCATTGCTTGCTGACAACTGCTCAAAAAAGCTCTGCTCTGCGGCTTTGGGACATCCCGTCGCCAACAGCAGAGAACCCACGTGGGGGACACACCATGAACAGCTGTTACTGAACAGGGTGAGTAACTTCCTTTTTATAGGATTAGCAGTAAAATCCACTAGAAAAAAAAACAAGTTTAATTAATTATATTAGGAAAAATGTGAACTTTTGTTGCCCAAATTCTCTGAGTACTCAGGAAAACTTGACAGAGAAAGATAGTGTAACACCACATTGAGAGTACATAATCTAATAGCTCTGATTTACCAGGAAGCTGATTGGATCTATTTCTTTTTTCAGTTCAGTGAAACTTCCTTGACTGGCTTGTATAAAACTACAAGCAGCTAAAGTTTTGTATCTTGTTTCTTCTCTCCCCGTTCTATTGAGTGATCATGCATTTGCTAAAGATCAATTTCTACTACTAAAGAAGGTGATTGAATTAAGGATGGTAAGGTACCGGTATACTGAAATACATGGTTAACCGATGCGTGTGGGCTCATCAGTTAACCCTTTCAGTTACACGCACCCCTCCCTCCTGTCCCCACTGCCTCTGATAAAGAGATAGCAGAGGAGGTGGGAGCCAGTATATGTGGGGAGCCAGCTTAAGAGGCATCAGTGGGGGAATGGAGGGAAGGGGAAACAGGAACCAGTGCTGGCTGGGAGCCAGTTTAAAAGCCGACTCCTTGCCAGCTCCGGCTCCCGCTCTCTCGCCCCCCACGTGTAAACATTTAGCAGTTACACTCAAATAACATCTCTAGATTGAACAATCTTAAAATAAG
Organism: Pelodiscus sinensis; assembly: GCF_049634645.1. NCBI lineage: Eukaryota > Metazoa > Chordata > Testudines > Trionychidae > Pelodiscus > Pelodiscus sinensis. The sequence continues at coordinate 105,500,069 of NC_134714.1, forward strand.
AGAAACGTTACCTTCAAAAATATAGGATTTTTTTTATGATGACAGGTTTTATATTATCTCTCCTATTTCTGTTCTGTTTAATTTACTCCAAACTTTTTCTATAGTGATCTGCAAGGGTGTGTGGTGTTAGTCAGCCCCTGGCAAAACATCCAGTTAGTCATTAGTTTGAAAATTTATCCTATGTGCTTTTGGTGCTTACTACAAATCAGAGTCTGTGTACCTGGATACTGCCTTGCTAGTCCCTGACCTGATTATAAAGCAGTTATATTCTGCAATGTTGATGGGCTTTAACTGTTTTTTAGAAAAACGTAAAGAAAGAGTAGTCCTGTAGCACCTTAGAGCAGTGGTCTCCAACCTTTTTAACCACAAGATCACTTTTTCAATTTAGGTGCAATGTAAAATATACCTCAAACCCAAATATCCTTGCCCCACTTCCTTCCTGCCCCTTCTCTGAGGCCCCACAACTGTTCACTCCCTCCTTCTTCCTCCCCTATCCTCATTCACTTTTACCAGGCTGAGGTAGGGGATTGGGATGTGGGAGGGGCTCTGGGTTTAACCCAGGATGGAGGTTTGGGGTCCATGAGGGATTCCAGGGTGCAAGCTCTGGGAAGGAGTTGGAGTGTAGGGAGACTCGCATCTGGGGCAGGCGGTTGGGTGTAAGAGGCGATTGAGGGCTGGACAGGGGTTCAGGAAGCAGGCTCTGGCTGGGCACCATTTAACTGAAATGACTTCCGGGTGGTGGAGCAGTGGGGTTAAGGCAGGCTTACTCCTCACCTGGCCCTGCACCACTCCTGAAAGCAGCTGGTATGTCTAGCAGTGGCTCCATGGCACCACATGCTTCCCCTCATCTATATGCACTGAGCCCACAGCTGCTGACCATGGTTCCCTGTTACTGATCAATGGGCACTGTAGGAGTGGTGTCTGCAGGCAAGGACATCTTGTGGAGATGCCCTGCTCTGCCTTTCCCAGGGGCTGCAGGGACAGGTCGGCCACTTCCAGGAGCAGCAGTTACCACAGGGATAATTACTTCAGCCACGATGGGTTAGGTATTCTAGAACTCACTACTCAAAGAATTAAATTTAAGTGCCAGAGAGAAATGAAAATTATGAAATGCACAGACCAGTTAACCCTCCAAAATAACCCACTTTGCAAGCTGTAACAGAAGTAACAACAACCCCCCCCACATATGTGTTGGGCCGGGAGCTGAGGAAGGAGGACAGCGTGTGTTTGTGAGTGACATATATACACAGTGTGTGAGAGAGTTGCAGAAATTTGCATAGCCAAGCTCCCTCCATCCTCTTCTCTCATGTGGAGATGCGGTTCAGGGGTGGGGGGAAGAGGGACTCCCTGACATCAGCCCCCCTATTTCCTTCCCACACCTTGCACAGCAAGCAGGGGGCTCCTGGGGAGGCATCTCCAATGCAGAGGGCTGGAGCAGCAGGACAGTGGATTGGGGGGCAACTGAAGTGCCAGCGCTTGATAGCTTCCTGGCCAAACCAGTCATGATTACCTGTCAGAGGTGCCAAGATCTACCAGTAGATTCCGATCTACTGGTTGGTGACCACTGTCTTAGAGATTGTGTACCTGGACACTGCCTTGTTTGCACCCTTTCTTCTGGAGGTGCGGGACTCCCAACCTGGATCTCTGCAACCAGTTGTGTTCTTCCCTGAACCAGAACCCGGGGTCAGTGGGAGATGCCATGATATTGTGGTGGGTCCCTTATCTCCTGTATGCCTCTCCCCACCCCTTTTCCACTTATTCCTGAGGTCTTCCCAAGAATATGGATGTACAGAGCATCAGTGATTTTGGTGGCTCCAGCATGGCTGCGACAACACTGATATACCACCCTGTTATCGCTGTCAGTAGAGGACGCCATCACTCTACTGTTCCTGCCAGACCTGTTTACCCAGGAGCTGGCTCAGGTTCACCTGTGCCACCCAAAACTGCAATTCCTCCACCTTACAGCCTGGAAGATCCATGGTTGAGGGGTGGGTGAGCTTTTTTGTTTGAATCTGGTTAGGTGGGTACTGATGTAAAGTAGGAAACCCTTTACCAGAGTGACCTATAGGGCCAAATGGAAGCGGTTCTTGATCTGGGTAGCTCAGAAGGGAGTGGAACCTCTCCCGGTCCCTATCCCTCTGATCCTGGATTACCTTCTTTGATCTTAAGCAGCAGGGGTTGTGCACCTCGTCGCTATTGTGGCTTTTCACCTCGGTGATAGCAGAGGATCAATATTTGTCAATACTATCGTTAAGCATTTCCTGAAAGGTTTGGACAGACTCTTCCCCCAGATTAGACTGCCCGTTCCCCAGTGGGACCCGAGTCTCATACTTGGGGTCATGCAGCTCCCATTCGAGCCTACAGCCACCTGTTCTCGGTCTCATCTCTCTTGCAGGGTAGCCTTCCTTGTGGGCATCACATCAGTCAGAAGGGTCTCTGAACTGACAGTCCTTACGTCAGATCCTCCATACACCATGTTCTTCAAGGAAAAGGTGAAGCTGCACCCACAGCTGTCCTTTTTGTCTCAGGTGGGGTCCCCATCCCACATGTCTCAGGACGTTTTCTTACCAGTCTTCTATCCTAAGCCACATACAGCCCGAAAGGAACAGGCACTATACTCACTAGATGTAAGAAGAGCCCATGCATTTTATTTAGACAGAATAAAACCGTTTCACAGGTCTACGCAGCTCTTCGTCTCCATTGCAGATAGGCTGAAGGCAGTGTTCCCTATAAGATTTTCTTCCCATGAATGGAATGAATTTTATCTTGTGCACCAGTATTGAGTTTATGTATGCTTGTACAGATGTGTGCCACTGTGGCACCCTAAGTTATTAATGAATATCTTATAAACCTCTCCCTTTTCCCTGTGCCGCCACGTCTCCTACCCTCCCCATCCCCATCTGCTCCCTTGGTGCCTGCCCTTCTCACTTCCCTCAGCCCTTTGGGGACCTGGCTCCTTCCCCCCTGTTCCCATTCCTTCTCCTCTAACAGGCCTTGCAATAAGTTCCATTAAAGTTCATCTTATTGTTATTACTACCTTCCACTCTAAGACTGCATCTACACTGGCAAGTTTTTCCGCAAAAGCAGAACTTGCCAGCTGTCTACACTGGCCACTTGAATTTGCACAAGAACACTGACGATCTAATATAAGATTGTCAGTGTTCTTGCTCAAATACTATGCTGCTCCCGTTCGGGGAAAAAGCCCTCTTGTGCAAATGTATTTGCGCAAGAGGGCCAGTGTAGACCGCTAAAAACTGTTTTGTGCAAAAAAGCCCCAATGGCGAAAATGGTGATCGGGGCTTTCTTGCACAAAACTGCGTCTAGATTGGCACGGACGCTTTTCCGCAAAAAGTGCTTTTACGCAAAAGCATCCATGCCAATCTAGACGCTCTTTTTCTGTTAAAAGCATTTGCAGAAAACTTTTCCGTTAAAAGCATTTGCGGAAAATCATGCCAGTCTAGACGCAGCCAGCGATAGATGACTTTTGGTGCACAAGACAAAACTCACTCCGCTTACGGATGGAAAATCTTAGAGGGAACACTGGTCACAGCCCACTACCAGCCTCTATAACCCCTTCTGGACTCCATACTCTCTTCCAGACTCCAATCCCCTGCTTCAGGTCATAACTCCTTCTTCTCCCAGACTCATTCCCAGACCCTACACCCCCTCATACACTCTGATCCTAAGCTTTCTTCTGCACTCAACCTCCATTCCAGATTCCACACCTCCTTTAATATCATAGTGTGTGGCCCTTGACCACATACCAATTCTTGGAGTGCCCCCCTCATCAAAATTATTGTCCACCCCTGATTTAGCTAGATCAAAAATACCTGAGGTATGTCTCCATGTGGTGCAAATGCATCTTTTGATTGCAGTGTAAACATAACCTGAGACAAAAAGGGGCTAGCTGTGTTAGTCTGTAAGTTTAAAAAACAATGAGCAGTTCTTCTTTGAGTGATGTCCCCGTGGGTGCTCCACGTCGGGTGTGGCGACGTCCTGGAGCCTCGGAGCGGAGTTTTTACTAACAGTGCCTGTGAGCTGCACATATGCGAGGGGAACTCACGCTGTCCCTTGATTGTCACCTCATGCATGTAGCTCGCCCCTTCCCTTCAGTTCCTCTTCCCTTGTCCCTGGTCTTGGACAGAGTTCTTCAACCGCCTCAGCTTCTCCTAGGGGGGAAGTGAGAAACCATCTTGGTTTCTTCCGTAGGGGGGAGTGAGAAACTCTCCCTATCTCCTCTCATCTGCCACCTCACTTGGCTTCACTTAAAAAAAAAAAAAAAAAATCCTGTCATTGCATAAGTACCGGCTTCAGCGGGTGGCCACTTGTGGGTGGCCGCTGATCTCACTGTCTCCTGCTGTCAGCCTCGCTCTCTCTCTTTCCCTCTTAAAAAATATATATAAAAAAGAGAGAGAAAAAAGGCAGAAAATAACAGTGAGAAAAAAGAAATAAACAAAGCTGCTGCTCGGATGTTAACAGCAGCAACGGTCACAGCAGCAGCTCTTACAGAATGCTGCTGGTAAAGAGCTAAAAGCCACAATGCCTGGCTCCTCCGGATTTAAAAAATGTCATGCATGCCAGGAGCCCATGCCAGTCTCTGATAGACATACAGAGTGTATCCACTGTCTTGGGGAGACTCATGTCTCCCAGACGTGTGAGCTCTGCCACTCTCTCACAGCGAGAGCGAGAAAGGACAGAGAGCTGCACCTCTGTATGCTTTTACTAGACTTAGTATTGAAGCCTGCATGCTCTTGGGGCTCATTACAACCGGCCAGGAAAAGGGCTGTCTCACCAGCACCAGTGGCATGGGCAAAAAGGGAACCATCCCCAGCAAAGTCCCTGCCACCAACACCATCCCCCCGAGTGTCGGGAGTAGATAAGGAGAGCGTCCCCTGCACCGGGGAACCAAGTGCGAGATGTGGCACCACAATCGCTAAGATGCGCTCAGCCTCGGTGCTGGGAAGGTCAGCCCTGGCACTGGACAGCGTTCCAGGTGCCCACGAACACAGATGATGGCACCAGATGCAGCACTGACAATCATGCCGCACGCAGCCACGCAGCCCACTCGGAGGGAAAGGAGTGGAGAGACGAGCTTGATCCCCCTCAAACTCTGTGCTGCCCCCTAGGGAGGCTCCGATACAGCCTCAACAAGAAGCAGTTGAAACTGACAGACCACAGCTCTCGCCTATATGCTCCAGACAGCCAATATGCTTACTATGATTGAAGTCCTACATAGTAAGAAGGACTCCCACACCACCCTTCGTATACTTGGAATGTATACCCAGCCCTATCATCAGAGGCATTATTCCCCAAATAATCAGACCAGGGATAGCTACTATAAAGAGAAGCTAGATAATTTCATGGAGGTTAGGTCCATAAAAGGCTATTAGCCAAGGGATAAAAATGGTGTCCTTGGCCTCTGTTTGTCAGAGGCTGGAGAGGGATGGCAGGAGACAAATCGCTTGATCATTGTCTTTGGTCCACCCTCTCCGGGGCACCTGGTGTTGGCCACTGTCGGCAGACAGGATACTGTGCTAGATGGACCTTTGGTCTGACCCAGTATGGCCGTTCTTATGTTCTTATGTAACCGCACCCAGCAGAGTCAGTATGATTACAACTGCCCTAAACAATGCAATCAGAGGATACGCACACCTCCAACTCGCTCCTTGGGCTCCCAGGCAACAAAACAGCAGGTTTGAGGGTGTGGTCGAGAGCCTGCCTGACCTCCCACTTCTTCCTTTGCCAACCAGCCAGTACCCCCTTTGTCCCTTTTACCAGCAATAGGATGCCATAACATCAGATCAATGGATCTTAGAGATTATCCGCACAGGATATACCATCCCCTTTGTCTCGTCCATATCGCCATATACCCATACTTCCATATCGCCATATACCCATTGCACAGGCGCTATCTCCGATTTACTACCAGCCACAACCATTACCAGTACAGAGTATTTCCCTTCGGGCTACCTTCGGCTCCCAGAGAATTTTCAAAGGTTCAGGCTGTGGTTACAGCCTATCTATGTCAACAGGGCATCAGAATTTTTCCTTATTTAGATGATTGTCTCATAAAGGGCCGATCTCAGCCAGAAACTGCCAACATGATTACCAAAACCAAGTAGACTTTCAGTTGTCTCGGCCTCTTAATAAGTGAACAGAAATTGACTCTGCTCCCCATTCAAGGCATAGCCTTTATTGGGACCCACCTTGATTCTTTGACGGCATTGTATGACATCATTACCACGTTGCAAACTACCTCTACCACTATGGCCTTCATCTGCCAACAAGCATTGGGGCACATGGCAGCGACCACCTATGTAGTACGACATGCTCGCCTTCACTTCCAGGCTCTACAGCACTGGTTAGCATCTGTTTTCAGACCAGGCCTCCACTTCCTACACAAACAGGTCGTGCTCCCCAACAGGGTGTGGGACTCGTTCACATGGTGGACAGTTCTCTCAAATCTTCTAATGGGAGTTCCTTTTCACCAGCCTGAACCATCCAAACAGGTTACTACAGATGCCTCCCTTATTGGCTGGGGCGCATCTACTTCATCACGCAGTTCAGGGCAGGTGGGCGGTACATGAATTCTCACTGCATATCGACCTCCTTGAGCTCAGGGCCATGAGGAATGCCTGCAACCATTTTCTTCTGGTCATTACCAACCAGACCGTTCACATACATACTGACAACATGACAACCATGTTTTACATAAACAGTCGGGAGGAGCTTGCTCCCCGTCACTGTGCGTCGAAGCTGTCCGCTTCTGGAATTGGTGCATTCAGCATGGCATAACCCTGAAGGCTTCATGCTTACCCGGAATAAACAATGTTCGGGCGGACGCCCTGAGTCAAAATTTCAATTCCGACCATGAATGGGAATTATGTCCAGCCATACTCACTCATCTTTCACTGAGGGGGGCGGGGGTTCCGATGATAGATCTCTTCGTGATTCCAGATAACACTAAGTGGTTCCTGGTTTTGCTCGGGAGCTGGCCTAGGCAGACGATCTCTCAGTGACACCTTTCTCATCCATTGGGACAAACCACAGCACTATGCCTTCCCACCCATCCCACTCATAGCCTGAGTGCTACACAAGATCCGGATGGAAGGGGCTCTGGTTATACTAATAGCACCATCCTGGGCAAGACAGACTGGGTTGTCATTTCTATGTGCGATGTCTATAGCTGAGCCATATCCTGTTCCGTTCTGGCACGACATCCTATCTCAGGACAGAGGAAATTGCTTCACCCCCCAACCTCACATGCTCCACCTACCGGCGTGGCTCCTCTCTGGTTTCAGGGAACGGAATCCCTATGCTCAGACTGCATGAAGGAAATTCTCCTTCAGAGCAGAAGACCACCCACCAGGGCTGTCTACCTGCAAAAATGGAAAAGATTTTCAGCTAATTTAAATTAAATTAATGGAGATTGCCTATCTCCTAGAACTAGAAGGGACCGTGAAAGGTCATTGAGTCCAGTCCCCTGCCTTCACAGCAGGACCAAGTACCATCCCTGACAAAATTTTGCCCCAAATCCCTAAATGGCCTTTGCAAGGATTGAACTCACAACCCTGGGTTTAGCAGGCTAATGCCCAAACCACTGAGCTATCCCTCCCCCCCAGGTGACACAGCTTGGTGTCACCTGGCCCACATGGATCCTCATGTGGAACCACTTCACCAAATTTTCAATTACCTATATTGTCTTAAAACTGAGAGTCAATCGAATTCTTCTGTGAGGGTACACCTTGCAGCAATATCAGCTCTGCATGAGTGCACAGAGGGCTCATCGGTATTTGTGCACTCCACTATGAGAAGATTTCTGAAGGGTTTTCAGAATCATTACCCTCCTGTCAGGGCGCCTCCTACGTGGGATCTGAACCTTGACCTGGATTCTCTCATGAGGCCTCCCTTTGAACCCTTGTCCACTGCAATTCCTGCTAATGAAAGTGTTGTTCTTTACAGCTATCACTTCCGCGAGGATGGTTAGTGAAATAGGGGCTGTCATGGCGGATCCGCCCTATACAGTAAAACTCCATTAGTCCGGCATCCAATGCTCCGGGACTCCTGATGGTCCGGCACCATCAGGAACCCGGAAGTGCTGGGGCGGCCAGACAGGCTTCCCCCATTCAGCTACTGCTGAAACTGACCAGCAGCTGAATCGGGGAATCCCGGAGCAGAGCAGCTGGGGTGCTGCCGGGTTGGTCTGGTAGCGCTGCCCTTTGGGGCTGCGGGACCAACCTGGCAGCACCCCAGCTGCTCTTGGGGACAGCTGGGGCAAAGCAGCTGGAGTGCTGCCGGGTTGGTCCCGCAGCGCCAAAGGATGGCGATGCAGGACCAACCCGGCAGGACCCCAGCTGCTCTGCCCCAGGGGTCCCCGATTCAGCCGCTGCTGAAACAGATCAGCGGCTGATTCCAGGAAGCCCGGGGCAGAGCTGATCTGTTTCAGCAGCGGCTGACTTGGGGACCCCTGGGGCAGAGCAGCTGGGGTGCTGCCGGGTTGGTCCCGCAGCCCCAAGGGGCAGCGCTACGGGACCAACCAGGCAGTACCCCAGCTGCTCTGTCCCAGGCGTCCCCAAGAGCAGCTGGGGTGCTGCTGGGTTGGTGCCGTAGCGCCACCCCTCGGCGTTGCGGGACCAACCCGGCAGCACCCCAGCTGCTCTATTGCAGGCATCTCCGATTCAGCTGCTGTTGAAACTGACCAGCAGCGGCTGAATCAGGGACTCCTGGGGCAGAGCCTGACTATTGTAAGGGGGGCTATGAGGGGTCTGGGGTTGTCATCCCCTCATAGCCCCCCCTTCTGATAGTCTGGCATATCTGATAATCCGGCACCCCCTGGGTCCTAAAGGTGCCGGATTATCGGAAGTTTACTGTACTATCTTCTCTAAGGACAAGGTCACATTACATCCACATCCCACTTTTTTACCCAAGGCATGCCTGGCCTTCCACATCAGTGAACCTATAGTGTTACCAGCATTCTTTCCCAAGCCTCACACAGCCCCCAGGGAGGCCATGCTTCACACACTCAATATACGGTGAGCTTTGGCCTTCTATATAGACAGACCGTGATCATTTTGCAAATCTTCTTGCTTGTTCATTTCCATCGCACCACAATCGAAGGGTACGCCACTTCATTACAGAACAGTCATTACAGCATGAGGTCAGTAACTCAGTTTTTCTGTGGCACGTTAGAAACTAAAAATATATATTATATCCTGAGCTTTTGTGGGTAAAATCCACTTCATCAGATGAAAGCTCATGATATATTTTTTAGTCTCTAGGGTGCCACAGGACTGCTTGTTATAACCTGACACAGAAATTTCTGCTTTAAGAGCTGATTAAGCAACATGTGATGTAAGAAAGGGAAATTTAAATAAAATATGTAGAAGGCCCCCTCTTAATTCTGACTTTTATTAGTGCATCTAGAGCTCTCTTCCTTACACAATTGCAATTATGCAACTGTCTCTATCTGCTTCTTAGTTTCTGCCACTTATCGCCCCCTTTCTGATATACAGTTCCTATCTAATAAAGACAGGTGCACTTACAGCTTCTCAGTAAACTGGGTTTCCTCTGGTCTGTTACTTGCCATCATATTGGCCACATCTCTTATCCCATTGATCCTCCTTGGTTCTGACCTATTTTGATTGCAGTTCTCCAATATCCAGTCCTGTTTATGTGAAAACTGATTAAACTTGGGCTAGGAATAGTTACAGTGTGCACTTTTTAGGGGTAAGGCTGCTCTCCGTAAGGAAGAATAAATGCTATACTATAACTTACTGTGTTGCCATTCTATTTTCAAGAATTATTACAGATCACAGAAGGCCAATGGTAGAACTAATTTTGAGAGTAAGTATATTAAAATAGACTCATTAGAAAAAACTAATCTGCCATACTGATTGCTTCAAAACAAATTTTAGCTGCTTTTATTGTGGATTTCACAGGACTAAGGCAAATTCAAACTGTAAATTAGTCAGTGTTGGTTTAAAGGGCACACAGATAGGGAACTTCAACTATCCAAATATATGTTGGGGAAAATAATACTGCAGGGCATAGACTATCCAATAAGTTCTTGGACTGCATTGAAGACAACTTTTTATTTCAGAAGGTTGAAAAAGCTACCAGGAGGAAGCTGTTCTAGATCTGATCCTAACAAATAGGGAGGAACTGGTTGAGAATTAGAAAGTGGAAGGCAGGTTGGGTGAAAGTGATCATGAAATCCTAGAGTTCACAATTCTAAGGAAGGGTAGAAGGGAGAACAGCAAAATAGAGACAATGGATTTCGGGAAGGTGGATTTTGGTAAGCTCAGAGAGCTGATAGGTAAGATCCCATGGGAACTGAGACTGAGGGGAAAAACAACTGAGGAGAGTTGGCAGTTTTTCAAAGGGACATTGTTAAGGGCTCAAAAGCAAGCTATTCTGATGTGTTGGAAAGATAGAAAATACGGCAAAAGACCGCCTTAGCTTAACCACGAGAATTTGAACGATCTAAAAATAAAAAAGGAGTCATATAAAAAATGGAAAGTAAGACAAATTACAAAGGATGAGTATAGGCAAACAGCACAGGAATTCAGGGGCAAGATTAGAAAGACAAAGGCACAAAATGAGCTCAAACTAGCTAAGGGAATAAAGGGAAACAAGAAGATTTTTTATAAATACATTAGAAGCAAGAGGAAGACCGAGGAGAGGGCAGGCCCACTGGTCAATAAGGAGGGAGAAATAGTAATAGGAAACTTGGAAATGGCAGAGATGCTCAATGACTTCTTTGTTTCAGTGTTCACTGAAAAGTCTGAAGGAATGCCAAACATAGTGAATGCTAGTGGGAAAGGGGTAGTTTTAGAAGGTAAAATAAAAAAAGAACAAGTCAAAAATCACCTAGAAAAGTTAGATGCCTGCATGTCACCAGGGCCTGATGAAATGCATCCTAAAATACTCAAGGAGCTGTTTGAGGAGGTATCTGAGCTTCTAGCTATCATCTTTGGAAAATCATGGAAGACAGGAGAGATTCCAGTGGACTGGAAAAGGGCAAATATAGTGCCCATCTATAAAAAGGGAAATAAAAACAACCCAGGAAACTACAGACCAGTTAGTTTAACTTCTGTGCCAGGGAAGATAATGGAGCAAGTAATTAAGGAAATCATCTGTAAACACTTGGAAAGTGGCAAGGTGATAGGGATCAGCCAGCATGGATTTGTAAAGAACAAATCATGCCAAACCAATCTGATAGCTTTCTTTGATAGGATAACGAGTCTGGTGGATAAAGGAGAAGTGGTAGATGTGGTATACCTAGACTTTAGTAAGGCATTTGATACGGTCTCGCACGATATTCTTATCAATAAACTAGGTAAATACAACTTAGATGGGGCTACTATAAGGTGGGTGCATAACTGGCTGGATAACCATACTCAGAGTAGTTATTAATGGTTCACAATCCTGCTGGAAAGGCATAACAAGTAGGGTTCCACAGGGGTCTGTTCTGGCACCGGCTCTGTTCAATATCTTCATCAACGATTTAGATATTGATATAGAAAGTACACTTATTAAGTTTGCAGATGATACCAAGCTGGGAAGGGTTGCAACTAATCTGGAGGACAGGGTCATAATTCAAAATGACCTGGACAAATTGGAGAAATGGTCTGAGGTAAACAGGATGAAGTTTAATAAAGACAAATGCAAAGTGCTCCACTTAGGAAGGAACAATCAGTTTCATACATACATAATGGGAAGCGACTGTCTAGGAAGGAGTACTGCAGAAAGGGATCTAGGGGTTATAGTGGACCAAAAGTTGAATATGAATCAGCAGTGTGATGCTGTTGCAAAGAAGGCAAACATGATTCTGGGATGCATTAACAGGTGTGTTGTGAGCAAGACACGAGAAGTCATTCTTCCGCTCTACTCTGCGTTGGTTAGGCCTCAGTGGGAGTATTGTGTCCAGTTCTGGGCACCGCATTTCAAGAAAGATATGGAGAAATTGGAGAGGGTCCAGAGAAGAGCAACGAGAATGATTAAAGGTCTAGAGAACATGACCTATGAGGGAAGACTGAAGGAATTGGGTTTGTTTAGTTTAGAAAAGAGAAGATTGAGGGGGGACATGATAGCAGTTTTCAGATAGCTAAAAGGGTGTCATAAGGAGGAGGGAGAAAACTTGTTCATCTTGGCTTCTGAGGATAGAACAAGAAGTCATGGGCTTAAACTACAGCAAGAGAGGTTTAGGTTGGACATTAGGAAAAAGTTCCTAACTGTCAGGGTAGTCAAACACTGGAATAAATTGCCCGGGGAGGTTGTGGAATCCCCATCTCTGGAGAGAAGGTTAGATGGATGTCTATCAGGGATGGTCTAGACCGTATTTGGTCCTGCCATGAGGGTAGGGGACTAGACTTGATGACCTCTCGAGGTCCCTTTCAGTCCTAGTATTCTATGATCTGCTTAGACTGAAACAATATTATTGTGAATTGACTTTCACTATTAGATATCTTGCTGTTTTGTATTATGGTTTTTTTTGTAGCAGTACAAACAATATAGTAATTTATTCTGTGTCCCTGTTTGAATATCTTCAGAGAGTCAGGTACAGAATATCACTCTTAAATCTCTCTGATATTAACACCTTTCTTTGTATTTCTTAATGTTTAAATAGATTCTCTGAAAATTGTACAAGGATATACTTTGCTTTAATCTGTCCTCACAAACGTGATTTTAACATTGTAAGATGGTTTCCAGGGTATGTTAAGTATCCATAGTACGTTGTAGAAGTGCAGGACAGCTGACTAGTGAGTTTTAGATCATATAGATTTTAAATTATTTTCATTATTGGACCCCAGTGAGTTTACATTTCCTGTTGCAAATATATTAAAAATGTTGGAAAAATCTTTGATGTGCATATTAAATTCTGTGCAATCTTACAGCATCTTGCTTCTGAAAATACGGTGCACTTTATAAAAAAAATTAAGCACCTTAATACCTTTACAAGGTAGGAAAATATTATCCTAATTTTACAACTAAAGAATTCGAATCACAGATGAGTTAAGGTTAGGATTTTCAAAAGGATCTAAATTAAGTCCATGATCAATATCCATGTAAATGGAATTTTACTATTTTAGGTCCCTTTGAAAATTGCAGCCTTGATCTAACTGACTTGTCCAAAGAAGTAAGACCGTAGTAGATCCAGACAAGACTTTTTCATCCGAGTCCTGTGCTTAAACTGCAGATTATTGTTTTTCTGATGGCAAGATATTGGCTTCATTGTCTTCTCATGTATTGGGAGGGTGTTACCTGGAGTCACTGACAATGCACTTAAAACTACAGTGGCTAAATTATATTTTTAACTTTAAGGTTAGGCATGTTGAAAACTTTTCAGCTGCTCCAAGACAAGAGTGTGTGTGTCAGGAGAGTACATCAGTGCATGCAAGGGAATGGGGTAATTTAGTCAAATAGGTTCCGTAGATTGCAACGGCTAAGGGGTTGAATTACATTTCCAGAGTCTCAGGAAGAATTCAAATTAAGGTGATGGTGTAAGGTTTACTAAGACAATTAAATGAACAACTTATTTTTAATCAATTCTAATATTTACCACTTATGAACATTAATTCTTTGTTCCCCTTCTATCCCAAACTAAGACTCCATCGACAATGGCAAAGAAAGAAAGTAAATGGACTCTCCAATTGAGACATTTTTCAGTTTTACAGAATGTTTGGGGAATGGAATTTCTCTAGTGGTTAAGATGCTTGTGGAGTGTAGTAATATGACCAGGCAAAAACAATTTTTAGAATTGAAAGCAAGCCATGGACAGAGCTATATTATTAAACTACTCCTATTTCATTTTGATTATTCCTAAGTCTAAGAAATACATAGACTCCTTCCTAAAGGGTCCCTAATCTCATGCTTGCATACAAGGAAATTAAATAAGGGTTCTGGCAAGAAAGACAGGAGAACAGTCAAAATTTGTGCCCTGTGTAAAACAAATATGCTATTCTAACTCAAATCAGGTAAACTATTGAGCAATAAACTTAAAGTTATAATCCACATCATTTTCATGTCTGTGACAAATTTAGAAATCAGCTCTAGATAATATGCAGGGCAGGTCTCTCTTGTATTTTATTTTAATAAAAATAGAAGGCCACTTCAAGCCTCTCATTGTAGGATTTGTCTGTCTTGATGGGTAAATGTAATAGTTTACACTGTGATATTTATTATAACATAAGCTACGGGTGTTGTTACTAGTAAATTTGCTGAATAGGGGAAAGCTTCATGCCTTGTTTTTTTGCTTTCATACAGGCTCAGCAGAAGGTTTGGGAAAAATAATTCAAAGGTTTCCTCAGAAAGATTGGGATGATACTCCATTTCCACAGGGAATAGAGTTGGTAAGTTCATATTAACCTTCTGTATTTTATATACCTCTTACAGCTGTAGCTTGAAAATGTAGTTCACTGAGTGCATTTGTCTAGGCTGACATGGTATTGAACAAAACCATGTTAGTGGGATGTGGATAATATCTTCAGGAATCATTTTAGCTAGCAGGGAAAAATACAGTAAGAAATGTCAGTCCTTATTAAAAATTCATGTGTACTTAATATGCAAAAGAACATATGAAAAATTTAAAATTTCATTTTCATCTTTAACTATTGCAGAACATTGTTGGCTTTATGTATGAAAAAGAATTATGAAAAGAAGTTAATTTGAGTAATGAAAATTCAAATTTTGGATGTACAGGCAGTCCCCAGGTTACTTACAAGATAGGGACTGTAGGTTTGTTCTTAAGTTGAATTTGTATGTAAGTCGGAACTGGTTCATATTGTAGAGGAAACTCTAGCCAAACATTTCTCCAGAGCTCACTTTTATTCTCCCACACCTCACTTCCCTCAATCCTTTATTCTCAAGCTGAGGTGTCTGCTGAGAAAAGCCGCTCCGCGTCTCCCTGGTCTGCTGGGGGAGGGGGGGGGCGCTAGCTTCGCGTCTCCCTAGTCTGCTGGGGGGGAAGCAGCTAGTGCAGGGTTGCCTCACCCCTTTTGTAAGTAGGGATCCGATGTAAGTCAGATCCATGTAACCCGGGGACTGCCTGTATAGTATAACAGTGCAGGGAGTAGAGATGTACAGGGTTAACTTGTTACCTGCTAAGCTTCGCCCCATCAGGTAATACTTATGGGTAATGAGTTAACCAGTGGACCAGCTGAGCTAGAACAGCTCCCTGCCCAGCCATTTGCGGGGGTGCTGTAGCCAGGCTGAACTGGAGCAGCCCCCTTCCTGTGGCGTGATGCAACGCAGTGTGCCTGACCAAACCTGGAGCAGCTCAACCTGCTATTTAATCTGTTAACAGTTTAAATAATAATAAACATCCTCAGCAGAGAGATCTTATTAGTAAATTATTACTATAATGTAACGTAACAGTAACTTATTCTTAAGGTATTTATTTGCATTTCTATGATGTTTCAACAAATGTGACATGCAGGAATCTAGTATAACACAATAGTCTTGTAATAGTGTTTATCTGTATAATTTTTTTTTAACACTTACATGTTTTTTCTGTAAGGTATTGGTTAATTTAAAATACAGTATATTCAAACAGAGTTAAACATACTGCATTGCTTTAAGAGCTACAGATAGACAATTACACAAGTATTTGTGTGGATTTTTTGGGACAGGAAGAAAGGGGAGATGGAGAGTCAGATTACTTAATAAATGCATCATGATTTTGTTGGAGCTAGAATATACGTTGAGAGCAAGATATCCATTGAATTTTGTTGTGGAAGAAAAAAAACGTTTTATGGTCATGATGGTAGGAAACATTGGTCTCTCAGTAATATTTAAGACTTGTGCACTATATAGTGCTTTGGGCAGTTTAATAGATAAACTGTAGCTTGAAATAAAATAATACATATATTGGTCCAAGCAAACAGCCTCTCGTCTTCCTCTCCTTCCCTAGCTCTCTTTAGCAGAATAAAAAATATATTATATCATAACACATTTTAGGAGCATAAATTATGGGCTGAATTATGAACTTTCTAACCACATATGAAATAGATATGAAAATATTCAATCTATAGAAAAAACAGGACTGTAATATCTTGTCATGTAAACAAATGTCTAAAATTAATATTTTATGCTGTTTTCATTGCTTTGAAAATTTTGCTGTAAAGCAATCCAAATATTCTTTGAATTCACTGTTAAAGTACTGTAGTATAATTTCAATTTCTTCTCTGATTCTCTGGACTACAATCTCTTTTCTATTAGGAGCCCCAAATGTCCCCTAAATCGCTTTCTCTTAGGACAAGTCTACAATGGCAAATTACAGTGCAGTAAATCATTTCTTTTAAAAACGAGTAGTCCTATAGAACCTTATTGAAGCCAGTTCCTCCCACCTTTAACATCTGCATTTCCAAATCAAAAACTATTTATGGGTTACATCCAGCCCACTTAATTAGCCTCATTAACATGGGTCCTACAGTTAACACAGGTACTACTTTTACTGTGATATATATCTCGTGGTTTCTGTTATTTCCACCCTAATTCATCTGATGATCTTTTACCCAAGAAAACTCATGATTCTATATATTTTGGTTAGTGTCTAAGGTACCATAGGACTATTTGCTATTCATTAATATTGTTCTAACTCTCTCTTAGCTATTAACATTTTGAAAAATGTTGTTTTTTCCACTGTTAAAAACAACCGTAAATTTAACCAAATTTAACTCAGTTTGGTTAAATTAAAACTTGAGTGTGTTTCCTAAATAAAGTAATTACTATATCCTGTACTGAATAAACTCTGAGACTGAAGGACAAGGAAAGTTCATAGGAATCATCCTTAATGATGGTTAATGACCATGTTAATTAACATGTTCATCTAAATTTTAAATGTCAAAAGAAACTTCAAAAATATTGTGAAAAGATTAAACCATTTTTTATACAGGACAGTTAAAATATTTTACACTTTCTTCCTCCTTATACCCTTATTCCTCCTTCCTTTTTATTTAATAGATCCCCCTCCCCCCCCCCCCAGGTTTTAAGATCAATTGGCGTTAATATGACCAACTTGTCTGAATTCTTTCAGCATAGATCTGAATCTTACCCAGTAATTCCTACGTTGACTCTATAACATTTTGTTGAGCTAGAATATATCTTTCAAATGGACATCAAGACTTTAAATAAAAACTCCAGGTAAGTTGTTCTAACAGCTAATTATCCTCCTTGTTAAAAAATTGTGCCTGAATTTGTCTGGCCTTAGCTTCCAGCTCTAGATCTTCTGAATTTTTTGACTAACAATCACTCTATCAGAAATCTTTGCATGAAGGAAATGACAGTGATCAGATCACCTCTTAACTTTTTGGTACGGTAAATAGTGTGAGCTTCTCAAATCTATATAAAGATTTACCAGATCTGAAGTTGTTCTTGAATCTGTTCTGATTTATCAGCATTCCTTCAGAAATGTGGCTGCTGGAATTGGATTTCAGTAATCAGTCTCACCAATGGTCTATACAGATATTTTTCCACCTCCCTACCACTATTTGATATTTCTCTGATTATACATCCCAAGATTGTGTTCGTGCTGTTAGCTGAAGCATTGTACTGGGAGCTCATGGTTAGCTGGTTATTCACCATGATCACTGGGTCCTTTTTAGAGCACCTTGCTTTCAATGTGCAGTCCTCAATCCTGGAAGTGTGACCTAGCTGTATAATTTTGTAGTTGGCTAAATTAAAAACATATGTTAAGCTCCCTCCCCAATCTTTCTCTTTTTGAATGTGAGAGAAATTCTTCACTTTTCTCCTCCTTCCTCCTTCCCCCTTCAGTCTCGTATAAATTTAGGAATTAACTTGTTTTAGCCGAGCGAAGTAGGGAATTTCTTTTACTGATATAGAACTTGAAATCTATGAGTATGAGTGGCAAAGCAGATGAACTGTAGTCAGTCAAGGTAGTGAGATTTGCATAATCACTGTACTGATACTGGGAAATAACAATTATGCAAGTAAGACTCATGGCTAATCAATGCAGGAAATTGTGTAGCTAAGGTAGTTGAACATATATATCCTTGCTTTCTGGTTACTGGTTGGATTCCATTTCAGTATAATTCTCCATTATCAGAAACAGTATTAATTTTAACTATGATGGAGAGCAACAGTTACTTTGATGTCTGCAGTAGTTCCATGTATTTTACAATAGGAAATATCTTGAATTTTGCAAATACTTATATTTCTAAGACAATTCACAGGTTTTTAAGTACCACCATTGACCATATCCCATTTTACCAATATAGCTACAGCAAGCACCATTGTAACATGCTATTTTTGAGACCATGTTCATACAGTAAGAAAATGTTTTCCATGGTTCATTGTTGATATTTAAGACCAGTTAGTCTCTATGGCCTGTTCTTCATTGTGTCAAATTTTAAGTATCTTTCAGTGGCATAAGTATAACTCTTTGAGTTTGAATATAATAGAGCATATTCTTTGATAATTTATTTTCTGTGTCTTACAGAAGTCACAGTGTCATAAATTTTTTTCATAGATGTGGTCCAATAATTTATTGTAATGATTACTTTGCTGGAGCATAAGTTGTATTGTATGTGAATGCAATATAGTAAAAATAGTTAAGTCTGCAAACACAGTACATGTGAAGAAAAACTGTTCATGTAACTCAGATTTTTATAATTGTCAACATTTTAAAATTGTCTAGGGACAGTTCTTTAATCTGTATTCACCATTATTTAAATAGGTAGTCATCTGCCTGAGTGTCATGCATGCTGCTGATGATTTGGGGTTATTTTAATATGAATAACTTACCTAATTAGCACCTGAAAATCTATTTAGCGTTCGGAAAAATGTCTGGAAGTCTGAAAACTTCTTGAAAGTTTTGGGAGTTTTTTGAGGCTCTGCATTCTTCACAAAGTGCCTTATTTCCACTTTCTGTCTCTTTCTGTAGCTGTCTTCTTGAGGTGAGGACTTCATTGGTGTGCCAGGGAGATAACATGAGGTGGTTCTCCCTGTGGCTGTTCCACAGCAGGTGTTGGTGTGCCCCTGAACCACTGGTCGGAGTCTTTAGAGCATTCCTTGAGGCTATGTGCCTTCAGTAGCCTGGTATTGCACATGCACCAACCCCCTCACCCAGTTCCTTCTCTACCATCCCTGGACAGAGATGGAGCTCTGAACTGTTCCTCATTAACTTTGTTCCCTCGTTAACATTCTACTTAGAGAAAGATTTCTGTTTTTTTTCTCTTTCAAAAGTTCTTAGATCATTAATAGTTATTCACTTTTTTTCTTTAAAAAACCCTTTTTCTCCTCTTCCTCCCTCCTACCCCCCACACTTAGATAGATAGGATGCCTGGCTCATTAGATTTAAACATTGTTCTTCATGCAGCAACGATACCCCTACCTTTGATAGGCACTCTCAATGCTTCCGTTGCCTGGGGGAGTCCCATGTCTCTCACAAGTATCACCATTGCACTAAGCTCAAAGCCCGAGCTCATAGGAACAGACTATGTCTCATGCTCATATTACTTGAAACAATCCCTTCATCCAGTCCAGAGCCTGAACCTTAAACCTCTCAGCTCATGTGGGAAAAGAAATCTTCCAAGAAGCGCACTTCTTTAGTGCCACAGAAAGCTCCTCATGCTTAAATTCGACACTTTGCACTTAAGTTTGAATAAAGACTCTAATTATCTTACCCATTACAAAGATAGCTTCCCCAATTATCACCTCTAATATCATTAGCTCACAGACATTTACCTCTCCACCCCATCCCCCTTCTGTTCTGAAATTTGATTTGTCCTTTTCCATATGTGTTCATTTTTTTAAATTGTATCCTTTGGTATATATGGTTGTGACAATTTTCTTCCACTGTTTGATCTGAGGAAGTGGGTCTGGCCCACAAAAGCTCATCACCTATTAAACCATCTTGTTAGTCTTTAAAGTGCTACATAGTCCTGTTTTTTGCCTCTGGTGAAGTGGTACTCTCTAACCACTTTGGTGCCGATGCCTTCTGCTGTGCTGCATCTCAGCATGTATGATCTCTGGCACAGTCCTTACCATTACTAAACCCAGTTTGCATTGATACCGTGCTGAGGCTACAGGTTTCAAGTTGCCTCACAGAATATGGCACCGTCTGGCACAGATGTTGTTTTCCTAGAGGGCTCTCTGGGGTAGAAAAGGAACTGAGGTGGCATCCACACATGTGTGATACCAGGGCCCTGAAGGCATGAGGCCAAGGCACCACACCTATGTGGCCAAGAGGACACTGCTCTAAAGACTCTGATCAGCGGTAGATGGGTGAACTGACATCTACTTTGGAGCACCCACAGGAACACTCATCTTGAAGAATGTCAGTTACTGTGCAAGATGAGTAGCCTCCTCTTCCTCTTCTCTAAGGGTATGTCTACACTACCACCCTAGTTCGAACTAGGGTGGTTAATGTAGGCCACCGGAGTTGCAAACGAAGCCCAGGATTTGAATTTCCCAGGCTTCATTTGCATATTGCCGGGCGCCGCCATTTTTAAATGTCTGCTAGTTTGGATTCCGTGCCCGCAGCTACACGTGGCACGAACTAGGTAGTTCGGATTAGGCTTCCTATTCCGAACTACCGGTACACCTCGTTCCACGAGGAGTAACAGTAGTTCGGAATAGGAAGCCTCGTTCCACGAGGAGTAACAGTAGTTCGGAATAGGAAGCCTAATCCGAACTACCTAGTTCATGCCGCGTGTAGCCGCGGGCACGAAGTCTGATCTAGTGGACATTTAAAAATGGCGGCGCCCGGCAATATGCAAATGAAGCCCAGGAAATTCAAATCCCGGGCTTCATTTGCAACTCTGGTTGCCTACATTAACCACCCTAGTTTGAAGTAGGGTGGTAGTGTAGACATACCTAAAGGTAACTTCTGAAGACGACAAGCCACTTTCCTTCTCATCTGATGTACTGAAGTGGGGAATGGTGGAGAGCTTTTCTTCCCCTCTTCCCACTTTTTTCTCCCCTTTCTTCCTTTCTGAAATCTTTCCATTTCTCCTCCCACCTCATCTTTGCTTTCTCTTTGGGTCTTTTTTAATTTGTTTATGCTGTTTCGTTATTGCCCTGCTCAGAAAGTGTTGATGTCCCTGATGTGGATATGTTGACTCTGGTGGACTCTGCTCTTCTTCTCCTTACCTGTCTTCACAGGTCATATGAGGCATCATGGGATAGTCATAGTGAATTTCAGGTCCAAATCCCTGGTCTGGAAGAATGGAGCACAGTTTCCTGCAGAGACCTCTAAGTAGACTATGCAAGGGATGCATTTAGTTCTGGAACTGTGACAATAGCAGGAAAAGTGTAAGCTGCTTGAATTAGGTAGATAGTTATAGGTTTAGGAATATTGTATTGAGGATGAAATAAAATTGTTTCTTCTTTGAGTGATGTACCTGTGGGTGCTCCACTGTAGGTGTTGGGTCGCTCTGGTGCCGCATATTTGAAATTTCTCCAGAAGTATTCATTTTGGCTGCACACGTGTTGTAGGCATCTTGTGGTGTTCACTCCCTAATGCCTCATGTGCACAGCCCGACCCCCCCCTCAGTTCCTTTTCTACCCTCCTCCACTGTAGATGGAGTTCCACAGTGTCCTTCTGTTTGCATCTCTGTAGATAGATAAAATTAGTTTGTAAAATTCACCCTTCTTCAGAGTCCCATTTTCCTCTTCTAAAAAAAAGTTCCCTCAGCCTTTCCCTTTGAATTAGGCCTACTCCCTCTTAGCTAATTCTGTATATAGTTACCACAGGTTGGTTTTCTTAAAAAAAAAAAAAAAAAAGTGTGTGTGGGGGGGGGGGCGGAAGTCAGAGAACATACTGGCAATTAAAAAAAAATAAAATAAAAACAGTGGCATGACTGAGGTGGAGATCATCGGCTACACCAAGAAATGTGACACTTGTCATGACCCTGTCCCTATCTCTTATGGACATTCTGTCTGTGTACACTGTTTCGGAGATTCCCATATCACTCACAAGTACTCCCACTGCAGCAACCTCAGAGCGTGGTGTGACGGAACTTTGCCTGAAGATGATTTTAGTGGAGAAGTCCTTTCAACAATTCCAGCTAATGCAGCAGGAGCCCTCACAGTCCTCTGCAAAGACAAAACCCAGACTTCCAAGACTTCTAGGAAGCATGTCAGCACTCGTCCAGCCGGAAACTCTGAAAAGAAGAGTCTCTCTGGCAAAATCCTTACCATGGGTGCTGACAGCCAGGCTAAGTAAGGGAGATAAACCTGGCGCTGTGCTGAGACGAGCTTCCACAGACACCAACCCAAAACTGCACTAACACACACCTTCCTTGGCACCATCCATTTTGGCAAGGACCTCAGCACCAGTACTAACCGCAATGTCATTGCCACTGGTTCTGACTCAACGTGTTGCACTGGTCGTTAGAACCAGTCCCACATTGATCATGATGCCGAAGAGAGTAGAGTGCATCACTGCCCCAGTCCTACCAAAACTGGCACCATACCAGTGTCTAGATCAGGGGGACATAACAATATTTTCAGCACTACATCCCCCTCTCTTTGCCATATATCAGTCACCAGGCCAAATGTCTGATGGTCTCCAGATGTCACCAGCAATCTCAGTGCATAGCAACCCTTGATGCAGAGACCATGGTAGCAGATTCTCCTCTCAATGTTCTTTGCCCACGCATAGATGTCTGCGTTGGCAGCCATATCACAAGAAGCCTGGAATGGTCAACTGTGGCCTTACTCACCACTTCTTTATCTTATGCAGTTCCCTCCATGGGATCCCTGGCAAATTATAGGGACATTGTACAGCCCCTTCAGCCCCAGCTAGGAGAGCTTTATCATCCCTGCCTCCACCTCTGAGTCTTCCTACCACAGAGATTCAGGAAGAGGACTTGCAGGTCCAAGACGACAACTTTGAGACTCAACCACCTGACATCTCCTTGCTTGACAATTCCTCTCTGTCCCTGGATGAATCCGTGATTCCTACGGCTCCATCACCTTTGGATGACCTGAATCAGTTTCAGGCACTCTTCGAGAGAGTGGCTGCAAATCAGGAGATTCCTCTTCAGGCAGTCCAAAAGAAACAACACAAACTACTCCATATCTTTCAGACTACGATAGATTCCAAAATGGCACTACCAATAGTTGATCTGACAATGCGTCTGATTCAATTTGGCAAACACCTGCCTCTGTAGCCCCAACAAGTAAGTGTACAGACAGCAAATACTTCATCCCAGCCAAAGACATAGACTTCTTCTCTCATCCTCAGCTAAACTCCCTAGTGATTGATGTTGACCATCACCCGAATAAACAGCCTCAGTACAAGTCAACACCACATGACAAAGCCCCAACCTTTTATACACTCTCTAGAGTGTAAACTGGGAATGTAAAGTTTAACCAGAAATCCAGTAAGCTTTAGGCCTACTGGAGTGCTTACTGGATGGGCAACCATGCCAGACTGGAGAAGCCCTGATTGAGTCTTGCTGGTTGTGTGGGGATGGCAGGCCGGGTCATGCCTGTGTTGTGCTGGCAGGACCTCAGCCACCTGGGATCAGCGGGCAGGGCCTCCGCTGCTTTGACTTGGTCTGGGTGGGCTAGAGCAGCTCAAGTGAACATGGAGGGACCCAGCCCTGGCTACTGTTTGGCAGCCCACCAAAAGTTAACTGGTTAAACAGTATAGTATTAGTCATTTAACTGCTTAACTATTTTATTGGCTATTTACATCCCTATTGTAAAGCCAAAATTATATGTCTTGTTCTGTACAGAGATCTATATAGCTTCAAAGCACAATTTCTTCTTTGACACCTTAGGTGTCAGAGATTTTTGGTAGCCGTGCTCTCCAGTTTGCTGTGCATGCAAAGCAGACATACGTGATGCCTCTACCACACATGCACACCAACTGTCCCTTCTCTGCTGCTGGCGTTGTTGGTCAGAACCTCTCTGCTCTCCATCTTAGTCTTTTCGTTGTTAGCTTAGGATAGTTAGTTATTTGTTTACTCCCCAGTTAAATTGTTCAAGTTTATTGTTAGTGATAGTTGTAGTTTAATTTTTTTTTTAAATTCTGTGATTACTTAGGGTTAGGTCTTTCTAGCAACTCTACAGATATTTTACCTGGGATGCCGGGTTCCCCAGGTTTTAAACGGTGCCTGTCATGTAGGCTTTCAATTCCTATCTCTGACGGGCACTCCCAGTGTGTTCAATGCTTAGGCCAGACACGCACCACAACGCACTGTGAGCATTGCAAACAGTTAACAGCACTCATGCAGAAGGCCAGGGAGCAATAATTGAAGTTAATCCCCCTGGAAAGTACCATAAGACCAGCCTTGGACCCGGAGCACTACACTGCGGTGGCAGCCCTCACCAGCGGCCATGTCAGAGAAGGTGGCCCCGTCTGCCACGTCTTCTCAAGACTCTTCCTCAGACCCTTGTAGGAAGAGATCTGACACGATGGGAAGAGGTGTCTCCCCATCAAAAAAGTGGGGGACAGTACCAAAAATACCCCTTGCACTAACCAATTCAAGGGTTCAGGACAGGGAGGTACCGGGACCATTGTCGGAACTTGGCTCCCGAGGGTCTAAGGACCTGGCAAAGCCATCAGACAGGGCACCAAGTAAGCCCAAATCAAAATCGGCACTGGCTGCACTGACATCTACTGACTTGGCACCCAAGAAGGCCAAGTCAAAGATGCACCATGGACAGGCACCGTCAGCACCGAAGCACACCAGGGTACCCGCTGCACCTTTGATACTGATGCCTCTCTCCGGTACCGATAGTACAAAGGCATGCTTCACTCTTGGCGCCACCAGCACTGCAGATTGCCACAGTACCACCGTCCTCCTTACCATGGGTGTTGCCTGCATCATTTGCCCCTCTGCTAATGACAGTGGAAAAGGGCTAGGGTCACGTTGGTACTGACCACGCTGCTGTTTGGCACTGACGGTACACCTCCATCCAGCATATTCATGTTATCCACTCCAACCTTATTGGCACTGCCTTAGTCCAGTGATGAGGATGACGAACCAGACAGTGGAAGCCATACTCCGAGGCATTCTTCACCTAAACAGCTACAGTGCCAACAGATGCAGCCACCAGCACCTCAGTTGGCAGATGCTTCAGTGGCTCCCACTACCTCCACTCATGCCACCAAATTGGCCATATTGGGTCCCTTGGGCTGCTTATAGGAGCCAACAACCGCAGATCATGTAGCCTCAATAAGCCACAGCTCTGCCTCCAAGCACGGGCTCCTTGCTATCAGTGGACACCTCCCGTTATCAAAAGGACAAGGACCCCCCCCCCCCGATGATGAGTCCACAGTTCTTCTCATCCACCAATGCATATTTCCTTTTCTTCTCTTGATGATACCCTCAAGATGACTTCAGATCCTTTCAGGAACTGTATAGCAGGGTAGTGACACCCTAGAAGTTTCATTAGTTAGCCTCCCTGAGGCTCGACACAAGCTAACTAATTTCTTACATGCCTCTCCTGCAGCTAAGCTGGCCCTCCCTATGGACCCAGCTCTCATGGATACAGCCAAAGTCCTCTGGCAGACCCCAGCTACCATACCACCTGTCTGCAAGAGGTTACACTGAAAATATTATGTTGCCATGAGGACCACGCCATATGACAAAGAACTGAAACGCCTTGACCTAATGGGAAGGAAGGTGTACTCCACTTCTCTGCATCTACGCATCTCTAATTATACAGCGATGCTCGCCAACTACACGCACCACATTTTTAAAAATATGGCACAATTTATCGAGGCGTTACCTGATGACTAAAGAGTCGTTCAGAGCCATCATTAATGAGGCTACGTTGACAGCACACATGGCCCTTCAAGCTGCATTAGATTCCTCTGAAACCACCTCCAGGTCACTAGCAACTGCTGTAGTGATGAGGAGATCGTCTTGCTTACATCTCCAGTTTCCCATGTGAGGTCCAGGCTATAGTCGAAGACCTTCCCTTTCAGGGGTCAGAACTCTTTGCTGACATGACAGATGCCTCCTTTCATTCTCTCTAGGACTCCCGTACTACCTTGAAAATGCTGGGCATCCATGTTCCTGCAGTAAAGCATAAGCAGGGCAGAAATTTCACACAAAAGTATAGACCAACACCATTCTTCAAGCCTCGGAGACAGTTCGACAAAAGAATGAGGTGAAAGATGAGGAGGAGACAAACCTCAGACCAACCCTCCACTTACCAAGCAACTACCTTGAGGCAAACCTTTTGAGCCTTATGTCGAGAGTCCAGTAACACCACCTTGTTCAAGGCAACTGCAACTTTTCTGCCTATTCTGGCAATATCTAGTATCTTTCAACCATCACAACTGACAGATGGGTCCTGGACATTATCAAGAATGAGTATCGTATCCCTTTCTCCTCTACCCCTCCTTCCACCCCACTCACCTTTCCCATCCCTCTTCAGGGACCCATCTCATGGGACTATAGTCCTACAAGAGGTCGAACACCTACTTCATCTCAGGGCAGTGGAACAGGTACCACGACGATACGAGGGAAAGGGATTCTACTCCCACTATTTCCTGACCAAAAAAAAAGTATGGGAGATGGAGAACTACAGGCAACCCCTGACTTCTGACCTCCTGACCTATGACCCCCGCATTTATAGCCCCCCTGGTCTGGGAACTGTGGGGCTGCCTACCGCCTGACCTAGCTGGCTGGCTCAAGGTGCTGTTTGCGCCGAGGAGCTGCCAACTGCTGGGCCCAACCCCCGGCTAGCTGGTGCAGCTCCCAGCTAGCTCAGGGCGCTGTTCACGCTGCACTAAAAGGCTGCCTACTGCCCAGCAGAGCTCCCTGCCTCCAGGAGACTACACCTCCCAGGAGGCAAAGTGGGCCAGGAACGGTACCCCTGTTCATAACATTGCCCCTATGGGCAATAAGGGTTCGAGTTATGATGGCTCGACTTATGACGATTCTCCAGGGACCAATTAAGTAGTAAGTGTGGGGGTTGCCTGTTTTCGCGACCTCAGGAGACTAAACAAACACATATGAGTACAATGATTCAAAATGGTCACTCTATTCACAATAATCCTTGGCCTGAACAAAGACAATTGGTTATTGACTCTTGACCTTCAGGACGCTTATTTTGACGTTCCATCCATCTGGCACATTGCAAATACTTCAGGTTTACGGTCGCCAGAAAGCATTACCAGAACACGGTCCTCCCCTTTGGTCTTTCTGCAGCCCCAAGGACATTCTCAAAGGTACCAGCAGTCATTGATGCTCAACTACGCAGACTAGGAGTCTCTATATTCCCATATTGGGACGATTGTCTCATAAGAGCAACTAAGAAGCTTGGATACACAGAAGGCAGTGTCCCTCACCAGATCCCTTTTTCACACTCTGGGATTACAGATAAACCATGCCAAATGCAAACTCCAACCATCACAAACGATGGAATTCATTGGACCCCACTTCGACTGTATGAGGGCCATAGCCTCCTTACCCCTCAACAGATTCCATGCTATCAGGGTCCTCATAATGATAATACAGAACACTCGAAACACGATGGTGAGAACTTGTTTACAACTATTACATTATATGGCTTCAGCCACCTCAGTGGTGCTGCATGCTAGGTTGCACGTGCGATCAATGCGACATTGGCTCGGGACAGTATATAACCCACGATGCAACTCAATCACCAAAGAGGTGTCCATCCCAACCAGGGTCAATTGTTCCCTCCACTGGTGGACTGACCAAAGAAATGTATGCACTGGTGTCCCTTTTTGCAAACGTACCCTGTCCGTGACAATTATAACAGATGCATCCCTCCTTGGGTGGGGAGCTCATTAAAGCCACCTCACTACCCAAGGCCAATGGTTGATCCAGGAATCCAGCCTACACATAAATGTTCCGGAGCTCAGGGCAGTATTCTACGCATGGCAACACTTCCTACATCAAATACAGATTTTCACGGTTCAGATTTTCACAGACAATCAAGCAACGACTTTTTACGTCAACAGACAAGGGGGTGCCAGATTTTTCCTGTTGTGCAGAAAAACTGTCCACCTTTGGACATGGTGCATAGCGCGCGACATATATTTATTGGCCTCAGACCTCCCAGGAAAAGACAATCTTGCAGCCAACAGCCTCAGCAGGAACTTCAAATCCGACCATGAATGGGAAATGGATCCATTGATCATACATCGCCTCTTCACGTGCTGGGAGTTTTCTGACGTGGGCCTGTTTGCAACCAATGCCAACAAGAAGTGTCCATGTTATTGTTCACGTGCAGGCATTGGCAGGCACTCCCTGGGGGACACGTTTGCAGTACGATGGAACTCAACGCTCTCATATGCTTATCCACCCATCCCACTCATACACCGAGTGGTCAACAAAATAATACTGGAATAACTCATGGTGATCCTTATTGCCCCAGACTGGCCAAGACAGACTTGGTACACTTACCTTACTCAAATGTCCACGGAACAACCATGATGTCTTCCACTTCTTCCTCATCTCCTAACCCAGGAGAAGGGGACCCTACACGATCCCAACCTCAAGTCACTCCATTTTCACGCTTGGTTCCTCAGTGGCTCACCTTGCTAGAGACAACATGCTCAGAACAAGTACAACAAATCTTACTCAAGAATCGCAGAACATCAACCAGAAAATCCTACCTTTATAAGTGACACAGGTTCGCCACATGGACGGAACACAGAAACTTGGAACCAACCACAGTTCCTCTCAGCATCATTCTGCAATATATACTAGAGCTGAAAGACTCAGGGCTATCATTTATCTCACTGCCGTAACTGCTCTTCACCAACCTATTGACAATAAATCAGTTTTTGCTTACCCTACGACCAAATGATTTCTGAGAGACATACAAAATACTTACCCACCTCATAGGCCCCCCACTGTGGTCTGGGACCTGAACCTGGTATTGCAGGCTCTCACTGAGAAACCATTTGAACCTCTGGCAGCGTGTTCCATCTCTCCATGAAAGTCACCATGCTCATAGCACTGACAGCCAGGAGAGTCAGTGAAATCGGCGCTTTCATGTCAGACCCTCCGTTCACCATTAGTTCTCCATCTCCACCAGAAGTTCCTCCCAAAAGTTTCCTCACACTTCCACTGTAACGAGTCTATAAACTTACCTGTGTTTTTCCCAAAACTTCATGCCAGTGCCAGGGAGGCTGTATTACACCCGCTTGACGCAAGACATGCGATTTCCTTCTACTTAGACAGAACAAAACAATTTTGTAAAAGAAGCAGACTATTCGTCTCCACCACGGAGAGATTGCTCTGCATGCTGATCTCCACTCAGAGGATATCTTGGTGGATAGTGGAATGCATTACTCTAGCTTACACCCTTTTCCAAATCAACTCAACTAGGGCTATCTCAACTACCATGGCCTACATGCATGGCATCCCCCTCGTGGACATTTGTAGGGCGGCTATGTGATCCTCTGCCCACGTATTCATAAGGCATTACACCCTGGACAGTCACTCCTCTAGGGGTACTCGTTTTGGTCATACTGTACTCTGTACAGTACAAAATGCCACCTAACTGAAGCACCCACCTTCTTCATGGGTACTGCTCATAGTCACCTAAGGTTTCTCAACCTTGTCCAGTAACTGAGATTCTTCGAGATGGTTGTCCCTGTGGGCGCTCCATGACCTTCCCTTCCTCCCCTCTACTTCAGTCTGATAGATTCTCCTTCCAGGGCAGAGGAGGAACTGAAGGGATGGTTGCTGCGCATGCGTGGTAGAGGCACCACATGTGCCATCTGCTTTGTGTGCACAGCACGGTTATAAAAAATCTCTAATTAGGCACACAATGATGCCCAAGACACCTAAGGTGAAGCACTCACAGGGACAACCATCTTGAAGAACTTGTTACTGCACAAGGTGAGTAACCCTCTCTTCCTTTTGTTTTTAGCCATAGTATTTGAGGATATACCATTGTTAGGGCATATTTTGAAAATCCAGATGTCTCAGAGCAGGATTACTAAAAAGAAACATTTTGCATTTTTTGAAAGAAAGGCTTAGGGTTAATACTAAATAAACATCTTAAGCTGTGCACCTTGTTAATGATCCCTTTTTCATTACTCCTCCTTCTCCTCCTTCTCCTCCTTCTCCTCCTTCTCCTTCTCCACCTCCACCTCCACCTCCAATTCCAATTAGGGATGTAAAATCCTGTTTAATTAGTTAACCAGATAACGTAACATTTAAACCATTAACTGAATAAAGTGCTGGTCTGGAGGCCCCCCCCCCCCATCTGTCATGGCTGGGCTGGAGGCCTGGCATGGCCTAAGGTTCCCCACCCTGATATAGCACAAGCACATGAAATTCACTACCTCTCACAATGTGGAACGAGATATGCGCAGGTCTTGGCCCCTCATTTCCCCTCTCCTATTTTGTATTGCACAAACTGGATTATAGTATAAACAGGAATAAGTGTATTAACTACAAAAGGTACATTTTAAGCAATTACAAGTAATGGCAAACAGATCAAAGCATATTGCCTTATTAAATAAACAAAACCTGCAAACCATCCTTAACACACTAGATAGATAGGTATCTGAGGGGTAGCCTTGTTAGTCCATAAGGTGCCACAGGACTCCTCATCGCTTTTGTAGGTAGACAGGATATACATTAGCAAATTCTCACCTTGGGTGATAAATAGGCTGGCAGATTCTTAAGGCACAGATTGCCTTGGCATTCCTCTGTTTTTATGTGCAGGGTAAAAATCCTTCCTGCCTGAGATCATCACTTTCTCAGTTTAGTCATTGCCCCTAATGTGTTTTCAGATCTGTTGTTGCAAGGAGTGAGGTCCCCCTCATGAAAGTCATTGTCTCCCTTTCATATCTTCTTTCCACTTGCTGGAAAGCTTTTTTACTGTGATCTGGGTCAGTTTCCACTGTCTAATACTATTGTTGAGTGGTTTCTGTTGTGCAGAATTCCCTGGGTTAGTCCTTGTGCTCTTGTATGCATTTCCTCAATAAGGCCGTGTCCAGACTCAGGGGTTTTTTCCGGAAAAGTAGCCTTTTCCCGAAAAAACTTCCCCTGCGTCCAGACTCAAGCCGCGTTCTTTCGAAATTATTTCGAAAGAACGTGGCTTTTCTTTCGATGGCGGTAAACCTCATTTCACGAGGAAGAACGCCTTCTTTCGAAAGTTCCTCTTTCGAAGGAAGGCGTTCTTCAATGTGAAGAGGCCGTCTTCGAAAGAGAGCATCCAGACTCGCTGGGTGCTCTCTTTCGAAAAAGCGGATTTCTCTTTCGAAAGATCCGCCTGCAGTCTAGACGCGATCTTTCGAAAGAGGCTCTTTCGAAAGATGCTTTCGAAAGAGCCTCTTTCGAAAGAAGCCTGCAGTCTAGACATAGCCAGAGCTATTAACATTGTTCAGCTTTTTTACTGTTACATCTGAAAGGCAGCTTGTGGGTCTTTTCAGCCTCGCAGTATGTTTTAGTGGCACATACATTGCCAAATTTCATCACTTCACATACAAAAATAACATCAGGACTTTTAGATTAATGCCTTACACAACATATTCTAATTAGATGTCAGCAGTGAATATAGGGGTCTCAGAGTATCATACCACATAAAAGGGAGGGAGAAAGCTGTGTTTGTTGCACCTCTTCATATTTGATCTAGCTATATAGGTGCTCCTGCTTTTATTTATGTGCTGGAGTAAGGGAAGCTTCCCACCTCCCTACCATCCTGTCCTCTAAATTGCTCCTTTATCTTTTTTTAATTTGATCGTGAAACCAGGATTTGGCCTTAAGTCAACACAGGTTATATTGTGGCTAGTCTTTTGATGTATTGGTATTAACAATAAATAGCATCAAATTTAGTGTATGTATTATAATTTAACATACTAGTGTTCGTAAACTATGTGCTGATATTGTTAATTGTTTAAATGAAAGTTTAGTTGATATTTAAAGAGCTCTACTTACAAACATTCTATTTACAAAGAAGCATTTCTATGTAATATTTTTCTTAACGAGTGTACTGGGTTCTGTTGTTTTTACCTGGGTAAAACCAAGATATGTTTCTGTCTTTAAATATCTGTTGCTCAGCAAAGGACAACCCAGTTGACAGTATTTAGAAATAAATAAAATGGAAAAATAAACTAGGCTTTGTATAGTCACTCTTCTTCAAACTCATTATGGCTGTTTTTGTCAGTTTTTTTAATCTAATAGGCCAGTAAAAGACGTACAAACAGCCACAGAAATTAATCAGAATTAATTTTAGAGACAGCTGAACGGAGTACAAGAATAAAACTGCAAAGGGATTTTGTGGCCGCCTTTAATGTAACATTGTAATAAACCCAGAGATGCATAAATGCAATACAGTGTAACTTTTTCCTTTTGATCAACCCATTGTTTTTATTTATATTATATTCTTTCCTGTTGTTACCTACTCATTGAAAGAGAAAATAAATACATTTTTTTTTGAAAAAACACGATTGTGGGAGATAACCAAGACTGTATTTTTAAAATGTTATGGTGTAGGACAGTTTTGCAGACACACAGTATTTACAAGAATACATTGGTTTTATTTTTTTTTTTCATTTTTTTTCCTCCCGTGACTGTTCTGCAAATGGTTGCTTTGAGTAACTTTTAATAATCCCAAATCACTGTAATGCTGTATAGTTTTCTGATCCTTATTGTATGATGCACTGAAATACTAGCCTAGATATTTAAGTTAAAACAGTTTTTCATAGTGTACTATAATGTTAGGGTACTAAAGAAAATTGTGTGTTTTAGCTTTTAAATATTTGGTTAAGTGGTACTAGTGTGTTTTGCTCTTCCAAAATCATTAATTGCTTGGAAATTGGAAACATTGTTGTCTCTACCCAACAGTAGTGACCATCTGTAAGCTAAATTAAAAAGAATACTTAATCAGCCAGTTTTCTTCTTAGAAAGATGCATTTGTATATATGCTTATCAGTGTCTCTCCTGTCTTTTTATCTTGAACACTGCACATTGATGGATGATTGCTTTGATCAAAAAATCACAGGTCTTGGTATTCTATAGAGGCACTAAATTCAGAAAAGCAATTGAAAGAGGAAGGTTTCAAGGTAGCTGCCAGATTACTGGTTGATAACTACAAGTGCAGCGTCAGAAGAAATTTGATTTAATAAAAAATGGCAACCACAAAATAATCATCCTGCTCAATACAAATTTGGGATAATTGTGATAGTTGATTGAAAATGTAGAATATACAGCCTTTCTTCAGTCAAGTGTCTTGAGGTTAATGATGATTAAGGAAGAATTTTGAATTTCTACAGTGCTCTTTAGGTGTGTGGTTGATGTTTCTTCTTAGTGTATCCATGCACTAATTTAGAATGATTACACTGGAGGAGGTGGTATCTTTTCTATTTATTTTTGTTGTCTGAACAAATGACAAGGATTCTTTGTCATATATTCCTTTGCATTGGATATATCTTAATTATTCCTAAACAAATCCTGTCTTAAATCTTTCTCTTGCCTTACAATGAGGAGAGGGAGGGAATAGACAATCTTTCTAGCTCAAATTATTGTGTTACTCAGCCAAACAGAAGAACTATATCAGATTTTGATACAGGAAATGGAGATTATAACGCTTGGTTGTCACACCATAAGTGTCCTTATTTTTAGGTAAATATTCAGATAAAGCAATGTAGCTCTCTGATTTCTAATTATATTTGGAATTTTATTTAAACCATTACTGTCAATAAGCATATTTAAAGACGCACTGGAATTCTCTACTTAATAACTGTACACAGTTGGAAATTAATATGCACAGTAATAATTGAGGTATCTTCACATGTTCCTGCTACAGATGTTATTTTTCTGGAGAAAAGCCTATGTAGTGCTTGAACAGAATGTTCTTTTTTTCCCAACTGATCCATTAATTCTAACATTTTAAAGTTTGAACTTCCAAAATAAATTTTATTCAGAGGTTGAAGTAAGGACAACAGTTCAAACAGTTTTAAAGATCAGCTGAATTCTGACTGCCGTCCAAGCTAGGTAAATTGAAAATATGAAACTCATTAGGAGTCAAGAGTTTGAGCTGTTACAAACGTGATTTCTTTGGTAAATCATCTAGAAACTCAGGTTTGGGAACAATATTGTTTTTTCAGTTCTTGGGCTAATGTAACTTGTCAGCAGCAAAGAGGCGACACTGAGAATTCTTTGAAGGGAAGGATAAGATTTCAATGTTTTTAACATCTTTTGGTAACTATCTTGAAGGGAGCATTTATCTTGGAAGAAATTGTCAGTAACCATACAGCAGAAAATGCTATCACAATCCCAGATTCTGAGAGAATGTGAGGAAAAGATAAGGACAGGACTACAGATGGGAAAAGTGCTTAGAAGTAAGGGATAAATGATAACCTAGTTTTATAAACTTGATATAACTCTATTTTATATCTTTAGCAGATAGTATGAATTAGACCAGGGGTGGGCAGGATACCTCTCGCAGGCTGTATCCAGCTCACCAAACCATGGATTAGGCCCACAGACACCCTGCTGGGACCCTTAGGCACACAGCAGCTGCTGATCTAAATGCAGGGCTGCTCCATGTGGCTCTTTGCTCTAGAGGTAGGGGGAAGCTTCTTGTGATCTGCCTGTCCCCCAGCCCAATCTTCGGCTCCTATAGGCTGGAAGCAACTGGCCAATAGGAATTGATCCCAGCTAACCTCTCAGCTCTTATTAGCTGGAAATAACCAACCAATAGGAGCTGGGAGATTGACCTGGGGTAGGCGGGCCAAAGCAAAATTATTCACTGCAGTATATATTTTGGGGCCACATTATCGAATATAAAACACTGAATTTTGAAGCCTAACTCAGATCTTCAATTTCCTTTTTGTACAGAAATAATTAAATCTAGAAATCTTCTGCAGGAAATCCACTTCAGATTGCTCTTTTATGTGCCTTTTTTTGGGCACAGTTTAATGAGTTTCAATTTTCAGTATATGAAAGACTATATATATAAACCCAACTTTGGAATGGTCTCTAACTTTCTATAATTGTAAATTGTCCATGTATGTTACAATGCTATAATATAGCCAAGAAAAAATTAATTTTAGTTTATGTGCAAAATAAAGTACAAAGATAAGGAAACATAACGGACAGGAGGGGACGTGTGGATATAATTCTTTCCCCGACCAACAGTCAAATTCAGAGGTGGGCAATAATTCTTGGTGGGGGGCCACTCCAAAATTTTATGTGGAAGAGGTGCAGGGTCCTGGATGGAGGTTGTGTGCAGAAGGTGCATGGGGTAAGAAACTGGGGTGCAAGAGATGGTGTGAGGTCTGAGAGGGAGTTTGGGTGAAGGAGGGGGTTGTGACCTGTGGCAAAGATTGGGATGTAGGGTCAGGGAGGGGGCATGGATGCAGGATAGGATTCTGGCCTGGGGGAGAGGTGTAAGAGGCGGTACAAGGTCTGTGAGGGAGTTGTGACCAGGGACAGTGGGGTGCATAGAGCTTGGGTGGTGACCTGGGGAAGGGAATTGGGGTGCAGGAGGGGCTGGGGTGCCAGAGGTAGGCTCTGTCTGGGAGGTGCTTACCTAAGTGTCCCTGCCTGCAACAGCCTCAAATCACTTTAAACTGTAGGCTGTTCCAGGAGCTAAGAGCCATGTTGAGTGAAGGGAAAGAAATTATTCCAGGATCATTTGGAGAGCCACTCACTTAGGAAAGTTGCTGACACTAATTTAGCTCGCATTTTCAGAATTTTTTGCAGTCATAATTTTGTTAATTGGTACAAATCTGTTTGTTTAAAAGTGTATCTTTAATTAGCTTTAGTTCATTATCTACCCCTTAGTCCACCAGTATTGAAGCTGTGTCATCATTTGGAGTAGGGATGTTAGAAAGTGGTTATTTTAATAATTGTGTAACTGCACAATTTCTTAGTGGTTACATGGTTACTCAATGCCCCCAGGAGCAGGGCCAGGTGAGTTCCCTGCAACCTTTATCAGAGGCAGCAGTACAGGGTAGTAGGCAGCACCCCCGGATTCTCTTCATTGAAAACTTGGCCTGGCAGGCTAGGACCGAGCCTGCCTGCTGGCCTGAGTTTTAAATGTGGGGATAGGGGAGTGTTGGGCTCTGGTTCACCAGGAGCGCTAATCACTTATCAGTTAAATGGTTGGCCGACCACCGTTAACATCCCTAATCTGGAGTATGTCCCTTGTTTAAAGATTTTACTAGTTTGTGCTAAAAGAGTTTGGATATTATTACTACAGTGTAATTATGACATTGAATTACATATAAATATGATCGGAAAGCTTATTAAATTTTTTCTTACTCTTATGTATACTTTGGTATTGTTTAATGCACATTTTAGTACATTTATATAGCATATTCTCTCTCTCTCTCTGTATATGTATATATATATATATAGTCAAACTCAAACAGGACTTGCACTATGTGGAAATCCAAGAGTGAAGTCAAAAGAGTTTGAGTTAAGAACAGAATTTGTCTCCATCTGTACTATAAATTGTTTTCTGGACCAGGAAAAGCATGAAAGAATGTGTGAAATCTCTTAATAGAGGTTTGTATTGTTCAATCCTTAGACTCTTAGACGAAGGAACAATACAGACCTCTACTAAGATGTAGTAGAATCATAGAATACTAGGACTGGAAGGGACCTCAAGAGGTCGAGTCCAGTCCCCTGCCCTCATGGCAAGACCAAATACTTTCTAGACCATCCCTGATAGACATTTATCTAACCTACTCTTAAATATCTCCAGAGATGGGGATTCCACATCCTCCCTGGGCAATTTATTCCAGTGTTTGACTACCCTGACAGTTAGGAACTTCTTCCTAATGTCCAACCTAATCCTCTCTTGCTGCAGTTTAAGCCCATTGCTTCTTGTTCTATCCTCAGAAACCAAGATGAACAAATTTTCTCCCTCCTCCTTATGACACCCTTTTAGATATCTGAAAACTGCTCTCATGTCCCCCCTCAATCTTCTCTTTTCTAAACTAAACAAACCCAATTCTTTCAGCCTTCCTTCATAGGTCATGTTCTCTAGACCTTTAATCATTCTCGTTGCTCTTCTCTAGACCCTCTCCAATTTCTCCACATCTTTCTTGAAATGCGGTGCCCAGAACTGGACACAATACTCCAACTGAGGCCTAACCAATGCAGAGTAGAGAGGAAGAATGACTTCTCGTGTCTTGCTCACAATACACCTGCTAATGCATCCCAGAATCATATTTGCTTTTTTTGCAACAGCATCACACTGCTGACTCATATTCAGCTTATGGTCCACTATAACCCCTAGATCCCTTTCTGCCATACTCCTTCCTAGACAGTCGCTTCCCATTCTGTATGTGTGAAACTGATTGTTCCTTCCTAAGTGGAGCATTTTGCATTTGTCTTTATTAAACTTCATCCTGTTTACCTCAGACCATTTCTCCAATTTGTCCAGGTCATTTTGAATTATGACCCTGTCCTCCAGATTAGTCTCAACCTCTCCCAGTTTGGTATCATCTGCAAACTTAATAAGCGTAGTTTCTATGCCAATATCTAAATCATTGATGAAGGTATTGAACACAGCTGGTCCCAAAACAGACCCCTGTGGAATCCCACTTGTTATACCTTTCCAGCAGGATTGTGAACCATTAATAACTGCTCTCCGAGTACGGTTATCCAGCCAGTTATGCGCCCACCTTATAGTAGTCCCATCTAAGTTGTAGATGCATTGGACCAAATTCTACTCCAGTTATGCATTTGAAATCTCTCATGGTTCTTATAAGAAAAAGGGGAAAATTTTCCTTTTATACGTCTGTTAAGTGGTGCATGCAATTTAACCATAGACACTGTAGTTGAATGCAAAAAGTATATTATATGAACTCCCTGAAAATGATTGGAAAAATTCTTGAAAACCTCCCTCCGTCCCTTGATGAATAATATGTTCTGTGTACTTACTGAAAATATTATTCACTACTCCTACCATGATGGTTTCTCCATTTGGCAAGCTATTTGTTTTGACCTAACTAAAACATGGTACGGAATTAAAGTCACCAATGTTGTATATCTGAGTTGCCATTTTAATTATTTCAAAGATCAGTAAAATAATAAAAAATTGAAGCAGTCATCTCTGGTTTGCATGAACCTCACTTGGACTGCTCATACAGTAAAGTTGTAAATGCTTTTTATTTAACACCTCAGCATCAGCAGATCATCAGTGCACTGCCTAGCAAAATTCCAAGGTGGTTTGCTTTTGGCTCTGACAAATGCATGTTTTGTTTGTATTCTGTGTTAGGAAACTTTAAAGCTTTAAAATAAAATATAATGGAAAAGGACTGTGAACTAATATTAAAACACCAAAACTCGGTAAGGACTCAGTTCAGCAAAGTTCTTAAGTATGTGCTTAAGCTTTATAGACATGCAGCTGCTTTTTTGAATTGTGATGTATTTAAGCGCATACTTAAGTGTTTTGCTGAATCAGGGCCTCCAGTTTTGAAAAGGAGCATGTAGTGTGCACTCACATACACCCAAGTCAGAGACCTTTATGCCATTGCAAAGGAATATATTGTTTTGTACACTTTAAAATGAAATTTCGTTTAGGGTTGCCAGGTGTCCGGTTTTGACCCGGACAGTCCAGTATTTGAGCTTTCTGTTTGGGAAACAAATTGAGAAAATAGAAATGAGAAAATATAAATGTCCGGTATTTTTTAAATAAGATGTAATGTAGATTGTGATGTAATGTCAAGTGTGTCTGGTATTTTTGTTGAAACCATCTGGCAACCCTAAATTGCATTTTAATATTTCTATTGCAGAAGAAAAATCTATAGAGTAGATAACGTTAGAAAATCTGAGTTTTCTTTAATTTAGTTTTTTTTATTTCTGGGTGATGAAGAGGTGTGACTAGGCTTTTCTGTATAATTTATATTATTCAGTTTCTTTCCTTTAAAAATTATTTGAACATATGCTATCGGTCAGTGTAAAACCCAAAAATCTTATTTACATTTATTTTGGGTATCTTTGATCAAATGCTGCTGTTACGTTCTTGTAAATCTGTTATCTTCAGAGGAATTAAAATTGAACCCTCTAAATCGGTGGAACTTGCATCTGTTAAATAAATCAATGATCATCGAAATGTTTCATATTAGGAAAGTTATTGGACAATCAACTGCCTGTTCTTGCTTGTAGAACATTTTTTAAAAAGGAGACCGTGTAGGTAGGCCAAGTTAGCTTTACTCATCTCTGCGTAGCTTTTTCACTTATAAGCAAATTTTAATTCTACTGCTTACCCTTCGAAATGGTGTCACTCCTTAAGGATAAAAGGGGGAGGATTTGATGCCTAATGTTATACTGTGTACTCATTTTTGTCTTTGGGCTGAATCAGCTGCATTGCATGGCATTTGCGTGACTAATATTTGAGAAGTGAATGAAAATTCATATAATAAGACTGTCGCACATTGCAATAGATACTTGTGCTAAATTTAAATTAGGTCAGGTGTACATGTGCGCTGTACAGAAAAAAGTGTGGGTGTAACTATACTATAGTCATGGACTCGTAATTTTAATTTAGAGCAAGTGTGTGCAAGTACAAAAATGTGCATGTTTCTAGACAAGTTCAATAATTTAGGTGATATCATTGTTTAATAAATGCCTTAAAAGGCAAAGCAGAAATATATTACAACGCTAGGAAGAATCCTGATGTGATATCCTCCCTTTCACTTGCTGCTGGGTCACAACAGCCTTTTCCCTGCCCTGTCCAGCCCCTCTCTATGGACAACTACCCCTCACTTCCAAACCCACAGGGGGAGCAGGGTGCAGGGACAGCACAGAGCCAGAGGGGCATGGGGAACAGTGGGGGGGGGAGGTACAGGGATGGCTTGGGGAATGGGAGGCACAAAGCCAGAGGGACGCAGGGATTGGAGGAAGCGGGTGCAGGGGAGGCACGGGGAATGGGACATGGGGAACAGGAGGGGCAGAAGGTTCAGGGCCCAGGGGCAGTGTAGGGAATGGGGGGCACAGACCCAGAAGGGCGCAGGGAAAAGGGGCTGTAGGGTGCAGAGGGGGCGCAGAGCCAGAGGGGC
Organism: Pelodiscus sinensis; assembly: GCF_049634645.1. NCBI lineage: Eukaryota > Metazoa > Chordata > Testudines > Trionychidae > Pelodiscus > Pelodiscus sinensis. The sequence goes on from NC_134714.1 coordinate 105,540,006, forward strand.
ACGGGGACCAGGGTGCAGGGGTGGCACAGGGAACAGGTGGCTCAAAGCCAGAGGGGCACAGGGAACAGGGGGAGCAGAGTGCGGGGACAGGGAACAGGCGGCGCAGAGCCAGAGGGTGTGGGGCGGGAGCAGTGAGCCAGGCGGCCGGCTGGGAGTGGTCTCTCGCCGGCGAAGGGAGCTGGGGCCGCAGCAGGACTGGAGCCGGTGGGGCAGGGCGGAGCTTGGCCACTCCGCAGCCAGCTCCCAGGGACATGTGGCTGGAGCTGAGCTCCTGCAGACCTTTAAAATCGAAGGGGCAGGGTGGGGCCAGGCATTGCCAGGGGTGGCTGCTTACCTGGAAATGCTGCCCCTGGAATTGTGCTGCCCATGGAAATATGCTTGATTTGCTGGTGCCTAGAGCCCTGTTTGCCATTGTGTCTGAATTCGCCCTCCCACATGAAATACTCCTTGACCAGTGTCTTGCACTCCTCACTGTCTGCATCCAGCTTCCTCCAGGTATGGCACTCGTAATCCACCTGCCAGACAGGGCTCAGCAGGCAGACCAGCTCCTGGCTGCAGAAAACCCAGACACTGGAGATGGTGCTGTCATTGTTGGTGCCAAAGAGGATGATGCTGGCAAAAGCATTCTTCCACAGTTTGTCCAGACACTGGAACATGTCTGTAATAAGGTTGTAGCTCATGAAGATCTGGCTGAACTCCTTGGGGAAGCAGCATTGCGAGTACCAGATGGGCCAACTGTCCTTGTCAAAATGTTCCCAGAAGTAGGTAGTGCCACCGTCAGTATGGCCTCATTGGAATATTTCCACTTGAACTTGTCCATGACAAAAGGGCTCTTGGGCAGGTTAGCAAAGGGGTCCTTGGACTTTGGCTCCCCAGCTAGGGCCTGATCACACTCATCCAGCTCCTCCTTGCACTCAGACTTCAGCTTCTCTGTTGAATTTAAAACCATGTGAGAAGAGACCTGTCACAGCAAAGATTCTGTTGCCTTAAAAGCATGTTTAAGATACATTTGCTGTTACATCGCTTCAACTAAATTGTGGACAAAACTTTAGAAGATAAAGGTTAAAATTGTACCTTTAAAAGGTTACCTAGTGGAGGCTGGAGCAGCTTCCTGCCTGCAACAGGCAGGGGGCTTCTCCAGTCCCGTGGGGGCCTGCCACAGTCTCTATACATGGCAGGCCTGGGCACCCTACAGACAGGGGCAGCTCCAGCTCAAGAGAGGATATATTTAACCGGTTAACCAACGAAACATGATTTTTCATCCCTAAATCATGTATGTAATGTCCTATCCATAAGATAAATTTCTGAAACAAGTGCTGTATCCTATTGTGCAACTTTTGACTGTCTCATATGCTCCCTGTTCACTAATCCATCTCCTTAAAAAATAAAAATAAAAAACAGATCAAGGCAATCCTAGGTTATAGGCACATCATGATTTTCCCCTCCACTCCTAGAGAAGCAGGGCAAACAACATTGCACATCTTTCCCCCTTCAGGTATAGTAGTAGGGGTCTTCTCCTACAGATGAAGAATTCCCCTGTCCCTCTCAAAGGGACAGGAATGGCATCCAAGGTGCTTCCCTCTTCCTTTCATACTTGCCCAACAATTGGTAAGTATTTGCTCTGGTCAATGTTGGCAGTTTTCCAGTGAAGAGTTCTTGAAGTTAATATTTCTTGGAGATGTATCAGGCAGTTCACACACTCTGAAAGCTGTTATTGCAGGTTTCTTTAAGCTCAGACATCACTGCATCAGTTACTCAGCTCTCAGTTGTCTTGTTTTTCTTCTCAACTGTGGTGGCTGGAAACTTTTTAAAAAGAAAGCTAGATTGTGTAACTATATCACTTCAGAATTTAGGGCTCTTGGCATGGGTCTGTGGTTCCTATTGCCTTAATCCAGCGGTGTCCTTGAAATTTATTGCACCATTCTGCATCTCCTGAACATTTGCTTGAAAATGTTTTCTTCTCCACCATATATTTCATTTAGCCACCAAATTGCACCTGCTCAAGACCAGAATATACTTTAAAAAACTACATGCTCCAGTGTTAAAAATAACATAATCCAGTCTTACACAGCTAGAAACAGGAAGTGGATTGCATTGGAAAGAGGAGATTCGAAGTTGATTACAAATGATCTGTAAAACGAGGGGTGTGATGTTAAAAACCTTTCTGTATTTCTGCTAAGCCCTGCCTTGGATTGTGTGCATTATTGTCAGTGCTACACAATAGTGAGAGAAATGCTGTTGGGAAAGAAATTACTAATCCTAGTCCTCAATTTTGCATCGAGATCATTGCCTCCCAATTGGAAAAATGTTAAAGGAGCCAGATTTTCAGAGAGTAAGGGTGCATCTCTTACTGCAGGGCTTAACTTGAAATAAGCTACACAAATTGAGCTATGTCAATTGTGTATCTTATTTCGAAATAGCGAGCACTTATTTTGAAATACTGAGCACTTATTTCGAAATAGAGCACTCTTCCTCTGACTTCTCTATTCCTTGTACAATGAGGGTTACAGGAGTTGGAGTAAGAAGTCCTCCAGCTTGACAGAATTTTGACACTATTTTGAAATAACTCCCTGCTGTGTAGACGCGGACGAAGTTATTTTGCAATACTGCTAGTTATTTCGAAATAGTATAGCAGTGTAGACGTACCCCGAGTGTTAATTATTTTTTGAATGACAGGCTCATTATGAATAGTAGTAGAGAGGTAGCCATGTTAGTCTGATCTTGCTAAAACAAAAGGAAAAACTATGTAGCACTTTAAAGATTAACAAGATGGTTTATTAGGTGATGAGCTTTCGTGGGCCAGACCCACTTCCTCAGATCATATTCCAAAAGAGAATTGGCTCATTATGGTGGCTCAAATTGGGCTCCCCAAAATCACTAGTTATTCTTGCAAACATTATCCTATATATGCTAAACATGTCACTTTTTTCTACCTCTGTGTTCTTTTGCAGCTTTTTAAAAAAATTATATGATGAAATTGTAGCATCTAAAATTTTACTTAGTTCTTTTGACTGAGATATGTGTAGAAACAATTGAGCTGCAGTTCATCCAGTTAAGGGTTGAAGTGTTTTAAGAGTAATAGACTTTATCGTTCATTTTTGCAACTGTAATGTTTTTAAGAAGCTAAATAATAGGCTAATCAGAGCATCCAGTATATTGTTTATGCTGTTTGCTAGGTGCAAAGATTTTGATTGGGGGGGTATATGTTCTTTTTTCCATCAGTCTGTTTTTAAATTTTCAAAGCCCTAAATTTCTTAAAATTAAAAAACCCTGAGTCTCTCCTTCTGCTCTCTCCAGGGGAAAAGGGAAAGTTGCCCAGAATATTCTCGAGGCTACAATAAACATAGAATAAATTGCACCAGAACACCATTTAATATAAAACACGTAAATAACAATGATAGTTTTTATAAATACTTCGTTACCATTATAGGTCAAAACATGTGCACACGGGTGACTTCATGCAAATGACTAATCCACTTAGTAGCACTATTTGTGAGTATTATTGTTTGCAGGATTCAGACCAACTTTTGTACCTTTTAGTTAATCTTATTGACATGTTAAAATTCTTTCTCGCTCGCTACGGCTACACTACGGCTATACTGCAGTCTTCTTGCACAAAAGCATGTCCACACCTCAAAAGCACATCGCAAAAGCAATGTGCTTTTGCGCAAGAGAGCATCCACCCTGCATGGACTCTCTTGTGCAAGAAAACTCTAATGACCATTCACTGAATGGCCATCAGAGTACTGGTGCTTTTTCCCATAGGAGCACCTGTGCTTTTTTCCTCTGGAGCGTCCACACTTGACTTTTTGTGCAATTCCTGTAGCTCAAAAAGGATTTATACCTCATAGAAGGAGGTTTACCTACACTTAGAAAAGCCCTCTGTTCTGCTCTTTTACTGCTAATTTACTGGCGCAAAAGCGTATTTGAGGTATGGATGCTCTGCAGGCTTTTGTGCAAAAACCTTTCAGTGTAGACGTAGCCTACGAGTTTTCTTGGCAAAACATATGCTAGTGAGGGACTCATTTGCATGATTTGTGATCTCATTTGCATATTTTCTGCAGATCCATTTTTGCGCTAGGGGTTTTTGTGCTAAAACAAGCCGTGTGGACATTTTCTTTTTGCGCAAAAACCCCTTCGATCTTGCGGAAAAAGGTCCCTCATTAGCATAGGTTTTGCCAAGAAAACTCATAGGTTGCATCTAGACTGGCAAGTTTTTCCACAAAAGCAACTGCTTTTGCGCAAAAACTTGCCAGCTGTCTACACTGGCCACTTGATTTTGCGCAATAGCACTGACGTTCTACTGTCTGAAATCAGTGCTTCTTGCGCAAATGCTTTGACGTTCCCGTTCGGGCAAAAGCCCTTTTCCAGAAATGTTTTTGTGCAAGAGGGCCAGTGTAGACAGCTAACTCCACGAGGAGTAACGGTAGTTCGAACTAGGAAGCCTAGTCCGAACTACCTAGTTTGTGCCGCGTGTAGCCGCGCGGCACGGGGTTCGAACCAGCCGGGATTTAAAAATGGCGGCGCCCGGCTTATGCAAATGAAGCCCGGGAAATTCAAATCCCGGGCTTCATTTGCAAGTGCGGTATGCCTACATTACCCCGCTAGTTCGAACTAGCGGGGTAGTGTAGACATACCCTCTGTGTGTCTGTATCAACAGTCTTAGCCTTGATTCATAAATATTTCACTAGATTTTTCATTAATACATTTCACATTAAGTGTATAGTTAGGAATGTATATATGAAAGAGTTCACAATGTGACTTGTGTGCACAGTATCATGTTACTCAGAAGCCAAATACGCAATTGTCTATGTTCAAATTTTTCTGTTCATAGTGAACCTATTTGCAAAGTATAAAAAACATATGACCTACTTTAATTTATAATGGCAAAAGTTAATGAGGGGAAAAAAGACAATATGAGTCATATATTATGCAAGAACAAACAGGTATCAATCTGCTAACCTGTTAGCATTGCCATTAAAGTCAATGGGTCTACTCATATGAGTAGACTTATGGATGAACTTCTTTGCAGGTTTGGCGCTTGACTGTGTATCTCTTTTTCCTAGAAAGGGATTTTCAAAAGCACATAAGGGAGTACCCAATTCATTGGAAGTTTCAGGGGGCAGCTGAGTTAGTCTGTACAGGTAAACTGAAAAAACAATAAATAGTCTGGTAGCACTTTATAGACTAACAAAACATGTAGATGGTATCATGAGCTTTCATGGGCATAGCCGGAGTGTTGGATGTTTAGGACCAAAATAAATAGGGGAGACTGGGGGGGGGGGGGGAGGGGGCGGAGGAGCTGGAAGAAGGGAAAATTGGGAGGGGGAGGGAACAAGAAAAGGCAGAGGGTAAAAAATATATCAAGGGAAAGCCGAGCTGGAAAGCAATAGGGAAAACATAGGAGTTGAACATCTTAGATGTTTTCAAAACCCCCTACCTTAGTATAGTAGTTTACCATTTTTCAACAGCTGGCTAATTTTGCTAGGTTATTCTCTTTATAGATGAATTTAAAAATTGCTTGTATTGATTTTCTGCTTCACTGTATATAAAATCCAAAGAATGAAGTAATTGGAAAACATTCCTGCTATGCGGTATATGAAAGAAATCTGCTATGCAATGTATTATTTCCTATTAAGAATAGTGGAAGACCATTTTCCAGTTGTGTTACTGTAACCATAAACAGAGCCCTGCAAATCATGGATGGGGATGTGGATGCGGATATCCGCAGCTCATTTATGAAGATACAGATATGAATACAAATTTTATATCTAGAACACTGCAGATTTGTGGGTATTGCAATATATATGTAAGGGTATCTGCATTCACGGATGTGGATGCAAATATCCCCAGTTCATTTTTTGCAGATACAGATGCAGATAAAAATGTTGTATCCATGCAGCACTATAATCGTAAGTGATACTGTAGTAATGATTCATATGGTCTCCGGCTGTCCAGAAATGAATGTGAATGAAGTAAATGAATGAATTTACTATCAAATAAAGACCTCCAACATATATCTATATAGCAAGCCTGTTTTCTAGGCATTTCTCCTAAGGATGTAAGAGACTAGTCTCCTCCCTTCCTCCCTCCCCGCCACTGTCTCTATCAGAGAGAGGCAGCAAGTGAGGGGAGCAGGAGCCAGTGCTAGGGGGAACTGGTAAAGCTGACTTCTCCCAGCACTGTCTCTGTGGGAGGCAGGGGAGGCAGAAGCACAGCTGGAAACAGTGAAAGCAAGGACTGCTTCAGTCCCCGCTCGTGCCACTTCCCTCTGCAGGCACTCCTGTACATTTCAAAAGCAGAAGTGCTTCAGTCCCCACTCTCCCCGTGCTCTCTGCAGCATTTCACCCCCTCCCCATCCTAACCGCTGCCTCTAGGAGAGGCAGCAAGGAGGGACAGGAACTGGTGCTGAAGGGAGATGGCTTAAAAGCCAGTTCCTCCAGAACTATCTCCAGGGTGCTGCCTGCCTCTCCTGTCTCCATCAGCGGCAGCAGGGAGGATAGGGGATGCTGCTGTGAAGCAGCCCCTGTCCGCAGGGGTCCCAGTGGGACTGCTCCGGCACCAGCGCCTGCTCATGGCAGTCGGGCTGGTCGCAGACAGAGATTGCTGCTTGATCAGCCCCTGCCCACACCAGCCCAATCCGCCATAAAGAGGGTGATCAGAGAGGTTGTGGGGCCCTTATTGGATGAGGGAGGTAACCTAGTGACAGATGATGTGGGAAATGCTGAAGTATTCAATGCTTTCTTTGCCTCTGTCTTCACGGACAAGGTCAGCTCCCAGACAAATGCACTAGGCAATGCATTATAGGAAGGAGGTGGATAGCCCTTGGTGGGGAAAGAACATGTTAGGAACTATTTAGAAAACCTAAACATTCACAAATCCATGGGCCCAGATTTAATGGATCCGAGGGTACTGAGGGAGTTAGCAAAAGTCATTGCAGAGCCTTTGGCCATTATCTTTGAAAACTCGTGGAGATCAGGAGAGATTCTGGATGATTGGAAAAAGGCAAATGTAGTGCCCGTCTTTAAAAAAAAAAAAAAAAAAAAAAAAAAGGACGACGACAATCCAGGGAACTACAGATCAGTCAGTCCAACCTCAGTCCCCAGAAAAATCATGGAGGGGATCCTCAAGGAATCCATTTTGAAGCACTTGGAAGAGGGGAAAATGATCAGGAATAGTCAACATAGATTCACCAAGGACAAGTCGTGCCTGACCAAACTGATTAGCTTCTATGGTGAGGTATCTGGCTCTGTGGATATGCGAAAGTCAGTGGATGTGATATACCTAGACTTTAGCAAGGCTTTTGATATGGTCTCCCACAATATTCTTTCCAGAAAGTTAAGGGAGTATGGATTGGTTAAATGGACTGTAAGGTGGACAGAAAGCTGGCTAAACTGTCGGGCCCAATGGGTAGTGATCAACAGCTCAATGTCAGGTTGGCAGTCAGTTTCTAGCGGAGTGCCCCATGGTTCTCTTCTTGGACCAATTTCGTTCAGTATCTTTATTAATGACCTGGATGAGGGGATGGATTGCACCCTCAGCAAGTTGACGGATGACACTAAGCTAGGGGGAGCGGTAGATACACTGGAGGACAGGGATAGGATCCAGAGTGACCTAGACAGATTAGAGGATTGGGCCAAAAGAAAACTGATGAGGTTCAACAAGGACAAATGTAGAGTCCTGCACTTGGGATGGAAGAATCCCAAGTATTGTTACAGGCTGGGGACCGAATGGTTTAGTAGCAGTTCTGCAGAAAAGGACCTGAGGATTACAGTGGATGAGAAGCTGGATAGGAGTCAACAGTATGCCCTTGTAGCCAAGAAGGCGAATGGCATATTAGGGTGCATTAGGAGGAGCTTTGCCAGCAGATCCAGAGAAGTGATTATTCCCCTTTATTCGGTTCTGGTGAGGCCACATCTGGAATATTTTGTCCAGATCTGGGCCCCCCCACTATAGAAAGGATGTGGACACATTGGAGAAGTTTCAGTGGAGGGTGACCAAAATGATTAGGGGGCTGGAGCACATGACCTACAAGGAGAGGCTGAGGGATTTGGGCTTATTTAGTCTGCAGAAGAGAAGAGTGAAGGGGGATTTTATAGCAGCCTTCAACTTCCTGAAGGGAGGTTCCAAAGAGGATGGAGAAAGGCTGTTCACAGTACTGACGGATGGCAGAACAAGGAGCAATGGTTTCAAGTTACATTGGGGGAGGTCTAGGTTGGATATTAAGAAAAGCTATTCTTCTTCGAGTGGTTGCTCATGTCCATTCGAATTAGGTGTGCACACCACGTGCACCGCGTCTTCCGGAGCGTTTTCCCTAGCAGTACCCATAGCGCCGGCAGGGTGCCCCCTGGAGTGGCGCCGCCATGGTTAGGCATAAGTACACCTGCCAGCGTTCTCCCATCTCAGTTCCTTCTTACCGCCTGTGACGGTCGTTGGAGCGTGTCTCTCTGTTAGAGCAGTTAATGGTTCCTGTTTCTCTTAGTGTTGTAAATAGTTCTAAATAGTTCAATTAGTTAGATAGTTACTGTCTTTGTTTTTTCTTCTCCCCCTTTCGGGAGTGAGGAATGCCAGTGCCGCAAGTCTTTAAGGCGTGTGCTGTCTGTGCGAAGTTTATGCCCAAAGTTGTCTGAAGGGTCTGGGTTAGGGCCACCTTACAGACTCCTGTAAGATCTGCAAGTCGTTTAACCCGTGCAGTAAGAGGGAGAGAGACTGTCGTTTAAAGCCGCCTCCATGAGGAGAAGTTTTACAGCCAGCACCAACTGGGCACTCTGTGGTGTGCAGTGCACCGGTGTCCACGCGTGATGCTCCATCTCAAGAGCGGGCCTAGGTATCGAGGGCTCAGCACCGTTCTCACTTCCCGTCACTGAAGAGATCAAGAACATCCCGTGGTAGGTCTCCGAGCCAGAAGTCCAAGTCGGGCCTACACCGCAGTGCCGAGTCTCCGGTGCGCACGTCCTTGTCTACCACTGTGCAGTGTAAGTGAGCGGGACGCCCATCCAGCCCAGGGCAGTTACCCTCGCACCGCCCCTCCACACCGGACACTTTTGAGGCGGCACATAATCTTATTAGCCTCACTACGTCCCCTCCATCATCGGTTGAGGCGGAGAGGTCAAGGTCACCTACGCCAGAGGCCGTGCTAGCACCGGCTTCGCCTTCGTGCCGGCATGACCGAATGGCACCGGTCACTTATGCAGTGGGACTGTCCCCTGTGGAACCAGTACCGCTTGTCTTCACATCGGTGTCGGCCTCGATGCAGGCCTCCAGGCTTCACTTGGTGCTCGACTGGGCTCGACCTCCCTTGGTGCTGGGACATCTTCCAGACCCTGTCTTGGCTGCATTGGTGCCGTATCACCCGGGCCTTGTGGCACCGTCTATGGCACCATCATCAGTACCACCACTGAGCAGCTTTCCCGGGGTGCCACTCCAGTCTTCGGCACCGGGCCCTTCAGCATCAGCCTATTTGGCACCGATGCAGGTTTCGGCACCTTTGCAGGCATTGACCCTGTGGGCCATGCCGGTGCTGCCATCGCCGGTAACAGCGGTCTCTTCGAGGTTCGTCTCGCAGCCAATAGCGACTTTGACAGCAGAGCCATGCACCGTGTTGGCACCACTCCTGGCACTGGGACCTGTCCTCCCGGTGCCGCAACCGGCTCCACTCCTGGCACCGGGACCTGTCCTCCCGGTGCCGCAACAGGCACCGCAACCAGCACCAGGATCTGTCTTCCCGGCACCGGCACGCCCTCATCGCATGCACGCTGGCAAACCTAAGTCTATGGCCAGGTTTGCCCTCCCCCCCACTTGGTGGCAGGGCATTCGTCATCCGCGGCTCCCTGGCCTGAGTCTGACTACTCGTCGTATTCTGATGCAGTCTCGTTCAGGTTGGAGTCCTCAGGAGCTTCCTTGAGTCATAGATCCTGTTCCCAGCACTTGGACGCCTCAATCACAATGGCCCTTCTGGACGCCATGGGCTTACCATCAGTGGCAGGGGCCTGTGGCCTCCTCTGTGGTGTCTGGTGTCTCGGGGCACCAAGCACAACCGTGGTCGTCGCTGTTACGACCCCCTCCTTCCGCCCAGAGGTCGGTTACTACAGATGCTGCTGCTGAGCCACAAGCCTCAGTGCTGGAGCCGCTTCCACAAATTGTACCGCCTGCCCAGCCAGCTCCTCAACCGGGCCCTGTGCTGGATCTGGTACCTATCCAGGAGTCATCGTCATCTTCATTTCCTGATGAATCCTTGGCGGATCCTGCACCGACATTGCCTACTATGGATGCTCGAGCGCATCAGGATCTGCTTAGGCGTTTGGCCTCCTATCTGGGTGTCCCAGTGGAGCCAGTAGTGGAGGACACTGACCCTATGATTGATATCCTCTCTGACGATGCCCCCACCTGCTTGGCTTTGCCACTTAATAAAACCATGGCCAAGATTACTAATGCTCTGTGGCAGACCCCGGCGTCCCTGACCCCTTCCTTAAAGGGAGTCGAGAGGCGTTATTACGTTCCTTAGTCGGGGCACAAACACTTGTACTCCCAGCCTGTTCCAGGGTCTTTGGTTGTTCCAGCTGTGGCTCAAAAGGAGAGGCTTCCTCAGCCGAGGCCGTCCCCGAAGGCTAGGGAGCCCAAACGCCTCGACCTGATGGGCCGTAAGATGTATGCCACTGGTGGGGTGCAACTCCACATTGCTAACCAGCAAGCGTTGCTGAGTCGATATGCTTATAATACGTGGCAGGCGGTGGATAAGTTTAAGGATAAGCTCCCTGCCGAGGCCCGTCAGGCATTTGCGGCTATGACTTCAGAGGACAGAACCATCGCCCGCATGGCCCTTCAGGTTTCCCTGGACGCTGTTGACTCTGCAGCCTGGACCATGGCATCAGGTGTAGTTATGCGCTGTTGTTCCTGGCTGCAGGTGTCTGGAATACCTCCGGACGTCCAAACCACAATCCAAGACCTGCCTTTTGACGGCGAAGCATTGTTTTCAGAGCACACAGACTCCAGGCTCCATATGCTTAAGGACACGAGATCTACTCTCCGGTCATTGGGGATTCACACGTCGGCCCTGTAGCATCGTCAGCTGCCCTACAGACCGCAGGGGAGAACGCAGTCCCAGGTCCCCCATGGGGATTACAGGAGACACCGTCCTCGTGCCCCCAGTGGGAGTGCAGGGGGCGGCTGCGGGCCCCTCGTGCGCAAGGGGTTGTCGACCTCACCCGAGAGGGGACAACACCCGTGGGGTTGGTCAAGGCTCCTTCCAGCAGCCCAAGCACCAGTTTTGATGGGCTTCTAAAGAGTCACGCACCAGCCTCCCACCTGGCCCTCCGTTTGGGGCCAGGATATCCCGGTTTGCCCATGCCTGGGCAGAAATCATCACCAATGCCTGGGTTCTAGTCAGAAATGGCTATACCATCCCCTTTCTGGGCTCACCCCCTTCCAACCCGCCCGCCTCTCATGAAGGCATCCTCCATCATGAGGTGTGAGCGCTCCTCCAAAAGGGAGCCATGGAGAGGGTCTTTTCACATCTGAAGGGCAAGGGGTTTTACTCCCAGGATTTCGTTGTCCCAAAACCCAAGGGTGAGGTTCATCCCATCTTAGATCTCGGGGACCTCAACAAGACTGTGGTGAAAACCAAGTTCAGAATGGTAACCCTGGCCTCGGTTATCACGGTTTTACAGTTAGGAGACTGATACGCAAATCTTGATCTCAAGGACGCTTACTTCCATGTGGCAAAAAGACCCAGCCACAGGAGGTTTCTCTGTTTTATTGTTTCCCAATGTCACTTCCAATTTACAGTGCTCTCATTTGGCCTTTCAACAGCACCCAGGGTCTTTACAAAATGCATGGCGGTCGTAGCGGCGTTCCTCCGCAAAAAAGGGGTTCACGTCTTTCTGTACCTAGACGACTGGCTGATTCGTGGTCGTTCCTACAGTCAAGTGGAGGCCCAGGTTTCCCTCACAAGGGCCCTGTTCGTAAGGCTGGGACTCATGCTAAATGAAGAAAAGTCATCGTTGACTCCCTCCCCGCTCGAATTCGTAGGTGCCCTCCTGGACCCGGGGTGTCGAGATCACTCCTCCCCAGAACCAGGTTTCTGTCCATTGTGGACTCCGAGTTAACCTGGTTCCCCATCATGACCACCCGGGTCTGCTCGAGGCTGCTGGGACACATGGCGGCATGTACATATGTGGTACGCCATGCTCGAATGAGGCTCAGGCCTCTGCAAGCCTGGTTGGCAAGGGCATTCAACCAGTCCAGGGGTCTCTGGGACACGATTCTCACAGTGCCTCCGGAGGTGACAACCTCCTTACAATGGTGAACCCAGGAGAAGGTGGTGTGCAGCGGGGTTCCGGTCACTGCACCTCCTCCCTTGCTTATACTGGTCACAGATGCTTCGGACCTGGATTGGGGAGCACACCTGGGGTGTCACAGAACCCAGGGTTTGTGGTCCCCTACAGAGCGGGCTCTGCACATAAATGTCTGGGAGCTCAGGGCAGTCAGGAGAGCCTGAGACACCTTCCTGTTGAAGCACTCTTGCCGCTCTGTCCTGGTCCGCCTGGACAACACGGCAGCTGTGTTTTACCTCAACAGGCAGGGGGGAGCCCAGTCACCTCCCCTCTGCCGCGAGGCTTTGTGGCTCTGGGACCTGTGCGTAGCGCACGACATAGTTTTGCAGGCAGAGTATCAGCCGGGTAGAAAAACTTGCTGGCCGATGCTCTGAGCAGGTCCTTCGGAACCCACGAATGGTCTCTCAAGCATTCGGCCCTTCGTCAGGTCTTCCACAGGTGGGGTTATCTCCTAGTAGACCTGTTTGCCTCGGCACACAACACCAAGTGCCAGAGTTACTGCTCCCTGTTGGGGCTGGGGGAACACCCCAGGGGGGATGCCATGACCGTGCTGTGGCCGGCGGGCACCCTCTATACTTTCCCTCTGTTTCCCGTAATTCCCAGGTTTCTGACCAAGGTCAAGACCTTTAGGTCCACGGTCATCCTCATAGCCCCTCCGTGGCCCAGGCAGTTCTGGTTCCCTATTCTGGTCGATATGCTCAGTGAGGAGCCTATAACACTCCCACCTGTTTGGGATCTCCTGACCCAACCTTGGGACGGGGGCCTCATGGTTCGCCCGAATCTCAGCTCTCTCCACCTGACGGCCTGGTTTATCCGTGGCTTACCCAGCCAGAAAGGGAATGTTCCCAGGAGGTACAGATGGTGCTCCTAAATAGTAGGAAACCATCTACCAGGCGGTCTTACGTAGCAAAGTGGCGGCGGTTCTCGTCTTGGGCGTCCAGAAGGGGAGTGCACCCATCCTGTGCACCTGTCCCATCCATTCTGGACTACGTTTTTGAGCTTAGGTCCGGTGGCCTCTCTACCTCCTCGATCAGAGTCCATGTGGCATCTCTCTCTGCCTTCCATGCTGGTTCAGCAGGAGTCCCTCTATTTTCTGACTCTGTGGTCAAAAGGTTCCTTAAGGGTTTGAACAAGTTGTGCCCCTCGGTTAGAGTCCCACTTCCCGCTTGGAACCTTAACCTCATGTTGTCTAGACTTGTGTCGCCCCCCTTTGAGCTGTTGGTCATGTGTTCTTTGAAGCACCTCTCTATGAAGGTTGCGTTCATTGTGGCCATTATGTTGGCTCGCAAGGTCTCTGAGCTGAGGGCATTAACTGTAAACTCGCCCTACATAGTGTTTTCTGACAATAATGTGAGGCTCCGCCCTCATCTGGCCTTTCTCCCCAAGGTGGTGTCACCGTTCCATTTGTCCCAGGAAATTTACCCCCCGGTTTTCTTTCCAAAGCCCCATGCCTCCCCTAAGGAGCAAGTGCTCCATTCCCTGGATACTAGATGTGCGCTAGCTTTTTATATTGATAGGACTAAACTCTTTCGCAAATTCACACAGTTGTTTATTGCTGTCGCTGACAGAATGAAAGGGCTCCCCTTATTGACCCAGAGGCTGTCCAATTTGGTCGCAGGGTATATCAGGGAATGTTATGCCTTGGTCAGGAAGGTCCTGTCCTGGGTTACAGCACATTCCACCAGGGCACAGGCATCCTCTGTAGCTTTTGGGGCGCAGGTTCCAATTACTGAAATCCACAGGGCGGCCACGTGGTCATCGCTCCATACCTTTACGGCACACTACGCGCTGGCACAGTAGTTTAGGGAGGACGCAGGGTTGGGCTCTGCGATCCTCAGCTCTGTATTGTAAATATGTTTGTTTATCTGTACCACATTGCACTTTTCTACAGTTTTTTCTGTGTTCGCTTTGTTGAATAAATTTGTTTGGATTGTTCAACTTTCATGGACTTCTCTTTCTGAGTGCGCTGACCCCTCCTCCTTGAAGTGGGATTGGCTTGGAAGTCATCTAATTCGAATGGACGTGAGCAACCACTCTAAGAAGAAAAGGACAGTTACTTACCTGTAACTATTGTTCTTCGAGATGTGTTGCTCATGTCCATTCGATTCCTCCCCTACCTCCCCTTCATTGGAGTGTCCGGCAAGAAGGAACTGAGGTAGGGGAGCGCCGGCAGGGGTACTTATGGTGGTGGTGCCACTCTAGGGGGCGCCCTGCCAGCGCTGTGGGTACCACTAGGGAAAACACTCCAGAAGACGTGGGGCGCACGGTACGCACATCTAATTCGAATGGACTTGAGCAACACCTCTCGAAGAACAACAATTATAGGTAAGTAACTGTTCTTTTTCACGAGGAGGGTGGGGAAGCACTGGAATAGGTTATATAGGGAGGTGGTGGAATCTCCATCCCTAGAGGTGTTTATGTTTCGGCTTGACAAAGCCCTGGCTGGGTTGACTTAGTTGGGATTGGTCCTGCCTTGGGTAGGGGTCTGGAATTGATGACCACCTGAAGTCTTTTCCAGCTCTATTATTCTATGATTCAGCGTGAATCGGGATCGAGCAGTCCCGGCTCATGCTGATTGCTGCACCTCTGCATTTTAAATGTGATAAGAGCTCAGCGGCTCTTTACTACATTTACAATGCAGAACCGCAGCACGGGTGGCTCTGGATCCAGCACATGCCAGGACTGCTCATTCCCAGCTCGAGTTGCCTCATCTGGAGCCACCCCTGCTGTGGTGCTGCAGAGGCGCTTATCGACTAATCATATTTTAACATTCTTTATTTCTCCTAGTACTATCTTCAGGCCTTCCTTTAGACACATTAACAAAGTTTTTCATATATTTTCAGTGTGTTAGTGACCCCTTTTAAATTTGAGTGCAGACTGTACTTCTAAATGCTTTAGATTCTTTCTCTAACCTATTTCTCACATTCTTTTGTGTAAAGTAAGTGCTTAAAACAAGAGTATAATGTTAGTAGTAGCAAAGTTATTAGTGTGTAACACCTGCGGCGGATATAGGGAGGGCGAGCGGTGCGTCTGCCCCGGGCCCCGCACTTCAGTAGGCCCCGTGCACGCACTACTACCTGTTGGCTGTGGCCATGGCGCATGCACGGAATTGTGCTGCCCCGGGCCCAGCACTTCAATAGACCCCGTGCCCTGGGCCCCTCAAAACTCTCATTCGCCCCTGTCTAACACTTTCACTTTGTATTCATTTTATTTTAGTTTAGTATAGTAATTGAAAATGTATGCACCCAGAGTGATGGTTACCAATTCTGTGGTTTTTACCATGTAATCTTTCTAATATCTTTCATGAAGTTTTTGCCATGGGAGAAACATCTTTTTGCCTTCAGAGCTCTTTTCTTTTGGATAAAAAGCATGCAACGTCTTGAAAGCCAATGTGTAGAAAAAATACTCATCCCCTCAAAAACGTTCTGATTGGCTCTGTGTTTACCTGGGTAATATTCCATCAGAACCATTGTCATGCCCTGCTTTACCTGTTAGCTTTACTGTAATATATAAAACAAATACACATTGGAGAATGTAATGTATTTTTGGAAAAATAGTTTGCTGGTGCTGATTTGTTCTGTTTTACAGCTTTATCAATATTGTATGAATATTAATATTTAAGGTATTTAGTTGCTTGTTAGGTGTCCATTTTAGACCTAGATGCTTTTCTAAAGTCCTACCAATGTGTGTTTCACACACAGACAAAATGTAAAGAGTCAGAAGGCATTCCTGATCTGGTTTTAGAACCTCACTGATTGCACTGGCCATTGTAAATGACTGAATTTTGCAAATTAGTGAGAGCCTATCTTAACATCACTAAACAGTTTACATTTACATTGAATTTAATAGGCTTTGCATGTCCTTAGCACTTCTCAAAACTTGACTAAATCATAAATTATAAAGTAATGCTTCACAAAATTTTCCCTAATTGTCTCAATTGTGGGTTAGTTTAAATTATTTTTACTTTATAATGTACAGTTAAATGTAGTGTGTAAAGTAAGCATACTAAAGCATTTATGACTACATCTTTTAGACCAGCAGTTCAAGCCCCCAAGCCCAACCAAAAATCCAGGCCCCATTAAGGGGCTGCAAGCAGGTTTCAGGGCATCTGTGAAAATGGTCCAAATGGCGGCCCATAGACTCGCTTGAGTCCAGGGCAGAAAGCCAAAGCCTGAGCAATCTAGCTTCACAGGGGCTTGAACAGTTGTTTTGCTTGCTGCCCCCTAATGCCAGCCCTGGCGTTTAATCTACTGGAAATGCACAAAAACAGTTGTGGCACAGATGGGCTGTGGAATTTTTATAACAAGTTGAAGGAAGTCTCAAAGAAAATGTTGAGAACCCCTATTTTAGACCTTTCCCAAAAGATGAGGAAAAACAATAATGTTTTTGTACATATTATAAAGTGTGCACTTAAGCAAAGTATGGATTAATGAGTTTTTAAGGTGTAATTGTGGCATATCTTATTTCCTATTGTATTCCCTTTTTTCTTCTGTTTAACTTTGAAATATGAACTAGAAAACTTTGAAACTAAAAAAAGTCTTGTCATTACTTAATGGGTTGCCTACTACTTATGGCATGTATTCACTAGAAACAAGGTTCCAAAATCAGCCAGGATATTAGTTTTAGAAATGATATACAAGATTATAGTAGTATAAGTAACCAACATGATATTCTAAACGAGACAATAGCTGTATAGTTGTTGTCTAATGCTGATATTCAATCTTTTGCTTTAATGGCAAGGATTCTGTGCTTCAAATCAGGCAATGAAATAAAAAAACCTATGAAGCATATTAACCTGTAAAGATTATATTTTCTGTATTATGCACTACAGACTGGAAGAGCATGTTAATCACTTTCTTATGCACCATTATGGCAGTTGATATTTCATACTTTGAGAGTGCATATTTAAATGGCATTAAGGATCACAATACAACTGTTGCTCAAGCTAACATCTCATATTAGAAGAACTGAAAGAAAATATTAACCTCTGAATTTACCATATTTACTGAATTCTTATTCTTCACTCTATTTTCCAGCACAAAAGAGGGTGGAACTTCTCTAGTTATCAATGATCTATCGGATAGTTTTGTTGGAAGAGGCTTTTCTAAGATTTGGCCCGTCTATGCTGGGCCAAATTTTGGAAAAGCCTCCTTTTTCAGAAGAGCCCTTCTTCCTCGAGGAGCAAAAAAAAAAAAAAAAAAAAGCAGAAGAGCAGATGCGTTCCCTGGTCATGGCGGAGTTTTTCTGGGTTACCTCTGGCATCCTGGAAAAACCCCGTAGTGTAGATGTAACCAAAGATTTTTGGCAATTTGAGGTGCAGGCAAGTTTAAGACCAACTTCAGAAGATAACTGAAGTGGAAACAATGAGGAGTCCTGTGGCATCTTAAAGACTAACAGATGTATTTGGGCATAAGCTTTCATGGGCAGAATCATATTTCGTCAGCTTCATTGAGTGGAAATTACATAAAATTACATGAAAAGTGAAAAGCACTTATTTAGTGAAAAGCAGCAAATCCTCCTCTACCCCACCCCCCCATCCCCAAGGAGCTGTTACCACTTAGCACAACAGCACATAGAGCCCTGTGCCTAGCCAGAATGATTTCTGAGTGACTCTGGAAGCATTCATGCACACAGAGAAAGGCATCAGCTAAATCCCTCCCAGCACTCATCCCAGGAATATACTGACATGCAGTCCTCAAGATGAGCAGTACAAATGTATTCAGTTCACCACTTCATCTGTGGAAAGTGGATATACAAATTTACCAAAAAGTGAGTTAGTGACCCATACTAATTGGGCAACGACCAAATTAAGCAGTTTTTCTCACCTCACTGGATATTACCGTATAATTGAATAGTCATGTAACCATATCAAATTTTAGTGGTTACACGACTATTCAATAGTCCCCTGGGGCGGGGCAGGGCAGGCAGCCAGTGTGCTCCGGCCCCACTCCCGGGAAGGCCCCAGCCACCCCGTGTTGCTATCTCTGTATTTTAAAAACTGGCTTCCCAAGAAGACCAGACACCTTGTGCTACTGCCTCTGATACAAAGGCAGCAGTGCAAGATAGTAGCAGCCCCTGTCCATGGGGAGCTTAGACCCACCACGGATAGGAGCAGCTGCCCCAGAACAGTGTCTGTCTGTGTTGAGCCCAGGCTTGCTTTGCAACTGTGTTCTCCTCCCCCACACTGCTATCTATCTACCATCTCTAAAGATAATTTCCTCTGTTTTTCTGGCTATTTTGAAACGTCTTTGCCCATCTCACTCTATCATGGAGTTCACCTGTCTCTCAATCTTCTCAGATAAAGCCATCTCCCATTCATGCCAGAAAAAAAAGAGAACATGCTACACATACATCTTGAGCAGGATCTCTCATTCACCTGATCCTGAGGGTCTCAACCTGTTTGTCATTGTGTACTGCATATGCAACTGCCATATCCACATAATATATGTCTTACCTGTAAGGCCCTGAGGATAGCACATGAGACACAGCTGTGTGCTGATTGAGCTGCAGGTTGAAAAGCATGTAACCTGCCCTCACATCAAAACAGTGTTTTGTATAACACGTGTCAGTTCTGAGACGAAGTGTTTCAGGATGAGAATGGGTAATGGAGCCATACATTTATGGTAATATGTCCATAATTCTCTTGCAGATCAGAAATGTGAAGCATGCTCTGCCACAAATCTATGTTAAAGATGTGTGCAGAGTGAAGGTGTGTTTGGAGAGTGAAGTTTTCTACAATGTTTTCGTCTTTGACACCTGTATTATATAGAAAGGGGAAACAGACATTTACTAATATGTTGGAATGGAAGTTTAGAATGGGATAATGATTTCAGGAGCATAGTCTCACTATTAGAATTAATGGGTCAAGACATGGGTACTGGAGTTACAAAGCATGTTTGTGGCCTCTGGAGTTTGTTTTAACATTCCCCAAATGCCATATTTGTCTAGTTCTCAGCATCACCTCAGGACTATTTGCTATAATTACATTCCAGAAAATCTTATTTCACAATGATTTCCCTTTACTCTGGCTGTAGTAATGTTCTTGCAGAGACTTGCTGGCATTTGTATGTTTCTAAGTTCTGAGGTTGGGCTCTGTTGATATCTGTTGCATGACCCTTGTATTAAATTTGATCTCCTCATCCCATAGTAGAATTGGCAAGACGGTTCAGGAAATGGAGTGGGTAGTACATACTCCTCTCTCCCCCCCCGCCCCACTTTTAGGCATCCTTATGGGGACAGTGTTCTAACAGGAACAATTTTCTATAGAAGCAGCTGTAGAATAACTCAAGTATGTTGCCACATTTATAATGAATAAGAAGACATGTTTGTCTGAAAATCGTTTGTTTGACTACAGTTAAACCATTAATGTTAATGTTTCTGAACATAATCCTTGGAAAATTAATATGTATCTCTCCTTTTCTTGTAAGCGTTTCACTTTCAGCAGTGGAACAATTTAAAATGATGGGTTTTCATAATTTTATGGTTATCTGGCTTGGGGATAAACATCAACTAAAGGGGGCTAACTACAGGATAGTATAAAAGGAAACTTTTCCAGAACATATTGTAATAAAAATAGTTAATAAAATCTAGAATTTTCTGTTTTCCTGGGAATGGAATCGCGAAAACTAACATGAACTATGAAACTACTTGGAACTCAAATAACACCCACATAAACTGAACATCCCCGTCACAATCTAAATGGCTGGAATGTTCATATAAACTTTGAAGCACTGGAAGAAGTCAGAAGAAAATCTTAAGATGACAATCAGTTAGCCAAAAACTTGTCAGCTCAAGCTGGGTGTCCTGAGATCAGCAATGTTCATTCTCTAGGATTATCAGACCGCTATAATCTGCATCCTTAGGAGAGGAAACAGTAAAATACCATCCTGTTTCAATTACGCTGCAAAAGTGACTAATAATATAAATGTATTTTTAACACAAAATTAAATCACACAAATTCTATACTCTATAAATCTGCACATGGTATTGGTTTTGAATATAGGAAATGAAGGTATTTTTGTGTTTAATTTTCAGATCTTGCCTATTACTAAAATACTTTTCGTTTAGTAACGTGACGAAGGATAGATGATTGGTTTGCGTGTCAGTTTTCAACACTGAAGTCAATTATCCTCTGTGCTTTTTCCAATTGTTTAAACTATTTTGAAGATGAACCGTAATACAATTAAGGCAAATATAACATGATGTATCTTGTTTTTGTCAAAAGCCCTTTAGATATTGTATTGATTTTGGCCTTCGACTGAGAAAAATGTAGTGCTGATATCCAAGGGTTTAATTTAAATCATTTAACTTTTCATTCCCTGTATAAATGGATTAAAAGATTATATGTAGTGGGCGGGAGGATAATTGGTTTTCAAGTCCACATTTTTTTTATCCTTTTAAATAATAAAATAAGTAGGAGAGAACAATTAAACCAATAAGTAAATTGGTCATTATGAATGGTCATCATTGGATTATAATTACACTGGGATGTTTTTTAGATTTATCATACAGTATTTGCCAAAAGCCATCTATAAATTCACAGAAGTGCTTCTAAATAATAATGAAAAAGAGAGGTGATTTCTCCCCATTTTTAAAAAGTTAATCACACGGATAAATGTCTGAAATGTTTGCATGATCAAGGACCAATTGTTAAACTATTTGAGACAGTCTTCCCTAGACACAACCTTTTGCTTAATTAGGGAAATTATGTCTTCATTTTAGAAATATTGTTTTCCTTTATTAAATTATATATTTTTCTAATCCAGAAAGAACACTCAAAGGTATGTATTGCAGACTTATAAAGATATGCCTCATGGCTTAGTAATAGCTGAAGTGTGTCTTTGAACATATACTCGTTAAAAGTATTTTCTCATACTTCTTGCCTGTTTAATATTTTATATTTTGATAAGACACTCTGGCATGTTTATTATGAGTCACCAGTTCCATTCCTTGTGGATTATTAACGTCCAAGGTTTGTCATCATTATACCATATGCACACCTTATTATGTTTTTTTGTTTAAATATAGTGTATTGTTTTAAAATAATGCTTTAAAAGGAAAGATTATATAGCACTCATAGTGTATGCAAGATTTGTAATTTGTATTAACAAATATTGTGAACAATATTTTCCTTGACTGGTTGTTACAAAAGCTACACTGCTGTTGCAGCCTTATGAAATGACTGGGTGCAGTTGTGGATTCTCAAAATCTGTATACAAAAAAAAATCTATCTTTCTAACTAAGGATGTTAAGGACTAGTCAATTGCCCCCCCCCCCCTCCCTGCTGCCTCTATCAGAGGCAGCAAAGGGAGAGAAGAGAAGAGAGGGTACTTCAAAGCAGCAGCACTGCCGGGAGCCACTGCCACTTTGAAACTCCACTGCAGCGTTTCAAAGTGGCAGTAACACGTGGAGCCTGGGGTCAGCTGGGAACTCCTTAGCTGACCCTGGACTCCTGCGGCATTTCTGAGGAACCTGGAGTCAGCTGGGACCCTGTCCTCCACAGGCGAGTGCCCTATCCCCTAGGCCGCACGGAAATCCCCAGCTGATCCCAGACTTCAGTGTGGCTTTTCAAAGCACACAGAGCCCAGGGTCAGCTGGGGACTCTGCAGCTGATCCTGGGTTTCAGGGAATACTGTGCGGAGCCAGGGGTCAGCTGGGAGTCACCAGCTGACCCTGGGCTCCATGTGACATTTCAAAGCAGCTTTGCAGCATGGATCCTGGGGCCAGTAGGGTCCCCCATTGACCCCATGCTCCGTGAGGGCACTTGTGCTTTGAAGTGCACAAGAGCCTCCGCTGGGGACTCTTGTACATTTCAAAGCTGGCACACTGCATGCAGCCCTGAGTCAGCAGGACTTTCCGCTGGCCCCGGGCTGCATGCGGAGTTCCCCATTCCTCCTTTGAAATGTTCAAGAGCCCCATTGGGGAATGCGGATGTGCCTATCGAAATTCCATCCGCTACTTGACTAGTAAATTACTTGTTTAACATCCTTATTTCAACAGCAAATAAAATTTCCTCAGTTACCTCAAATTTTCATTTTATGCACCAAAGGGAGTGTGAAAAAACTGTGCCGAATTTGAGTTGTAATCATGTAATATGTCTTTTAAAGATTATGAACTTGATTTCCTTCCCTTATTTCTAGTGTAGTACCCCTATGCAACCAGGTTAACATCATTGACTTCAGGGAAATTATTCTTGATTTACTCTAGTTTGAATGAGTGGATGATGAAACAGTGTTTTCCTTGAAGCCAGTCAATGTTCAGACGACTAGAACAAAAATATCTCATATTAAAACAATGCATTTTCCCATTCTCTTAAGCCTGTGATTTTTATTCCAGGTTTCAGCAGAATGTAGATGTTCTGACTTTAGGGCTGTGTAAATACATATTTAAACTAGTTCAATTTTTTTAAACTTCTTAGGCATGTGTATGAGATGGAGAGCAGACCAGGTCTATTTCACTATCCTTTAAAATATTATTTATTGTTTTAAATTAGGCTTTTTAATTAGGAAAAAAAATAATATACAGCATGTGCAAACCAGAATGGTATTCCAAATTGGAAATCATATTTAACCTTCTGTTGGTTTAATTTACTTAATTACTTTTTCGAATACTTCATAAATTGGAGGCGGTCACCGTTTCTATTGCACTGAACACAAATTGTAAAGTCTGCTCTTATGTCTCTTAAATGATGTAAAGGAATTTGATAGAAATGCAACACAAACTTGAAGTTCACGAGAACATTATTCATGAGGCTGTTAAGAAAAGACTAAAGTTTATCAGCATATGACTCTGAAAACGAGTGCAAATTGTTTCTGATAGATCACCTTTGAGTGAACATTCAGGATAACACATGAGGAAACAAAATAAGACTGAATCACTACTTTTTTTTTTGTAAGTCATGGTATAAAATTTAATGTTTCTTATCTTTTTGGAAAAGGAAAACTATGGTAAAGACTACACATTTAAAGCTTTAGCCTCTTCTCTATTCAAATCCTGCTGGTTCAAAAGGAAGAAAAATTATCCTAGATTTTGTGCTTAAAACATAAATTCACTACAAGCTAATACTCTTCATGTTTTTGAGAGCAGAAATTAAACTCTTAAAACAGTGGAATTTGGGTTTCTTTTTGCAAATTATAATAGAAGTTAACAGTTTACATTTTCCTTATAAGATATCTGTGAGATAATTAGGCCTGAGTATACAAGTGCAAAAACTGAAGTTTGGTGGCTTTCTCAAAGCTACCGAGAGATTCAGGGAAAAAAGTAGGAAAGACTTTCCTTTCTGACTCTGTCCCATGGCTCATTCCACTGACTAGCTCATATTGAAGTTCTTTTGTATGTATTAGTTGGTTTTTATTGTCAGCTGGTTTCTTGTTATTTTTGCACCTAATAGTTGGAACAAAGTCATTTAAAAAGTGTTGTCTTTTTGCCTCCTATGTGTTGTGAGTGTGACGCTTTCAAAAGTGGTTATTGTTCATCCATTGCAGTTGGTCGAGTAAGCATTGGGCCAACCTGTGACTATTTAAAAATAACCAGTATTGCTATGGCAACTTAGAGATGAACAAAAATATAGAGGATCATGAGCTTCTGTGGGTAAAATACACTTCATAAGATGATTTGGAGTGGAAATTACAGACTCCAAGATATATATAACAGCAAAAGCAGTTATCTGTCAATTGTAGGACCTGTGTTAATAAAGCTAATTAAATAGGTTGGATGTGTCCCATTCATAGCTTTTGATGTGAAAATGCAGAGAAATTGGCTTTGTAGTGTGCTAACCAGTTAATATCTTTATTGAGGCCCAGGGTGACATTGTCAAATTTGTAAATGAATTCCAGTTCTACAGTCTGTGTAAAATTCCTTTACAGAAGAATGGCTACTTTTACATTCCTATTTGAGTGTCCAGGTATGTTAAAATGTTCCTCTAGAGGTTTGTGTGTTACCATTCCTGGTGTCTGATTTGTGTCCATTTGTCAATGAGGCTGTCCGGTTTGGCCAGTATACATGGGAAAGCGGTATTGCTGGCACTTGGTGGCACATATCACATTAGAGGATGTGTAATTGTATGAACCCCTGATCTTGTGGCTTATGTGTTTAGGTCCTGTGATGGTGTTGCTTATATAGATATGTGGACAGAGTTGGCAACAGGGTTTATTGCAAGAGTAGGTTCTTGGGGTGAGTGTATCTAAGGTGTGGTGTGTGGCTGCTGGAAAGTATTTGCTTCACTTGTGGGGGTGGGGAGAGAGGTTGTCTATAGGAGAGGATTGACCTGTGTCTCAGGCTAAGTTTACACTGCAGCACTATTTTGGTATACCAGAAGTATTCCGAAATAGCTATTCCGCATCTTTTGAGAACTATAATGGGTTCGCTATTCTGACATCCCTGTACACCTCATTCCATGAGGAGTAAGTAAGTGCTGTATAGATAGCACCAAGTTTTGAAATAAGTTATTTCAAAATAACATTGAAATAAGATACACAATTTGCATAGCTCAAATTGCGTATCTTATTTTGACTACGGTGCCATGTAGACACTCCCTATGAAAGTTGTTTTCCAGGATAGATTGTAGATTGTCAACGATACACTGGAGAGGTTTCAGCTGAGGGTAGTAGGTGACGATCAGTGGTGGTTTATTATTTTCCTTGTTGGGCCTGTCTTGAAGTAGTTGATTTCTGGGTACTTGTCTGGCTCTGTCAGTCTGCTTCCTCACTTCCCCAGATGGGTAAGCTATATGACTTTGTCCTCACCCACATCTATTCCCAATTTGGGGAGAATATATACCTTAAAGTCAGCAGCACTGCTGTGGGTACCCACATGGCCCGACAAGATGCCACAATTTTTGTCTAATCTGGAATGTTGTTTTAGCTCCTGTCCCCTTGCATCTTTCCTGAACTTACACTACATAGATGACTTCTTCATCATATGGACTCATGGGAAGGAGACCCACAAGGATTTCAACAATTTCCATCCCACTATCAGTTTCAGCCTGGACCAATCCATACAAGAGGTCCATTTCATTGACACTACACTACAAATAAATGGTCACATAAACAGCACAGTATTCTGGAAACCTACTAACCGCTGTTTTTATCTACATGCCTCTAGCTTTATTCCAGGACACATCACATGATACATTGTCTACAACCAACCCTTAAGATGCAACCAGATTTGCTCTAAACCCACAGATAGAGATATACATCGACAAGATCTTTATTAATCATTCTTAAACCTTAAATGCCCACCCAGGAAGAGGGATGATATAGGATAGGGGAAAGAGACAGGGGAGGGGAATGAGGCAGGCACGGGACAGCATATAGAAAAATGAATCCTTTTTTATGATGGTTGTGATTTTGTCTCTGTGTGGGCTTTGTTTGTGAGTCCAAGCAATACAGGCAGTCCCCGAGATATGCGGATCCGACTTATGTCGAGAAGAGAGGCTAAAAAGACTGGGACTTTTCAGCTTAGAAAAGAGGAGACTGAGGGGTGATATGATAGCGGTCTATAAAAGCATGAGTGGTGTGGAGAGGGTGCATAAAGAAAAGTTCTTCATTAGTTCCCATAATAGAAGGACTAGAGGACACCAGATGAAATGAATGGGTAGCAGGATTCAAACTAATAAAAGAAAGTTCTTCTTCACAAAGCAAATAGTCAACCTGTGGAACTCTTTGCCACAGGAGGCTGTGAAGGCTAGAATTATAACAGAGTTTAAAGATAAGTTAGATAAAGTCATGGAGGTTGGGTCCATGGAGTGCTATTAGCCAGGGGGTAGAAACGGTGTCCCTGGCCTCTGTTTGTGGAAGGCTGGAGATGGATGGCACGAGACAAATGGCTTGGTCATTGTCTTCGGTCCATCCCCTCTGGGGTAGCTGGTGTTGGCCACTGTCGGCAGACAGACTACTGGGCTAGATGGACCTTTGGTCTGACCCAGTACGGCCATTCTTATGTTCTTACGTTCTAAGCTCAGGGTCGGAGGTCTCACTGGACCACCTTGATTTTCATGCAAACCTGCTCCTGGGTTCGCATGTGGCCTTTGGTGGCCAGACTGGCAGCTGTCCTGCCCCAGATGGCCACTTTCCTATGCCTAGTGTGGAGATCGTGGACGTTGGAGGCCTCCCCCCAAACCTCGTTGAGGTCCACGATCTCCGCACTAGAGCAAGCGGGCGCCCACCTCTTGCAGTCCCGGGCAGGCTCCTGGGAACTGCCAGCCTGGTCCTGGGAAGAGGCGGACGGCTGGGTGGCAGCAGGTGGCTGGCTCGTGCCATGCCAGGTGCAGGGTCTGCTGGCTGGGTGCTGGCAGGCTTGTACCTGGCACAAGTACCATAGCCAGCCCGTGACCCTTTAAGGGCTCCGGGCCAGGAGGGGGGCAGAAGAGTTTCCCTGGTTGTGCCCTGAGTGGCCACCAGGGCAAGCTGGGATGGGCTAGCCTCCCACTAGTTCGAATTAAGTGGCTACACAGCCCTTAATTCGAACTACTTAATTCGAACTAGGCATTAGTCCTCGTAGAATGAGGTTTATCTAGTTCGAATTAAGTTCAAACTAGTGGTTTGTATGTGTAGCGCCTATGAAAGTTAATTCGAACTAACAGCTGTTAGTTCGAATTAACTTTGTAGTGTAGACATACCCGAACAGATTACCTAGGGAGGTGGTAGAATCTCCATCTATATAGGTTTTTAAGTCCTAGCTTGACAGAGCTTTGGCTAGGATGATTTAGTTGGGGTTGGTCCTGCTTTGAGCAGGGGGCTGGACTCCATGACCTCCTGAGGTCTCTTTCAGCCCTAGGATTCGATGATTCTCTCTCTATCCTCTTTGAAACCTCCCTTCAGGAAGTTGAAGACTGCTATCAAATCCCCCCTCACTCTTCTCTTCTGTAGACTAAATAACCTCTTAGCCTCTCCTCATATGTCATGTGTTCCAGCCCCCTAATCATTTTAGTTGCTCTCTGCTGGAATTTCTTCAGTTTATCCACAGCCTTTTTGTAGTGGGTAGCCCAGAACTGGACGCAGTACTCCATGTATGGCCTCCCCAATGCCGCATAAAGGGGAATAATAACTTCTCTGGATCTGCTGGCAATGCTCCGCTTAGTGCAACCTCACAATCAATTAGCCTTCTTGGCTATAAGAGCACACTGTTGACTCAAATCCAGCTTCTCATCCACTGTAATTCCCAGGTCCTTTTCTGCAGAACTGCTACTTAACCATTTTGTCCCCAGCCTATAACAATGCTTGGAATTCTTCCATTCCAAATGTAGGACTCTGCACTTGTCTTTGTTGAACCTCCTCAGATTTCTTTTGGCCCAATCCTCCAATATGTCTAGGTCACTCTGGACCCTATTCCTACCCTCCAACGTATCTACCTCTCCCTCTAGCTTAACGTCATCCACAAACTTGCTGAGGTTGCAATTAATCCCCTTATCCAGGTCATTAATAAAGATGTTAAAGAAAACTGGTCTTAGAACTCATCCTCGGGAAACGCCACTTAAAACCCACTGCCAACCAGACATCAAGCTATTGAAGGACTGGGCAGGGATCGTCGAGTTGAGGATGTAAAAGCGTGGTTGCGCAGGTGGCGTTGCAGAGAGGGCTTTGGTTTCTTCGACCATGGGACTCTGTTCCGGGCACAAGGATTGTTAGGAAGAGATGGGATACACTGAACGAAGAGAGGAAGGAGCATATTCGCGGGAAGGCTTGCAAACCTAGTGAGGAATGCTTTAAACTAGGTTCGTCGGGGGACGGTGACCAAAACCCTGAGGGGAGAGGGAAAGTCGGATACCGGGAAGAAATGCAGAGAGGAAGGAGCAAGAAAGGAGGACCCCTGTCTCGAATGGAGAAGATAGGGCAATCAACTGGTTACTTGAAGTGTTTGTACACTAATGCGAGAAGCCTGGGCAACAAACAGGAAGAACTGGAGGCCCTGGCCTAGTACAATAAATATGACTTAATTGGGATAACAGAGACTTGGTGGGATGATTCGCATGACTGGAGCGCTGTCATCGAACAGTATAGACTGTTGAGGAAGAACAGGCAGGAGAGAAAAGGAGGAAGAGTTGCGCTATATGTAAGAGAGCATTACGTTTGCTCTGAACTCCAGTATAAAGAGGGAGAAAAACCTGTTGAGAGTCTATGGGTTAAGTTTAAAGGAGCAAACAACAGCAGTGATGTTGTGGTTGGTGTCTGCTATAGGCCACCGAATCAGGTGGATGAGGTTTTCTTTGGACAACTGAGCGAAGCTGCCAGATCGCAGGCCCTGGTTCTCGTGTGGGACTTTAATCACCCTGACATCTGTTGGGAAACCAATATGGCAGTACACAGGCAATCCAGGAAGGTTTTGGAGAATGTTGGGGATAACTTCTTGACACAAGTGCTGAAGGATCCGACCAGGGGCCATGCGCAGCTTGACCTTCTGCTCACGAACATGGAGGAACTAATAGGGGAAGTGGAGGTAGGTGACAACCTGGGAAGCAGTGATCATGAGATGGTAGATTTCAGGATCCCTGACTAAAGGAAGAAAACAGAGTAGTAAAATACATACCTTGGACTTCAGAAAAGCAGATTTTGACTCCCCCAGAGATCTGATGGGCAGAATACCATGGGATGCTAACATGAAGGGGAAAGGAGTCCAAGACAGCTGGCAGTATTTTAAAGAAGCCTTATTGAAGGCACAGAAAGAAACCATCCCGACGCGTAGCAAGAGGGGCAAACATGGTAGGAGATTACAGGGGAAACCCTTGGTGACCTTAAGTACAAAAAGGAAGCTTACAAAAAGTGGAAACTTGGACAAATGACCAGGGAAGAGTTTAAAGGTACAGCTTGAGAATGCTGGGGGGTTATCAGGAAGGAGAAAGCGCATATGGAATTGCGACTGGCTAAGGATGTGAAGGATAACAAGAAAGGTTTCTACAGGCATGTTAACAAGAAGAAGGTGATCAGAGAGGGAGTGCGGACCCTAATGGATGAAGGAGGTAACCTAGTGACAGATGATGTGGGAAAAGCTGAAGTACTCAATGCTTTCTTTGCCTCTGTATTCCGGACAAGGTCGGCTCCTGGACTTCTGCGCTAAGAGACGCAAGATGGGATGAAGATGGACAGCCCGTGGTGGGTAAAGAACAGGTTAGGAATTATTTAGAAAAGCTAAACGTACATAAATCCATGGGTCCGGACTTAGTGTACCCAAGGGTACTGAGGGAGTTGGCAAATGTCATTGAGGAGCCTTTGGCCATTATCTTTGAAAAGTCGTGGAGATCGGGAGAAATCCCGGATGATTGGAAAAAGGCAAATGTAGTGCCCATCTTTAAAAAATGGAAGAAGGACGATCCAGGGAACTATAGGCCAGTCAGTCTTACCTCGGTTCCTGGAAAAATCATGGAAGGGATCCTTATGGAATCCATTTTGAGGCACTTGGATGAGAGGAAAGTGATTAGGAATAGTCAGCATGGATTCACAAAGGGCAAGTCGTGCCTGACCAATCTGATTAGCTTCTATGATGAGGTAACTGGCTCTGTGGACATGGGAAAGTCAGTGGATGTGATATACCTTGACTTTAGCAAGGCTTTTGATACGGTCTCCCACAATATTCTTGCCAGCAAGTTAAGGGAATGTGGATTGGATAAATGGACGGTAAGATGGATAGAAAGATGGCTAGAAGGCCGGGCCCAGCGGGTAGTGATCAATGGCTCGATGTCAGGATGGCGGTCGGTTTCTAGTGGAGTGCCCCAAGGTTCGGTTCTAGGACCGGTTTTGTTCAATATCTTTATTAATGATCTGGATGAGGGGATGGATTGCACCCTCAGCAAGTTTGCAGATGACACTAAGCTGGGGGGAGAGGTAGATACGCTTAAGGGCAGAGATAGGGTCCAGAGTGACACAGACAAATTGGAGGATTGGGCCACAAGAAATCTGATGAGGTTCAACAAGGAGAAGTGTACAGTCCTGCACTTGGGACAGAAGAATCCCAAGCATAGTTACAAGCTGGGGACCAACCAGCTAAGTAGTAGTTCTGCAGAAAAGGACCTGGGGGTTACAGTGGATAGCAGCCTTCTTCTTCCTGAAGGGAGGTTCCAAAGAGGATGGATAGAGGTTGTTCTCAGTAGTGACAGATGGCAGAACAAGGAGCAATGGTCTCAACTTATGGTGGGAGAGGTCCAGGTTGGATATTAGGAAAAACTATTTCACTAGGACGTTGGTGAAGCACTGGAAAGGGTTACCTAGGGAAGTAGTGCAGTCTCCATCCCTAGAGGTGTTTAAGTCCCGGCTTGACAAAGCCCTGGCTGGGTTGATATAGATGTGATTGGTCCTGCCTAGGGCAGGAGGCTGGACTTGATGACCTTCTGATGTCTCTTCCAGTTCTATGATAAGGGGATGGTTTGAGAACATGATCTTGGTAACTAATTGACCATTCATTATCAGTGGGAAATAGGTCTATGGAATTACTATAGAGAACTTTCTGGGTGTCTGGCTGGTGAGTCTTGCCCACATGTTCAGGGTTTAGCTGATCGCCATATTTGGGGTCGGGAAGGAATTTTCCTCCAGGGTAGATTGGCAGAGACCCTGGAGGTTTTTTGCCTTCCTCTGTAGCATGGGGCACAGATCACAGCTGGAGGATTCTCTGCATCTTGGGGCCTTCAAAGTATTTGAAGGCTTCAATATCTGAGACATAGGTGAGAGGATTATTCTAAGATGGGTGGGTGAGATTCTGTGGCCTGCACTGTGCAGGGGGTCAGACTAGATGATCATAATGGTCCCTTCTGACCTTAAAGTCTATGAGTCTATGAGAGCCCTACCCTTTGGGCTGGACAATGTAGCCAGCTTTCTATCCACCTTACAGTCCATTTATGCAATCCATACTTCCTTAACTTACTGGCAAGAATATTGTGGGAGACCATATCAAAAGCTTTGCTGAAGTCTAGGTATATAACATCCACTGGCTTTCCCATGTCCACAGAGCCAGTTTCCTCATCATAGAAGCTAATCAGCTTGGTCAGGCATGGCTTTTCCTTGGTGAGTTCATGATGGCTATTCCTGATCACTTTGGCCTTTTCCAAGTGCTTTCCATTGCTCTGAACCTAATGAGGAGTGTTAGAACAGTTCTTCAATAAATGTGGGATAGTTTTGATGAGTGAAAGTAAATCGAAAGAACTCGGCAGGTTTTTCGATTGTGGAAAACCTTTTTTTAAGAGGAATAATGCCTTTTTTCAAAAGTGCTCTTTCAAAAAAAGGCGCTATATAATGCAAACTGTGCTTTTTCGCAGGAGGGCATACAGACTGCCTGGGTGCTCTCTTTCGAAAAAGCGGTTTGCTTTTTCGAAAGTACTGGTTGTAGTCTAGAGGCTCTTTTTTGAAAGAGGCTTTTTCAAAAGTATCTTTCGAAAAAGCTTCTTTCGAAAGAGACTTGTAGTCTATATGTAGCCTAAGTGATTTTGTGTCAGCTTCCCATTTTGTGTTGGCCAGTTTCTTAAATACACAAATACCGGTTTTCACTTTTCCAGTTTTTTTATATGTTCTTTGAATGTCAGTATTTGGTTTAATGTTATTCCAGGGTACACTGAACACTCATAATGTTGGGGAACATTTTAACTTGCCTGGACACTCATTAAATGAATCTTAAAGTTTCCATATTATTACAAGCCAATAGCTGCAGGACTACTCATTGTTTGTAAAGCCTGAGAATTTGAAGAGCAATGAAGATATTGGGAATGTCTGTGTTAAGAAATAAACTTCAGTATATCTTCAGGTGTAAGACATATTGGAAGTCAATTATCCCTTTTTACAGTCTAATTAAAACCTCTCACCAATTTTTTCATGTTCAACACAATACAAATTCTTTGTGGGCTCAGCGTCTTCAGGATAATGGCTCATAACATAGCAGAATAGCTGTTGCAGGTCTCTGACTGGCCTTCACTAAGTGGCAAGTAACACTGACTCAGCTGTATAAGTGGCTATCACTGGGCTACTGAGAGTGACTGAACTGCCAGCCCCTGCTCCCAGCCAGCAAATCCAGGTGGCTCTCTGTTGAAACTATGCTATGACACATTTTAACTGTATTTCCACACCCAGCTGTACTTGGCAATATGAAATAATACAATTCAGCTTTTGACATGGCAGAGATGCACTGTTTCATGAGTATGAAATTTGATGCTTTCATTTATAATAGATAACATATTATATCTTTTAACTAGAGAGAAAATTCACTCCCATCTAATTTGGTGTCCTTTAAAGCTTAGTGTCCTAGGTGACTGCCTACTTTGCCTACATGGTCAGGCTGGCCCTGAACATATCCCCTCCCCCACCTGGGCTCCCTCTGCTTCAGGGCAGCAATGGGAGTTTTAGCAGCCTGACAAAGAGCCTGCCTGTAGATAGGTGAAAGCCTGGAGCTGAGCAGAGCTGGCATGGGTTGATGACCTGGTGCCTCCCTCTGCCCAGTGATAATTGCACTTTGGGTTTCCAGTCATTAAGTCTGACTGGACACTACCAGGTCCCATTGTTAATTAGACATTCTGGTAAAAAACCTGGACATGGGGCAACCCTTGACTATACCTTAAACAAGAAATTTGCATCTTGACAAAAATATTGACTACTCCTGATTAGAGTTCCCTCTAAACGGCTGCTGCACAGGTGATTAATCAACCCTGCCTAGTCAATCAGCTCCGTGCTGGAAGCCCTGAGCATCTGACTAGGAGGGGTTCATTAATCACCTGTGAAGATGTACTTAGCTTAGAGGGAACACTGCTCTTGATCCAGACTAGGAATGTAAACTGTTATTTAAAAAGTTAACTGGTTAAATACTCTGTTTAATGATTAACTGTGGAGCAGCCCTGTGGTGTGATGTGGTGGGCCTGGCCAGGCCAGAGCTGCTCCAGTCTGGCCAGGTGTGCTGCACCATGGTCAGGCTCCAGCCAGGCTGAGGTGAGCTTGTGGTTCTGTGGGTGAGGACTGTATTGCTGATCAGGCCACCAGATAACTGGTTACTGGTAAGCACCACCAAGTTAGGTGAAATTACCCCTTTGCATCTCTAACCCAGACCATCCCTGACTAGTGTTTGTTTAACTTGCTTAACTACCCTGACAGGAAGTAGAGAGGTAGCAGTGTGGGGGCAAAGGGGATACCACTGGCTACAAAGTGTGTGTAGTCAACAGGCATATTGGTTAAATATGTAGTCAATTACACGTTGAGATCTGCATGCAAACAAGCGTATTTGGAATTTTTTCTGCTTAAAACTCACTATAAATAACCATTCTATTTCACATTACTGTCTACAAAATCATTCTATTTCATGTAGCTAACCTTTTTGCACATTTTAATAATAACTCATTTATAATATGAGAGATGCTGACTTGTAGTTTAAAAACAAAAGAAAAATAAATGGTTTAGGTTTTGTTTTTACATCTGAACTTTGCTGATATGGTTAATATGAAGATGTTTGAATGAGTTCTATTTCCCTCTGGATCTTAGAGGGCATAGCAGCTGTCTATGTGACTTAAAAGGCAGGATTTATGACAAAATTGCACAAACATGTTTGTTTAAATACAGATCTAAACATTGTTTCAGAACCACAAAAATACCATTGTGGCAGTATTGTGGATTGCTTATTTTGACAGGTGGATAACCCTTGTAAAACTAACTTTAAAAAGCAGCAGTCAGAAATCAGAAGCACAGTGAGGGTTGGATGCATTATTTGTAGCAAAATATATGTAGTATAGCATAATATCTAATATGTATAGAATCACATACATGCTCTATAATCTTCAAAAAAGTAATTCTTTAAAAAAATGCTGCTTTGGAAAAGCATGTTTCTCAAGTAACCAGTTTAAATCAGTATACACAAAATGACTAGTTTTCTTTTTGTTCTGAAATAAATTGTGGGTTTTATGAATTAAAAATGCTTCATAGATTTCTGAACCATACAAGCCCAGTGGCAGAGCAATTTTTCTAGGGTGTGTGTGTGGGTGGAAAGCCACTGAACACAACTATAAATGCTGTATATGATGGAAAGCCAGCCCTCTTCTCCCCACTAGCTTTAGCACCTCTGTGCAAGCCCTGAAAATCTGTTCATTCTCACACATTATCTGTGCTTTGTTGTATCTACATGCAAACATATTTGCACAGCAATAGGCAAATGAGTTCATGAGGACTTTTGTCCTGCTGAAAGGTGTACTCCCATAGCCTATATCCTTCTCCAGCTAGCCCCACACATACCTTCATCCCCTCCCCCGGAAAAGAGAGAAATAACTTCACCTTCCAATGGCTAACATTTGTCACAATAGAAGACATGCATGTACTATTAAATAGTTTTAATTTAGTGCTTTTCATCTCTAAATATTACAACTGCTCAGCACACTACAATATATGCATACAGCACAAGCAAAGATGCAGCTGCCTATCCACCACAGAAGCCAAGGGTAGAATAGACATGTAAAAAATGACCTATCTTCTCCCCATTAATAGAAAGATACAAGATTGACTATATTCCTATTTGTTTTACTTTCAGCTCCCCCTTCTGGAATGGTGCAGTAACATCACCTATTGCCCAGTTTACTGTCTGTTCACAGTGAAAGAGCATCTGTTTTCCATTTCTCTGTGAGATGTGTTTCCTAAAATTCTTCTCTCCCTCCCTCCTCCACTCTGCCTTTTCCCTCTCACCATGAGAAATTAGAACCCTTCCTAAAATTTGTCCTAGATTTTTCTTGATCCACAACTTACTTACTGTAGGAATGATTTCATTCATTGATAAATTTTGTTTCTTCCTGGGTACAAACATCTTCCCATGTGAATTCCATTGCAGAACTAGAAATCTCCTGCTTGAGTATAATTTCCTTAAAGCAGCATAAGAAGCATAGTCTGTACTTACATGTTTGTTTGATGAAAACACTTCTGATTTACCCAGATTACCAATCCAAGGACCTCTTCCTTCCCCCAAAAATTCAGTATAAAACGAATTATATTTTGGTCACAGAAAATATTAAGTGTTTAAGGTTAATTTTACAATGGCTTATAATGGAGCTTTTTTTACCAGATGCATCCGTTGGGAAAGTTCAACAGACAGAAAATTTATTCTGTAATTGCATTCTTCTATGTTTAGCTTTAAGGACAAAATCACTGTGTGATTGTTTTGAAATTTGGTTAAGTTTTTTGTTTCAATTATTAGTCTGTAAAATAACTATTCAAGATCTTCAAGAAAAATCACAGACATTGCATTCCAAATATTAGCCAGCATCACAAAATGTAATCTTGCTGTGGACTTCTTAATGCCTAAAAAAATGCTTGATCAGAAGATACCTTGGAGTAGGTACTACAGTTAAGGAAGATGGGAGGCTAGAGTTACTGTGGAGATTGAATGGGGTTACTTCATCCAAATGTATTTGCATTCAGGTATTTGGGTTTTCTTTAAATTTAATTTCTCTGGCTTCCTAGTGGATATTTGGGTAACCAAAATGTTTCTATAACTTTTTTTTCCAGCATTAGATACTTCAGTGTGTCATCCTTTTTGGGGGGGGGGGGGGTAGATTTGGTAGGTACTCCAAGACAATGTTATCTTTTTAAGTTGCCGCTGCCTTGGCAGTTGTCGTAGGGTAAGTTACCATTCTTTCCTTTCCAGTTTCTATATAGTTAAGTTGAATCCCCTCTTTCTTTCCCAGGGATGAGTTACTTTTTTCTACATGCTGCTGTAAAGACTATTGAATATGATGGGGTTAAAAAATACAGAATTTCTTGTGAGCTGTCTTTAGACTTTCCATAATGTCTATGGAAAAGGTGCCCTTTTTCAAAGGATTACTTAATGTTTAGGGTCTTTCTGGCAATCACTTAAGAATTTTAGAAGGAAAATTGTTTTCTTATTGGATTCATAATTCCAAGACTAATAAGGATGATCATGATTATGTAATCTGATGTCCTGTATAACACAAGCCATAGCTTTCCCAAGATAACTCCTAGAGCATATCTCTCTGAAAAACACTCAAGGTTGATTTTAAAATTGAGTGATAGAGAGAACCCATTACAACTGTTTGGTAAAATGTTCCTGTTAATTACCCTTTCTGTTAAAAATTTACACCTTATTTCCAGTCTGAATTTCCTGTATCTTTATCTTCTTTGAGTGATATTCCCAGCGGAGCTCTACTGTTGGTGTTGGACTCGTCCCTGCACCACAGACTGGAGACTTTTACAGCAGTGTCCAGTCGGGTGCGCATGCATGAGAGGCGCATGATGTTCCCACCTTTGAAGTTAGCACGCGCAGCCCGACTCCTCTCAGGTCCTTCTTCGCCGCCCTCAGCTATGGACGGAACTCCAACCTCTTTCCTCCTCTTGTCACTTCTGTGAAGAAAAAGAAAGAAATGTAGATAGGTATTATAGATTTACCTGTTCCTGTTCATTTTTCTTTTGTTAATCAGTTTTAAAAAACGGTTCTTTTAGTTCAGCTTCTATATAGTTAGTCAGAAGCTTCAGAGGGGTAACCGAGTTAGTCTGCAATAGGAAAAACTTAAAAAACAACAAATAGTCTAGTAGCACCTTAAAGACTAACCATCTAAATGTTTTTTAAGTACATTAGAAGCAGGAAGCCTGCTAAAAAATCTGTGGGTCCCCTAGATGATCGAGCTATAAAAGGAGCAATCAAGGACAATAAAGCCATTGTGGAGAAACTAAATGATTTCTTTGCTTCAGTCTTCACAGCTGAGGATGTTGGGGAGATTCCTGAATCTGCACCGTCCTTTTTGGGTGATGAATCTGAGGAACTGTCCCGGATTGAAGTGTCATTAGAGGAGGTTTTGGAACAAATAGAAAAACTTAATGTTAACAAATCTCCGGGACCGGATGGCATTCATCCAAGGGTTCTAAAAGAACTCAAATGGGAAATTGCTGAGCTATTATCTGTGGTTTGTAACCTATTCTTTAAATCGGCTTCCGTACCTGATGACTGGAAGGTAGCCAACGTGACACCAATATTTAAAAAGGGCTCTAGAGGCGATCCTGGCAATTACAGACCGGTAAGTCTAACTTCAGTATCGGGCAAATTAGTCAAAACAATAGTAAAGAATAAAATTGTGAAGCATGTAGAAGAACATAATTTATTGGACAAAAGTCAACATGGTTTCTGTAAAGGGAAATCCTGTCTTAATAATCTGTTAGAGTTCTTTGAAAGGGTTAACAAACATGCGGACAAGGGGGATCCAGTAGATATAGTATACTTGGATTTTCAGAAAGCCTTTGACAAGGTCCCTCACCAAAGGCTCTTGTGTAAATTACATGGCCATGGGATAAGAGGGAAGGTCCTTTCTTGGATTGAGAACTGGTTAAAAGACAGGAAACAAAGGGTAGGAATAAATGGTAAATTTTCAGATTGGAGAGGGGTAACTAGTGGTGTACCCCAAGGGTCAGTCCTGGGATCAATCCTTTTCAACTTATTCATAAATGATCTGGAGAAAGGGGTAAGCAGTGAGGTAGTAAAGTTTGCAGATGATACTAAACTGTTTAGGATAGTCAAGACAGAAGCAGACTGTGAGGGACTCCAAAAAGATCACCAAACTGAGTGATTGGGCAACAAAATGGCAAATGAAATTTGGATTTAATGTGGATAAGTGTAAAGTAATGCACATCGGGAAAAATAACCCCAACTATACGTACAGTATGATGGGGGCTAATTTGGCTACGACAAATCAGGAAAGAGATCTTGGAGTTATCATGGACAGTTCTCTGAAAACTTCCACAAAGTGTGCAGCGGCGGTCAAAAAGGCAAATAGGATGCTAGGAATTGTTAAGAAAGGAATAGAAAATAAGACCCAGAATATCTTACTGCCCCTGTATAAAACTATGGTACGCCCACATCTTGAATACTGTGTACAGATGTGGTCTCCTCACCTCAAAAAAGATATTTTGGCCTTGGAAAGCGTTCAGAAAAGGGCAACTAAAATGATTAGGGGTTTGGAATGGGTCCCATATGAGGAGAGGTTAAAGCGACTGGGACTTTTCAGTTTAGAAAAGAGGAGATTGAGGGGGATATGATAGAGGTATATAAAATCATGAATGGTGTGGAGAGGGCCGATATTATATTTAGTTCCCTAAATAGAAGAACTAGAGGACACCAAATGAAATTAATGGGTAGCAGGTTTAAAACTAATAAAAGAAAGTTCTTCTTCACACAGTGTGTAGTCAACCTGTGGAACTCCTTGCCAGAGGAGGCTGTGAAGGCTAGGACTATAATAGAGTTTAAAGAGAAGCTAGATAATTTCATGGAGGTTAGGTCCATAAAAGGCTATTAGCCAGGGGATAAAATGGTGTCTTTGGCCTCTGTTTGTCAGCGGCTGAAGAGGGATGGCAGGAGACAAATCGCTTGATCATTGTCTTCGGTCCACCTCTCTGGGGCACCTGGTGCTGGCCACTGTCGGTAGACAGGATACTGGGCTAGAAGGACCTTTGGTCTGACCCAGTACGGCCGTTCTCATGTTCTTATGTTCTTATTTGTTGGTTTATAGATAGTCAGAATAACAGTTTATTGCCATGCAACAGCAAGTGGTAGTGAACTACAAACTGCCGAAAGAAAGAGAGAGAACTTTTAGTCATAAATAAGAGTGTCAGAAGCAAGCAGCATAGTCCACCACCTGATGAAATGCCAGGCTCTTCCAGATTCAAAAAATGTGAGAAATGCCAGGATTCTATGCCAGCCTCTGATGGCTACAGCGAATGCATACGCTGTTTGGGAGAGATGTATTTTACAAAAATGTGTTTGTTGTCGCAGTCTGACAGCGAGAGCTCACAAAGATAGAGAGCTCAGAATGCACATGCTGTCATTTGATAAAGCCCTATATCCCCATCCGTGATGTCCCCTCAGAGGAGCCTCTCAAGTCCTTCACCACAAAAAGCATGTTGAAAAACAAAGCCTTCATCAGCCCACTCCCTCCTGTCGTGAATTAGTAAGGGAGATGAACCAGGCACCTTAGGCATTGAAAAAATCTCGAGCCTCCTCACTTAACAGGCTCAAAGATGCGCTCTAAACAGTCTGTGAAACTGGCTCCACACCATCAAAAAGGGCACCTAGTAAGAACCCCGAATCAACAAAGGCACCATGGCATAAAGCATCAAGCTGCTGCTGTTTCCCAACATGCAGCAAAACACATGCTCCATCAATAACTGACAAGAGATTGAGAACCAGATCCCCGGGCGAGTCCTCGCCATGACACCGCTCTCGCTCCCCCTTATCAATGAGAGGCTCTCTGCCCTTGTCACGCTCAGCTACTTTGTTGCAACTCAGTGCCTACCAGGGGTATGCAAGGAGTGTGTTCTCACAACACTCACCCCCAGAGAGAACACATGCGTCATACAGGGCACACAGGCTACAATACTATGAGTACCCCCCTATGGTACCCCGACTGGCAGTATCATAGCTGCTGATCCCCCTATCATTATTGGGCACCACAAAAGGTATGGATTTTTTATTCTTAACATCTTCAACCCAGTTTCTTAGTGGTTGATGCTGCAAATCAAAAGTCTAAAAATCCTCAATATGTATAAGACAAATGTCTTCAAACAAATGTACAAGACAAAGACCGCAAACACCTGGACTTATTTGGGAGCAAAATGTACTCTTCAGCTTTTCAACTTTGCATAGCTAACTACGCAGCCCTACTCGCTAATCACAACTTTGACAACTCTGGAAAACTAACAGAGCACATGCAACATCACCCAGATAAAATACCTATCCTCAAAGCCATCATTAAAGAGGGGTGTACTATATCTCATACACCGCTACAGATGGTCCTCAATGATGCTGACACTGTG
Source organism: Pelodiscus sinensis (assembly GCF_049634645.1). Taxonomy (NCBI): domain Eukaryota; kingdom Metazoa; phylum Chordata; order Testudines; family Trionychidae; genus Pelodiscus; species Pelodiscus sinensis. Next base: position 105,580,093 of record NC_134714.1, read on the forward strand.
GCAAAAACTATGGCAATGTCTGTAGCAATGAGACGCTCATTCTGGCTTCAAGCAGCTGAAATTCCTAAAGACCTCCAGGGCAAAGTAGTAGACCTACTATTTGATAAGGACAAATTGTTCGCAGCAAAGACTGGTGAAACTTTGCATTCTAGCAAGGACTCACATATCACCTTGTGCAGATTGGGGATGCATACTCCCCCCTACTGAAGGAAGTGGTAAATACCCTACTGACGACATAGGGACACAACTTTGGCAGACAGCAGCAGCATTGACCATTTTACCAAAGCAACTTCTGAGCACGGAACCAATGGAGAAGAGCTCTAGACACACACTGTTCCATGCACCTTTTTTACAACCAATGGGAAGCAATCACCACAGATCGGTGGGTTTTAGAAATCATCAGTTGTGGGTAATCTGTCCCTTCATATTGATCCCCTCCCAACCTTTTCACTCTCTCCCTCTCTTTTCAGGGACCCTTGCTCCACCAGGAAGTCCAACACCTTTTCAACATAGCTGCACAACAGGTCCCCAAACAATACCAGGGGTGAGGTTTTTACTCAAACTACTTTCTCACCGAAAAGAGAACAGGGGTTTGGAGGCCTATCTTAGACCTCTGTCAACTGAACAGATATCTTCACAAGCAGCGTTTCAGAATGGTTACACTCACCATGATTATTCCCGTACTGGAAGTTGGGAAGGGGGGGGGGGGGGGGACTGTTTTGCAGCCCTCAACCTCCAAGATCCATACATTCATATCATGATACATCCCCCACACAGACAATTTTTACGCTTTAGAGTAGCATCAGACCATTTTCAATACAGAGTCCTTCTGTTCAGACTCTTCTCTGCCCCCAGAGTCTTCTCCAAGACTCTGGCAGTTGCAGCGGTGCATCTCAGATGAAAAAGCATCACAATGTTCCCTTACTTGGATAATTGTCTTATTCAAGGTCCCTCCCAACAGACCACAAGGGACATGATCAGATTCACAAAGGCCTTCCTTCAGTCGCTAGGATTCATTATCAATGAGCAAAAATACACTGTATCCCCTACACAATCCCTAGTTTATAGGGGCTCACATAGATTCTATGACATCACATGCCTATCTCCCCAATCAGCATTTCGACACTATAAAAAGCCTGGTCACAATCATTCTAATTCTAACGTGTCTGAAACTTATGGGGCGTATGGCAGCTACCACATATGTCGTCCCAAATGCCAGATTGTACTTTCGATGTTTCCAGCACTGGATTGCCTCAGTATATACTCCAACCAAACACCATGTCCACAGGCATGTTTCACCCCCTCCGAAAGTCCTTACCTCTTTACAGTGGTGGACCCAGGCATAGAACCTTTGCAGTAGGGTGCCTTTCCACCGAGATCAACCATCCAAACAAATCACTTCTGGGTTGGGGTGCCCACTTCCAGCAGTAATATGCACAAAGGAAGTGGTCCAACAATGATTCCAAGCTCCATATCAACCTGCTTGAGCTTCAAGCGGTTCACAGTGCATGCAAACATTTCCTCCCATACATTCAGAGATCTTCGGTGCATAGCCTCACTGACAATATGGCCACAATGTTCTACGTCAACTGCTAAGGGGATGCCACATCCCCTTCCCTATGTGCAGAGGCTATTCGACTCTGGAATTGGTATATCTGCTACAACATAATGATTATGGTCTACCTCCAGACAAGACTACCATGGCTGATACCCTCAGCCACCACCTGTCACAGAGCACAAATGGGAACTGCACAGTCAGGTCACCAACAATCTCTTCCATCGTTGGGGTTGACCACACATAGACCTCTTTGCAACCAACCAAAATTCCAAATGCCCCCAATGCTGTTTGAGAGCGAGCATAGTGCACAACTTGGGAGACATAGTGCTCTTCCCATGGAATACTCACCTGTTATATGCCTTTCCTCCTCTCCCTCTGATTCCCAGAGTTCTCCGGAAGATATAGACAGATGGGAGCCCATATAATTCCAATAGCCCCAGCTTTGCCTTGGCAGACATTGTTTCCATGTCTTTGTGAACTATCTCTATGACCTCCCTGCCCACTTCTGGCCTGCCCGGATCTCCTGTCTCAGAGCAAGGGCATGATCCTTCATCCCCAGCCGTAAACACTGCACCCAATGTCCTGGTACCTATCTGGTTCTCGGAAGTGGCGCAACAGTGCTCAGAACAAGTAAGAGCTGTACTGCTACATTGCAGAAGACAAACTACTTTAACCTGTACAAATGGCAACAATTTATACAGTGGTGCACCCAAAATGTATCTCTTTCATCACTCAGAGTTCACCTGGCTTCTATCATGGCCTTTCAACCCGTGATAGATGGATTCTCCATATTTGCCCACCCCATCTCTAAGAGGTTTTGGAAGGGCCTACTATGTACACCTGTAGTTCCCATATGGGATTTAGAACTGTCCTTCTACCCACTCTAAAAACTACCATTTGAGCCCAAGACAACTTCATCACTTACCTTTCTCACCATGAAAACACTGTTCTGCTGGTAATCACATGTGGAAGGAGGGTTAGTGAACTCGTGGCTCTCAAGGCCTTGTCTCCATACACGACCTTTCACAAATATAAAGTTTTTCTACAGATCCATCCCTCATCCTTACCCAAAGTTTGTTCTGAATTTCATATGAATAAATCAATAGTCCTTCCTGCTTTCTACCCAAAACTGCATCATTCCAGGAAAGAAGCCATATTGCATACTCTAGATGTGAGAAGGGCAATTGCCTTCTAATTAGGATGGAGTCTTTTCAACTGTCACAGAGACTGCTCGTGTGTCTAGCCAAAAGGTCCAAGGGAAAGCCATTTTCTTCCCAGAAAAATTGATGATATCCTGAATTACCACTTGTTACTCACTGCAGAATAGAGCATTACCGATGACTCTCAAAGCTCATTCCACCAGAACGATTGCAACATCAACTGCCTTCCTCAGGGGAGGTTTGCTCCATAAAATATGTCGAGCAGTCACATGGTTGTCTAACCGCAAGCACTATGCAATTCCACCATGCTTGATGATGGACCCTGAAATAGCTACTGTGGTCCTCTCCACAGCCTGTAACACCTTGCCGAAGCCCACCTACCAACTGGGCACTGCTACGTAGTCACCAACTGTGGAGCACCCACGGGGACATCATTCAAAGAAGAAAGAGAAGTTACTCACTCTGTGCAGTAATGATGGTTCTTCCAGATGTGTGTCCTCCATTGGTGCTCCACTGCCTGACCTCCTCCCCACTTCTTTGGGCATTAACAACTTGCCAGGCAGGGCATCAAAGAAGAAACAGAGGAGTCAGGCTGCACACGCTAACTTCAAAGGTGGGAACACCATGCACCTCTCACACATGTGTAGCTCGTCTGCACACTACTGTAAACATTTCCGATTTGTGGCACCAGGACAAGTCTGACACCAACAGTGGAGCACTCACGGGGACACACATCTCAAAAAAATATCGTTACTGCACAGTGTGAGTAACTTCTCTTTCTAGACAGAAGTGTCCATTATTAAATATTGGTATCGTATGTAAACATGCAAAGATTGTAACTGAGAGGAAGTTAAGGTTAACTCTTAACTTTTGCTTTGTTTGACTCAAAGAACTCAGTTTTTTATCTGATCACTGAAACTTGTGTTACTTAATCCTTTCATCATTCTCATGGCTCTTCTCTAAATCCTTTTCATTTTATCAACATCTGGATTTGGGATATCGGAATTGCACACACTATTCCAGGCGCGGTCACATTAGAGCTAAATGCAGAGGTAAAATAAGCTCTCTACTTTTGTTTCACATTCCCTAATATGTGCATTCAAAGACTGCATAATTCATTTTGGCCATAGTGTCACACTTGGACAGCATGTTCAGCTGATTATCCACCATGACACTCACGTTTTTTTCAGCGATGCTGCTTCCCACATTAGTCACTCACTATCCTCCAGATATGGCCTGTTTTATTTCTTTCTACATATACATTAATGTTTAGCCTATTAAAATTATTTGTTTACTTGGGCCCAGCTTTCCAAGTGATCCAGATCCTTTTTATTTATCCCTACTTTGTGTCATCTGCAAAATTTATTGGTGATATGTTGTCTTACAGCTCATTGGAAAAAAATGTTTGAGTGTGGCGAAGAACTTATCCTTGCAGCTTCCTGGTAGAAATACACCTGCTTAATTATTATTCTCCATTTACAGTGATGTTTTGAGACCTATCAGTTAGCTAACTTTTAATCCATTTAATGTGTCTTGTTGATTTTGTCATTCTGGTTTTTAATCAAAATGTTGAACAGTATTAACTCAATACTTACAGAACTTTAAACATTAAATTAACACTATTATATTTATGAACTAAACTTATTTCATAAAAATCAAGTTAGTCTGACAGGATCTATTTTTCATAAATTGATATTTATTAGCATTAATCTTATTACATAAAACTAGCATGAGACACATAAGAGTGACTCGATTTATGAGTCTCAATAAAGGAGGCTGCTTTAATTCTTTGAGTCCCATATCAGTCACTCTGTTCTGTGTTTTCTGCATATGTCAATATATCTACCATTTTCCTCTAGTAATTGACTACTACCATTGTTAGGATACTTCTTGTTTCTAATATCTTTTAAAAGCCTTCTTATTTAGCATTGTTACCGGCTGGGGACCAACCAGCTAAGTAGTAGTTCTGCAGAAAAGGATCTGGGGGTTACAGTGGATGAGAAGCTGGATATGAGTCAACAGTGTGCCCTTGTAGCCAAGAAGGCTAATGGCATATTAGGTTGCATTAAGAGGAGCATTGCCAGCAGATCCAGAGATGTCATTATTCCCCTTTATTCGGCTCTGGTGAGGCCACATCTGGAGTATTGTGTCCAGTTCTGGGCCCCCCACTACAAAAAGGATGTGGATGCATTGGAGAGGGTCCAGTGGAGGGCAACCAAAATGATTAGGGGGCTGGAGCATATGACTTATGAGGAGAGGCTGTTTAGTCTGCAGAAGCAAAGAGTGAGGGGGGATTTGATAGCAGCCTTCAACTTCCTGAAGGGAGGTTCCAAAGAGGATGGAGGAAGGCTGATCTCAGTAGTGACAGATGGCAGAACAAGGAGGAATGGTCTCAGGTTGTGGTGGGAGAGGTCCAGGTTGGATATTAGGAAAAACTATTTCACTAGAAGGGTAGTGAAGCACTGGAATGGGTTACCTAGGGAAATAATGGAGTCTCCATCCCTAGAGGTGTTTAAGTCTCAGCTTGATAAAGCTCTGGCCAGGTTGATTTAGTTGGGATTGGTCCTGCCTAGAGCAGGAGGCTGGACTTGATGACCTTCTGAGGTCTCTTCCAGCTCTATGGTTCTATGATTCTATGATTTACCTTAACTCTAGTGGCCATGGGTTTCTCCTTTTGTCCGTTTGATTCCCATATCAATTTTTCACAATTTTTAGCCTCTTCTCCTTCAATTTGTTTTATTTTTTCATAACTGCCTTCTCTTCATCCTTTGGACCAAGTCAGTTTTTTTAACTAGTGCCACTGCCTTTCTCAGTTGAACAGGTTAGACCTCGCTGGTCTGTCAATGTTGTGACCTGACCAGTCCTGAACGAGAGAAATTGTTGACCCAGGGGAGGTCTCCTGCCACTGGCCCCCAAATCCCAGAGGGTACCTTCCCCACACCCAACCTGGCCGGACTCCTTGCTGCTGGATCCCTTGGCAGCACAGGCTCCGGCTCCTGCTGCAAGGCTATGGCTTCATGTATCTAGGGCCAGCTGTGGGGTTCCGGCCCCTTCCCCAACCTTCATAGGGGTGCTGTGGGTCTCCTTTGGCTCCCGGGCGCTCTGGTCCAGGAACAGCCATGCCGGATGACGGATGTTGCCGGACCAAAGGGTGCTGTTTTTTGGAAATACATCTGTATTCTGGTTTTTGGGGCATCCAGTAAAGTATTCTTCAACAACTGCCAATTATCACTTTAATTTTTAAGGCCGTAAGTATGGTCATATTGGCTTAGATCAGTTGTCCATTTAGCCCAGTATCTAGCCTTCCAACAGTGGCCAGACCCAGATGCTTCAGAAGGAATGAACATAATTGGGCAGTTGTCCCAAGTCTTCCAGTCCCAGCTTTTGGCAGTCAGGGATTTAGGAATACCTAGAGCATGAGATTGTATCCCTGCCCAGCTTGGCCAATAGATATTGATCCGCCTGTCCTCCATAATTTTCTCTAATTCATTTTTTAAAATCACTAATGCTTTTGACCTTCACAATATCTCTGGGAATGAGTTCTACAAATTGACACTGACGCTTGAATAAATATTTCCTGATGCTTGTTTTAAATCTCCTGCTTGTTAATTTAATTGGGGGACCCCTACTTCATGTGCTATGTGAAAGAGTAAATAACACTTACTCATTTTCTCCAAACCATTAATGATTTTATAGTCCTCTATTATACTCCCTTTAGACGTCTCCTTCCTAAGCTAAACATTTCCAGTCTTTTTAGACTCTCCTCACATGAAAGCTTTGCATTCCTCTAATTTTGTTGCCCTACTCTGTACTTTTTCAATTTTTTAAAGAGACAGGGCAAATAGAACTAAAAATAGTATTCCAGGAGTGGGTGCATCATGCATTTTTATTATGATGTGATATTTTCTCGTCTTATCTATCCCTTTCTTAATTGTTCTTTACATTCAGCCAGCTTTTTTGCCTGCTGCTGCATCAGGAGCAGATGTTTTCAGAGAACTAACCAAAATTTTCTCATTAAATTCTTCCTCCCAGCTGATTTCTCATAATTGTTTTCAGCTTAGTGAAAGTAGTCCTTTTAAATCTTGTGTGTGTGAGATCACTGCTCTGGCTTTTATTCTTTTTACACATTACAAAGTGTTTAATTCACCATTAGTGTTCAATTCTGTGATGAGTGTCTCTTTATGACCAAGGGCTCATCTAGACTACATTCCTCTATTGAAAGAGGAATGTAAATGAGCCTGATTGAAAGGGCAAATGAAGCAGAGATTTAACTATCCCGAGCTTCATTTACATATTCGCATCCAATCGCTGTTTTGAAAAAGGGGTTTTCGAAAGTGAAACTGTAGTCTAGACAGGGTTCTTTTGGGAAAGGTTGTTTTTTCAGAAGTATAGGTTCTTTCAAAAAAGGTTGTTTTTTTGTCAAAAGAACCCCGTCTAGACTGTGGCTTCACTTTTGAAAACCCCTTTTTTGAAACAGCGATTGGACGCGAATATGCAAATGAAGTGCGGGATATTTAAATCTCCGCTTCATTTCACTTTCAATCAGGCACATTTGCATTCCTCTTTTGACAGAAGAATGTAGTCTAGATGAGCCTCAATATAGAATTTCGCCATGTTAAATGGAACATTTTTTTTTTTGAGTTACGAAGCTGTCATCTTTAAAGTTTAGGAAATTTAAGAATGTTTTAGTACTGGCAACGTGATCAACTGATCAGCATGATCTCACAAAGCTTTTATTTCCTACACATTATTGATAAATGCATAGGAGCTGGTCATCTTGTTTTCTAGCATGATTTGGTGACACCAGCAAATAATGCCTCATCTTCTGCTTTTTATTTTTGTACATGGTTTCATAAGTTTTCAAGATCATTTTCTTCTGATTTGTAGTGTGGGGACAGGGGGCGAGAGACTTCATGTGCTCCCGTGCCCCCTGCCCCTGATTGGCATAGGAGCATGGGGAGCGTGCAAAGTCTCTTCCTGCTACCAGGAACATGCAGCGCCTAGAGTGAATTTCTAGCTGTTCAAGACAACTGGCAGTTCACTCTAGGTTCTTTGTACCTTTTACAGGGTGGGGGCGAGGGGCAAAGACTTCATGCACTCTCCACCTCCAGGTTAATCAGCATCTGTGGGAGGGGGAGCAGGGGAAGTGTCCTGGCCCCACCCCTTCCTCTGAAGGCCTTCCACTTCCCTGGGTGGCCCAGGGCCACTTCAGAAATTTGTGAAGTGGCTCTGCTTCAAAAATTATTGCTCTCCCTTCTCTTAAGGTCTGGCAAATCCTAAATTTTAATTTTACTCACTATGTTTATTAACTTGTGTGTTTGTTTTGTTTTGTCAAGAGCAATGAAAAATATAATGGACAGAATGCTTACTGGAAACTATAGGCTGCTCTTTGTTTAGTAGCCTTTTCTTGTTCAGATGCTTGTTAGAGAAAGGAAGTCATTTTTTTTTTTTTGCTTGCTTCTGTCACAGCAGGTAACTTGAAGAGAAAAGGAAAACTCTTCATTTAGGAAATGTTTATTCTTTTTGGCAGTATGGCAGTTCTCCAGTGTCCATTCAGGTTTGTAATATTTTTTCTCAGCTCATTAGAACTCAGGTTTCTTTTTTAGTAGGGAAGAACGTGGAGAAAGATACTGACACCTCCATCCCTTCGACATGCCTGCCCAAGAAACGAAGATCTTATGAAATGAAACACATAGTACCTGTTCAACGATTAACTTTGTAATCTTCTTTATGCCTCACTATTAGAAAAACAGAGATTTTCAAATATAAGCTCAGTAGTTTGTAATACGAACTAAATACAAGATTAATGGAGTTCTTGCTTTATTAACAAAAATACCCCGACAAACGTTAGTATTTGTCATTGGTTTACAATACAGTTTTTCCAGTTTTCCAGTATTTGTTTTTCAACACCTAGCCTGTCACTCATTTTCAATAAGACCAACTTAGATATGCTGAAAACACACTTAGTTACTGCAGGAACTTAATGGAACAAAGTGCATATCTTTTAAATATTGAGCAAATTCTGAATTCAACTGTCCTGTCTTGGATTTTATTTCTACATTTTTGCAGCACTTTGATACAATAAATTATAATAATCTGCCTTTCAGACATATATTTTGGGTGAAAATCTAAACATTTAATTTTTAAATGCTAGGAGACAAAGGAGGAGGTCAGTGGGAAGGGGGTAGGTTTAGAAGATAAAATAAAAAAACGAGTTAAAAATCACTTAAATGTTAGATATCTGCAGGTCACCAGGCCCTGGTGAAATGCATCCTAGAATACTCAAGGAACTGATAGAGGAGGTATCTGAGCCTTTAGCTATCATCTTTGGAAAATCATGGAAGACAGGAGAGATTCCAGTGGACTGGAAAAGGGCAAATATAGTGCCCATCTATAAAAAGTGAAATAAGAACAATCCAGGAAACTATAGACCAGTCAATTTAATTTCTGTGCCAGGAAAGATAATGGAGCAAGTAATTAAGGAAATCATCTGTAAACACTTGGAAGGTGGCAAGGTGATAGGGAACAGCCAGCATGGATTTGTAAAGAACAAATCATGTCAAACCAATCTGATAGCTTTCTTTGATAGGGTAACTAGTCTTGTGGATAAAGGAGAAGTGGTGGATGTGGTATACCTAGACTTTAGCAAGGCATTTGATACGGTCTCACATGATATTCTTATCCATAAACTAGGCAAATACAACTTAGATGGGGCTACTATAAGGTGGGTGCATAACTGGCTGGATAACCGTTCTCAGAGAGTAGTTATTGACGGTTCACAATCCTGCTGGAAAGGTATAACCAGTGGGATTCCGCAGGGGTCTGTTTTGGGACCGGTTCTGTTCAATATCCTCATCAACGGTTTAGATATCAGAATAGAGAGTATGCTTATTAAGTTTGCAGATGATACCAAGCTGGGAGGGGTTGCAAGTGCTTTGGAGGATAGTCATCATTCAAAATGATCTGGACAAATTAGAGAAATAGACTCAGATAAACAGGATGGAAGTTTAATAAGAACAAATGCAAAGTGCTCCACTTAGGAAGGAACAATCAGTTTCTCACATACAGAAAGGGAAGCGACTGTCTAGGAAGGAGTATGGCAGAAAGGGATCCAGGGGTTATAGTGGACCACAAGCTAAATATGAGTCAACAGTATGACGCAGTTGCAAAAAAAGCAAACATGATTCTGGGATGCATTAACAGGTATGTTGTGAGCAAGATGCTATAAGTCATTCTTCTGCTTTACTCTGCGCTGATTAGGCCTCAATTGGAGTATTGTGTCTAGTTCTGGGCACCACAAGCATGTTGTTTTCTCACATTTTGGTTAATTTTGATGTTTCTCATTTTTGGGAAAGAGATACAAAACTTAATCTAGACCAAAAAAATTATTGTAAGAAGAAATAAAATCTAGACACCTAGAGCATATTCTTCATGTCAATATTAAGTTTTGATCTTTCTGACAAGGAAAAGAGTGACTGAAGAAAACAATTGTGAAGTGGATATTTGAAAGGAATTGTTTTGGAGGACAGGTATAATTTTAGTAGCAAAATCTTAAAAGTTGTAAATCTGATGTAGACAAAAACAAGGTATAAGAGGGTCAATTAGGAATCCATATAAAATATTATTGATTTTCAGACTGTGGTTTCCTTGTTTTGCGTGGGGCAAATGTGACCTGAGCTCAGTTTTAGATACTTACGGATGGAACTCTTGGCCTGTCAGATTGCTTGACTTTTTGAACTTTTCTCTTTGTTATATTGTAGTCCCAGTTGTAAAATGGAATGCAGTATGACTTTCCGAAAATGCTTAAATGTTAATTAAAAAAAATGCCTATATAGGAATATAATCATTCCTCAGTGACTAAGGATAACTGAATTTAGCTTAGCAATTCTTCATTTCTCTTGTTTTCCTGTCTTATGACAAGACAAGCTCTTGGCAATCAGTGGAGAGGACAGAGGAAATGAAAGGTGAATACTAATAATGAACAAAAACAGGAACTTCAGGCGGCTCTGTTTGTTTCTTTTAGTTTTGTAATAAAATCAGTTGTCAGTGAATAAGCAAGCATCAGTAACATGTAGAATTGCACGTTGCTAGTCAAGTGCTGATTGCCAAGATTCCTTCATTTACATTTCACAACATATTCTAGAAAGAGCTTTTGATGAGAAGCAACCTATCACTACTTACTAAACTGCTCTTAAAGAACAAGAGATTCCATAATTTCTGAAGCTACGATTCTGAAGCTAAATTACTTCTATGTAAAGTTGCTTAGGTTATAACACAGATTATTTTTTTAATTATTAATCCTGCAACTCCTTCTGGAATTTTAAAGTATTTTCTGCTTCTTATATTGTCACCAGTTTTAATTGTCCTAAGCCATAACTTTGCAAAATATTATTGATATATGCATGTGTTATAATCCAGTCAATTTTAGTCTTTCACAGCTCTTCTCTTTCTTTTAGTAGTAATGGACATACAAACTTTTTCATTAAGGTAAGGAACTGTGACTTGAAGATACACAAGGAGGAAATATTCTGTTATGCATACTGGAAGCAATCGTTCTTCTTCAAGAGATGTCCCCATCAGTGCTTCACATTAGATTGGTGCTCTGCCACCGAGCCTCAGATCGGAGATTTCATAGCAGTGTTCCTGGGGCCATACACATGTGCACTAGTAGCTGCACGCTGTTAGGCTGCAGGCATCACACATGCGTGAGCTCCCCTTCTGCCGCTCCTAAGTTCCTTCTCTACTGCCTCCGGCTACAGACGGACTCAGCAGTGCTCCCTAGCTTCTTCACATCTATATGATTATATTCTTCAAAACCAGTTAAATTCATTATAGTAGTTAATTAGTTAGTGAGTTTAAATAGTTGGTTAGTTAATTAGTTTGTTAGTTTAAAAAAATCTAGATTAGTATAAGGGGTTTTCTTTTTTCTCCCAGTTAATCATAGAATCATAGAGCTGGAAGAGACCTCAGGAGGTATCAAGTCCAGCCCGCTGCCCAGGATAGGACCAATCCCAACTAAATCAACTCAGCCAGGACTTTGTCAAGCTGAGACTTAAAAACCTCTAGGGATGGAGATTCTACCACCTCCCAAGGTAACCTATATCAGCTCTTCACCACCCTCCTACTGAAATAGTTTTTCCTAATATCCAACCTAGACCTCTCCCACCGTAACTTGTGACATTGTGCCTTGTTCTGCCATCCGTCACTACTGTGAACAGCCTCTCTCCTTCCTTTTTGGAATCTCCCTTCTGGAAGTTGAAGGCTGCTATCAAATCCCCCTCACTCATCTCTTCTGGAGACTAAACGAACCCAAAATCCTCAGTCTCGCCTCATAGGTCATGTCCCCAGTCCCCTTATCATTTTGGTCACCCTCTGCTGGACCCAGCTCCAACTACTTCAGATGATGCTGCACATTTCCAAGACCTTTTTAAATGTGGGGCTGCTGAATTAAACATTCCTCTTCAAGAGGTTGTAGAAAATCAGCACGAGCTAACAGACATAGTACACTCACTAACACCATCAAAAATAAAATACAGGACTATGTAGCCCTTTAAAGACTAACCAGATGGTTTATTAGATGATGAGCTTTCGTGGGCCAGACCCACTTCCTCAGATCAAATAGTGGAAGAAAATAGTCACAACCATATATACCAAAGGATACAAATAAAAAAAATGAACACACATGAAAATGACAAATCAAATTTCAGAACAGAAGGGAGATGCGGGGATGAGGAGGGGAAAGGTACTCTCACAAGGTAAATTTACCTTTCCCCCCTCCTCCCCGCATCCCCCTTCTGTTCTGAAATTTGATTTGTCCTTTTCATATGTGTTCATTTTTTTTATTTGTATCCTTTAGTATATATGGTTGTGACTGTTTTCTTCCACTGTTTGATCTGCGGAAGTGGGTCTGGCCCACGAAAGCTCATCATCTAATAAACCATCTTGTTAGTCTTTAAAGTGCTACATAGTCCTGTATTTTGTTTCAGCTACACCAGACTAACACGCCTACATTTCTATCAATACCATCAAAAATAGCATTGCCAATTAATCCAGTAATACCGTCAATGATTGTGTGGCAAACTCCAGCATCAATCTGTTCTATGGCTAAGAGAACTGATAAGAAATATTATGTCCCACCCAAGTTTTCTGAATTTTTTTTCTCACCTAGCACCTAATTCTCTCGTGGTGGAAGCTGCACAACAAAAATCCAAGCAGCAACAATACCAGTCTACCCCATCGGACCATGATAGCAAAAGGCGCAAGTGGATACCTTCCACTTTAAAATTTTGCATTTCGAGCTACACAGCTTTGAGCAAATATAACTAAAGAAATTACACCAAACTGAATGATTTTGTTGCAAATATTCCCAAGACTAAGAGGCAACAGTACAAAGTACTGGTATTAGAGGGTCACATGATTGCTAGAATAGCATTTCAAGCTGCTTTAGATGCTGCTGATATGGCTACATATTCTACAGCAATAGTAATGTGAAGGGCATCGTGGTTTAGATCCTCTCCAATCCCCAGAGAGATTCAATCTACAGTGGAAGACCTGCCTTCCAACAGTCAGAAGTTGTTTGCAGCTAACACCAACAAAATTTTCCAGTCTATGAAAGATTCCATAGCGACTTTAGGAATCTACAACAAAGTACCTAAAAGAAGGCAATATAGGTATCAGCCCTACCCGAGACCTCGATACCCTCCATATGCACAACATTACAATAAACAGGACCAACAACAACAGAACAGAGGCAGAGGCTGAAACCAACAGCGCCATCCTTCCTCTACCAACTCCCCACAGTTGCAGCAGTCCAACTAGCAAATATGATAATTGGGTTGAGGGTCTGGAGAGCTTCTCACCTATTCCAATGCCATTGACGCAAGCAAATCTCTTCCATCACCAATTGTTGGCCTTCTTCAACAACTGGCAATATATCACCTCTGATAGCCGGGCTGCAGATAAGTGAAAAAGGCTACCTTATTCCCTTTGTGTCCATACCCCCTCGCCACCCCGCTTCCCTGTCCCTTTACAGGGACCACTCTCACAAGATCCTCCTTCAACAAGAAGTAGAGCATCTCTTACACACAGGGGCAATGGATCCCATCCCCACCGCAATTTAGGGGCAAGGGGTTCTACTCCCATTACTTCTTGACTGAAAACAGGTTGGGAGGTTGGAGGCCCATCTTAGACATTCGAGCCTTCAATAAATTCATTCAGAAATAAAAATTCAAGATGATTACGTTTGCTATCATGTTACCAGCATTGGAACAGGAGGATTGATTCTCGTACCCTGGCTTGCAAGATCCGTACTTTCACATTGCCATCCACCCTGCTCTCAGATATTTTCTTGATTTTGTTGTAGATTCTCAACACTTACCAATACAAGGTGCTCCCATTTGGACTCTTTACAACCAAATTGACACTCTCTCCTACAGAAAAGATACAGTTCATGGGAGCATGCTTCTCCCTACTACCACATCCCTATCTAAAGACTGTTTTCAAAAAATCGTGGCCTTGGTAAATACCTTGCGGTCTAGCCCCCTCACAGCAGCACTCAAATGCCTTTGGCTGTTCGGTCACATGGCAGCATGCAACTTTGTAGTCAACAGTGTGCACCTGCAAATGAGATGTTTACTGAGCTGTATGGGACAGGTGTCCAAACCCAATGTCTATCTGCTATCCAAATCCCTAGCCCTCCCAGGGATAGTAAAGAAATCCTTACTTTGGTGGATAAGCCCATGGAACCTTTGTTCTGGAGTCCTCTTCCACCCACCAGAACCATCCGTCTCTATGATGACACCTGTGACGACATACCTGTCCGGGCCTGTGGTACAGCACTGACAAGAACTGCACATAAAAGTCCTAGAACTGCATGCAGTCAGGAATGCATGTGTCAAATTCCTTCCATTCATTGCCAACAACCTTGTCAGATTGTACATAGACAATGTTGCAGCAGTATTTTACATAAATCATCAGGGTGGAGCCCGATCTCAAGCACTTTGCACAGAGGCCATAGCACTTTGGAACTGGTGCCTGAAATATAACACAATTATCACCTCAGTGCATCTTCCGGGTGCCCTGAATACAACAGCAGATGCACTCAGCAGAAACCTTCTGACCAAACTCAAGTGGCAAATGAATCCGCACATATTGGCAAACATATTCTGCCTGTGGGGTCATCCAACCATAGATCTGTTTGCCACACAATCCAACAAGAAATGCCCCCTATTCTGTTCCAGGGCAGACATAGGCAAGGGATCAATGGGAGACGCCTTCCTCATTGCATGGTCGTCCCACATATCCTACGCCTTCCCTCCTATAGAACAGAGTTGTTCACAAGATAAGGAGGGACAAGGCCCACCTTATACTTATAGCTCCAGCATGGCCACGCCAGTCATGGTTCCCCTTTTTACACCCCACCAATCCACCTATCTTGCATCAAGAATCTCCTTCTTCACCCGGGCTCCCATGACAGCCAACCGAACCTCCTCTCACTATACCTGAAGGTGTGGCTCCTGGATGGTTCTCTGACTTAGAGTTGGCTTGCTCACAACATGTACAAATGGTCCTTCTACACATTAGGGCACAGAGCACCTGCAAGATTTACCTTCAGAAATGGAAAAGATTCTCAACATGGTGTGTACATCACCAATTGGTTCCTTCAACATCCTCAACTATCCTCTGCATCTTAAATAAGTGGGCCTTGCAATAAGCTCCATTAAAGTTCACCTTATTGCTATTACTACATTCCACTCCAAGATAGATGACTCATCCATATTTGCTAAACCACTCCCTAAGAGGTTCTTAAAGAGTCTGCAGGCACTTTATCCAGATATCAATCCACTAATGCAACCATGAGACCTGTATTTAGTATTGAATGCTCTAAGCAAACCACCTTTTGAACCAATGGCAATGACCTCATTATTACACTTATCCATGAAAACTGTTTTCCTCATAGCTATTACCTCAGCCAGACGGGTAAGAAAGATCACAGCCCTAATGGCAGATTCCCCCATACACCACCTTTTTTAAAGGCCAGGTTACTTTATGTACCCATCCCAAATTCCTCCCCAAAGTACACTCATCCTTCTACATCAATCAGACAATACACCTTCCCACCTTCTTCCCCAAACCACACACCAACTCTTTCAAGATGAAAATGTTTACCCTTGACCTGCGCAGAGCGCTTTCTTTTTACCAGCAGCAAACAAAACCATTCAAGGTGTCTCTCAGACTATTTGTTTGAATAGCAAACCACAACAAGGTCTGGCTGTCTCATCACAGAGTCTCTCCCACTGGATCTCAGATTGCATCAAGCTTTGCTAAGCACAGTCAGATGTGTCGCTTCCAGATAGCATAAGGGAACACTCAGCCGGTGCCATAACTACCTCGATAGCATTCCTATGCAAAGTACCCATGAGACATCTGCGCAGCTGCCACGTGGTCCTTCGACCACACATTTGCAAAGTGCTACGCACTTATGCAGGGACCTCTCTCCAACCTGAAACTAGCTCAGGCAGTTCTTTCCACCGCTTTTCTGCCAGATTTGAAGTCCCTACCTCCCTAAAGGGAAATAACTTTGTAGACACCTAGGGTGTGTCTAGACTACATGCCTCCTTCGACGGAGGCATGTAGATTAGCCAGATCGGAAGAGGGAAATGAAGCCGCGATTAAAATAATCGCGGCTTCATTTAAATTTAAATGGCTGCCCCGATCTGCCGATCAGCTGTTTGTCGGCAGATCGGGGGAGTCTGGACGCGATGCCCCGACAAAGAAGCCTTTCTTCATCGACACAGGTAAGCCAAACCAGGCTTACCTGTGTCGATGAAGAAAGGCTTCTTTGTCGGGGCATCGCGTCCAGACTCCCCCGATCTGCCGACAAACAGCTGATCGGCAGATCGGGGCAGCCATTTAAATTTAAATGAAGCCGCGATTATTTTAATCGCGGCTTCATTTCCCTCTTCCGATCTGGCTAATCTACATGCCTCCGTCGAAGGAGGCATGTAGTCTAGACACACCCCTAATGAGGAGCACCCACGGAGACATCTCTCTCTCAAAGAGGAGGTTACTCATCTAAAAAGTAATTGATGTTCTTCGAGATGAGTGTCCCTGTGAAAGCTCCACAATCCTCCCTTCCTCCCTTCTACTTCAGAATCCTGGCCTTCTCAAGTCCTCATTTCAGGGTAGAGAAGGAGTGGGGTGGGGTGGCGGGGGGGGGCTCGCACATGTGTGATGCCTGTAGCCTAACAGCCCACAGCTGCTGGTGCATGCTTGCACAGCCCCACAGACACTGCTATGAAATCTCCGCTCTGAGGCTCGGCGGTGGCGCACCGACCTAATGTGGAGCACTCACAGGGACACTCATCTCGAAGAACATCAGTTACTGTTGAGGTGAGTAATCTCCTCTTGTGGCAATTGAGAACACAAAGTTTTATGGGGCACCTGTCATTTTAGACCAATAACCTAGTAGGAACCCATTTTATATACATTTACCAGTAGAAAAACTCCAAGGGCCTGTCCTTCAGTGTAAAAATAATTCAAGATTCCTGTACAGAAGTGAGATGTACATGTTTTGGTAGAGCTCGTAGCACACTTGATAGTGTTCAAGGTTCTCTGTCAAGTGATTATACATATGCATATTACATTTTGGTCCTCATGAACCCTATGTGCCCAAGTTCGGTTTCTTTTGGACGGCAATGTCTGTTGTGTCTCCATGTGCACCCTGTTTGTCTTTATGACCCATACTGAGAGCAGAAAAGGGCAGGATGGGCCAACTGTCAATCAATTGGTCTCATTACCTTCTGGCTTCAGGACAGAGCAGCTTGCTGTATGTTTAAAAATTGGTTGAACTTTTTCAAATTTGTAAATATTGACACAATTTTTAAGTGTAGATTTCATTTTTACTAGGTATGACATATGGCTAGAAACGGTTAAGCATTCTGCAAGATTAATGACCAAAATGCAACCATCAGGGAGATACTGGTAGATAATATTTGTGTTTTTGTATATTTACAAATATTGTGTTAGAAGTTAACAGTTCTCAGAGGGATAGCTGTGTTAGTTTTATGTATATATACACACAAATTTTTGTGGACAAAACCTATTTCAGATGAGCTGGAGTGGGGAAAAAAAGGGAGAACCCAGAATTTATAACAGAAAAAGAAGGGAGAGAGAGGGGAAAACAGTGTCTATCAATTGTAGTGCCGGTGCTAATGAGGCTAAATGAGTTCCTGGAAGTGTCCTCTACTTAGCTTTTGATGTAAATGAGATGTTAAATGTATGGAAAGATTGTTTCCCAGGGCTTGAACAAAGACATTAACTGGATGTCCCATTATAAAACCATGTCAAATTAGCTTATGAAATTTCTTTGTAGAAGAATGGATAGTTTTAAGTAGATGTCAACAAAGTAACCAAATGGTTCCTATCTATACTGTATTTACCTCACTTTAAAGAGTATAGCAAATTATCTGTGAATGGTGAAAAGTGGGCTATTATCATGCGTTAATCAGTATTGCTAGTTATTGATGATGCTTGGGAAATAGGTGTATTTGGTAATCTCCATGATTGCCTATTGTTTGCATGAGGGTTCCAACATATCAAGAGAAGGCCGGGTACAGAATAAAAACTCCTTGGGTCCCAATGCTTTTTTAAAATTTCAGATCTGCTTAAACTTCATTAGAGGAAGTTTGAGTTGAGATTGCCAGTCCTAAAATGGATTCACCCCAAATATGGACATACACACGTAAAATAAATAAATAAATGATCTTTTAACCAAAACACACACTTCTATTATTTTTTACATAATTTTTAGGTTAGTTAATAAGAATAAGCTATACATGTATGTTTGGATTGGGAGGTAATGTATCCTATCCTTTGGTTATATTATAAGTTTTTCAGTACTCCTCTTCATATTTGATTTACGTGTCTGGGTGCAAGCCTAAGGCTGTGTTCCTTTAAGAGAAGTGTGGTGTTGGCCTCTGTCTAAGTAGTAAGGTGTCATAGAAGCTGTTTTGTCCTGGCTTGGTTAACTTAAGTATTGAAATATCCACCAAGTTTGGAGAGTGGCTGTTCTATTCTTTGCAGTTCACCACCTAATTGAGTGACTGCAGTTGCCTTACCAGGAATCCCACTCATACTGGAAAATTCAGTATTTTTTCCCTGGTACTGGCAAAAGTGTCCGTCCCACTCTTTTGGGTTTAAGTATTGCCCCCATGAGAGGGTGCTATGCCTAGATCTTCATCCAAAACTGAAGTTCAATCATCTCAGTCTGCCTGTTGGGTTGATGTTGAACTTAGAAAAGCCATGCTTCTTTTATGTGCTAAATATTTTGTTAAACAGTATAAAAGATTCTGAAAGACAGATTTAGCAGAATTGACAAGTTTTCCTTCTTGGCGTCTCCAATGGCATTCAGTTCTGCAAGACACTTTGCATACATTATTCTGTTTCAAACTGTACTTGTTTTGAGGCATCTGAATATTTTCATTAGCTCAGAGTTATGCTGCTATTTTTATATATGAGCTTTCAGTAGATGGGCGCACTGTTTTTCTCACCTGACTACGTTAAAGTCTCATCAAGTTGTTTCCACTAATGAAAGAAACAATTTCTGGGTGGGATCTCTATGTATTTCTTTCAGGTGTAATGAGCCCACTCTTCAGTTCAGTGGGTTCATTAATAAATTTGTCTATGAAAACACCCATTTTAGTCATAATCACTTTGGCAACAAAGATTGGAGAAATTCAAACTTTGGTAGTGGATGCACTAATGTTATTCTGTGTTCTGCCTGGGCAAAGTGTCTCTTTAGGTCTGGTCTACACTAGGAGTTTAGACCAAATTTAGTCACATAAGGTCAATTTTCTAAATAATATGTCTGCATTGCCAAGTCTCTCTTCTTGACCTTAAGGGCTGTTGAAGTTGATGTTGGGTACTCCTGATTTCATGAGTAACACAGTTCCTAAATTTATGGTAGTATAGACCCAGCGTAGAGAAAGCAGAGTTTCTTGGCCTCTGGGAGGCATCCTGCAGTGCCCCACTCTGACCATAACTTGTGCTTCTACTGCTCTCCCAGTGAATAGGAAAAGGCCTGGGAAAGTTTGAATTTCATATCCCATGTGTCCAGCATTGAGACCACACCTCGGACCAGGCAGCACACTTGGCCATGACTTCAAGTTTAATAAGCTCCAGATCCCAGTGGTGCAAAAGAGCACCAGCAAGGAGTGTGCAGGAGATCTTGGACCTCATCGAGGCATGGGGAGAAGAATCCATTCTCTCTGAGCTCCAAACCAACAACCGAAATGCTGATATCTAGGAGAAGATCGCAAAAACCATGGTGGAGAAAGGATACTTCAGGGAGATCCAGGGATGTGTGGAATGCTCTGTACCTACAAGGTATGCAGGGCATTTGCACTTGCTCAGCCTGCTGTTGAACCTGGAGTTGCTGGGGTCCAGCCTACCTGTGTATGGTTTCATGAGCCCCGGGAGCAAGGAATAGGCTGAGTTGCCAAAGATCACTATTAGCATTTCCACCTCTGATTCTGATTTTTCCAGTCTGGGGAAAAAAGTTCAAGTGTGCACCTTTCTGAAGAGGCAGGAGATCCTAAAGGTGTGTGTATCATGCACCTTTCCCAACCATCCCACATTGATGTCAGTGAAATGGCTCTTGTGATCCTCCAGTGCCTGCAGCACCATCAAGAAGTACCTCTTGCAGTTTATGTACTCCTTGGCAAGGTGGTCTGGGTCAAAATGGGGATGTGTGTTCCATCTATCACCTCACCGCAGTTAGGGAACCCCATCATGGCAAAGCCATCCACTATAGCAGTGGTGGCAAACCTGCAGCTCGCAAACTGCGGCTTTTTTATTTAAAAAAAAATGCGGCTCCTGCTGGTACTGCTCAAGCCGTCTGGGACGCTCTGTGCACATGCCCCAGTGCATGCTCACGGCTGGGATGCTCTGTGCAAAGCGCCCAGCACCTGCTCGTGGCCGGGACGCTCTGTGCAGCATTCCAGTGCGACCTCATGGCCAGCCGCTCAGCGCACGTGCCCCAGTCAGGCTGTGCTCCAGTGCCTGGAGGGAGACATGCATGGCAGCAGCTCCGGCACCCAGACATTAGATTAGAGTGGGGGGGAGAGGGATTGGATTAGAGCAGGGGAGAGGGGAGTGCACACGTCGTCTCAGCCAGCATGTCTCAAGGCTGGCCATTCAGTGCACATGCCCCAGCGCTTGGAGGGAGTTGCGTGTGGCTGTAGCAGAGGCGGCTCCAGCTCTGGGACCTGGGCATTAGGTTAGATGGGGGTGCCTGGCTCTGGGGAAGGAGAAGGAGCTTGGGTTACACCGGGGGGGAGGGGTGCCTGGCTCTGGGGAAGGGGAGAGGGATTGGATTAGAGCAGTGGTCACCAGTCTGTCAATCACAATCAACTGGTTGATTGCAGGGGCATGACCAGTTGATCGTGAGGCGTACCAGGCCCCCCCCAATTCCCTCCCACCCTCAAGAAGAAGCCCATGCTGACGCTACCTCCAGCAAAAATGGAGGTAGCACGCCGGCTTCCTGCGATGTGGCAGGAAGAAGTCCCGCAGCTATGAGCCAAGTCCTGTGTCTCAGGAAGCATGCGGGTTGCTCTTCCTCTCTCCTAAACAGCTAGCATGCTTCCTGAAATGCCGGGTCTGTAGCACCACCAGGGACTTTCCCCCTGCTGCCTGCCTATGCCGTGGGTGGGGGTAGGAATCCCAGGACTGTTTGCCAGCTCCAACTTCTCAGGAAGCACGCGGCTGTTGTGGAGACCAGAGGAAGAGCATGCTGTTCCTGAGAAGTTGGCGCTGTTGTGCAATCCTGGGACTCCTCTAAACACAGACACGCACCTCTGCAGGCAGGCAGGCAGCAAGGGGAAGGAATGTCTGGGCATTTCAGGAATCACGCAAGCTGTTTCGGGGAGGGGAGGAGCAACCCGCATACTTCCTGAGACCCCGGGATCCCCAGGTACCGGCTGATCAATAGCTGTCCCCTCCCCCTGGCCAGACCCCCATGAGTACCCTGCCCCAGCCCTGGCCGGCACCCTCAGAGGCATAGTGAGTATGGAGTTGCCCCCAGGCGCCATGCTAGGGCGGTGAACGGCTGAGGTGGGACCGGAGTGCTTAGGCCCATGTGATGAATAGCAGTGAGGTGGGAGCAGTGCCATAACAAGGGCAAGGCGAATGAGGCACTTGCCTCAGGCACACAGCTGTGGAGGCACAGTCCTGCAGCTGCGCACCACATCCCAGGTTTCAGGAACTGTGCAGGCTGCACTTCCTCTCCCCAAGCAGCTGGCATTGTTGCATGAACATCCGGGTCTGTGGTGTGCCAGCAACTTCCTTCCCCTGCTGCCTGCCTGCGGAGGGGGGAGGAGGGCGAGTCCTGGGACAATGCCAGCTCCAATTGCTCAGGAAGCATGAGGCTCTTGCAAGGAGTGAGGAGCAGGGAGCATGCTTCCTGAGCAGTTGGAGCTGACATCCCATGACTTCCACTGCCCTCCTCCCCAGCAGGCAGCAGGGAAAGGAAGTCACCGGTGTGCAACAGACCCAGCTGTTAAAGAAATGCACTGGCTGTTTGGGGGAGGGAGAAGCAGCGCACGTGCTTCCTGAGACCCCAGACCTGGCACACAGTTGCAGGATCCCCAGGTACTGGCCCCAGCTATCCCTGTTCCCTCCCCCTGGCCAGACCCTCCCCCACGAGTACCCTGCCCCTGCTCCCACTCCCTGCCCCAGCACCCTGACCCTACCCCCACCAACACCCTACCCCATCACCCTGCTCTCTGCCCCAGCACCTTGCCTCCAACCCCCACCAGCACCCTGCTGTTTGCCCCCAGCACACTGCCCTCATAAGCACCCTCCCCCAGCACCCACCAGCAGCCTCTGCTCCAGCACCCTGTCCTCTGCCCCAGAAGCTTGTCCTCTACCCACCCCTGCCCCAGCACTTGGTCCCCTGCCACCAGCACCCTGCCCCAGCACCTACCAGCAGCCTGTTGACCCCTGCCCCGGGACCCTCCCACCACAGCACCCTGCCCTAGCACCCTATCCTCACCCTAGTACACACCAGCACCCTGCCCCCTGTCCCAGCACCTTATCCACTGCCCCCACCAGCACCCTGCTGTCCCCTGCTCAAGCACACTGCCCCTGTCTCCACCAGCACCCTGTTGTCCCCTGCCTAAGCACCCTGCCTCTGCCTCCACTAGCACCCTATCCCAGCACCCTGCCCCAGCATCTCCTTGCCCCCACCAGCACAGTTAGGGCCACATTAATGATGCTTGGGGGGTTTTAGAGGAGGTTTTTTTTGCATCTCACTTGTGTGGCCTTGACTAACTTTTCTGTGGGTCAGTGACCCCTGACTCAAAACACGTTTATTTAAAAATGAAGTCTGGCCAGCAAACCCCCAATTGGGGCCAAGCCCCCATCGGGCTGCAGCCTCATTAAACTCCTTTATGCTGCTCCCTCTCCCCCTGGCCTCCCACCTGAGCCTATCATACACTGGAACCCCCTGTCATCCCAGGACAGGGGTGGGAAGGGATAAGCAGCACAGTGCTTTGAGCATTGGCCTGCTAAACCGAGGGTTGCAATTTCAATCCTTGGGGGGGGGGAGGCATTTAGGGATCTGGGACAAATCTGTCAGGGATGGGATTTGATTCTGCCATGAGGGCAGGGGACTGGACTCAATGACCTCTCAAGCCTTCCAGTTCCTTGAGATATGTATATCTCCATATATTTATTTATTTTAACTCTTGCGCTCCCACATCCCCAGTCATCTGCCACAATACTCCTTCACCATCCACACACTGCAAATCTGTGTCCTGAGCCCATCATACTTCCAGCCTCCCTGCCCTGAGCCCCCACACACTCCTGCACCTTCACATCCACAATCCTGTGGCTTGCTCAGCACCCCAACCCTCCAGCTGACCCCAACCCTCTCTAGCCTGAAGACCCCTCCCTGTGATAGCATCCCCTTCTCTTCTTTCTCCTGTACCCAAATTCCCTCCCAGAGCTTGCACCTCTCACCCTTTCCTACACCCAAATCCTTCATTCCCACCCCAGAGCCTGCACCTCCTGTTTCAACTCAGTAAGAGTGGCTCTTGTCTGAAATGTCCTGTAATGTTATTTTTATCATTATATTTTGTTTACTATATCTGTCTATCTATATAGATATATAAAAATAAATATATAATACGTGGCTCTTTGCACTCAAGCACACTGACCACTATTTTGGCTCTTGGTCTCTAACGGGTTGGCCACCCCTGCACTATAGCATCCATATTTCCCAGAGTCACTACCATTTTCAGCAGAATGGTATTGATTGCCTTGGACAACCCCCACTGTCCATTTCCCCACTCTGAACTGATTCTCAAATGACCGGTAGCTGTGTGGCATAAGTTTCCACAGGTCTATTTCCACACACTTCTCCACGGTCAAAATGTGTCTCATTTGGATGTCTCTGCAGTTCAGGGCATGGCAAAGTCATTCACAGAGTTCTAAGAAAGTTGCCTTGTGCATCCCGAAGTTTTGCAGCCAATGCTGATCTTCACTCACCTGCAGCACTATGCAGTCCCACCAGTCTGTGTTTGTCTCATGGCATCAGAACTGGTATTCCACTATGTCAATAGAGTTGAATGCCAGCTGTGGTTCCATTTCGCTGAATGCAAGGGCTTGCCAGTATAGAGTATGTGGCACCCTGAGATGGAGTAGATTCTTCCTCCTCCTCTCTTCCTGGTGTGCCATATTTACATTCTCAAAATACCATGCCATTAGGCGCACCATGGTAGACATCACCATCACAATGGTTTGATGCAAAACGGGATCCATGCTCACACTGCTATGACATCTTATGTAGGCAACCAGGGCCAAAAAAGGTGCAAAAACACTGTTTCCCATTGACCTCTCAATCAAGGAGGGAAGGAGTAGACAAGCACATTATGGGACCCTGACAACATGAATCCAGAACCACCCGCTGCACAGTTTTGGTCCCAGTATGCACTGGGAGCATAACACAGAATGCAACGTGGAGCAGGCACTTCCGGATAGCTCCCTAATGGGGATGCACATTACGTTAAAGCCACTTGAAAGTCAAAAGGGGGAAAAACACACACATAAGGAATGCAGGGTAGCAATCTGTTACAAAATAAGATGACTTCATAATGTATAAGAAATTGTCAGACTCACAGGACTTGTGCTTCTCAGTTCGGTGTAACCCCTTCAGTGTGACCGCTTTCCATGAAGGTGCACTCTTTCTCTGGGGTTAGGCACTTGAGCCCTTCTACCTACTGGGATTGTATCTCTGGACCTTTTGTGGACCTGTCTCTTGCCATGGACCCCCCTCAGGGAGTCGACTTTCTTTGGACCCCCACCACATACCCAGAGGGAAGAATGCAACCCTCAACTATAGAACAGCTTATGTCTCAGCCAGCATAAAGTAGAAGGTTTTATTGAGCATCTGAATTGGCATAGGAGGCTCTCAGGGCCCTCAGGCCTTTCTTCCCTTAGCACCATATATCTAGGTCTCTCTTGGATCCAGGTGCATTCTGGCTGCTGTGTTTCTCCCCAGTCCACCACCCTTTTCTTTCCAGTAAATCACGGAATCATAGGATTGGAAGAGACCTCAGGAAGTTGTTGAGTCCAGCCCCCTGTTAAAACCAGAATTAATCCCAACCAGATCATCCCAGCCTGGGCTTTTTGAAGCTGACACTTAAAAACCTCTAGGAAGAGAGATTCTACCACCTGCCCAGATAACCCATTCAAGTACTTCACCTCCCTTCTAAAGACAGTTTTTCCTAATATCTAATCTAGTCCTCCCCCACTGCAACTTGAGACCATTGCTTGTTGTGGGTTATCTGTCACCACTGAGAACAGCTCCTCTCTAACCTCTTTGCAACTCCCTATCGGCTAGTTGAATACTGCTGTTAAATCCCCCCTCATTCTTCTCTTCTGCAGACTAAATAAGCCAAAATCCCTCAGCCTCTCCTAGTAAGTTATGTGTTCCAGCCTCCTATATATTTGTTGCCCTCTGCTGGATTGTCTCCAATGTATCCATATCCTTTCTGTTATGGGAGGCCCAGAATTGGGCACAGTACTCCAGATGTGGCCTCACAGTGCTGAATAAAGGGGAATAATCACTTCTTTAGATCTACTGGCAATGCTCCTACTAATGCTTTCCAATATGTCATTAGCCTTCTTGGCTACAAGGGCACACTGTTGACTCATATCCAGCTTTTCATCCACTGTTATCCCCAGGTCATTTTCTGCTGAACTGCTGTTTAGCCAGTCGGTCCCCAACCTGTAGCAGTTCTTGAGATTCTCCCATCACAAGTGCAGGACTCTGCACTTTGTTGAACCTCATCAGATTTCTTTTGGCCCAATCCTTCAATTTGTCTTGGTCACTCTGGACCCTATCCCTGCCCTCCAATGTATCTAGCTCTCCCTGTAGCTTAGTATCATCGGCAAGCTTGTTGAGGCTACAATCCATCCCCTCATCTTGGTAATTAATAACAATGAACAAAACCAGCCCCAGATCTGACCTTTAGGACACTCCACTTGAAATCGACTGCCAACCTGACATCAAGCCATTGATCGCTACCTGTTGAGCCTGATTATCCTAGATCATCCTTCCTCAAATCCCTTCTCCATTCTTTGTCTTCAGTTCCAAGTAAGCAGACTGCCTGGGCCTCCTGTCTTCCATCCTTTGTTCACTATTGGGTGGTCAGGACTCTGGGGTCCTCTTTCCTCAGCTCATTGTCCTCCCACTGGCCAAAGCCCATTGACTTCCAAGCTGGAGGGTCTCCTGGTCACTAGATCACAAATTGATGGAGTACTCCATCTCCAGGCTTTTGTCCAGGGTCCCAGCTGCTAGGCAACAAGAATCCCTGTCTTCCACTACTGTGGTCACTTGGCAACAGCAAATTTCCTCTTCCACCACCATGTTAAACACCTGGCACTCAAGGAAACTCTCTCTCTCTTACACTCAATCTCCATGCAAAACGCTAATCCCCCCCCATTTAGTCACTCATGTCCCATTACTGATTGTAATATGTTAAGATTTATTTAACTCTGATGCTTAACTGTGCTTTAAGGATTGCTGTTAAATAAGTGTTAAAAACAAAATTTAAGGCCTGATTAAAAATGTCCTCCATTTTCAGTGACTAATCTTGCAGCCTCCTACATCCTCTTTTCTACACAAAATTATGGAATCTCCCCAGTTCCAGCCATCAGCGGCAAGCTGCGAATGTCAGTAAACTGATGCAAAATGTTAGTGTAGACATTTAAGGCTACTATTTGTAGGATTGGCGCTTACTCCATGGCTTACAGTGTGCTGTATACCCCGTCTACATCAGTGGTTTATCACCAGTGCAGCTTCATCTATTTAAGTCAATGGCACTAATCGTGCTTAAAATTTAAGCATGTTCTTGAGTGGTTATTTAGATTGGTGCCAGAATGTTCTGCCCTTTGCAGGATCAAGCCCTTAATTGCTAGTTTTAGGCATATAGTTCATTCATTAGAATTTGATACAGTTCTCTTTGTAGTTAGTACAGAACAACCCTGGTTAGACGTTCAGATTTTAAAGTTAAAATTTTAAGTTGTTAGTGAAGACACGACATTTGTAGTAAAGCAGTTAATTTTACCTTGTGTTTTTAATTTAATTTGTTTTTAAAGTCTCTCGCTGTAAATAATTGAACAGAGAGCAAGCCTGGAAAATTTCACTCACTGAAGTAAATGTTTCAAAAAATTCAAGAGTTAGAAGACAAGACATCATAATGGAATACAAGGATTGTCAAGTGGTTAGGGTATGAGTTCAATTGCATGATCTGCCACAGACTTCCTAGGTGATTGTGGCCAAGTGTGACCTTGAGCTTTTCTCTGTCTCAGTTCTGTAGAATGGAGGTAACAATACTCAGAGGGGTGAGGATAAATGCATTAAAGTTTGAGGAGTCAAGCTACTTTGGCGAGAACTTATAAGTACCAAAGATAGAACTCTAACAGAGTCTGGAATTTTTTATTAGAGAATGTACAAAACTGGATGCATTAATAATGAAATGAGAACCATATTTTTCTGATTTCTGTTTTCAGATTGGCACCTTTAATATTGTACTTGGTTGGGGGCTTAGCTATTTGTATTTAATGTTGTCATCACTTTGAAGAGTTATATGGGTGAGGTAATAATATAAAATTAGTAATCTAGCATTGAAAATAATTTTTGAATGTATGTACAGTGAGTATATCAATATACATGAATAGTGTATTGATTTGTCTTTGTCCATCAGTTTGTTTGTTTGTAATCATGTTTATAAGCAGAATGAAGAAGAGGATTTCTGTGTAGTCTGTTTTAGTCTGTTTACAAGGGAAGAAAAGTTCTATTTTTTTAACTAAAACACAAAATAAATCTGTTAGAATGAATCACATCTGGTTGGCGGATTTCCTTCATGGAGAAACTCCAAATTCAATGTGAAGACTAGTGTAAGCATTATGGTTTTCAGGATTTTGACTGGAATTCGAAGTATTGTGTTTAGGAGCAGTGGGCAAATCAGTTGTCTCAAAGGTATTTGTTCAAGTCCTAATTTTGGAAGTTTTTTTCTGTGTTCTAATTTTAAAATATATTTCATACTTTACTTTGTACCTTGGGATTTCAAAATGCTCTTGCTTAAATAGTAGAAGTACACACAAAACATCCTTTGGAGTGCCTCAGAACAGAAGGTTCTCATCTGAAAGAGGTTGCCAAGTTAGTTGAGATCATCTCATCTATCAAAATGTTACTTATTAAGAATGGAATTTCAAATTTTGATAACTATATTTCCAGTACTTAATATATATGAACAATTATATTTTTTAAGTTTTTACATATATAAAATACTATTGTCTCTTTATTTCTTATATAGCGATGGTTTAGAAAAGTATTAGGATGTGAAAGAGGTGTCTTGGGTGAGGTAAAGAAAAAAAATTGCATGCCCAATAAAAGGCATTTGAAAGACAAGCAATTTTGAGCTATCAAACTTTTACAAATCCCTTATTTTGCACTTACATTAAATGCTAAATCACAAACTGCAAATAACATGATTTATATGTAGTTTGCTCATGTAAAATGATGCAGGTTTATAAAAATCCAACATTGCAGAACATTTAAATCCCTATAGGTTTAGCATTATATTCTGGGCTCATTTTTTAATCTTTTTTTTCCCCTCTCCCTTGCCTCATGCAAATCTTTTTTTATATACAGTAAAACTCCAATAGTCCGACATCCAATAGTCCGGCACTCCTGATAGTCCAGCATCAAAATGGCAAGAGCCTAGTGAGTGAGTTTCAGCAAAAAATAAGTCACAAGGTAACAGCGGCAGCAGCTGAACTGAGCAAAAATGGTAAAAAAGGCTTAAAAACCTAAAACATTACAGTATACTGTATACAGTATGTACAATAAAAAGGGTTCAGAACACTTTGTATACAGTATATATGTAACCAGTTTATAGTACCTCCTGATAGTCTGTCATATCTGATAAACCAGCACCACCTAGGTCCCATAGGTTCCGGATTATTGGAAGTCTGCTGTACCTGCTTCTTTGGGATGCCTCTAGTCCCAATCAAATTTAATTTTAATGCCTTTAATTTTAAATACTAAAGATTTTCCCCACTTGCTAAATTGATCCAAACTATGCCTGTTCTGGGTTTTGCAGTACTATTCGTTTTGTATGTCTAGCTTAAATGGTAGTATCTTGTGATAGTCCTGCTTCATTATTTGAGTCTTTTACGGTGCTGGGCACAAACATCTAATTACTAGAAGATTTACCTGGTGTTGCTTAGGTCCTTAACTCAATTTTTGTTTTTTTGGAAAATAAAATGGAGCTGGGGTTTGGGGATGTTCAGCATGAAGTCTGCCCTTGGGAGAGAGGAATACCCCATGCCTCGCTGTCCACAGCAGCTTGGGGCTAAGTGAGAAGTGCCTCTCCATGATTGCTGTAGCTCCAGCATGCACAGCCGGAGGAGTGATCATGTCTCTCAGCTGGGGAAGATCTAGGTTTGCCTGCTTCCTGTGTTCCCCAGTAGAGTGACGAAACTGTGGGCTTTCCCCTCACTCCCCAATAGGAACAGCCATGTTCACATATGAATGGGGGGTGGGAGCGGGGAAGAGGGGGGAGAAATACAGCCATGCTCTCCCTAAAGGGCATCTGGGTGGTGGGAGGCTCAGGGCTAGGCAGTTCCAGATGGGGGGAAGGGTACCTCCAGTCAGCCCCTGATGATTCTCACTCTTTTTTGTATGGTTTTATGAGAAGCAATCACATTCCAGTCTCATCCAATGTTCCTTGTGAGGTAAAATGAGGGCCTGTCCTACTGCAATCCTGACCTTCTACACCTGGCACAACCAAACCTGAACCTTGCTTTTTTAAGTCATGAGAAGAGGAAATGGCATACCAAATTTAGTGGTCTTCATTCTTACTATTTAGGAGGAGTTCTTGAACAGACAGTCAGTGTTTAATCCTGCAATCAAGGCAGGCAGAAGAGCCAGATAGGGCAGTACAGGACGAGGAAGAGAACTGGCAGCATGTAAGTTCTAGAAGGAAAAAAAGGCCAGCAGAGGAATCCCACATTGCTACAGAGGTAAGTAATCGCTTTCAGGCTCTCTCCACAGGCTCTGCGATGGTGAATGTTTTGGAAGGGACCTCACAAAGAAGAAATCAGAAGGGAACCACTTCTACTGGAAGGCATGGGATGCATAGTCTTAGAGATGGGGGTTCCATGACCACCACCCCCAAAAGAAGGCGGTGGGTGGTGGTGGTCCGGGAACTCCCTCTTAAGAGGGACTGAGCCATCCATCTGCCGTCCGGACCTGGAATCTCGAGAGGTGTGCTGCTTACCGGGAGCTCGAATTCAGGATGTTACTGAGAGGCTTACAAAACTGATGAAACCTTCGGATCGCTACTCCTTCCTGCTTCTCCGTGTGGGAACTAATGATACAGCCAAGAATGACCTTCAGCGGGTTACTGCGGATTACGTAGAGTTGGGAAGAAGGATCAAAGAATTCAGAGCGCAAGTTGCATTCTCATCCATTCTCCCTGTGGAAGGGAAAGGACTGGGTAGGTATCATCAAATTGAAGAAGTAAATGCGTGGTTGCGCAGGTGTTGTCAGAGAGAGGGCTTTAGTTTCTTCAACCATGGGACTCGTTCCAGGCACAAGGATTGTTAGGAAGAGATGGGATCCACCTAACAAAGAGAGGAAGAAGCATCTTTGTGGGCAGGCTTGCAAATCTAGTAAGTAGGGCTTTAAACTAGGTTCGTTGGGGGACAGTGACCAAAACACCGAGGGGAGTGGGGAAGTCGGATACCAGGAAGAAATGCAAAGAGGAACGAGCAACAAAGGAGGATCCCTGATTCGAATAGAGAGGGTACGGCGATCAACTGGTTACCTAAGGTATTTGTACATCAATGCGAGAAGCCTGGATAACAAACAGGAAGAATTGGAGGCCCTGGCCCAGTCCAAGAACTACGATTTGATTTGGATACCAGAGACTTGGTAGGATGATTCGCATGACTGGAGCACTGTCATCGAAGGGTATAGACTGTTCAGGAAGAACAGGCAGGAGAGAAAAGGAGGAGGAGTTGCACGGTATGTAAGAGAGCACTATGATTGCTCAGAACTCCAGTATATAGAGGGAGAAAAGCCTGTTGAGAGTCTATGGGTCAATTTTAGAGGTGTAAGCAACAGGGGTGATGATATGGTTGGTGTCTGTTATAGACCACTGGATCAGGTGGATGAGGTAGATGAGGCCTTCTTTGGACAACTGAGAGACGTTTCCAGATTACAGGCCCTGGTTCTCATGGGGGACTTTAATCACCTTGAAATCTCTTGGGAAACCAATACGGCAGTACACATACAATCCAGGAAGTTTTTGGAGAATGTTGGGGATAGCTTCTTGGTACAAATGCTGAAGGATCCGACCAGGGCCATGTGCAGCTTGACGTGCTGCTCACAAACAGGGAGGAACTCATAGGGGAAGTAGAGGTGGGTGACAGCCTCGTAAGCAGTGATCATGAGATGGTAGATTTCAGGATCCTGACCAAAAGAAAAAAAGAGAGTAGTAAAATACACACTTTGGACTTCAGAAAAGCAGACATCGACTCACTCAGAGACCTGATGGGCAGAATCCCCTGGGATGCTTACATGAAGGGGAAAGGAGCCCAGGAGAGCTGGCAGTATTTTAAAGAAGCTTTATTGAAGGCACAGAAAGAAACCATTCCAATGCGTAGCAAGAGAAGCAAACATGATAAGAGACCGTATTGGCTTACCGGTGAAATCCTTGGTGAACTTGGCATGTTAGCAAGAAGAAGGTGGTCAGAGAAGGTGTGGGGCCCCTGCTGGATGAGGGTGGTAACCTAGTGACAGAAGGTGTGGGGAAAGCTGAAGTATTTAATGCTTTCTTTGCCTCTGTCTTGACGGACAAGGTCAGCTAAGAGATGCAATATGGTACAAAGGTGGACAGCCCTTAGTGGGGAAAGAACAGGTTAGGAACTATTTTTAAAAGCCCAGACTTAATAGATCCGAGGGTACTAAGGGAGTTGGCAAATGTCATTGAGGAGCCTTTGGCCATTATCTTTGAAAAGTCGTGGAGATCGGGAGAGATCCCAGATGACTGGAAAAAGGCAAATGTAGTGCCCGTCTTTAAGAAAGGGAAGGATGATGATCCAGGGAACTATAGGCTGGTCAGTCTTACCTCAATCCCTGGAAAAATCATGGAGGGGATCCTCAAGGAATCCATTCTGAAGCACTTGGAAGAGGGGAAGGTGATCAAGAATAGTCAGCATAGATTCATGAAGGGCAAGTCGTGCCTGACCAATCTGGTTAGCTTCTATGATGAGGTAACTGGCTCTGTGGATATGAGGAAGTCAGTGGATGTGATATACCTTGACTTTAGCAAGGCTTTTGATATGGTCTCCCACAATATTCTTGCCAGCAAGTTAAGGGAATGTGGATTGGATAAATGGACGGTAAGATGGATAGAAAACTGGCTGGAAGGTCGGGCCCAGTGGGTAGTGATCAACAGCTCGATGTCAGGAGGACAGTGGGTTTCTAGCGGAGTGCCCCAAGGTTCAGTACTGGGACCTATTTTGTTCAACATCTTTATTAATGACCTGGATGAGGGGATGGATTGCACCAAGTTTGCGAGTGACACTGAGCTAGAGGGAGAGATATATATGCTGAAGGGCAGGAACAGAGTCCAGAGTAACTTAGACAAATTGGAGGATTGGGCCACAAGAAATCTGATGAGGTTCAACAAGGACAAGTGTAGAGTCCTGAATTTGGGACGGAAGAATCCCAAGCATTGTTACAGGCTGGGGACCAACCAGCTAAGTAGCAGTTCTGCAGAAAAGGACCTGGGGATTATAGTGGATGAGAAGCTGGATATGAGTCAACAGTGTGCCCTTGTAGCCAAGAAGGCTAATGGCATATTAGGTTGCATTAAGAGGAGCATTGCAAGTAAATCCAGAGATGTGATTATTCCTGTTTATTCGGCTCTGGTGAGGCCACATCTGAAGTATTGTGTCCAGTTCTGGGCCCCCAAATATAGGAAGGATGTGGCTGCTTTGGAGAGGGTCCAGTGGAGGGTGACCAAAATGATTAGAGGGCTGGAACATATGACCTACGAGGAGAGGCTGAGGGTTTTGAGTTTTAGTCTCCAGAGGAGAAGAGTGAGGGGAGATTTGATAGCAGCCTTTAACTTCCTGAAGGGAGGTTCCAAAGAGGATGGAGAAAGGCTGTTCACAGTAGTGAGGGATGTCAGAACAAGAAACAATAGTCTCAAGTTGTGGTGGGAGAGGTCCAGGTTGGATGTTAGAAAAAACTATTTCACTAGAAGGGTGGTGAAGCATTGAATGCATTACCTAGTGGAGTCTCCATCCATAGAGGTGTTTAAGACTTGGCTTGATAAAGCCCTGGCTGGGTTGATTTAATTGGGATTGGTCCTGACTTTGGCAGGTGACTGGACTTGATTGCCTTCTGAGTTCTCTTCCAGCGCTATGGTTCTATGATTCTATGACACAGACTCATGCCCAGACACATACACATAAATATATAGCATATGAGTTTTGGTCATCATGTAGTGATATTAGAGTCAAATTGACACATAAAAACTTCTTGGCTGAATTTATTTGTATTTAGATTACAATAATTTACATCTTATGGGTTTATAATCACAACACTGACTTCTTTTGTAATACTTTTGCTACCTTTTATTAGACCGACTTCTATTGTGAGAGAGATAATATTTAGAGCTTACACAGAGCTTTTCTTCAGTTTTGCAAGTGTACTCAGTGTAAGAGATAAATACAAAGTAGAAGTATTTAAGATCTATTTCAAGGTAAAATGGCTCACTGACATGTCTTTCAGTCATAGAGAAAGAGAAAGAGGGGTTGGTTTATAGATTGTTGTAATAAGGTATAAATCCAATGTCTGTGTTCAGTTCATAATTTGTACTTCCTAGGAAAGTTATAGATTTTACTCGTGTTACCGAGGATTTTCACAACACACAGCAATGGTAATTTAATTATTTCACTGCAGGCGAAGTCAGGAATAAATCAATGGGAACACACTTCTCCAGGTGATGAAAGATTAATACAAGTAATCATGGTGCTACCTAAAACTATGAGTTATTATATTTAAGCAAAAATAGAAACAAGCAATAGACTCATAATTTTTTGACAGTTCAGCAATGGTCAGCTGCTACCTCTTCCCCCTCCCTCCCAGGGTGTGAAATTTCAGGAAAATATATATCTTGGTTTGGCTTCAGGGGACTGCTCCCAAATACATTAACTTTTACAAAACACATAAATCATAGTGACCCACTACTGGGTCATCACTTTTCTCTTAACTTCAATAAAAGACATATCAACAAACAGTCCTAACTGTCTTAGTCATGATAAGCTTATACATGAAAGTTGCCCAAAACTCAGGGTTCCCATCCACTTATTTTCTTTCAGTCTGAGGCCAGGTGTGTGCTAATGGGGAAGGTCAAATCAAGATATGCAACTCTAGCTACGTTAATTATGTAGCTGGAGTTGACATTCCCCGCTATCCCTAAATCAGGAGGCTGATGGGAGCAAATGCTCCCATTGGCTTCCATTACTCCTCACAGGAGGAGTACCAGCCACCCAACAGGGGCACCCTCTGAGTTCAATTTAGCGGGTTTTTGTTAGAACAGCTAAATCAAACTTCAGAAGATCAATCACTGCAGCACCAGTCTTCCCCGGAGTGAAGACATGGCCTCAAATTCTTTAGTCTTTTTCACCATTCTTCCCATTCAGATTACCAGAGACTGGAAGCCTGCAAGTGTTCTTGACTTTGCCTTCAGAATTTCTACTTATTCCCTTAATTAGGTGGTGGTCTATTTTATTATGTTATCTGAATGCACATAATATGTTGCAGTTTGATGAAAAGCTGGGATACGAGTACCCTTCAAATCCAGGGAAATACTCTCAAGCTCATCTTTTGAAAGTGATGTGTACATTTCTTTGGAGAATTATGAGTGAATAGTCATATATAAAGTGATTGCTTTGTGAAGTGTTTCCCCATAGGTTATATGATTTTGTTTTTATCATTTTCTGCGTAAATTCATTTTAGAGCATAGTGATTATCTGGCTTTACCTAATACCTGTGGATGAACACTTTTCACAACATGATACTGTACATCTGACTTCTCAACCTGAAAGGAAACTTGCACAACACCTCCAAAACATGGAATATAAATTCCTAACTTTTCTACACACTAAAAACGATAGACTGAATAGAGACTCTGGATTTATAGCTTATTGCAACAATCTACAACCCACAAACAGCCCCCCTTCTGCACCCCCTTCACAGTCCCCACCTCTTCCCCCCCCTCCTCTGTCAAGGCTGCTCCTTACTTGGTCACTTCAAGTGTTGAAGGTGAGGGCCTACAAGAGACCTTAAAAATACTCTGCCCCTGGTACCTTCCCTTGCAACAAACCCCGTTGCCAGCTTTGTCCACATATTCATTCTGCTGATACCATTATTGGACCTAACCAAGTGAGTTATAAGATCAAGAACACATATTCCTGCGCATCCAGAAATATAATCTACGCTATCATGTGCCGAAAGTGTCCGTCTGCTATGTACATTGGACAAACATCTCAGACACTTCGCCAAAGGATTAATGCCCACAAAACAGATATTAGACAAGATCACAAAGAGAAAACAGTTTCTTGCCACTTTAACCAGAAAGGACACTCTCTAAATGACTTAGCCACCTGCATTCTGCTACAAAGACCTTTTACATCTGCACTTGAAAGGGAATCCTCTGAACTGTCATTCATGTTAAAATTCGACACTTACCGACAAGGACTTAACAAGTCTTTGAACTTTCTCACCCATTATCAAGACAGTTTCCCCAATTATCACCTGTAATACCATTAACTCACAAACATCCCACTCTCCCTACCTTTAATATCAGCAATTCACAGACACTTACCTTCCTTCCTCCCCCTTCCCACCCCCCCGCATCCTCCTTCTGTTCTGCAATGTGATTTGTCCTTTTCATATTTGTTCATTTTTTTTAAATTGTATCCTTTGGTATATATGGTTGTGACTACTTTCTTCCACTATTTGATCTGAGGAAGTGGGTCTGGCCCACGAAAGCTCATCATCTAATAAACCATCTTGTTAGTCTTTAAAGTGCTACATTGTCCTGCATTTTGCTTCTAGAGGCTTCTGTTTTAAAACTCCCCAGGGTCACAGATTCCCTGACTTTGGGAGGTATGCTGAACCCAGTTCTTCTTGAACCCAGAAGAAAATTGCTTGGAAATGTCTTCCAGTAGGGTATCCCAAGCTTTTTTTTTTTTACTATAAGAGAGCTTGGGGGAAAAAAAGAAAACCAACTGTAATCTCTGATAGCTGACCTCTCACTCTTAGGCATGCAGGCACAGACCTCCTATTATCTTTCAGGACACAAGAATCAGATCATAGTCTTAAAAAAGGTGATTAGATGAACCTCCAAACTCCCCCCACTTGATAAAGCATGGTTGGGTTGCTAGGTGTTCTAGAGCAGCAGTTCTCAAACTTTTGGGGCTCCGGAGCCCTTTACGTGTGTTTAAAATTTATGCGGAGCCCCAGCGGTCCACTGATTGTATGTGTTGTACCTATCAATGTTTCCAGTTCATCAACCTTGTGGGGCCCCTGGAGATGTCTCGCGGAACCCTGGGGCTCTGCGGAGCACAGTTTGAGAAACACTGTTCTAGAGCAAGTGAAGAAAAAAAACC
Organism: Pelodiscus sinensis; assembly: GCF_049634645.1. Classification (NCBI taxonomy): domain Eukaryota; kingdom Metazoa; phylum Chordata; order Testudines; family Trionychidae; genus Pelodiscus; species Pelodiscus sinensis. The sequence continues at coordinate 105,617,071 of NC_134714.1, forward strand.
AGATCAAAGCACAGAGAATTGCTTTCCTGGGATTCAGCTTTAGTTACAATGGCAGGACAGGGACATGGACCTAGCACAGAGGAATCTAACCAAGGAAGAAAACAAAGAAAATATCCTATTCGTGTCTAGCCCAAAAAAACCATTCCCTGTCTCCTTGTATTTGTTGCTTCAAGATTTTTTTTGTTCTAGACATGGTTATTGCTGTAAATTTAATTTCTGCCTCCCAGGCTCATTCCATCTATGACAGCCCCTATTGCTTCTCACACAGAAAAGAGACTGAAGCAGGCATCCTGTTTTTCAGTTCTTATCTTAACACTTTCTTCCCATTGGTTCTCCTGGCTCCCTGACAACACTTTCTTGATTTTCTCTGAGTTTAACCCTTTACAGGCAGTGCTCTCTTTCAATTCATCACACCCTCCATGACTGAAGATGTGTTAACTCTCCTCTTCACCTTGAATGGAACCTTGAAATGTGTCTTGACTACTTACGCTAATACAGCCTGCAGGTCAAATCTGGTTTGCCAAGCTGCCAGATCCGTCCTGCGGATGTAGTGGGGAGCGTCAGCAGCCTCCCTGCCTGCGTCCTAGACCCTTCACGTTGTTCAGAAAAGCGACTGCTAGGTTGTTTGTTTTTTCAAGAGCTATGAGCCTGCGGGGGAGGGTAGGGGATAGGTTTCAAATGCTGCCCCTGTGCCATGCACACTCCCATTGGCCAGTTTCTGGCCAATGTGAGCTGCCTATTTGAAGCACGGGCAGTGCACGAAACACCCCTTCCTCATTCCCCTGAGGCTTGTGATTATTCATACACACACGCATGGCCCCGGCATCCTATACAGGGGTGGGAAAGGCAGGGAGCCTACTTGAGAAACATGCTAGGCTTGTGGCTGGGAGTTGCCCAGGTAAGTTCCCAGCCTGCCTCTGGCACCCCAACTCTCTGCCCCCTTACCACACACAACCCAAACCCTCTGTCCCCTCTCCCCATACTCCAGTCCCCTGCACCAGGTCACAATCCCCTCCTGCCTAAGGTCACAATGCAAATACCTGCTCCATGGTCCTTTGCCTGAGGCTACAATGGTCCCCTTTCCCCCAAACTCCCTCCCAGATCTTGCACTTCTTTCTATGCCCCAATCCCTTGCCCCAAGCTGCCTTCTGTACCCAACCTCCATCCCAGACCCCACACCTTCTCCATTAATATTGTGGAGGAATGTACCCCTTGACCACTTTCCAAATTCTTGGAGAGGCGCCTCATAAAAAATTATTGCCCACCCCTGTGCTAAACAATTTGTTCCACCATGAATGGAGCTGTGATATATATTCTCTCTCTCTCTCTCTTCGTCCTTAGCTCCTATGGGAGCATAGGCCATCACCAGTTTCCTTCCAAGCCTCTGTCTTGTGCCATCTTTTTAAATTCTCTCCAGCTTTTGACTGTTTTCCTCACATTCACATCCAGGTCTCTTCTCCAACTATTCTTTGGCCTTCCTCTTCCCCTTTTTCCCTGTGGGATTGTCTGGTAATGCTGGATGGTGGCTTCCTCAGTACATGGCCAATTCATTGCCATCTTCTCAAAATCTCTTGCTCTACTGGGCATTGCCCTGCTCTTTCCCATAAAATAATGGGAATTCCTATAAAATAATTCCTGTAAAATAATGTTTGTAACCTCGTCAGACCGCTTCAGGCCAATGATCTTACACAAGCATTTATTAATAAAAGTCTGCAATCTTTTGATGTTTGTCCTTGTTGTTCGCCATGATTCCGAGCCATATAGAAGTACTGATTTTACATTTGAGCTGAAGATCCTTATTTTGGTCTGTCGTTTGATCTCTCTTGAATTCCATATGTTCCTCAAAATAATAAAAGAACCTCTTGCCTTCTGTATTCTGGTCTTAATATCTTCATCAGTACCTCCCACTTTACTTACCTTCACTTATTTAAGTAGTATTGTATCAACTTCCTCCAGTGTCGTTCCTTTCAGGTCAATTGAGCTGCTGTTATTTGCTGCATTCACTTTCATGATCTTGGTCTTCCCCTCGTGGATCTTCAGTCCCATCAGCTATGAAATCTTGTCCAGCTTCACTGTTTTATTTTGCATTTGAAATTGATTATGTGACAGAAGAGCTAGTTCATCTGCAAAATCAAGGTCTTCTAGATGTTTAAACAGGGTCCACTGGATTCCATTCCTCTCATTAGCTGTTGTTTCTCTCATGATCCAATCAACAGCCAGAAAAAAGAGGAAGAGGGATAGCAGGCAACCTTGCCAAACACCAGACTTTATTCTGAAGGGTTCTGTAAGTTGACCCTCATGCAAGACCATATAGCTCATACCTTCATAGGACTTTTTTATGAGAATTATGAGCTTCTGAGGGATCCGATAGTGCTGTAATAATTTCCACAATGTTTCCCCATCCAAGCTGTCGAACGCTTTTTTCATAGTCCACAAAGTTGATATGCAAAGAAACATTTCATTCTAAACATTGTTCAATAATTATGCACAATGTGACTATCTGATCTATACAGGATCTATTTTGACGAAAGCCTCCTTGTTCATCTCTTAGCTTGGGAATCTATGGTTTTCTTGAGTCTTTCTAGAATTACCCTGTTTAATACTTTGCCTGGGACTGACAAAAACATGATCCTTCTATAATTCATGCATTCGTGTGAGTCACCTTTCTTTGGAAATTTTACTAAATATCCTTCCCTCCAGTCTCTCCGTAATTCTTCTTTTTCCCAAATGTTACCAAAAAAACGGTGGCGTATACCTGTTGATTTATCTATGTCCACCTTTATAGCTTCTGCCGGTATTCCATCAGGACCTGCAACTTTCCCACTTCTAAAAAATCGAATTGCTTCCTTTATCTCTTCTTTACTAGGCTTGCTATAGTTGACCAAGAGGTTGTCTTCAGGTGTCTGGATTTCTGGAGATCATCTGGAACTAGTCTGTTTAGAAGTTCACTAAAATGTTCTACCCATCTTTCCATCTGGTTTTCTACATTTGTAATCTTTCTCCCCATTTTATCCTTGATGGGTCGGTTATGTTGTAAATATTTTCCTGAGAGTTTTTTGGTTGAATCATACAGACCTTTCATATTTCCTGTAACTGCTGCTTCCTCAGCTTCATTTGACAAGTTGTCAATGTAACTTTTCTCATCTGCTCTAATGCTCTTCTTAACCCCCTTGTTTGCATTTCTATAGTTCTCTTGTGCTATAATTTTGGCAGCTCTGGTTTTACTATTATATAAACATACTTTCTTCTCTCTCCTCTCTTCGATCCTCCTAAGTATTTCCACTGATATCCACTCTCTGTGCTGACGTTCCTTTTTGCCTAAGACTTCTTCACATGTACTGGTCCAGGCATTTTTTCTTTGTTGCCACTGGCTGTCAATGCTTAAAATTTTTATCTAGATGTTCCAGTGCTTGATATTTATTGCTAAACATGATGCAGAACATTTTTCTTTCTTTCCTGGTCTTTTAAAAATCCTATATTATAATGTGGTCTATAGGTTTGTATTGTCCTGTTCTTTCGTAATTTTAGATTCAGTTTGGCCATCAGTAGATGGTGATCTGAGGTCATACCAGCTCCCCTGTATACTTTAACATCCTGTAAGGATCGTCTAAATCAATTAATGCAGAAGTGGTCGATCTGATTCTGTGTTTGATGATCAGGGGATATGCATGTTGATTTATAGATGTGCTTGTGTGGGGAAAAAAAACTTCTCCCTATAATAAGGTTAACTGCACAAAAGTTAGCAAACATTTCCCCATTTTCATTCATAATTCCTAGCCCATGCTTCCCAATAGTCTCTTTATATCCTGTGTTGTCATCTCCTACTTTGGCATTAAAATCGCCCATGACTACAATGACATATCTTGGTTTTGTCTTGTAAAGCACATGCTGTAGTGTGTTATAAAATTCTTCTTTTATTGATTCATCTTTATCATTTGTCGGTGCATAACACTGAATGACATGCATATTAATTTTCCTGTTTATGGTCCTGAATGTTGCAAGGATACTTCTTGGCCCTGCAGATTCCCATGCTATAAGAGCTTTATGTGTATCTGGTGACAGCAAGAGTGCAATCCCCGCTGTATGTGCTGCATTTTCCTCTTCATAGCCTGAGTAGAGCACTGTTTCCCCTGATGAAACTTGTACCTTACCTGACTGTACCCATCTTGTCTCACTAATTCCCATGATGTTTAGCTTGTACTTGTTCATTTTTCTTACTACCCGGGCTGTCTTACCTACCTCCCACATTGTTCGCACATTCCAGGTGCCTATTCTGGAAATTTTTCTTGCTGAAAGAAGGGGAATCGGCAGTTCGGTATCCTTTTGGATTTGGCTACCCTGTGTCATAATCCCTCTTGGAGGCTGGCTTGTTATTCACGTTGAAATTGTTGATGTTTTTATAGCATATGTTAATTTTTACAGGATGGGGTTGCTAGTCCCATGCCAAACCTTCTTTAGTCGCCTCTTATGATATGCTTGGAAGGGTACAGAGGTCCTATTCTTACTTCCCCATGGGGCCTCAGGAATCTCATGGGGTGTATATATATTATCACAGACCTGAAAAAGAGCTCTGTGGAAGACTGAAAGCTTGTTTATCTCACCAATAGGAATTGGTCTAATAAAAGATATTATCTCCCCCACCTTGTTTCTCTTTAAATAGTTACTGGCATTTGTTCCAGACCTCAGCATCTTTGGTTGCAACAAGAACTCACTGAGTTGTCATCAGCTTGTTGACTGGGAATTTAAATGCTTAGTTCAAGTGGAACTTTTACTACTAGTCCTAAGTGTTTAAAAGACAGATTTAAAGAGATTTGTTTGTTACATGTGATTGTTATTAAAGAATTGATGGCCTTTCTTTGGAGTACTCCATCCGCATTATGCTCAGTCACTAGACTTGAAACTGTAAGATCTCTCTCTGAATAGCCAAGCCAGTTTAATGACCTTGGATTCAATTATTTCTTTACTCTGTAGATTTGCTATGTGAAGATGTGTTAGTGCTTCATTCTTCTCCACTTGCACTGCTGAATTGCTCCTGAGTGAACATCATAGGTCTCTCTCAAGGTGGAAAAGGGGATGTGGTGGCTAGAAAAGAAAGGGAGATACAAAAACATAAAGACTCAGAGTCCCCAGCTGACCCTGGGTTCCATACAGTTCTGCTGCTTTGAAATGCAGCGGGGAGCGCAGAGTCAGGCTCCATGCAGCATTTCAAAGCATCAGTGCCCCATGGAGCCCTGGGTCTGGCACCAGGCTCCATGTGGTGGTGCTGCTATTTAGAAACACCACCACTGCTTGCCCCCCCCCCCCCCCCCCCCGCTGCCTCTTTCTGATATAGGCAGCAGGGATAGGGGGGAAGCAACTAGTTGACTAGTTGTTCACATTCCTAGTCTAAGTATATAGAAAGAAAAATTGAAAGGGAGGAAAGCACTAGCTTTGCTGCCTTCCCTGTTGCACAAACATCCTGTGGTTTATCAAGAAAAACCCTCACTTGTGCAGGGGGGAAGAAGTTTAAGCAAGTCTTAGGAGGCTTATTTGGTCTCTCATACAATCTCATGGGCCTTCGGCAACTTGGTGGCTCACCTCAGAAGCACTGTAATGGAAAATTTTTCTTCACTGACACGCCTTTATGCTTGGGTTATCATTTCATGTCTGTTTCTTCAAGGAAAACTGTTAAACTATTCTTCATAGAAACTATTAAACTATTCTTCATAGAAGCTATTAAATTATTAAACTATTCTTCATAGAAAATTAATATACTTTTGTAAGTGTGATTAGGACAGAAATCTGGGAGTTCCATATTTCTGCAATTCACTGTCCAGGTTACTTCACTAGTTTTCTGACTGTCAGAACTGATATTGAGCACAAATCACTGTAATGTAACAGTTTGTCTGAGGGCACCAGTGTGAATGCTAAATCAGGGTAAATTGCTTAGAACCAGAGGGTATGTCTACACTACCACCCTAGTTCGAACTAGGGTGGTAATGTAGGCATACCGCACTTGCAAATGAAGCCCGGGATTTGAATTTCCCGGGCTTCATTTGCATAAGCCGGCCAGCGCCATTTTTAAATGCCGGCTTGTTCGAACCCCGTGCCACGCGGCTACACACGGCACGGGGTTCGAACAAGCCGGCATTTAAAAATGGCGCCGGCCGGCTTATGCAAATGAAGCCCGGGAAATTCAAATCCCGGGCTTCATTTGCAAGTGCGGTATGCCTACATTACCCCGCTAGTTCGAACTAGCGGGGTAGTGTAGACATACCCAGGGCTACTTACAGCCCTAGACTGGGGTCCTCCTCTCTAGGGCACTGAACCAGTCACAAAGAGTACTTGAGTTGCCATTCTTGCAAGCAATAGGGGACACAAGCAATCCCCTTAGACATTTCAGCTTTACCTCTGCCACAACCAGCATCCTTTCACAGATGAGAGGTTATGAAAACCAATCTCACCAACTCTGAACAGGTTCTACTTATCCCAAAGGACCAGCCACAGTCCCAAGTCAATTTATACCTCAGATCTTACCCAAAAGAACATGCTGTGTCAGTCCTTTAGAAATTAAAATCTAAAGGTTTATTAACAAAAGAAAGAAAATGTTCAGAGTAGAATTGTTTAAAGTAAGCACATTACATACATCAATCACCAAGTTTTTGATGCAGGCTCTTAGTTTATTACATTTCTGCTATCTTAAAAGTATCTCATCTGTGAAAGGAGTACATCCTTTGTTAGGATGGGTCAACGATCCTTTCCGGCCCTCTATTTTTACAGCAAAGATGCTTCTGAAATGAAGAACAGGAGTGAAGACCAAAATGGAGGAATCTTGCCCATGGAGAGGGAAATCCATTGTTCTCCTATGTTATGTTATCTTCCAAAATGGAGAGAGCAAGTAACCTGTCCATGTTCTTTTTCGGCAAGGAGCCATGGTGTATCTGCTGGTTTGCAGTAGAATTCCTCAGGTGTATATTGGCAACACTTAGGGGCCATGTGAAGTAGCTATTTATTGAGTAAATGCTCTTCAAAATAGGTGGGCGACACCCGATGCTTGTCTTCCAACAGAAATCATTTAAGATACATATTCAGAGCCAATATTCATAACTTTACATACAAAAATCATACATGCATAGAATCATAGAACACTAGAACTGGAAGAGACCTCGAGAAGTCACCGAGCCAATCTCCTGCCCTCACAGCAGGACCAAGCACGGTCTAGGACCATCCTTGATAGATGTCCGTCTAACCTGCTCTTAAATATCTCTAGGGATGGAGATTCTACAACCCCCCTCTAGGCAATTTATTCCAGTGTTTAACGGTCTCTTGGTTAAGCCAAGGCGGTCTTTTGCCATACTTTCTTTGTTACACAGTGGAATAGCTTGTATTTGGGCCCTTAATAATGTCTCTTTGGAAAACTGCCAGCTCTCTTCAGTTGTTTTTCCTCTCAGTCTTGCTTCCCATGGGACCTTACCTATCAGCTCTCTGAGCTTACCAAAATCTGCCTTCCTGAAATCCACTGTCTCTAATTCGCCGTTCTCCCTTCTACCATACCTTAGAATCATGAGCTCTATGATTTCATGATCACTTTCACCCAAGCTGCCTTCCACTTTCAAATTTTCAGGCAGTTCCTCCCTATTTCTTAAAATCAAATCTAGAACAGCTTCCCCTTTAATAGTTTTTTCAACTCTTGAAATAAAAAAAATTATCTTCACTGCAGTCCAAGAACTTACTGGATAAATCTGTGCCCCACTGTGTTAGTTTTCCAACATATGTCTGGATAGTTGAAGTCCCCCATCACCACCAAATCCTGCGCTTTAGGTGATTTTGTTAGTTATTTAAAAAAAGCTTCATCCGCCTCTTCCCTCTGGGTTGGTGATCTATAGTAGACCCCCCCTAGCATGGCATCACCCTTATGATGTCATATGAGTAGCATAACCAGGATGAGCATAGAAAAAACTTTCATTAGACAGCTCTCATAGCTCACTTTGCACAGAATTTGGAGCAAATACACATCAGTAGTTACAACAACAACTATTATTTAATGCTCACATTAATGCTCCAATAATGTCACAATCAGAAGCTAGGAATTATAGAAATTTGATAAGAGAATCAAAGGGATACAAGGCGATATCTATGCCCAGAAGTATTAAGGACATTAAGAATGAGCTTTTAAAATACACTAAGAACCAAAATAATCGTAACCATGGTAATTTGGTAATTACCATTACCAATAATCCTAACAATAGAAATGGTATAATTATATACAATGGAGTGTTGAATAGATATTTATGTTTAGTGGTTGAGTGAAAGTATTTTGGAGAAGGAATTTGAATTTTGACATGAGTGTAACCTTTGCGTCAGGGATGTGCCTTGTGCTTTCACTGTGAAAATCTGTCCAAATTTGACCAGTTACAAGTCTTTAAAATTCACAATTTGCACTTGTTCGTACTAGAGCTTTGGAGTTTAATTCTCCAAAAATACCATCTGCTCTGAATATAATCCAGCTAATGGATGAGAAGACCTTTCACTGTAATTATAGCTCCCATTTCTTCCAGCCATCCAGATTAGAGGATATATAGCAGACAAGAGAGGGGAATTGAGGAGAGGTGAAAGTGGGCTGGTATAGCACACAAGTACAAATTTGTTCCTGGATTGGGCCACACATATCTGACATTTTGCCCCCCCCGCACCCTTCCCATTGAGTGTCCTATTTGTAAGGGGACTGTTACCCCTTACTAAAACTCTGTGGGAGTTTTTTGGTTTGCCAGCTTCCAGCTTCAGAAGGGGAAGGGTTCATGAGACTGACAGACCCCAGAGACAATGGAAAGCAGTCAACACTCCAGCTCAGCCTGACTGACAGGTTGTAAGCGGGGATTGTTCTGGCTCTCTCTGAGCAAACAGAGATCTGAAAGAGTAGTGCAAGCTCTGTGAAGAAGTCCTGCAGCAACAGAACCAGACACAGACAGCCCGAGCAGTGCAAGCTGTGTGCAGAAGAAGTCCTGCAAAAGGAACAGAGAGCTGAGACACTGCTAAGAGGAGTGCAAGCTGTGCTGAGGGGCAGTTTTTGCAGCAGCAGAGCCAGGCATACACAGCGCAAGGAGTGCAGACCCTGTGTTGAGCAGCAGACTGGCAATGCTCAGAGAGCCAAAAGGAACAGAGAAGCAACACAAGGAGCTGGAACTGGCCAAGCAGCACGGCCTGCAGCTGGATGTGGTGAGCACCTGGGACCAGCAAAGTGTGGGGAAAGGCTCTGGACTGGGAGAGGGGTCTGGCCACTTCGAGTTTGAGACTGTGTGGTCACTACCAGAGCTAGCGTGTCCAGCCTGTAGCCCCCCCCTGCAGCATATCCAAGGCCTTTAAGAAAGAGACTGTGGACTGTCCTTACACTCTGCAGACTGCTGTGTTGATGTCCCTGTGCTACAGAGCAGGGCTGTGTGTTCTCATTTAACCATTCTCATTTTTTTCTTATTCTTTTCTCTTTAATCAGTTGTTGTTTAATAAATTCTATTTGCTTTGAACCTTATGAAGTGATCACTGGGCCAAGAAGGCCTGCAGTGTAAAGAGAGCACCTCGGAGTGGGGACACCCTAACTCCTGCCCCTAGTGACTACAAGGTCGGGGATTAAGCCCCAGGAAACCTGGGCCCAGCCTTGTTGGGGTTTCGAGGACTCTGCTACTCAGGAGAGTGGAGGGGGAGCCCTCAGGATCAGGGAGCCGTGGGGTAAAGGAAGTGGGAGCGGGGACTCAGATCCTTTCGCTGGTTCATTTCACCGGGGTGTATAGAAGCCAGGAAAGTTCCCCACAATAGCGGGATCATTCCCCTGCTTACATATTGGTAGGATCTGGCAGTACTGCTGCGACAGTGCTTCAATGCCACAGCCGCCCAGGACAAAAAGGGGCAGTAATATTAAAGTGCTGCTGCACCCTACTGGCAGGGCTGCTTATGGAGAGGCACAGGGGGAAAGGGTAACTGCCCTGGAACCCAATGATTTATAAGTGGTTGGGGATCCCAGCTGCCATGGAAGCAGCTGGGAGCTGTGAGACCTTCAAAGTGCCACTGGAGCCCTGGGGTTACTGGATGCTGCAGCTACAGTCCTGGGGTTCCCAGCCACTGGCCATGAAGGAATGTCTGGAGACTGTCTGGGCAGAGACAGTGACTAGAAGCTCTGAGACAGCTGGGAATGGGGAACAATGAGACTTTAGACATAGGATCTAGAGCGGGAGAATAGGATGTCTGAAAAGTGGAGAATGAGACTGGGATGAGAAGCCAAGCTTGAGGGAAAAGGAAGAAGGGGTTGTCACACTACACCCTTTATTCTTCATAGAGATAGTTATGATATGAAGGTGGCATAACTAAGATGTCTTATGACATATCATTGGACAGGTTATGAGTCACTGAATATGATTATCCTATTTGTATGCATGTATCATATTTGTATCCAAAGTTATAGTTCTTCAGGGGAAAGATTTGACTGCATGAACAATGAGACCATTTTTCTCTTCCTGAAATGCTGTGCGTTGTTCACTACACACTTAACTTCTGTAACAAATGAGTCAGTCAGTCCTACAGTGGAGTGCTTTGGTTCATCTCCAGAGTAGGCCCATGTGTGCAAAGGAAGCATGAGTCCTGTGAAAAGAGTGTATTATAATGCATATGCACAGGGAAGTAAATTAAGATTGTACATGAATCCTAATTCTGGCATTTCCTAACTTTTAACACTGATTGTGTATAATTGTATTCATTTTGAGGAGATGATTTTAATATTCATGCAATATATATTAAAATTCTGGTAAAAGGCCTTGTTACAAATGTGAACATGGTCCTTAGTTGTCCTTCTGCTTAGAATCATCTTCCTCTCCCACTAACCCAAACAGGCTACGCCTTTTTCAAATTATGTATCTTCTTCAAAGCCTTTAAATAATGAATGCTGGAATGTAGAACACAACCCTGAAATGACAGCAACACCAAATATAAGTTGTGTGTTTGCCATCTGTTTTACTATTAGATCACAGAACAGAAATTGTTACAGGGTGTCTTTCGGTTGTTGAGATTTGGTGTGTGGGAGTTGCAGGCCCATTATTTGTATTTAATAAATAATAATATGGGCATTAATCTGTTCATTGTCATGATAACCTTAGTTGCATGCTCTGGCTCTATATTCTTAATATTGTCACATTTTCCAGTGGGCTATAGTGCTGCTTTGCACCATTCTACCAAAATTGCCCAAAAGTCAGATCAGCTAACTATATGAGGATCCCTCAAGCATAGGAAGACCTCCAGGTATTCTAGAGTTTCCATAACAGGTTCTGGGTTGTTTATACTAAGATTGGATGTTTTTCTGAAAGATATGCTATAGTTCAAATTATTCTGTGCAGATTCTATAACCAGTGTTGCACAAAAGGTCAGCGATCCTCAAATTATCACTAGAAGATTTACCAGGCATTGCTCAGGATCTTAAATCAATTGATTTTTGGTGGTTTTCTTTGTTTTTTGGTAGTTTTTTTAAAATAAAATAAAAATGCACATGCTTCATTTGAATAATTGCTCTGCTGTGGTTCTGGAGATGAGATATTCACTATGCAGACTGCCTTAACCTGTTAGTGTAGACAGCCATTCAAAATAAGTTATTTTGAAATAACTCCTGAAATAACTATTTTGAAATTAGCTTATTCCTCTTCACAAGCAGGAATTATTATTTCAAAATAACAGGCTTGGTAGTGTGGCTGCTCGCCTTGTTATTTTGAAATAACTCCTCATTGTAGACATGCCTTTAGGGTGAGAGGACTACCCCCGCAGCAGCTTGGGGCCAGGTGAGAAGCACGTCTTCATGGCCACTGCAAGTCCAGAGGGCACAGCAGGGAAAGGGGTGCATATCTCTCTGCTGGAGCAGGTTTAGAATTGTCTGCCCCTGCACTCCCCAGCCAGAGTGAGGAATGCAGCAAATTGTGCACTTTCTACTTGCTCCCTGAAGAAGAGGAACAGCCAACAATTTTCCCATATGTATCAGGAGGGGAGAGCTTTTAGTCTCTAAAGGGTGCCTTGGGGTGGCAACCCCTTTTACCTGCCTAGTGATTCTGTCTCTTTTCTGCATGATTTTATGAGGAGCCAATTCCTTTCTCAGCACATCCCATTTTCCTGGCACAACCAAACCCTTTCTTTTAAGTTCTGATAAGAGGAAGCTGCATACTGAATTTGCTGGTCCTGGCACTTCCTGTTTAGGAGGAGTTCTTGAACTAACAGACTCACTCACTCTTAAACTCTCTCAGATATATAATAGATTGTGGGCCACATATGCAGCTCTCTGTTATGTGATCCACATTCACGCAATATATATACTTGTATTCCTTGTAGTGTGTCATGTGTGCTGCTGATTATATGGTGAGTTAAGAACCATTGGACTAAAAGATCACACAGGTCTGCTCTGATCTCAGAATTTGTGAATTTACATGGCTTGTCCCTGCTGCTCAAAAGTACAGTTCCTTGGTTGGATAGGCATATAGTACAAATTAGCAGAGCTTCATTTGGTGCCAAGAGACTAGGCTGACATGCAGCAGCTGAGGAAGTTCAAAAGCTAATTAAAGCCACTTGCACCCCTTCTTGAGTTGTGCTAAACACTCCTCTGCAGGGCCCTTTCTAATTTATGTAGAGGAGTCCTGTGCAAACTATGGTCAAATCAAAAGTTTAATGAGGTCCCAGTTCCCCTTCTTCAGTCCCTGCTTCTCATGTGAGTTATGGAAATTGGTCCCAATTTACACTGCTGCCTATAACTGGCTTTTCTTTTTGGAATCTGATTTAAAATTAATTTGGAAATGTGGTAAGCTTTGAAAGATCTTTGAAGTGTTACAAAGGTTCACTATAGTAATAAAAGCATATTTTGATATTTTTCAGTTGAAAAACATTGCTGGTGAACTTAAGGAACATTTTAGCTTTTTGTAATTATTTGGAATACCTCATGAAAAAAATGAATCAGGATGCTAGTTAAAATCAAGTTTGATCTTTGCACTTCCTCCCAAACCCTCTATGATAATTTTAATACAAAAGCCTATGGTGTTTTAATACAAAGTTCATTGGATAAATAGCTATGGTAAGGTGAAAATATTTTTTTACTTATACTCTTAACTCTCTGTTTGAGAGTATCTTTATGTTATTAAGATTCTGTGATGACTAGATATTTTTCAGGGATATGGGATAATTTGATTGAATTCTCTGTAATTCTAGAATTACATTTGAAGATGACTTTCATACTAAGAACATTGGCACTGAATCACAGACAGTACATTATTAGATCTGCATTTCATTAATTGTCTCTATGTAACAGGCCCTATAATTATAGATAGCTCATGTGAGTGTTGACAGATCATGAACCTAATAGAATCAAAAGGATGTGATCCAGGATTTCTGCTTGCAGACTTTAATTTGCAATTCATATTCCATTTTGCAATACCTCTTACTGGATATAAAATAAAGGTTAATGTGTTATAGTTAATTATTCTGGGCATATCGAATTGTTTCAAAACAGTTGTCGTTTTGCCTAGTACAGGATATTTTTCCTTATTGGAGGACAACATGTATAACACGTTTCCACTTAACACAATCATTTTCTAAAACATATCTATAGTGTTTAATGAGGAATTACTGTATTAGAGTATGTCCCCTCCAAAACCCTGAGGGGAGTGGGAAAGTCGGCTACCAGGAAGAAATGCAAAGAGGAACAAGCAACAAAGGAGGACCCCTGATTCGAATGGAGAAGATAGGGCGATCAACTGGCTATCTGAGGTGTTTGTACACTAATGCGAGAAGCCTGGGCAACGAACAGGAAGAACCGGAGGCCCTTGCCCAGTCCAAGAAATATGATTTAATTGGGATAACAGAGACTTGGTGGGATGACTCGCATGACTGGAGCGCTGTCATGGAAGAGTATAAACTGTTCAGGAAGAACAGGCAGGGGAGAAAAGGAGGAGGAGTTGCACTGTATGTAAGAGCACTATGATTGCTCAGAACTCCAGTATATAGAGGGAGAAAAGCCTGTTGAGAGTCTATGGGTTAAATTTAGAGGTGCAAACAATAGCAGTGATGTTGTGGTTCGTGTCAGCTACAGGCCACCGAATCAGATGGATGAGGTAGATGAGGTTTTCTTCGGACAACTGAGAGAAGCTTCCAGATCCCAGGCCCTGGTTCTCGTAGGGGACTTTAATCACTCTGACATCTATTGGGAGACCAATACGGCAGTACACAGGCAATCCAGGAAGTTTTTGGAGAATGTTGGGGATAACTTCTTGACACAAGTGCTGAAGGATTCGACCAGGCGCCGTGCGCAGCTTGACTTCTGCTCATAAACAGAGAGGAACTAATAGGGGAAGTAGAGTTGGGTGACAACCTGGGAAGCAGTGATCATGAGATGGTAGATTTCAGGATCCTGACCAAAGGAAGAAAAGAGAGTAGTAAAATACACACTTTGGACTTCAAAAATGCAGATTTTGACTCCCTCAGAGACCTGGGCAGAATCCCCTGGGATGCTAACAGGAAAGGGAAAGGAGTCCAGCTGGCAGTATTTTAAAGAAGCCTTATTGAGGGCACAGAAAGAAACCATCCCAATGCGTAGCAAGAGAGGCAAACATGGTAGGAGACCGGATTGGCTTACAGGGGAAATCCTTGGTGAACTTAAGCACAAAAAGAAAGCTTACAAAAAGTGGAAACTTGGACAAATGACCAAGTTTAAATGTATAGCTTGAGAATTCTGGGGGGTTATCAGGAAGGCGACAGCGCAAATGGAATTGCGACTGGCTAAGGATGTGAAGGATAACAAGAAAGGATTCTACAGGCATGTTAACAAGAAGAAGGTGATCAGAGAGGGTGTGCGGCCCCTACTGGATGAAGGAGGTAACCTAGTGACAGATGATGTGGAAAAAGCTGAAGTACTCAATGCTTTCTTTGCCTCTGTATTCACGGACAAGATCGGCTCCCGGACTAATGTTCTAAGTGACGCAAGATGGAATGAAGATGGACAGCCCTTGATGGGTAAAGAACAGGTTAAGAACTATTTAGAAAACCTAAATCTAGACAAATCCATGGGTCTGGACTTAATGCATCCGAGGGTACTGAGGAAGATGGCAAATGTCATTTAGGAGCCTTTGGCCATTATCTTTGAAAAGTCGTGGAGATTGGGAGAGATCCTGGATGATTGGAAAAAGGCAAAGTGAGTGCCCATCTTCAAAAAAGGGAAGAAGGACAATCCAGGGAACTATAGGCCGGTCAGTCTTACCTAGGTTCCTGGAAAAATCATAGAAGGGATCCTTAAGGAATCCATTTTGAGGCACTTGGAAGAGAGGAAAGTGATTAGGAATAGCCAGCATGGATTCACAAAAGGCAAGTCGTACCTGACCAATCTGATTAGCTTCTATGATGAGGTAACTGGCTCTGTAGGCATGGGAAAGTCAGTTGATGTGATATACCTTGACTTTAGCAAGTGTTTTGATACAGTCCGCCACAATATTCTTGCCAGCAAGTTAAGGGAATATGGATGGGATAAATGGATGGTAAGTGGGATAGAAAGCTGGCCAGAAGGTCGGACCCAGCGGGTAGTGAGCAACGGCTCGATGTCAGGATGGCGGTCGGTTTCTAGTGGAGTGCCCCAAGGTTCGGTTCTAGGACCAGTTATGTTCAATATCTATATTAATGACCTGAATGAGGGGATGGACTGCACCCTCAGCAAGTTTGCGGATGACACTAAGCTAGGGGCAGAGATAGGGTCCAGAGTGACACAGACAAATTGGAGGATTGGGCCACAAGAAATCTGATGAGGTTCAACAAGGACAAATGTAGAGTCCTGCACTTGGGACGGAAGAATCCCAAGCATTATTACAGGCTGGGACCAACCAGCTAAGTAGTAGTTCTTCAGAAAAGGACCTGGGGTTTACAGTGGATGAGAAGCTGGATATGAGTCAACAGTGTGCCCTTGTAGCCAAGAAGGCTAATGGCATATTAGGTTGCATTAAGAGGAGCATTGCCAGCAGATCCAGAGATGTCATTATTCCCCTTTATACGGTTCTGGTGAGGCCACATCTGGAGTATTGTATCCAGTTCTGGGCCCCCCACTACAAAAAGGATGTGGACGCATTGGAGAGGGTCCAGGGGAGAGCAACCAAAATGATTAGGGGGCTGGAGCTGGACTTATGAGGAGAGGCTGAGGGAGTTGCGTCTGTTTAGTCTGCAGAAGTGAAGAGTGAGGGGGGATTTGATAGCAGCCTTCAACTTCCTGAAGGGAGGTTCCAAAGAGGATGGAGAAAGGCTATTCTCAGTAGTGACAGATGGCAGAACAAGGAGCAATGGTCTCAAGTTGTGGTGGGAGAGGTCCAGGTTCGATATTAGGAAAAACTATTTCACTGGGAGGGTAGTGAAGCACTGGAATGGGTTATCCAGGGAAGTAGTGGAGCCTCCATCCCTAGAGGTATTTAAGTCTCGGCTTGATAAAGCCCTGGCCGGGTTGATTTAGTTGGGATTGGTCTTGCCTAGAGAAGTGTGCTGGACTAGATGACCTTCTGAGGTCTCTTCCAGTTCTATGGTTCTGTGATTCTATGATTCTGTGTCTACACTGCAAAGTTAATTAGATATAACAGCCATTATTTTGAATTAACTTCAATGGCGTCTATACATGCAAATCGCTATTTCGAATTTAATTCAAAATAGCGGAGCGCTTATTTCAGATTTGATCAACCTCATTCTACGAGGAGTAATGCCAAATTCAAAATAGCTATTTTGAATTAAGTGCTGTGTAGACAGTTAATTCGAAATAGGGGGCCTCCAGCTCTTCCCAGGGAGCCCTGGTACCCACTCTGGGTGCAACCAGGAAAACTCGTCTGCTCTCCGCCCCACTCCCATAGCCCTTAAAGAGGCAGACTCTGGCCACAGTGCCTGTGCCAGTTGCAAGCCTGCCAGCACACAGCCAGCAGACTGTGCACCTGGCACAGCATGAGCCAGCAACCTGCTGCCACCCAGCCCTCCACCTCTCCCCAGGACCATGCTGGCAGCTCCCAGGGGCCGCAAAATGCGGGCGTCTGTCTGGTCTAGTGCGGAGATTGTGGACCTCGTTGAGGTTTGGGGGGAGGTCTCTAATGCCCATGATCTCTGCACTAGGCACAGGAATGCGGCCGTTTACAGCTGCATGGCTGCCAGCCCAGCCACCAGAGACCACGTGCGCAGCCAGGAGGAGGTGCGAACAAAAGTTATGGAGCTGCGGCAGGCTATGTCAGGGGCTCCTAACCAGGGGCTGACCCGGGCACCTTCCCACATTACGAGGCTCTGGACTGCATCCTGGGGGGTCAGACAATCTGTGCCCTCCTGGTGGTCATTGACCCTGGGGCAGAGGGCCCTGCCCCTGACACAGGGGAAGAGGAGGAGGACGACAGCCAGGAGCCTGCAGGGAGCATGCCCTACGTACCAGAGAGCCCATCAGCAGTTTCATCCGAGGCCGGGGAGGCCTCCACATGTGAGTGCCATCACGGTCCCCTTATGTGGGGCGGGGGTGGGGGAAGAGGGGACCCAGGGACCGTGCACGTGGGCCTTGCCGACCACAGAGCAGACGGCAACCTGTGCATCTGCCATGCCAGCTGGGACATGTGGCCCCAGCTGGGTGCCATGCAGGGGCCCTGGCCTGTTCCCCACACACGTCTATGCATGAAGGCACATGATAGGCTCCTGACTCTGGGGAGAGACACTGCTCTCCCTCCAGACACCCCCTCTACACAGAGGCAGGGCACATCTCTCCTCCCCCTGGCCCCAGACACCACACTATAGGCAGCCCAGGGGCTGGAGTGCAGTCCTAGGCCAGCTCACACTCCGGGGGATAGCAGGACGTAGTGGTGCGGAGACTTGCCGTCTTTGTCTTGCTTCTCCTCCCACCCCTGTTCCCCCTCCCACTTCTTCCGGACCCCCTGTCCCTCCTGCCTCACCCTCCCTACTCACTCCTCCCCGTGGACTCCGAGGCCCCCCACACCCACAGTGCTGGGAGAAAGGAGGGCAGGCAAAACCCCCAACCCTGAGCTTCCCCTCCCCTTGTTTCCCCCTTCCAGCTCCCTCCTCCCAGGTTTCTCCCCTCCCCTCTCCCTCCCCCCTCCCCAGTTATGTTAAATAGATTTTTTTGTGGCAACATGGGTGTTTTTATTTTACATCAGGAAGGGGGGTTAGGGAGGGGAAAGGGGAAGGAGGTAGGGGTGGAATGTAAGTTGCGAGGGCCTCCAGGATGGCAGCTGTGCGGGGCTATGCATACTGGGAAGCCAGGCGATCAGCCTCTGCCATACAGCCTGGCAGGAAAGCCTTTCCTGTCCTCTCACATAAATTGTGGAGTGCACAGCATGCCGCCACCACATGCGGAATATTGTGCTTGGAGAGGTCGAGGCGGGTGAGGAGACATCTAAATCGGGCCTTCAGCCGACCGAAGGCCCCCTCGACCACAATGCAGGCCCTGCTGAGCCTGGCATTGAAGGCCTGCTGGGAAGGGTTCAGGTGTCCTGTGTAGAGCTTCATCTTCCAGGGCTGTAGGGTGCAGGCCTCATCCCCCACCAGGCAGATGGGCATGTCCACGTCCCTGACCCTGATGTGGCGGTCGGGGAAGAAAGTCCCAGTGTGCAGCCTCTGGTACGTAGAGGAGTTGCGGTACATCCGCGCGTCATGTGCCTTGCCAAACCAGCCCACATTGATGTCCTTGAACTGGCCCTGGTGGTCAGACACGGTCTGCAGGATCACATAGAAGTACCCCTTGCAGTTGTTATACAGGGAGGCCTGGTGTTCTGGGGCATGGATGGGGATGTGCGTCCCGTCGATTGCGCCTCAAGCCAAATTCACAGAGAGAGCCTGGAATTACATTACATACACAAATTCAATTCATATGCTAATGGACTGAATCTTGATTTAGGTTGGTGGGGCCTCTACCACTGAGCGTGCTAACTACTTTCTGAGTGGTATCCTTCCTGTCTTAGCCATCTGTCTATTAACTTTGATCTTTGCTTAGGTTTAGCACCCATTCTAACATGATTCTGGGATGCATTAACATTGAATTGTAGTTAAGTTCTGTGGCGATCATAAAGTTGCAGGTAGTTGCTTTGCTCCTTCTACAGTGATCTGGAAAGACAGGGAATTAAACACTACCATTGCTCTAACTTTTGCCAAAAAGATTCAACTGAATATGTGTTAGTACAATTCCACCTTAACAGTATTTATTGTTGAGTATTTTTGTGAAGCACATTCAATGATATTTTATATCCCTTTGAGGAACCTCTTCAGTGCTCTCAAAGGAGCCAAACATTGGACTCATTTTTAACAGAACACTATTTTAAACCTCTGTTTTTTTCTTTTTCAGTAGATGCTCAGTAATGTCACTGTGAAAATGTAGAGTCAACATTGGGGTCACCAAATGAGGCATTCAAGCACCCTCTCTTGTCTTCCACACTCAAGCACCATAAGTACATTCTTTCAACATTTCACTATTAATTGAAAAAAGGAATTTTGCACAGCTTTTTTTTTAGCTGAAAACTTCCACCTTAAAAAAGTTTCTGTAATATTCATTAGTATACTAAAACTTGATGTTATGAAGCTGTAAACATGAGGAATGGGTGAAGCTCCTGGCATACTTATGAATGCAAATACTGTACATAGAATTTTTATGGAATTTTTAAGTTTTCTGCTTGTAACTAATAACCTATATATTTGCCTTTCAGCAAGAGCTGTGTTCAAAAAGATTTTTAAATTGTGTCTTGGTGTGCATGTATGCACATGCATGCACACACTTTCCTTGAACAAACGAAGAGCTATTTCCAAAATACTGTATGCTAATTTTGTGGGATGACTATGCTATTTGTGAAATTATCATTGGCCAGGAAAAAATATTTGTAATTATAACAGGAATTTAATTTAAAATGTATTTTTTCTGTTCCAGAATGCTAGGCAATGAAGGTTACTGAGGTGTAACCAGAGTTCTTCACGATGCAAATTGTAGGGTCAAGGTAACTGTGCCATGAGCTTAAGGGAGTCTCCTAGAAAAATCTGTCCACTTGAGCCACCCAGTTGTCAAATTCTATATAATTCTTAAGGTAGAAAATGGGGAGTTAGTATTAAATGCCTTTCAGTTCCTTTTATTGATTTGGGAAATTATTTACTCTAGAAAGCCTATGACTGACAAAATGAGGAGGATAATCAGAAAATGTGAATATGAAAATGCTCATTTCAATTATAACCTCGTTGCTTGTTTTTTAATCTGAATCCTCTCCGTGATGTCAGATGTTACTTAGGGCATGAACAAGGCTCCATTATTCCTATCTATCCTGGCCTGCTGTTTTCATTCCTTCTATGTTGCTATGTCCCTAAGGTTACAACTAGACTGCAAGGACATTTTGTGTATTTTTTTCTGATACTTTTGTCGGAAGAAGCTTTTCCGAAATTTGGCCCCTCTAGACTGGGCCAAATTTTGGGAAAAACCCCACTTTTGAAATATCCCTTCTTCCTAATGGAATGAGGAATATAGGGACTTCCTAAAAAAGCATGTTTGCTCTTCTGCGAAAAAAAAAAAGAGGAAGAGCAAACACATTTCCCCACAGTCTAGCTGTACCCTAAGTTGGCTCCTTTTGCAAGTTTCTCTTGCTATCTACTGTCAGACACTTTAACTTCATCCTTAACATGACATATTTTCCTTTTCCTTTTTGGATAATTAAAAGATAAGGAATTAGTGAATTGTCTGTGAGATCTCAGCATTTACAGTAAATTCATTCCATTTAATATCTATTACTTTCAATGTTCCCTTTAACCTTTTCCATCCATGTGTAGAATAAATTGTTTTATTGAGGCATGTGCGAAGATGCACCAGTAAAAACAAAACCCAGCTGTGGGAGCTCTGCTAATCATCTGGGCAGCATTTGAAACTCTCCTGAGCCACTTCTTGTATTTCTTTACCTTCTAAATTAATGCTTGAGTTCAGAATTGCTGGGATTGTCATTAGATTTTCTTTTCATAATTGATTATTAGCCCCATCATTTTTACAATACTGGACAGTGCTTTCATCTTTACTTGAATGTTGATTGAGCTGTCAGGTTATGTTTCCTGCAAAATCTACAATGCCAAATACAGATGAAATAAAGTATACTTGTTTGACACCAGTCCCTATTCTGAACCTGCTTTGTTTTAACTGTGCATTTTTCACCTTGACATAAAGCCTTGATAATTATTTTTGTTGATATAGCGTAACACTTCAAAAACAACACATAGACTAAGATACCTTACAGATTAACCAAATATATAGAATCATGAGCTTTCATATAACAGAAACCAATGTATAGAGATATATTGAAAAATAACAGCAGAAGTAATATCTATCAATTGTAGGACCAGTGTTAATTAGGCTAATTAAGTAGGCTGCCTGTGTCCCACATACAGCTTTTGATATGGAAATGCAGATGCTAAAGGCAGGACAAATTGGCTTTGTAATACGTCAACCAGTTAGTGTGTCAAATCTGTTGATGAATTCCAGTTCTACAGACTCCCTCTTGTAACTGGTTAGTGACATTTTTTTGTTGAAGAATGGCTACTTTTAATCCATGATTGAATGAATAGTCAGGTTAAAATGTTCCCCTGAAGGATTGTGTATTACCATTTCTGATGTCTGATTTGTGTCTATTTATCCTTTGTCACAGAAACTGTCTGATTTTGCCAATATACATGGCAGAGAGGCATTGCTGGCATATATCACATTAGAGGATGTGCTATTGCATGAGCCGCTGATATTGTGGCTTATGTGGTTATATCCTGTGGTGTCGTTGCTTATATAGATGTGTGGACAGAGCTGGCAACCGAGTTTGATGCAGGTATAGGTTCTTGAGTGAGTGTATCTGGGCTGAAAATCTGGAAAGGATTTGCTTCAGGTTGGGGGGTTGTCTAGAGGCATGGATTGGCCCGTCTCTCAAGTCCTGTGAGAGCGAAGGATCATTTTCCAGAATAGGTTGTAGATTGTCAATGATGTGCTGGAGGCGTTTAAACTGTGGGCTGTAGGTGATGACAAGTGTAGTTGACTTCTGGGTATTTGTCTGGCTCTGCTAATCTGTTTCCTCATTTCCCCAAGTGGATATTTAAATTTTAAGAATGCCTAATAAAGATCTTGAAGCTGTTTGTCTCTGACTGTGAGATTTGGAGCAAATCTAGATGTATCTTAGGGCTTGGCTGTAAACAATGGATTGTGTGATGTGTCCTAGATGGAAGCTACAGGCATCGAGGTAAGAATAGCGGTCAGTAGGTTTATGTATCCATCATTTATTTGTATTGTAGCATCAAGAAAGTGGATTTCTTGTGTGGACTGGTCCAGTCTGAGATTGATGGTGGGATGAAAATTGTTGAAATCCCTGTGGAATTCTTCAAAATTCTCCTTCTCTTGGGTCCCTGTGATGAAGATGTCATCAATATAGCATAAGTAGAGGAAAGATGTTAGGGGACGAGAGCTGAGGAAATGTTGTTCGATGTCATCCATAAAAATGTTGGCATATTGTGGGGCCATATGGGTACCCATAGCAGCGCCACTGACTTGAAGATATAAATTGTCCCCACATTGGAAATAGTTGTGGGTGAGGACAAAGTCACATAGCTCATCCACCAGGTGTGCTGTGGCATCATCAGGGATAGTTCCTGGCAGCTTATAGTCCATGCTTGTGTGGAATATTGGGGTAAAGAGTGTCTACATCCATGGTGGCTCGGATGTTATTTTCAGGAAGATTACTAATGCTCTGTAGTTTCCTCGGGAAGTCAATAATGTTTTGAACATAGCTAGGAGCAATGGTGGTATAGGGTGTGAGGAGAGCTGAACAATCCTGCTGTAAGGTGTAAGATGATGGGACATCTGGGATTTCCAGGTTTATGGATCTTGAGTAGCAGATTGAATACTCCTGGTTGGGACTCTGGAAGTATGTTTGTATAGATTTGGTCATAAACTGAAACAGGGAGTCTCTTGAGCAGATGGTGTAATTTTCTTTGATATTCCTTAGTGGGATCAGAGGAAATAGGCTTGTAGAATGTGGTGTTGGTGAGTTGTCTGGCAGCCTCCTCTTTATAATCTGACTTATTCATGATAATTACAGCACCCCTTTTGTCAGCTTTTGATGATGTTAGGGCACATCTACACAGAAGCATTATTCCCAAATAATGGCCATTATTCCCAAATAACTCTGCGAGTGTCTACATAGCAAGCAGGAGTCTTATTCTAGATTCTGTAACCCTCATTCTACAAGGAATAAGCCCTATTCCAAAATAGCTATTTCAGAATGGGACATGTGTAGACAGGGCAGCAGGAGTTATTTAGAAATAAGTGGCCTCCAGGAAATCCCAAAGTTGCCTTGCTGGTCGCTCTGTCCACACTAATCAGAACTCTATAGCTTCCCTTTCCCTGCAGCCCTTAAAACTCCAGGCCAAAGGGAAAGGGCTTGTGGCATGAAGAAGGCCCTGCTTGCATTGTGCCACACAGCAAGACCCTGCACAGCCTTCTCTGCTGCCATGGCCGAGCCCACTGCTCCAGCCGAGCCCCCCATAGCTGCCAGCACTTTCCCAGGCAGCTCCCAGGATTCTGTCTGGATCCGAAAGAGGAGGGCACCATCCTAATCTGGTGTGGAGATTCTTGATCTCCTGAGATCTGGGGTGAGGAGGAGAACCAGTGGGATCTCCATACCAGATGCAGGAATGTGGACATTTATGGTAGATGGACAAAAGCCTTGGCCACGTGCACACCCAGGAGCAGATGCACATGAAGGCCAAAGAACTGCACCAGGCCTACACAAAGCTCCTGGTTTGAGGCAGCACTCCAGACCTGCCCCTACTACAGCCAGCTCCACTGCATCCTGGGAGAGGGGAAGTCCCATCCCCTCCATTGTAGGGGTGTGGTGGTGGTGGAGGAAGAGCCAGAGGAGGCTAATACCATCTCCATGCCTGCCAGCCAGAACATCATGCTTACCCTGCAGCTGGTATCCCTCACCAAGGATATCTCCCAGGCATCATCCAAAGCCAGGGAAGACCCCTCAGATGAGTGCCATTATATTCCCTGGACCAGTGATCTTGAACCTTTTTAAGCACCAGATTCCTTTTTGAATTTGAATACAGTATCTACCTCAAACCCAAATACCCCTGCCCCACCTCTTCTCCAAGGCCCTGCTCCTGCCCCTGCCCCACCCCTTTGCTGAGGCTCCACCCTTCTCACTCTGTGAAGATGGGGTATAGGAGAAAAGGACAGAGTAACATCAGCGCCTCCCTGCCTCTGTCTTCCCAAGCCTGCACAGCAAGCAGGAGGCTTCCAGGAGGTAGCTTTGAGGCTCTGGGTAGGAGCAGCAGGGCTGTACAGGGAAAGGCAGCTGAAGTACCAGCACTTGACAGCCTCCCAGCCACACCAGTCAGGATCACCTGTCAGAGGCTCCAAGATCTACCAGGAGATCCTGATCTACTCATTGGCGACCACTGCCTTAGACACACACGGGTGCAGATGGTGGGGAGTGAAGGGTTGCTGTGCGCTCCTCTCTTAGCCTTCTCGGCCTGGGGATCATACAGCAGCCTGTGCATGTGGGTGCACGTGGAGTGCCATTCCAGGGCACACAGCCCCAGGAGGCAGCAACAGAGGACCCTTGTGCTCCAGCTCACAGGGTGTCTGAAGAGGCCTGCCTTACTGGGGTGAGACACCCTCCTACCACAAGCCACCACTAGAAGGAAGCTGGGGACATGGAGACACACACACACACACACTCACTCAGGAGTGCCACATGGGCATGCCCACACTTTGGGGGAAGCATCCACTCCCAGGGACAGCACAGCAAGAAAGAGGAGCATCTGCCACTCACACACCTCACCCTAAAACCTTGCCCCTCTCTCCTCTAGCAGCCAGGGATACAAGTTTTCTCCCTGTGGGATGTTGCCATTGCTGGACCCGGTGTGTGCGTGGTACAGAGGGACACCTAGCCGCCCTGTGCGCCCCCTCTTCCCCCCACGCATGCAGGCTCCCAATCTGGCCGTCACCTTCCCAAGTATGCTTGTCCCCGGGACATGGCAGTAGTGAGGCTCCCCTGGGACATCCGTGCCCCTGCAGGAAAGGGCCGTCTGTCTAGGCCTCAGGTGGCCTTGCTTGAAGCACATCGCCTTTGTCTGACCCGAGCCCTTTTGGTCTCAGCTTAGAGATGTGGACTTTATTGTCTGTGCAGGGGAGGTGAGGTGAGGGGGGAGAGGTGTTGTGGGAGGAGAGGCAATGCAGAGGCCCCTTGTGGGGAGGTCCAGAGGAGAGGGTCACTGGTATCGTTGTGTGAAACTCTCCCTCAGGGACTCATGGATATGCACAGCCCCATAATGGGCCTACCGGATAGCAGCCATGTGCAGCTGCTCAAAGGCCCAGCCAATCCAGCTGCCCTCTGTCCCTGCTCCCATCCCGGCGGGGAAGAAGGGGGGGAGAATCCACCTCACTCAAACACAGAAGGAAAAAAAAACCTCACTCACAAACACAAGTTCAGCACACAGCAAGAAAGCCCCAAACACAACTCACACTGCAGACAGCCACTTCCCTCAAGAGTCCTATATCTGCTTCTCCTTTACCTGGAGAACTCCCTCTCTAAAGTCCCTGTTAGCACTCACCTGTTTACAAGCTCCTTAGTCACTTGCTCACTGCTTTATAAAGCCCTGGACTGCCTGAAAGTCCTTCCCCCTACCAAGACTCAGCCAATCAGCAGACATAAACTGTGGATGTTTTAAAAGAGAAAATTCTGGTCAAAGTAGCAATTAGAATTCCTGTTTTAGCAATTTACATGTTATAAATGTACTTTACCACTAAGTTCTTGGGACCTGTTAAAGGCAGCCAAAATTGTCCTTATTATGCAACTGTCATAATGTTTTGAATACTCTGCTTGGATTTCTTTTGATACATAATGTTCAAATTTACTTTCATGCTCCATAATAGGAAACAGGAGGGGAACCTGCTGGAAACACATATCCTATTAAATTATTAAGCTTCAGTCCTCATAATGTTTGGAGTATTTTTCCAGAATTTCAGAATCTTTCATCTTTCATATTGTTGCAGTCTCAATTTATTTGAAGAGATTATGTAAAAGAATATAGAAATAACTTTAGGTGCAAGTTCCCTTGTAAAGTCTACATCAGAATTTGGAGTCATATTTTCTTTCCATATACATCCACAAGTCCTTTTGCCACCAGTGTTTGATCAATACACCTAGGAAGACCAGAATACCAGATTCAAGGGAGGAGATCCTCAGCTGGTGTAAATTGTCATAATTCCACTGAAATCTATGAAACATGATTATCTACACCAGCTGATGATCAGACCTGAGACTTGGTATGTAGCTTTCTTTGTTTTGAAGAGTATCATTGCATACTATTGAACACAGATACTTTCATTTGTACTATTTATTTTTTATGTTTTTTTCGTGAAAACTTTGGCTATGTTAAACTATTTTTGATGCTTTAAAAATAGTATTATTGCTGTTTAATGCTTTTTTCATGTTTTCTTTAGTTTTGTCAGCCTGGAGGATGGCAGTTGTCTAGAGAGAGAAAGCAGCCTACGTTCTTTGTGGTGGTTTTGACTGACATAGACTCAGAACGGCACTACTGTTCATGCTTAACTTTCTATGAAGCAGAGATCAATCTGCAGGTAATCTCTTGGAACCAAAAATAATGAGTATGAAAGAGGCATTTTGAAAACAATAAACAATAGAGATAGTTTGAAAACAATAAATATTCATAATAGAGTGTTTGTTTAATTCAAAAGACAACTCAAACTTCTTTGGGATCCCTTTGTTTTTACCCTTTACTATGTTAAAAAAATTCTTAAAAGAATTAGAAGAAAAGTGTTTACACCATATTTTTTTCTGTCTAGCAATTATTTTTCGCATTTATTTTTTATGCAGGGCAAACCAGATGGTGGTGGTTTACTTCTTTGTGATTATGTCAACTCTGCTCCATGGAGTTGGTTAACTTTTACTCCCTCTGCTGGCTGTGTCTTTCAGATTAAAAACAAAATATTGTAATTCTATATGTTGTTTTAAATCTTAAATGTTGTGTAACTGTGTACTCTAGATACCGTTTCACAGTTGTACTCATTTGTTTAATTACATTAATTAGCAAAACTAATGGAGCAATAAAGTTTTAGAAGTGAAAGTCTATATTATACTTTTTTTAGGTAAGTCAGTTTTTGGGTAGTAACTATTCAACAGTGATCCTTTTTTTAAAAAGTCTTATTAATTTTTGAACAGTTTTAGTTCAAAAGGCACATTATTTCCCATTTGGTGTAAATTACTTAAAATATTCTACAGTGACATTTCATTATGAATCCTTAGTAGGAAGAAACCAAGAACAAACTTTATGCAATTCATAATCATGAAATGTATTTCTTACTGAAAATTTTAATTCCAACATATAATATCACTTTGTATAATCACAAGTAAATTTTGACATTGAGTTTGTGACTAGTGTGTTTCTAAAATTACCTATCTAATACACTGTGATCCATAATTGTTTGTTCCTTAATAAAAAGAGAGAGATTTATTTGAAAAAATGCTATTTCACAATTAGCTTTTTAAAATATATTGTTTGTATGTTTTCCACATTCTTGGATTTGAAATATTACTGTACACTGCTACTGACAAGTTCACTGAATAATTGCTGAATAGCTGAAAATGTATGTTGTACCTTTTAGAAACAATTAGAATTTTAAGAGTAGCAGGAATAATCTTGGGTGCACTCAATTTCTTTTAAATGTACAGTATTTTAACATGAGTTCCTGGGAAATAAAATAATGGAATTGAATTGTAGAAATGTAGTAAAAAATTGGATAGACTTTGTTTCTGTACTGTTCATTGAAGATCAACTGATATTTTCATAGATTAAACTAAGAAAATTCTTTGTTTTAAAGTGAGGAAAGAGATTTTCTGTGGAAATTCATCCATGTCTGATTAAAGCTTACACACACACATTCTTCTTCATCATTGTGCATTTTATATTCTCTATATTCTGATTAGGTTATTATTGAGGCTGCAGTTTCCAGCAGTTGCTTTTAAATAATTAATTTATTGCAAGAAATACTCATTAAAGAATTTGGTCCCATATTAACAAAAATCATTTTTTTTATTTTTAATATTGCCTAATAATTAGACACACACAAAAAGTAGCAGGGTTTTGGGTCTATAAAATGTCATTCTTGCCCATCTTCAGAAGGTACATATTTTTCAGATGAGCTTGCTTTGGTGAAGCTTGTTCCATGACTGCATTGTTTATAGCCAAACTTCCTGTTTCTTTATGAAGCCTAAAGATAAGTGGACGTGCCATGTTACAGGGTCATTAGACAAGAATTTAACACACATACAACTCTAATGAAAGATAATCTTGTTGAAGCACTGAAGTTTAATAAAAATGGTATGCCTCATTAAACAAACTAAACTTTGAGCCTCTGTGTCCAGGACCTAAATGTTAAGCAATAAAATCCTGGACAATAATTTTTAGTCTTGAGAACAGTGTAGATTTGTATTTACTATTCTAACTCAGGAAAAAGCTTTTAAAAGGATTGAGTTTCCAAAATAGTTACAGGCAGTCCCCGGGTTACGTACAAGATAGGGACTGTAGGTTTGTTCTTAAGTTGAATCTGTATGTAAGTCGGAACTGGCATCCAGATCCAGCCACTGCTGAAACTGACCAGCGGCTGACTACAGAAAGCCCGAGGCAGAGTTGCTCTGCCCCGGGCTTCCTGGAATCAGCCGCTGATCAGTTCCAACAGGCTGAATCTGGACGCCAGTTCTTACATACAGATTCAACTTAAGAACCTCTGGTGTCCCCAAGTCAACTGCTGCTGAAACTGATCAGTGGCTGATTCCAGGAAGCCTGGGGCAGAGCAACTCTGCCTCGGGCTACCTGTAGTCAGTGCTGGTCAGTTTCAGCAGCGGCTGACTTGGGGATGCCTGGGGCAGAGCAGCTGGGGTGCTGCTGGGTTGCTCCAGTAGTGCCGCTCCTCGGCGCTACTGAACCAACCCAGCAGCACCCAAGCTGCTCTGCCCCAGGCGTCCTGATTCAGCCGCTGCTGAAACTGACCAGCAGCGGCTGAATCAGGACGCCTGGGGCAGAGCAGCTGGGGTGCTGTCGGGTTGGTCCAGTAGCGCCCAGAGCGGCGCTACGGGACCAACCGACAGCACCCCAGCTGCTCTACCACAGGCGTCCAGAGAAAAGCCTGGTCTGCTGGGGGGAGAGGCGCACTAGCTGCGCTGCCCCCCGCCCCCAGCAGACCAGGGAGACGCGGGTGGCGGACCGAGACGCACCACGGTCCCGCCGCCTGGGTCCTCCGTGGCTTTGCTCCCTGTTTCCCTGGTCTGCTGGTCTCCAGCAGACCAGGGAGACGCGGAGCAAAGCCGCGGAGCACGCGGGCAGCGGTTCAGCCCAGACGCGCCGCGGCTGTCCCGCTGCCGGCGTCCTCCGAGGCTTTGCTCCCTGTTTCCCTGGTCTGCTGGTCTGCTGGAGACCAGCAGACCAGGGAGACGGGGAGCAAAGCTTCGGAGGACGCCGGCAGCGGGACAGCCGCGGCGCGTCTGGGCTGTTCCACTGCCCGCGTGCTCTGCGGCTTTGCTCCGCATCTCCCTGGTCTGCTGGGGGCGAGGGGGTTCCCTCCCCCAGCAGACCAGGGAGACGCGGAGCAGCTTTTCTCGCCCCGGAGGACGCGGGCGGCGGGACCGCGGCGCATCTGGGCGTCCCGCCGCTCCCGTCCTCCAGGGCAAGAAAAACCCCGTTCATAACTGCGGATCCAACATAAGTCGGATCCGCGTAACTCGGGGACTGCCTGTATTTCAAAAAGCAAATAATTTTTTCAGGTCTACATGGACCCCAAAGTTGATTTGATGAGATAATTATGTTAACATTTAAAGCAGTAATCTGTATTGTATTGTATTGTTTCATGGTACATTGTTTCCCTGTAAGGTAGAGAACAGTAACAAGTCATTTCTCTAAATACCTTGAACAACAAATGTCTTTGTACAAACAAAACATTATATCCTAAAAGCCTACCAAGTGTAACACAATGAGTACATCTACACAGCAACATTATTTTGAAATAAGTAGGGTTATTTCGAAATAACTACCTGCTGTCAGGATGTGGACTATTTCAAAATAGTGTTGAAATACTGTCAAGTTGGAGGACTTCTGAATCTAACTCCTCATTATATGTAACCCTCACTATATGAGGAGTAAGGGAAGTCAGAGGAACAGTGCTTTATTTTGAAATAAGTGTTGTGTAGATGCTCCCAATTTCAAAATAAGCTATTTCAAAATAAGCTACACAATTGACATACACAATTTGACCTATATTATTTCAAGTTAAGCCCTGCTGTGTAGACACACCCAATAGGATCCTAATATTAAGTAAATTCACACTTCTGTGTAAGCCTTTCAGTGGCTTTAAAATTGTCAAACTTGCATCTAAATATTGAGATAAATTAAGTGAGAGTCTTGAATTTAACATTGTGAAGCAAGCTTCCAGTGTCCACTTTTAGCCTTGTGACAGTGTCTCAGTGTGAATATATTGAATATAAAATATGGATTTCATTTTAACTATTTGGCTATTTATAGATAGCATATATCCACCAGATTATTTAGTCCTTCTTCAAATGACTACATATGTCCTTTCTACTTAGATTTTGAGTACCCAAGGTATTCAAACTAGGAATCAGGGTCTAACTGATTGCCATACTGGGTGCTCAGAAGGAATTTGTCCCTGGGCTAGGCTGGTGGACACCCCGATTTTTGTTTTTCTTTTTGTCTTCCTTTGCAGCCAGGGGCACAAGTTAGTTGGAGGCATAAAGTGTGAATTCTCTAACTAGAAGTCTTTAAATTATGATTTGAGGAGTTCAGTAACTAAGCCAGAGATTAGGAGACTATTTCAGGTGTGGAAGAGGTTTTGCGGCTTCAGTGTATTGAATATCAGCCTATATGATCATAATGGTCCCTTCCGACCTTAAATTCTATGAGGCTCTGAGAAAAATAAAAACAGTCAACTCATTATTTCTTTTGCCACTGACACTGGAATGTGTTGATAAGCCCTAAGAGCAGTATTCAGAAGATTCATAGAAATGTAGGGCTGGATGTGACCTAAACAAGTCATCAAGTCCAGCTCCCTGCACTGTAGTAGAACCAGGTAAACCTAGGTGATCCCTAACATATTGTCCGACTTCTTTTTCAAAGATTCCAATGGTAGGGATTCTATAATCTCCCTTGGAAGCTAATTTAAGAGTTTATCTGTTCTTAAAGTTAGAATGTTTTTCTTAGGGTACGTCTAGACTACATGCCTCTGGCGACAGAGGCATGTAGATTAGACTACCCGTCATAGGAAAATGAAGTGGCGATTTAAATAATCGTCGCTTCATTTAAATTTACATGGCTGCCGCGCCGAGCCGATCAGCTGTTTGTCGGCTCAGCGCGGTAGTCTGGACGCTCCGCGGTCGACATCAAAGGCATTTGTCGACCTCCCAGGTATGCCTCCTGCAATGAGACTTACCTGGGAGGTCGACAAATGCCTTTGATGTCGACCGCGGAACGTCCAGCCTACCGCGCTGAGCCGACAAACAGCTGATCGGCTCGGCCCGGCAGCCATGTAAATTTAAATGAAGCGGCGATTATTTAAATCGCCACTTCATTTTCCTATGACGGGTAGTCTAATCTACATGCCTCTGTCGCCAGAGGCATGTAGTCTAGACATATCCCTAGGAAAAAGTTCTCTATAATAACTCCTATCATCCCACCATTGGCCTATTTACCACTGATACCGAAAGGTCAATTAGTTGCCAAAATCATGTTATCCCATCAAACCATCCTCTTCATAAACCCATCTAGCTTAATCTTGAAGCCAGATAGGTCTTTTGCCCCCACTACTTCCCTTGGAAGGCTGTTCCAGAATTTCAGTCCTCTAATGGTTAGAAACCTTTGTCTAATTTTGAGTCTAAACTTCCTACTAGCCAGTTTATTTCCATTTGTTCTTGTGTCCACATTGGTATTAAGCTTAAATAATTCCTCTCCCTTTCTGGTATTTATCCCTCTAATATATTTAAAGAGAGCTATCATGTCTCCCTTTAGCCTTCTTTTGGTTAATGTAAACAAGCCAAGCTCCTTGAGTCTCCTTTCATAAGATAGGTTTTCCATTCCTCGGATCATCCTAGTGGCCCTTCTTTGTACCTTCATCCCTATTCCACTCACTGGCAGCACTGTCCTGCACACTGGAGCTCTTATTTTTGGCCCTACCCCAGAGTTTAGGGCCCCCCAGAAGAGTTAATCTTCTGGAACCCCAGAAGAGTTAATCTGGCCTGAAGCCTTGAACCTCAGTCCTCCCTGCCCCCCTGCCCCTCACTGGGCTGGAGCGCTAGGGGTGTGAGGTGTCTTAGTTGGGGGCCACATCAGTGAGGGCTGAGGTTTTTTGTAGGGGTTGTTTTTTTGCTTCTCTCTTGTGTGGTTTCCAACTGATTTATCTGAGGGTCAGTGGTCCCCGACCCAAAAAAAGTTCCCCAACCCTGTCGTAAATAAAGACAATGTTGAAACCTTTTGTGTTGGACACAATATTTTACTTTATTTAAAATGAAGTTTGGTAAACTAACATGAGAAAGTAAAAGTGCCTAGCACCCATCTGGCTTCAGAGTCCTGTCTCTGGCCCCAATCCTGGGACAGGCACACTCTAGCCCCCATCTGGCCACAGGAAGGGCTAGCAGTGTAGTACAGGTAGGAGGGGAGGCCACAATCCGGCTGTGGTGATCCTGGCCTAGCCCCTTGCCCAGCTACTGCTGCCCAAGTGGTGCAGCCCAGCCCTGGCCAGGTAAGGTAATCCAGTTCCAGAATCTCTTCTCCCTACCCCCGCCCCACACACACACTCTACTTCCAATTCCCAGTGCCCTACCCTGCCTCCTGTACCACCTACACACCCCAGTCCCCTGTTCTGAGCCCCTCATACACCTGAACCCTGACTCCTGTACTCCCACATACTACATCCCCAGCAGCAGCAGAAGTTCCATTAAATAAAGTCTGAGTACAATGTTTCATTTCTTATTAATCATCATGTTAATTATCAATAATATTAAGAAGTGTATTTTCAGTCATGCAAATGATATTCTTATATACAAGCTCTTTGTTGACTACTTTTTTCTGAATTTTGATGTAGTTTAGCGCTCTGGTTTGAAAAGGTTGCTAACCCCTGGTCTATAACATATGAAAAACTTAAACAACAATGGTCCTATAGCACCTTAGAGAATAACAGAAATATATAAATAGTATCATGAGCTTTTGTGGGCTATTTTTGTTAGTCTGTCTCTAAGGTGCTACAGGACCATTTTTGGTTTTAAGGTTGTTTTTGTTTTTTGTTTTTTTAGTTACAAACTAACATGGCTATCCCTCTGAGATATTGGAAGACTGTTGTTTACTGTGTTCTGTCATCACATTCTAAATATTCTGAAAAATAGATATCATGTAATACAGTGATTAAGTAATGTCTGTTACAGTTCTGTATATAAGTGGAAGATTTTATAGTTAGTATTCTTTGCTCCTGAAATTTTTCTTTTTATTATAAATCTGAAGGTATGCTGTAGACCACACATAAAAGGTTAAGTTTAGAATAACCAGACAGATTACTGTTTTCCTAATAATGGTGTTCCAGTAGTATTTTCCCCATTATTGATGCCACTAGATAGCAAACAAGTTAGAAAACAGAAATAGAAAGTTTTATTTAAATTGATACTGAGTTTTTAAAATGAAGGAAATAGTGAAACTTCTTTTATTTATGGTTAAATCTTTTCAGTTCTTTATTTGCATAATGTGATCATATTGCCTTGGACAATATATGCTTTTGGAATGTCCACATAAGTGCATACTTTAAAATGTTCCCCCTTCTGAGGAAATCAGAGGGAATTCAGCATCTTTATTGGAACTGTGAACATTTGCTTCTTTTTTCCTAGCTCCTTTCCTCTTCCCTGTCTCTCATAATAGAAGCCAACATCCTTCTAGCCATATAGATTGGCCAGGACTATCGTTACGTCTCAACAATTCCATTTTCTAGCTGGAATTGCTGCTTTCCTTTTCCTGTCATTCCAGTGCTGTGTGATTCCTACATAATGTGAAGTCTTTAAGTCATGATTTGAGCACTTCAATAACTGACAGAGGTTATGGGTTTACTACAGGAGTGGGTGGTATGATTCTGTGACTTGCAATGTGCAGGTCAGACTTCATGATCCTGATGGTCCCTTTGATCTTAAAGTCTATAAGTCTAATGTCCCCAGGCCTTCTTGACCCAGAGGATGTACGAGATTGCAAATTCAGGGAGAGACTTTAATCCTGGCAGTAGGCACCATATAACTGACTTTCCATCCATAAATGTTTCCAATATTCCATTTTATTGCAAAACTTTTGAAGTGTTTTCCTATCATGCAGGAACTTAATATTAGTTTTTTAAAAGCACTGATTATGTGTTATGAAAAAATGTTAGCAAAACACTATCTAAATATATTGTTACATATGCATAATTGTGATTGGGTGAGGTCACAGAAGACCCCTGTGGGGGCTTCCTGGACCTTCTCGCTCTCTGCGGCTTCTCACCACTTGGTCCTGCTGAGCGAGCTTCACTGGTCTTTCCCAGTCATGGCACCAAGCTGAGATCACTGCCCCCCCCCCCCCCCCAAAAAAAACAGTGCAGACACTGAACCTCTTCAGGTCCAAAGAAAATGCAGTTTAGGGCCCAAGTTCCTGGGATACCACTCCCCAAATGGGATAAAAAAAACCCAGTGAATTTAGGTGAGCCCCTCTAAGAATGAAAGGGTGAATGTGCACGCTGATTGCTCCCCCAAGTAATAATTGGTTATGCTGGGCTTGATAGTAAGTAAAAGTGATTTTATTAAGTACAAGCAGTAGGATTTAAGTGGTAATAAGTGATAATTGGCAGAGCAAAGTAGATTACAAATGAAAGGTAATAAAAAATGCTTAGCTAATTCTAACATTAAAATCCTCAGCACAAACTTATAAACTCACTCTAAAACTGTTTCTGTTCCAGCTGTACCTTCAAACCAGGGTCATCTTTCTTCCCCTGGTGTCTCTGGTTCACCCTCTTAGGGTACGTCCAGACTACATGCCTCCGTCGACGGAGGCATGTAGATTAGCCAGATAGGCAGAGGGAAATGAAGCCGCGATTAAAATAATCGCGGCTTCATTTAAATTTAAATGGCTGCCCCGCTCTGCCGATCAGCTGTTTGTCGGCAGATCGGGGCAGTCTGGACGTTCCCCTGTCGCCAGAAAACCCTTTTGTCGACCGCCCCGTTATGCCTCGTGGGATGAGGCATAACGGGGCGGTCGACAAAAGGGTTTTCTGGCGACAGGGGAACGTCCAGACTGCCCCGATCTGCCGACAAACAGCTGATCGGCAGAGCGGGGCAGCCATTTAAATTTAAATGAAGCCGCGATTATTTTAATCGCGGCTTCATTTCCCTCTGCCTATCTGGCTAATCTACATGCCTCCGTCGACGGAGGCATGTAGTCTGGACGTACCCTTAGGGTGTGTCAAGCCAGCCAAATACAAAAGACTCAGACCTTCCTATTCTTTTTAAAGAATTCCCTTATTGCATGGGGATTCATCTGGCTGCTCCCTAACAACCACTGCTAAGACTTAAGGACAAAAGACTATTTGCATATGATTGCTCAGACATTGAGGCCTCCCAGCAGTAAATTACCCGTGATGTCTTTCCATTTACACATTTAAAATAATAAAATATCGTAAAATTCTCATTATGTCTAAGTTTACACACAAGAGTGATACATACACCAAAATAAAATAAACGGAACCAGCGGATTATGACATGACGATTGATAGGTTACATGAAAGAATTTGCTCAAACTACCTTTGAGTTATGAATATTTATGTCCATAAGTCCATTTCATAGAGCATGAAATTGTCTGACACAATTTTTATTTTGTATGTCCTATTTTTGCTCCCCCTTAATGGCTTGTGTGGGAAATAAAATCTTTATTTCTTAAGTTCATCTATTCATGCAACTTGTTTTGGGTCCAACCATTTCTTTAAACAGCTCTAGCATCTCCATGCTTTGGAATAAGGAATTGAAATGTGAAAAGACAATAATCCTAGGCCAGGGACTTTTTGCTGCCTACATGACAATTCAAGATTTCTAAAGCAAAATTCTGACAACTCTCATTTTGAGATGCTCATTAGAGCTTTAGAGGATTGCTGTTAAAATTTTTTGATGAATCCTGAATTGAGCGTGTCTAGCTCCCCAGAACTTCCTATTTTCCCACCCAATGAAGTTGCTGCATATCAGTTGTACAGAACATGCCAGATTTGTAAAGGTATTTACATGCCTAAAAATGCAATTAGGCCCCTACAGGATTTTCAAAAGCACATAGCTGCTTAACTCCCATTAACATCAATGAAACTTATATACCTATCTGATTCTGAGTCATCTAAATACAGCAGAACCTCATTGTTATGAAAACTAGAGTTCTTCTTCGAGTGATGTCCCCATGTGTGCTCCACAGTTCATGTCCGGCTCATCCTGGCACCACAGATCGGAGATTTTGAGTGCAGTGATTGGGCAATGCTGTGCATGCACGAGCAGAGAGCAGCGCTCCCGCCATTGAAGTAGCATGCACTTCTCCTTAGTTCCTTCTTTACCGCCCTTGGCCATAGACAGAGCTCAGTTCTCTCCTTCTCAGCACACTCTGCAGGACAAAGCAGAACCACCTTATCAGCTTAGGTAGTCCTGAGGCACTCGAGACTTACCTTCCTTTTACAAAGAAAAAAAAAAGCTGCCATCTGCCAGCTTTTATCGCCATGCAATACCAAGCTGCAGCAAGCAACCAAAAGGAAACAGAAACCAGCAACCCACAAGCGGTCTCAGCTGCTTGTACAGCTATAGATAGCTTCTAGGAGACATGCCATACTCTCCTAAGAAGAAAAGATGTGGCAAATGCTGAGAATTTATGCCAGCCTCTGATGCCCATAGCGAATATGCACTCTGTTGGGGGGGACACATGTACCTCAGAAATGCATCCATTGCCATAGCCTCACAACCGGAGCTCGCAAAGAAAGGGAGCTCACAATGTGCATGCAGTCTATGGATAGAGCCCTGAACTCCCATGATTATCAAGGGGGCAATGAGGGCTCGCATGCAACTTCTCCTCAGGGCAAACATCCAAGCCCTTTTCCTCAGAGAACACGCTCAGAAACAAGACCCTCACAGCCCGCTCTCTCCCCTCAAGAATTAGCGAAGGAGATGAGCCAGGCACTTCAGGCACAGCAAAGTCTCAAGCCTCCTCAATAACAGGTTCAAAGGCACATTAGAAACAGCCCTCAAATTAGCTACCACAAAAAGGGCACCTTAGCAAGGGCCCTGTGGTGACAGAGGCACCACTGGCATTAAGGGCACCTGGCTTGCCTAGGGCACATTGCCAACCTACGGCACAACATTCACCTATGGCACAGAGATATGATAGGGCTAGCTCCAGCCACCCCTTGGTGCCCTACACTAACTCTAGATCTTCTAGGGTCACGGCTACACCCATGTCATTACCACAAGTGCCAACCAGTGCAGCAATGGGTTGCAAGCCTGCATCCCATCGCCGTTCCTCAGGTCGCAAAACACAAGCGCCACCAGAACATGATGGGGGGGGGGGGAGGGGGTCTAACATCCTGTCTCCTTTTGAGCCTTCACCATGACACCGTTCATGATCCTCACTACAACCAAGGATCTTGCAATGGTCACTGTCCTTATCACAATTGAGTGTCAACCATGGGGATACAGGCAGCATGTACTCCTTGCAACACTCCTCCCAGATAGGGCACATGCATATTATGGGGCATGCAGACCATCTCATTACCAACATCCTCCATAGCACACTGATTTGCATTACTATGATACTCATCATAGCCTATGTTCCTCCTATCATTGCTGGGC
Organism: Pelodiscus sinensis; assembly: GCF_049634645.1. Classification (NCBI taxonomy): domain Eukaryota; kingdom Metazoa; phylum Chordata; order Testudines; family Trionychidae; genus Pelodiscus; species Pelodiscus sinensis. Next base: position 105,655,026 of record NC_134714.1, read on the forward strand.
ACCATGACACCTCCACTGAACCACCTACACCCACACAAATGTCACTGCACTCCATGCACTCAGGTGCATCACATAACCCTTCTGAGGGCTCAGATCTAGAGGAAGGACAGATCGAAGATGACCCAACCATCCACCGATTTGATCCGAATGATAATTCTTCATCTTCTCCTGATGAAGCGGTTATTCCAAATGACGCAGTACCCACTGATGATATCAAGTAATTCCAAGATCTGTTTAAAAGGGTGGCTGCTAGTCAGGAGGTAGTTTTATCAGAGGTCCAGGAGAAACAACACAAACTCCTAAAGAATCTACAGCCCTCCGCGAAGTCCAAAATCGCATTACCTCTAGATGAAGTAATCCTTAAGGCAACCGATGAAGTCTGGCAAACATCTGCCATGGCCCCTCCAACCAATAAAAGGGCGGATAGGAAGTATTTCGTGCCATCTAAAAGCATGGACTTGCTCGACCTGCACCCTCAACCAATCTCCTTAGTGATTGACACTGCCAATCAAAGATCCAAGAACTCACAACAACAAAAATATACACAGGATAAGGATCAGAAACACCTGGATGTGTTTGGGAGAAAAGTGTGCTCTTTATCAACCCTCCAGCTACTCATAGCGAACTATACAGCACTGCTTGCAAATCATGATTTTGACAATTACATGAAATTAACAGAACTCATGCACAATCTTGCAGACAATAAAAGACCTGTGCTCAAGGCAGTCATCAAGGAGGGTCACACTATTCCCGTACGGTGCAATAGGATCAAAATATTCCCCTATCTAGACAATTGTGTTATCTGAGGTCCTCACAATGGATCATCAAAGATATGATCTCATTCACGAAGACCACGCTTCAGTCGCGGGGCTTCATTATCAATGAGCAGAAATCCACACTATGCCCCACACAATCTTTGGAGTTCATAGGAGCACGTATAGACTGCACAACAGCTTGAGCCTATCTCCCCAATCACCGGTTCGACAATATAAGAAATCTTGTCATGTTGTCAAGCCCAACAGTACCTATCATAATGTGCCTCAAACTTACGGGGCTCATGGTGGCTACCACATATGGTCCCACATGCCAGGCTGCTCTTCCGTTGTTTCTAACACTGGATCTCTTCAGTGTACACACCAGCAAGCCATCAGTTCCACTGGCAAATTTCGCCTCCCCCAAAAGTCCTCACCTCTCTACAATGGTGGACACAGGCACGCAACCTCTGCAGTGTGGTGCCTTTCCACCGGGACCAGCCGTCCAAACAAATTATGACAGATGCCTTACTGATGGGATTGGTGGGGGGGCACACTTCCAACAACAGTTTGCACAAGGGAAATGGTCCAAAGATGAGTCAAAACCACACATAAACCTGCTCGAGATTCGTGCAGTCTACAACGCTTGCAAGCGCTTCCTCCCTTACATCCAAGGCTCTTCCATGCGGATCCTCACTAACAATGTGACAACTATGTTTTGCATCAACTGTCAAGGGAATGCAAGATCCCAGTTGTTATGTGCAGAGGCGATCAGGATTTGGAATTGGTGCATCCTCCACAATATTATCATTTCGGCAGAATACCTGTCTGGAGACAAGAACATAATGGAAGATACCCTCAGCCACAACTTCCTCACAGAACACAAGTGGGAAATATATGATCAGATCACCCAAGAGCTGTTCCACCGATGGGGGCGACCACAGATAGATCTCTTTGCCACCACGAGAACTCCAAATGCCCCCAGTACTGCTCCTGAGCAGGCATATGGCATGGCTCCCTGGGCAATGTCATGCTTCTCACTTTGGGGGCCAGAGGTGTACCTACTATTTGCCTTCCCACCCATTCTTCTCATTCCCAGAGTCTTCTAGAAGATACAGACGGATGGGGCCTGAGTAATCTTGATAGCCCCAGCCTGGCCCCGACAGACATGGTTCTCCGTCGAGTGACGTCCCCATGGGTGTTCCACTCTGGGTGCTAGTGCATCCTCACTGGCGACCGGAGACTTTTCCAGCAGTTTCCACTGTGCCGTGTACGCTCTGTGTTGCCCCCTGTGTCATTGGAGTCTGTTAGGCACACACACGGCGCAGCCCTTCGGTTCCTTCTCTACCGTCCTTGGCAGCAGACAGAGCCTCTTTTCCTCTCGACCTCTGTCAAAGAAAACCATCAAAAACCCAGTTAATCCCATTAGTTACCTCAGTATCCAAGTTATTTTACCCCTACCAATCCGCCCCAATCAAAAGTTTAAAAAAAAATTAGTTGCAACTTGCCACCTTTCCCCTGCACCTCATGCTGGGATCTCCCGGCTTTCAAAGGTGCGAGACGTTCTGGGATGTTATGCCCATTTCCGATGGGCATTCTAAGTGTATAAAGTGCCTGGGGGAGTTGCATCAGACACAAGTGTCCCCACTGCTCGAAACTCATGGCTAGAGTGCGCTGTGATAGAGTGAACAGACTGAAAACTCTCCTCTACGAGAAGTTGTTTTGACCACTGTCAGAGGATGCACCAGCAGCTCCAAAACTGGCCTCCCAGAGCAAGGGTATGGATAAATCTTGTCTCTCTGCCCCCTCTGGCCTTACAGTGTCAAAAATGGGTCTTTCTCCAGCCCGTTTGGTACCCACGGCACTGATGACTGCAAGGGTCAGCACCGCAGTAGGCCCAACACATCTGGAATGGCACCATCCAAGACGCCAGCACCAGACATGAGAGCCCACTCAGAGCCGAAACAGAGACCATTGGCACCGCCTGCATCAATGGCACCAGCTGCATCGGCTGGCCAACATAGAGATCGCTCGGCACCGAGACAACAGGCTCAAACGGCACCGATGTCCATGCCAAAGAAGCCCCGCACCAGCATGCCTCCACCGGATCACTCGGCACCGGGGCTGACATCAGCACTGAGTAAACCACACACCTCGGCACCGTCTCAAGAACATGCGTGCTATCGATCCCCAGTAAGGAGCCGCACGCCAACGGCAACAATCTCACCGGGATCCTCCATCCAGTCAGTGCACTCACGCAGATCATTAAACATCTCATGATCTCCGAGCAAGGTGTGCACGGAATCAAGGAGTAGATTCTCTTCCCAACACTCCAGTCCTGCTCACAGACCTCCCTCTTGGCAACCCGGCTCTGTGGCATATGCATACCCTCCTCCTTCACCACCATGGTATGCACAGCAGTATGGCTACCCACCACTGACATATACCACTCAATGGCAGCCATGGGATTCATGCCCTAAGAAGACCCACCATCGTGCCCTCTCCACCGTCTCCAGACCACCCCATGCTTCTCCTCCAATTACCACCTCGGTAACTGAGCCCTATTCTCCTGCTCACTCCGAGATACAGGACTCCCTCTCAGAAGGGGAAGATAGATCCCCTTTACACAACTCCTCATCCTCACCCGTTGAGGCGGTTATGGCTGAAACCCCCACCATCCAGCGATGACTCAAAGAAATTCCAAGACCTCTTCCAAAGAGTGGCCTTGTTGCAAGAGCGAGACCTACAGGAGGTACAAGAGAAACAATACTGGCTCTTACGCACACTATAGCCTTCCATTACCTCCCGAATAGCACTCCCCATGGACGAAGCTATTATGGACCTGGTGGATAATATCTGGCAGACTCCTGTGTCCATTACTCCAACTGTCACCTCTGTTGCTCCAGAGCAGCCCTAGGAAAACACTCATTCAAGGACGCCTTTTCTATCAGGTGAGATGCTCCTCTCCTTTATGCTTTCCCTTCTTTTCCTCTCCTACACAAGTTCCTCAATAAGATCAGGACAGATCAGGCTCGAGTCATACTAGTGGCACCAGCAGGGCCCAGACAGACTTGGTATTCTTACCTTCACAAGATGACAAGGATAGATACGTACGCCTTCCCACTCTATCACGACCATTTTTTGCAGAACCACGGGAGGAGTCTCCATCCAGAACTCCACAAGCTTCATTTCCATGCCTGGCTCCTTCATGGCTCCAGGATGCCGAAAACAGCTGTTCAGAAATGGTGAAAGAAATACTGATCAACAGTAGAAGACAATCCACCAGGAGAACATACCTCTATAAATGGAATAGATTTTCTCATTGGTGCAAGCGCTCACATATGACAACCCTGGAATCCTCTCCCCTCCTCATCCTGTTGGACTACTTCTTATGCCTGAAATAGTCAGGCCTTTCTCTTAGCACCATTAAAGTACATGCGGCTGCCATAGCAGCGTTTCATTGCACCGAACAAGGGGTTTCCTTCCTCGCAAACCCGATAACCAAGAGGTTCCTTAAGGGTCTACAGAACACTTTCCCACCCGTCCGTCCACCAGTTCCAGTCTGGGATCTGAACCACGTACTCAAGAGCTTGACAAAACCATCCTTTGAACCACTAGCGACCTGCTCTTGGTCACATCTGTCGATGAAGGCGTCCTTCCTAGTTGCAATAACTTCCAGTAGGAGTGAGAGCTCGCTCGCTATATTGATGGCTGAACCCCTGTATATGGTGTTCACCAAAGACAGAGTTATACTTCGACCCCACCTGAAGTTCCTCCCCGAAGTACCTTTCATGTCATTGAACCCTTACACTTACCTGTCTTTTTTCTTAAGCCGCACACCAGTCCGGTGCATGCTGCATGGCACAGTCTTGATGTCCTCAGGGCACTTGTGTTTTATATTGACCGCTCCAGAGCCTGGAGAGTGTTCCTTAGACTGTTTCTGTCCTATTCAGAATGATCCAAGGGACAAGCAAACTCATCTCAGAGGATCTCAAGATGGATCTCCTCCTGCATTCGGACATGCTATATACTCTATGATAAAAATTTACCTGAAACCATCACAGCGCATTCCACCAGGGCAATGTCTTCCACTACCGCCTTTCTCAGCAACTTTCCTCTCCAGGACATTTGTAACGCTGCCACCTGGTCATCTGACTATACATTCGCACAGAATTACAATCTCTCCTCTTCAATCACATCTTCCAGTGCGGTGGGACAAGTAGTACTATCCACAGTGACTAACACAGGGCTCCAAACCCACCTCCACAGGCCGACAACCTATGTGTAGTCATCCAGAGTGGAGCATCCATGGGGACACCACTCAAAGGAGAAGAAAGAGTTACCTTGTGCAGTAATGGTAGTTCTTTGAGATATGTATCCTCGTGGGTGCTCCACTACCTTCCCTCCTTCCCCTGCTTTGGAGCCCCATGCTCTAATGGGTAGAGAAGGAACAGAGGGGCCATGCTGCGCACGTGCCTAGCAGGCTCCAATGGCACGAGGAGGTGACACAGCGCGCGTGTGCAGCGCGGTGGGAACTGCTGGAAAAGTCTCTGGTCACTGGCGCAAGGACGCACCAGCACTCAGAGTGGAGCACCCACAAGGATACACATCTCAAAGAACTACCGTTACTGCACAAGGTGAGTAACTCTTTCTTCACGTGTCTTTATCACCTGTCTCTACAACCTCCCTACCTGCTTCCGAACCGCCCAGATCTGCTCTCCCAGAATCGGGTCAGTATTTCACCCCCAACCACAAACACTGCACCTGACGGCATGGTACCTGTCTGGTTCTCGGAAGTGGAGCAACAGTACTCCCAAAAAGTGAAAAATGTTCTGCTGCATAGCAGGAGACAAAACAACATGCAAGACTTACCTATACAAGTGGCACCAGTTTACACAGTGGTGCACATACGGGGCACTGAACCATCCAGGGTGCTGCTCCATGAAGTACTAGAGTACATCATGTACCCAAAACAACAAAATTTGTCAGTTTCATCGCTCTGGGTGCACATGGCTGCCATTATAGCCTTCCATTCTCCCATTGATGGGTTCTCCAGATTTGCACATCCCATCTCAAAAAGATTCTGGAGGGGTCTGCAGAACCTTCACCCACCTCAAAAACCCATTCCCCCCCACATGGGACTTAGAATTGGTTCTTCACTCACTCACAAAACCAGCCCTCAAACCAATGGCAACCGCACCATTTACCTTTCTTCTAATGAAAATGTTTTTCCTTCTGGCAATCACTTCTGCAACGCAGTTCAGAAAACTCGCAGCACTCGCAGCTCTCACAGCCTCGCCTCCATACACCTTTCACAAGCACAGGGTCATCCCGTGAGCACACGCATCCTTCTTACCCAAAGTGAATTCAGAATTCCATATGAATGAACCAATAATCCTTCCCACTATCTACCCAAAACTACATCATTCCAGGGAAGAAGTCATATTACACACCATGGACGTCAGAAGGGCAATTGCCTTCTACCTCGATAGGACTCAGTCCTTTTGATCATCCCAGAGATTGATGATTTCCTGGGCTGAAAGATCCAAAGGAAAACCACTATCTTCTCAATGCATATCAAAGCTCATAACATCATGCATTATTACATGCTACTCGCTCCAGAATAGAGCATTACCAGTTAATCCAAAGGCCCACTCTACCAGAGCTGTGGTAACATCATCTGCTTTCCTAAAGGGAGTCTCACTCCAGGAAATATGCAGAGCAGCGACATGGTCGTCTAATCACACCTTCATAAAGCATTATGCTATTCCACCATGCTCCACAACAGATACCACAGTAGCCAACATGGTTCTCTCCACAATCTGTAACAACTGATCAAAGCCCACCGTCCATCTCAATGGGCACTACTACACAGTCTCCAACTGTGAAGCACCCACAGAGACATCACTCGAAGAAGCAAGAGAAGTTATTCACTTCATGTAGTAACGATTGTTCTTCAAGATGTCTGCAGAAGAACAGATCAGAGATTCTGTACTACCCATGCTCCTCTCCACTTCTTTGGGCAATAATAGCAGCCCATGAAGGCGTCTAAGAAGAAACATGCTACTTCAAAGGCGGGAGTGTGTCTCTCCACTCGTGCATGAGCAGCCTGCCTGATCACTGTTGTCAAAATCTCTGATCTGTGGTGCCAGGACAAGCCTGACACCAACTGTGGAGCACTTACAGGGACACACATCTCGAAGAACAATCGTTACTGCGCAAAATGAGTAACTTCTTTTTACAGACTAACAGGTCATCTACAAATCTCATTCAGAATCAGAAGTATGCAGTCAAGCAGCAGAATGGACCCCGCTCCTCCCCCAAAAAAGAACAACTACAGTACAGTGCTGTGTTAAACAAAAACTACTAGAAAATAAATGAAAGTTTTAAAAACTTTGACAAGGTAAGGAAACTTTCTGTGGTTGATTCATTTAAATTCAAATGGTTAAAAGCAGCATTTTTCTTCTGCTTAATAAAAGTTTCATAGCTGTACTAAGCCACTATTCAATTGTAAACTTTGGAAAGAACAACCATAATATTTTGTTCAGAGTTACGAACATTTCAGAGTTCTGAGCAACCTCCATTCCTGAGGTTCTTGTAACTCTGTGTTCTAATGTACCTGAAAAATCTGCCTCCAAATGCCTAAGTGGCCTAAATCTCATTTTCAGAAGTGTCTTTGACATTTAAGCACTTAGACATTTAGGAGCCAGTTTCTTTGAGAGTCATCAAGATCAGCTTTTTACATTTTTAAGTCACTTTTAAAAAATGGGACCAAATTGCCTGTGTCATTAAGCTCTTTTATCCCTTGCCTCAGGTCTTCTACAGACTCATGCTTGCTGACAGGAGGAGCAAATGGGTCAACTGCCCTGAGGCCCTGTAATTCTAAAGAGCCCAGGGCTCTCCACTGCTGCTACTGTTACAGTAGTGGCACTGGAAGCCCTGGACTCTTTAAACCTCTGATGGAGCACTATGCGCCATGCTCCAGGCTGCCCTAAGGGCTGGGGGGATGCATAGCGCTGAGGGTTGGGCGGGGCATGGCATGCTCTGGACAGTGCTGAAGGCTAGTTTCCCTCACCCCCACCCCTTCCTCCCTAGGGCTTGCCCCTTCTGGCAGTGTGGAGCTGCCCTCTCCCCTTACCCAGCAGCCCAGCATGGCTGTCTGCTTCCTAGCACAGATTTATAGTAATTCTGTACTCATCACAGCCCTTATTGAACAAGTTTATAAGAATAACTTCCCTGAAAAATTGTACAAGATTTCTTTTGACAAAGTTTGAAATATAATACAGGTTTTTAATATCACAGTGCTAACTGTCATCCACTTAGTGATGGTGCCTTTCTGAATGAATATGACAAATCTGTGAACTTGTCTTTGCTGTCTGTGGTTTTAAATCGTACCCCTCTCCATAGTCAGAAATAAAACTCAGCATTCCTTTGCTCATGCAACTTTAATTTGGCCCCTTTGAGGCTCATGCATATGCATTTTGATACAATCAGATTACATGGTCACATAGAAAGGTCATTGAGCAAGGATTACAGCAAGACACAGAATGTATTTCAGGCAATGTATCAGAGGTAGCAGCGCCGAGTGTCAGGGTGCTCCCTGGGAATGGGGCCAGGAGCACATTGACTGGGAACTATCGAATAATTGTGTAACCAATGAGATTTGGTGTGGTTACATGATTATTCAGTTAAATGATATCTAAAATCACTACTCTTTAGGCTAGGCTATACTGTGTTAAAGTTACTCATATATCTAATGTGGTCTAATTTGTGTGTGTGTACAAACAGTATAAACTCATCTGTTTACTCACTTTTTTATCTAAGCAAAATAAAGACTGTCAGCTGTTGGAAGGCTATAGAATTGTTTGTGGGAGGGAGTCATTTTAGTTTTTCAATTTTTGGGTATGCATTTAGATTTGGTTACATGAATTCTTCTTCAGGTAATGTCCTGATGGGAGCTCCACTCTAGGTGTCGGGCTTGTCCCAGTACCGCAAGTTGGAGATTCATCAGCTGTAGTTCATCCGGATCAAGCATGTACGGAGGGCGTCGTGTGCCTTTCGTGCCATTTCTGAGTCTGCGTGCGGTCTGGCTCCTGCCAGTTCCTTCTAACTGTTCATGGTCGCAGATGGAATGAACTGCTTCTCCTTAAGCCTGAGAGAAAAAGAGTGCCAAAATAGTTAGAAAGTTAGTTGTTAGTCATAGTTTAGTCAGTCGTTCATAGTTATACTTCTAGTTCATTGGTTAGTTTAAAAAAAATTATCTATCTTGTTGCTTAAAGTTCTAATTAGTACTTAAATAGTTTTAATTAGACAATCTGTTGAAAATGCTGGCGTCCCCTGGTTTCAAAAAATGTACGACATGCTGCGACCCAATGCCCACATTGGACGGCCACACAAGCTGCATAAAGTGCTTGGGCAAGGGCCACATACCTCAGAAATGCCTGCACTGTTCTAAGCTGATGGTGCAGGCCAGGCGCAATCGCGAGATGCGATTAAAAATACTACTGTTCAGTAAGGCCCTGTAGCCTACAGAGATGGAGCCTTCCAGATCTCCGGCATCCCCAGAGAGAGCAAAATCTCGTGTGGACCCAACCGCGGCAAGGGAAAATCACCACCCCGCCATTCATCATCCAGACGGATAAGTGTGGCTGATAGGCCAGGGACATTGGGAACAGCCCTTAGTTGTCACGCTGAAAGGCATGAGTCAAGCCAAAGTACGTCAGCGCCAAGTTCAGCCCTTCCTAGGGAACCGATACTGGCAGCTTCCACAGTGCTGAGAGCTGATTCGGTGCCAGCACCAAGAAAACAAACACTTAAACGGCACCAGCCGAGGTGGCGCCGACAGAACTGGCACCACATATAAGACTGGTACCCAATGCAGTACCAACACTGACAGCCCACAGCACTAGCAGCGAGCCCGCCATTGACAACTACAAGCTCGGCACTGAGCCCAAAGGCACCGCCTATGAGATCGGCACCGAGCCCAACGGCACCGTGCTCACCCACCACAGTTGCGGTACCACAAACATCAATGTTGGCTCGGGCAGCACATACAGCACCGGTATAGAACGTACCAGAGCATCGCCAACAACCCTCCCCAGCATCGGAGAAAGCTAGACACAAGTCTAGGAGAGTGATCACGCCCTCTCCTAGCCTGGAACCGGCTTGTTTCTCTCCAGAGCCTCAGTCTCCGGCCTCTGCATTCTCTGTGCCATTGCAGCACCCAAGTCACACCACTTCAACCATGCACCATCGTAGCCACTCCCCGCGATATTCACCATCATCACAGTGCTACCACAGATGGTCACGTTCTCCAACATATTCACAAAGCAAGGTCTCATTCACCCAGGTCACCTACACGATCGTCTTACTCCAGGTATTATCACTTGGCTGAGAGGAGGTATTCCCCCAAGTATTCTCCAAGGAGGCATTAATATGATTGTTATCACGGTCATGGTTACTATCATCGACACCGTTGTTCATTAGAGCACTCCTGCTTGAGGTCTCCTCAGTATTATCACTGACAACATTCACATAGTAGTGCTAGACTACCAACATCTCTGGAAACGACCACTAGGTCACCCACCCTCTCAGGAGACATACCTTCAACAGCTCGTCAAACTGAGTCAGAGGAGTTACCAACATCAGAGCGCACCCATTTGCAGGCAGAGTTTCCGACTAATCAGTCTTCCTTCTCCCCAAACTATGCAGTCTTCCCTGGCGACTCTTCACCAACTGACGATATTCGCCAATTCCATGAGCTGTTTAAAGAGTGGCAGAGACACAAGAGGTGCAACTCATTGAGGTACAACAGAAGCAACATTGACTTCTGAAGAACCTCCAACTGTCTCAGAAATCGAGAATAGCACTACCGCGAGATGAAACGATCCTTAAGATCGCAAATGAAATTTAGCAAACTCCGGCTTCCTCCCAAGCAACAAATAAGAGGGTAGATAAGAAGTATTTCATCTCCTTGAAGGGGATGGAATTTTTATTCACGTATCCACAACCTAACTCTTTAGTTATGGATGCGGCCCAACAGAGAGCCAAAATGCTCCAATATAAGAACTTCTCCTCTGACAAAGAGGGCAAGTGTTTAGACTTGTTTGGAAGGAAAGTTTATTCATCCGCCACATTAATTCTAAGGATGGCAAACTATGCGGCCCTTCTGTCTAATCATAATTTTGATAATTATACAAAACTAGTGACTCTAATAGATCACCTACCTGATGATAAGCATCAGATATTGAAATCAATAGTACAGGAAGGCTATACTGCTTCAAGGGCAGCATTACAGGTAGCCCTTGACATCACAGACATGGTGGCTCGCACCATAGCAATATCAGTGGTGATGCAAATATCTTCCTGGCTCCAGATGGCTTCAGTTTCCCAGGAACTGCAGTCAAAGGTTGAGGACTTACCTTTCGACAGGCAGAGCCTTTTTGCCAAGAAGACTGACCAAGTTCTGCACTCAAGCAAAGATTCGAGGACGACCCTGAGGACCCTCGGCATGTACATACCACCTTATCACCGCAAACGTTACACACTGTACTATAGACAAAGACCATTCTCTTATGCCACACCCAGATACAGGCAGCATGAGTCACAACAGTGCGGAAAACCACGTCAACGAAAGTGGCATCCACAGACCAGCAGGGTGCCCAACCCTCAGAATAATAGACAGCCAGTTTGATGGCCTGGTCGAGGGACTGCAGACCATTCTCTGAAATATCATCCAGAGTCACAGAAGTTATTCCACCACTGACTATCAGCACAGTGGTTTGCCATCACCACTGACCGTTGGGTCAGAGAGCTAATAACATCCAGCTATATGATTCCCCTTCTTTCTCTCTCCCCCTGACCTCTCCCCCATCCCCATCCCTCTTCAGGGACCCTTCTCACAAGGCCCTCTTAATGCAAGATTCCCTGCGCCTTATACAGATTGGCGCTGTGAAGAGAGTGCCTGAGCAATTTCAGGGCAAGGAATTTTATTCTAGTTATTTTCTCACTGAGAAAAAATCAGGTGGATGGAAACCTATCCTGGACCTTTGATGGCTCAATTGATACCTCCGAAAACACAGGTTCAAGATAGTGACATTAGCTTCTATCATTCCAGCGCTCAACACAGGAGATTGGTTTACATCCTTCGACTTACAGGACGATTATTTTCATGTAACGTGTCACGTGTTTTCAGATTCCTCACAGGTACGGAACACTTCTAATACAGAGTCCTCCCATTTGGCCTTTCATCAGCACCAAGGGTTTTCTCGAAGACACTATCAGTAGTTACTGGGCATCTACAACATCACGGCATCATGATATTTCCATACCTAAATGACTGCCTAATCAAGGCACCTACTTACGATGACGCAGTATGTTCCACTGAAATTACAAGGAAACTATTCAAGACTCTTGGACTCATCAATCTTCCGAAGACGTCTTTCATGCTGCAAAGGTCCCTCCAGTTCATTGGGGCACGATTAGATTCTACAACAGCCAGGGCTTATCTTCCTCTAGCCAGATTTCACACAATACAAAACCTCCTTCACACTCTTTTTATCAGTCTCAAAGTCCCCATACTTACCTGCTCGCAGCTCATGGGGCATATGGCAGCCACAGCTTACGTAGTGCAACACGTGAGACTGCATCTCAGATGTCTCCAACACTGGATAGCTTCCATCTGTCGCCCAGGCTACCTCGACATTCACAGATCAGTGTCGATACTCCCGATAGTATGGGACCCCCCCGGCATGGTGGGCCTCTTCCGCCAACATGCTCGCTGGCATTCCATTCCATTATCCACAATCCATGTTACAGATTATGACAAACGCGTCTCTCCTGGGTTGAGGAGCTCACTGCGGGATCTCACGTTCAGGGGCAATGGACTGCACAAGAATCTCTCCATCATATCAATTTTTTCAAGCTGCGGGCAACATTCAATGCCTGCAAACAGTTCCTATCCACCATTCGTGGTCACGCTATTCAAATCCTTACTGACTACATGACTAGTATACTATATCAACCGTCAAGGTGGAACCCGGTCCAAATCCCTCTGTGCAGAGGCAACGCAGTTATGGAACTGGTGATTCTTCTTCGAGCACTGTCCCCGTGGGTGCTCAACTGTAGGTGTTGGGCTTGTCCTGCGCCGCAGATTGAGATCTTTTCTAGCTGTAGTCCGCCGGACCATGCATGCACGATGCGCGTCTCATGCCTTTCGCGCCATTTATGCACGCACGGTCTGGCTCTTGCCAGTTCCTCCTGACCATCCTTGGCCGCGGATGGAGTGAACGCTCTCATGTCGCAATCCTGTCAGGATTGAGAGACAAAATTGTTATAGTTATTAATTAGTTAGTTAGTTATAATTGTTGTTCTCATAGTCCTAGTCCTCTTTAGTTTACCCATTCTAGTTGATACCATTAGTTAAAAATATATATATATAGTTAGTGTTTCTTAGTCTGCATGTTAATTGTTAAAATTGAAGAAAAACCTAGTCCTCTCTGCTATTTAGAGGACAAGAGACACTGACAAATCATGCCGTGCTCACCCGGTTTTAAAAAGTATGGTGCATGCTGTGAACTGATGCCTGCCTCAGACAGGCACACTCTATGCATACGGTGCCTCGGCGAGGGACATATTCCCCAGAAATGTCCTCATTGTTCTAAGCTCACGGCGTGAGCTAGATGGGAGAGATAGATGTAGCTTAAAATGCTCTTGTTTGACAAGGCATTACAGCCACCAGAGACCAACTCCTCCTGCCCAACGGAACCGGCCAAAACTATTAGGCGCCGGCCCTTGTTGCCTAAGCCTTCACACATGAGGAAAAGGCCTTTTCCCTCACACTCCTTACCCCAAGCGCCTATTAGCATGGGGGATAAGCCAGGCAACTTGGGTACGTTCTCCACGTGCGGACCTGATAAGACTAAGCAGGACCACAGCACGTCAGCGCCAAATCCGCCACCATCGAGGCACCGAGTCCTGAACCGGCACCAGCACCGATAGAGGCATCAGCACCGCCAACCATCTTGGCGCCTTCACCAGCAACCACCTCGGCGCCAGCCCTGACTGCGCCAGCACCGGCCATACAACTGGAACCACTGCACCATCCAACGCCAGCACTGCTAGTACACTCAGCACTGCCGTACCGGTTGGTAGCGGCACTGCCCCTCCACGATGCTGCGCAACCTGCAGCTGTGAACATCTCACCCACAGGTTCATCTTTACTCGAGCAATCTCCAGCATCGACTAAGGCTCGCCAAAAGTCCCGCAAGTTGCCAACGCCTTCTCCAAACCCAGAGCAAATTCACTTTTCTCTGGAACCACTTCACCATTTCTGGCTCGTTCATTTTCTTCAAGGCACTCACCGGCACATCATACCACAAGGCGAAGTCATTATTCTCCATATGCCTCACCATATTACCATCATCAGCACCGACACTCGCCGGCATCCTCCACACACTCAAGGGGAAGATCACGATCTCCTACACTCTCCAGCTATTCAGGACACCATGGGACACATAGGAGCAGATCCCTCATGCTATATGGGGACCTGGCGTAGTATTACGACCGCTCTCCCAGGCATTCTCATTACGATAGACGTCATTCACACTCTCCTTGTCGGGACACATGGTCATCACTGTCTCCTCATTAGTCTCACCCCTCATGTGCTTACCTACACTGCCTGCAACAAGACCACCTACTCCGACGGGAATTGACCCGACCATTCCACATCACACAGAGCCACAACAACAGCAGTTGTCCGAGCATAAGGAGCTGCAGGGGCACTCGCCTACAGATCAGTCATCATCACCTGTCGATGCATCACCAACTGACAACCTCAGCCAATTTCAGGAGTTGTTCAAACGAGTACCATTGCCAATACCCTCAGCAGACACTTCTTTCTTGGACACGAGTGGGAAATCAATGATCTCTTCCAACGATGGAGGTACCCCACTATAGACCTGGTCGCAACACATCACAAGCAAAGTGTTCCAAGTACTGCTCCAGCGTGGGCATAGGACTGAAGTCCCTGAGGGATGCATTCCTACTGGATTGGAGCCACCACCTACTCTACGCTTTTCCACCAATTCCACTTCTTCCAAAAGTACTGGAGAAGATATTAATAGACGGAGCCACAGTCATACTTTTAGCTCCATTTTGGCCCAGACAGACATGGATTCCGCTTCTCTTTCAAATGTCTCTATGCCATCCTTACCATCTGCCAGAACGACCTGATCTTCTGACACAGCCAGGGCTGGCCATGATGCACCAGCAAATCGATCGACTACACCTCACAGCATGGCTCCTAGCTGGTTCCAACAGAGAAGTTGTCTGTTCTCAGGAGTTAAAGCATGTGCTAATGCACAATAGACGTGATTCCACACGAGCGACTTACCTGCATAAATGGCGTCGTTTCCACACCTGGTGCGCTGTTGTTAATCTTGATTCATTCTCTATTCCGATTCATAGCGTTTGCTTCGACAATAGTATCTTTGAGTACGTACTACACCTCCAACATTCGGACTTGGCGTTACCATCCAATCTTGCGGTGATTTCTGCCTTTAGACAAATGGTAGGTTACTCAATATTTGTCCATCCCATGACCAAACGATTCCGAAAAGGTGTCTCCAATCTATACTCTCCGCACAGAAAACCCCTGGTGCTATGGGACCTAGAACTCGTCTTGGACTCTCTGACGTATCCACCATTTTAGCTGCTAGCCACCTGTGACGTGGCAATGCTTACGATAAAAATTGTTTTCTTACTAGCAATTACGTCTGCATGCCAGGTAGATGAGTTGGCTGCCCTTTCGGCCAGACCACCAGATACGTTGTCTACTAGTCATGAGGTCATACTGTGCCCCCCACTCAAACTTCTTACCGAAAGTAAACTCAGAGTTCTACGTCAACAAACCTATAGTACTCCAACATTTTATCCCAAGCTGCACTCCTCCAACCATGAAACCCGACTACATACTTTGGACGTACGTAGAGCTCTGGCTTTCTACTTGGAGAGAACACATCCCTTCTGGCAATCACAACCTTTACTACTATGCACAGATGAACGAGCTAAGGGCCAACCTTTGATGTCACAATGCATTTCCAAGCTGATTTTGAACTGCATCTCACGCTGCTACTCACTGCGTAACAGACCCCTTCCAAATACAATGAAGGCTTATTCTACCAGAGCAATGGCCATGTCAACAGCCTTCCTCAAAAGAGTCCCCTTACAGGATATCTGTCGCGCGGCAGCCTGGTCCTCGGACATAACATTTGCAAACCATTATGTCATTGACGATCTTGTGCATGACTCAGCAGTTGCCTCTGCAGTGCTCTCTCTAGCAGATAAATCATAATTCCGATTCCCACCTCCGTAGACCAGGCTACTGCTCTGTAGTCACCTACAGCAGAGCACCCACGGGAACACTACCTGAAGAAAAAGAGGAAGTTACTCACCTTGTGCAGTAACGACGGTTCTTTGAGGTGTGTGTCCCCATGAGTGCTCCACGACCCGCCCTCCTCCCTGCTTCTGAGTCTATTCTTTATGTCTTTCAGATGTGATCCAATTAGGAGGAACTGGCGGGAGCCGGACTGTGCGCAGACTCAGAAATGGCACAAAAGGCACGTGACGCCCACCGTGCACGCACAGTCTGGCTGAACTACGGCTGATGAGTCTCTGACCTGCGTCGCCAGGACAAACCTGACACCTACAGTGGAGCACCCATGGGGACACATATCTTGAAGAACCGTCGTTACTGCACACGGCGAGTAACTTTCTCTTTTTATAAGTGAAAAACAAAATGAATTACTTCTGCCTATTTCCTTGGCTTTTGATTGATGATCCATTTCAGTGTAAACTGAGCTGTGTTCTGCTCCAATAGAGATTAACATGGAGAGAAAGAGTTGCCTTGAATGAGTTTGGGGCAAAATGTAGATACATTATTTTAAAATAAAAAGTCAGGTATAGATTCTAAATCTGCCTCTGATGGCAATTAGCAGATAACCAAAGGTCTTGCTAACCTTGGCAAAAAGCTGATGTAAAGACAAACCATTCTTGAACAGTTTCTTTACAGTATTCAGTGCGGTTCAAAGATGTTTTTATATGAGGGATGTTTTCTCTCTTCAACATTTACATTTATTACATGTTTTTAATTGAATGCAATTAAAGTTTCACTTCCCATCTATGTTTGAACTCTCTTGATGCACATTGTGTCCCATTACAGTGATTCAGGGCAGGATCTTGTTCCATATATGTTGTGTTTGGGTCCACCTTTGGTTCTGCAAAGCCATATGGTATTTCACTGTTTTAAATAATTTTCTATGCTCAGCGTAAATAAATTTTTATAAATGAGCCTGATTTTTCTCCCCAAACTGGTGTCAGTCAGATGTAACCCCACTTTGACTTTCGTAGAATTGTTTTGGTGTAAAAAGGGTGTAATGAGAGGAGAACCAAACTCAAGTGTACCCATGTTGTCCTCGTGCCCCAAAGCATGTAATGACAATAACAAAGGAAACTTTTAACTGTGTCTGGACAGCTGTGTCTCCTCAATTGTTCAGTCTGGATTTCCTTTTACGCTGCTTCACTGTGAGAGTAACCACTCCTCCCGTATTTAAATAATTCACTGTGTGAGTGCTATATTCACTTATGAATTACAGTGCAGGGCAACACCAGCATGATAATGCACAAATCCTGCTATGCCTAAAGGAGTTTCACAAGCACTTCAATGCAAACACACAGGTTTAAATGAAATGATAAAACAAATGTATTAATTCCAGAAAGATGTTTTTTAAGTGATCACAGGTAATGAAGCATAACACTCAGAATTAGTTACAAAGAAATAAAAGGTATAACTCAACTGGTACCTAATAAGCTAAGTGAATTCAAAGCCAGGTCTTTCTGAACACAAGTTCCTGCAGTAATACTGGCTGAATCCTTCAGTCAGGATCTTCTCTCAGTGCAATACTGCTTGCTTGCTTCTTCGTGTGTTGTTGTTGATAGGGAGAGATAATTTGAAGTGTTTATTCTTCTTTCTGTTATACAAGAAGATTCTTAAGCTGTTTTTGTTCAAGAAGTAGATTTTTGCTAAGAACCTCTTCTGCCAAAGAGTGGACACTTAATCATCACCTCACTGTGATACAGCACTGTTTAATTGCCTTTACTCTGCCTGCTTTGATTTAAAGTAGACTATATTTGTGAGATTATGTTGTCTGAGCATTGACTTTAGCTCCTAATGTTGAAGATTTTGACTATGTTGATATCATGTTGTGGTTAATGGGGGGAAAAAAGACTACCTAACGGGAAGACTAACTGGTCAAGCTAGTTTGATGCTAGTGTGCTTGCAAATAAATAATTATTTGATCTTGTTGACCTGTGACTGAAGCATTGATTAAATTTTGTCACTGGGAAACTGGTTTTTAGCTGATTTCCACAGGGTGTTGGAACATGTCCCTGTAATATCTTTCAGGAGGATCTTCTAACTTTATATATACAATATTGCCACACATATGTTACCAGGAAAATAATGATAATCAAATCATGAGTTTTTAAATGGCACTTCACAAGGCATACTTTGTACAGGATTTATTATAATCCTCTAAAAGGGGTGAATATAAGGGTACAGATTGTCACAGTCTGAAGAGCTAGCATTGGAATGCAAAAATGTGGAGTAGATCAGTGGTTGAAAACCTGAACTAGATCAGCAGGGGAGCTTTGGGTCATCTGGGGTTCAAACATTAAATGAAACAAGACCAATGAAAAGCTCCAGATTTTCTTTCTTCCCCACTGCTCTTTCTCTTCCTCTTTTCATTCAAGTGGATTCCACTGAGATTTTTGTGTCATGGCCATTTTCATGGTGTTTGAGCACTTTCCAGAGTAAAGAATAGTAAACATGGATACTAGTGCCTCCATGTGAGATTTCCCTTCCTTTCCTCCCTGACAGAGAGACTAGTTTCATATGTATTTTTTTTCAAATGTGTGTGTGTGTGTGTGTGTATGTATATAATATGTTGTGGGTATGTGCATGCATTCTTGTTTATAGGCTTCCTTGCTTGCTCTTCTTAGTGAGAAGGCAAGACTAAAGAGGTAAGTTTTAAATCAGGAAGTAGTAAAGTATATTGTTCTAAATTCCTGCAGGCGTGAAATCCTCTGAGTCTTCCTTGTTTTTTCATTTTGTGTATCTGACCCCTCTCTTTGTCCTTTCCCTTTCACTCCCAATTTCCATAGCAAGAGGACTTCTTCCAACACCAAATACAGTATTTAAAATACTTTCATATTTTTCTTTGCCCATAAGCTGTAGGTATGATCTTAATTTGAACAACTGTTTTTTATTCGTTTCAATTGCAGGAAGGCTGTAGCAAATCACATATATTTTATTCTGATAAACTAGATTAGTTATTGGATTCTTAGGCATCAAGTAAACTTTTCAAGTTGTTAGTATGAGTAAAAAATTATGGTCCCATGAAATACAACTGAATTTAGACTGAACAGATTCTGCTATATCTTATTATTATGTGGGGCTGTTTAATTCTTTAACTCTGCCTGCTTTGCCTATCACTGACTTACACTCTCAAATATATAGTTGATGTATCTGTCATTATTACTGTTCAAGAACTCCTCCTAAATGGTAAGAGCTAGGACCATCAAATTTGGTATGCAGCTTCCTCTTACCATGACTTAAAGCAAGGTAATGGTTTGGTTGTGCCAGGAAAATGGGATGTGTCTGGAATGGGATTGGTTCTCATAAAGCACAAAGGGAGAGCTGTGCTATTTAATGACCACATGGGGACAGCAGGAGATATTGGATGGAAAGCCGGAACAGTTATACTGCATAATGACCACCGGAGACAGCAGGGTGGATAATGGCTATCTACTATATATTTGAAAGATTCTGTATGTCTCTGTGTGTACCTCAGCTGGGCACACACTACCCTGGCTGAGCCTGCTGGAGCAGCAGTGCAGAGATGCTGGGGTAGTCCTCTCCCCCTGAGAAAGCCTACATACTGAACCTCTCATCCTTAGCCCCACCCTAGAGCAATGATTTTTAAATGAAGAAAAACAAAAAATTATTGAATTAAGGACCTGAGCAACTCCGGGTAGCTCTTCTAATTAGACTATGTTTTAAGATGACACTGAGTATTGACTTCAGTTTCTAACGTTAAAGATTTTGGCTATGCTGATAACATTTTGGCTATGTCTAGACTATATTCCTCTTTCAAAAGAGGAATGTAAATGGAGCAAATCAAAAGAGCAAATGAAGCACAGATTAAATATCCCATTCTTCATTTGCATATTCGTGTCCAAGCGCTTTTTCAAAAAAGGTTTTTTTGAAAGTGAAAGCGCAGTCTAGACAGGGTTCTTTTGGGAAAAAAAAACCTTTTTTGAAAGAACCCGTGTTCCGGAAAAAATGAGTACGAGTTCTTTCGAAAAAGGATTTTTTTCCCCCGAAAGAACCCCATCTAGACTGCGCTTTCACTTTCGAGAAACCCTTTTTTGAAAAAGCTCTTGGATGCGAATATGTAAATAAAGCATGGGATATTTAAATCCACGCTTCATTTGCACTTTCGATTTGCTTCATTTACATTCCTCTTTTGAAAGAGGAATGTAGTTAAGACATGGCGTTTGCGATTAATGGCAGAAAGAATATTTAATTAGCTTGGCTGACTGCTCAAGCTAATTTGTTGGTAGTGTGCTTCCAAATGAACATATCAATTAAAGAACAAAGCTTTATATCCCAGGGCTAACTTAGAATGAATTAGTGTTGGATGATGAGAGAGAGTTTAAGATGTTGTGTGTTTCACTGTTACATTTTCATGGCTATCTGACCTGTTGCTTACACTCCATTACTATCATCTACCAAATGAGCAACTCATCTGTCATTCTTTCTATTCAGATTAGTTTTGGCAGCGGGAGACTTTACATAGTTTTAAGAGAGGCCCTCATTGTTGAAGCCCAACCTCAAGCTTCAAATGAAATTAAATTGATTGATTTTTATGTATTTAGATTTATAAAAATAATATACTTATCGTTCTTATACTATAACAGGGTTTAAAGAAAACTAGATCAATTCATGGAGGTTAAGTCCATTAATAGCTATTAGCTAGGACGGGTAAGGAATGGTGTCCTTCGCCTCTGTTTGTCAGAAGGGTGGAGATGGATGGCAGGAAAGAAATTGCTTGATCATTACCTGTTTGGTTCATTCCCTCGGGGGCACCTGGCATTGACCAAATGAAAGATCTCTAAATATCCTGGTGAAGCTATTTCAATAGTAAGATATGTTCAGTAAAATGTTTTTGTTAGCATAGTCAATTTCCCATTATCTTCCTAGGTGCACTGGAAGACAAACTGCTAATAAAATTAATTTAATTGGATACATTCATTCATTTCAGGTTTTTTTCTGTATAAGATTATTAGGTTCAGCAGCAACCTACTATGATATTTATATGAGGGGTAGGTGACAGCTGAGCAATAAGAAAGCTATCTGGACATTACAACCTCTCAGCTATTGGTTCCTTTTTGATCTCCAGATACAGTGGAAATCAGATATTTAGCAGTGTTTCTGCTCACTATTACTTTGGCAAACAAAAAAACAACCAAAAATAACCATTCTGGGAAACCAGCGATATTAACAATAATTTCTACTTTTCTTGCCATGTAAATTGGCATTTAAAATTGACGTTTTACTGTGGATCAAGATGTATATTCTAAACTAAACAACTTGTATTAGAGGAAAAAGATCATTGCAGAATTTTCTGTATTTAGCCTTCTGTCTGTACCACAAGGTTACTCCTTGGCTTATATGGTATGCTGAATACACAATGGAGGGTTGCAACATAGCTTAGAAGTGCTGCACATCACAAGTTGTTTAACTGGGGCTCTAGGTACTGAATGTATTTATAGATTTCCAGTGTTTGCAAACAATCCCTTTAATGTCACCATAGATAGCTTGGCACACCCATTAAAGTTTATGTGCTGTATGAATGATTTTATTCTGTCCATTTGTTGAATTAGCAGACTTAACATTTTCTAAGGGGAGACATGTCATTGCCATATGGTTGTGTATGAACCCTGCATTATACTGTAAATGCCAGTCTCTTGACCTATAAGAATATGCTTACTTGGTTAAAAATAAACTATAGAAAGGGTTAAAAGTATCTTTTTGTTGTTTGTTCTTCTGAAATCCTCTCTACTCTAACTCCAAATTCAGTATTAGTATCTCATTAAGATACTTGTTTTGTAATTAAGCGCAGTAAACACTGCATAGTGGGCTTTGCATATCATCATAAATATATAGATTTTTTTTTAAGGCCAAAAGGGGCTCTTACTATCTAATCTGAATGCATGAAGAACACAGTCTATAGAATCTTACCCAACAATTTTAGCATCAAGCTCATTACTTCTGTCCTGATTATAGTTCTATAATGTATAGAGAAAGATACTCAGTCTTGATTTCTGCTACAAGTTGCAAAAAATCCTGCCCATCCTTGAATAATCAGTTCCTACAGTTAATTATGTTCATTGTTAAAAATGTGTGGTTGTTCTTTGAGTGCTTCTTCATGTCAGTCCCAATCAGGTGTGTGCACACACGTGCATGATAGCTAGATTTTTCCATTGGATTGGCCTGGGTACCCCTAGAGTCATGCCTTCATGGCACTTAATATAGAGTCCTGATAATTTGACACTTCCTCAGTTCCTTCTTACCACCAGTGATGGTTATCTGCAACTTCCCATAGCTCTTGTTTCAGTAAGTGCCTCTATCTTGTCATTTGTATATAGTTCATCTTTAGTTAAAAAAAAGCAAGCAAATGGTCTGGTAGCACTTTATAGACAAACAAATTATTATATACCATCTACATGTTTTGTTAGTCTATAACAGTGTTTCCCAATTTTATCTGGCCACGGAACCCTTTTAAACTCGAAAGAATTTTGCGGAACCCCTAATAACAGTCTTATATATGGACATCAGTGCTGAGTAGTGACATCATTGTCCCCACTCTCTGGCTAAGCTGGCATTACACTGGAGCACTTATTGTGACAAACACAAATGAAAATAGTTTTCAATAAAATTAATAAATGCTTAAATATCATTTTTTATCACAAAATGTTATTGTAATGGAATTTTCTCACTGAACCCTTATTTTTACTTTGAGGAACCCCGGGGTTCCGCGGAACACCATTTGGGAAACACTGGTCTATAAAGTGCTACCGGACCATTTGCTTGCTGTTTTTTTCTGTAACAGACTAACTCGGCTACCCCCTGAAGCTCCATCTTTAGTTAGTTATATTTACTTAATAGTAGTTTATAGTTAGTAACCCTAACATTCCAATTTCCTGGAGCTTTGGTATGCCGCTGTCCCTGGGGTTTAAGAACTGTGGGGACTGCATGAAGTACATGCCAAAGAGTGATCCTCACAACTCTTCTTTAAGATGCCCAGGGAAGGTCCCCAAAAGGACCATTGTAAAATCTACTGCAAGTTTCATCCCCAAACTCTTAAAGAAAGTGAAAAATGACTAAACAATCTCCTTTTGAAGGCAGCTCTTCTCCCCCATCACACCCATGGTCAGAGGACCCCACAACAGTATATCCTTGGTGGCACAAAACATCTCAGCTTTATTATTTTGGGAAACAGTGCCAAGAAAGGATGCTTGGTAATGCCCAGATCCTCCCAAGGCAAATAGATGGATAGGTACTCGTCTCAATGGTGCCTCAGAGGAAAAAAAGGCTGGAGAGGGATCATTCTTCCATGACCAAAGCCAAGGAGCTAATGAGTGTGAGACCCCAGTTGGACCACAGCACCAGATCCTTTGGCAGGGCAGTGTCGACTCTTGTCTAGGAAAACAGTTGAGTCCAGACTCACCACACTTGCTAGACCCTAGGGGCCAGTGGCTGCTCTTTCCCTGGACCCCAGAGACTTTGAGATGGCTCATGATCTGCTGCAGCTCCGGCACTGTTCTCATCCCCTCAATTGGAGGAGACCCCAACACTGTTGGTACCAGCTTGCCCTCAGATACAGCAAATAGGGAAGCCAGCAAAACACTCTTCTTCTACAAGGCACCCTCTAGCACCAACATCATGGGAGAGAGAGCCCGATTGGTCCCCAAGCTCACAAGAGGCAATGCTCCAAAGTAATGCCCGATGGTCTTGCTTTTTGGAGACATCAAAGTCAGAGTCTGATACCTATTGATACAATAAGAGCAGGGGGGTCCAAGTAGCAGTGGGAGAGATGGGCTTACCAGAATGTCTACCATAGTGACTAATCTTCAGAATAATTCTTCTGGATTCCCTGGGCCTTCCACCAGAACCAGAGAATCAGCCAGGGGTCCTGCTTGTAAGCAACTTGAGTAGTTCCAGTCACCTTTATTCTGCCTTTGGACAAGCGACCAGCTACAGAACTACCTTCTGCTACATTGAGAGCATCAGCAGCAGCACTGTCTCCGGCATGTAAGATTGTGCACACCCACAAGATCCTGTGGCAGACTCTAGCTTCGTTGTCATCCACTTCCAAATGTAACCAGCAATGCTATATTGAGCCTTTTATGGGCTATAAATACTTATATTGTCACCCTAGTAAGCCTAGTGCAAGGGCTCAGGGCTGCAGAGAGGCCCCTTCCCAAGTCACAAAACTACCACAGCTGTGGGTGGGGCATCCAGCTCCAGCATGGAGCAGCAAGGCTTCCATAGGCCCTCCCCCCAAAATAGAGAGGCTTTGCCCAAAAAGACTTGGCCTTTTTGGGAGAAAGGTCTCTTCTACAGGTAGATTAAGGCTAGGGATTTCAAACCAGGAGTCAATTGCCAATAGGTACTCATAACACCTGTGTGACAGTGGCAAAGTCTGCAGAGTTGTTCACTCTACATTTCTGTGCTGAGTTTACTGGGTTGGTCGAAGAAGGTAGGCTAGTCTTCTGAGCTTCCCTCTAGGCTGCCTTGGATGGTGATATACTGCCCTCGACTTGAAGGATGCATACTTTCACATATCAATAACTCAGTGCCACAGAAAATACCTCATGTTTGTGAGGAACAAAACCTACTTCAGTTTTTAGTCCTCCTGTTTGACCAGTTAGCAGCAATTCAAATGTTCACAAAATGCATGGCAGTTGTGGCTTCTCTCCTGCATAAGTGGCAGGTAGAGGTGTTCTCATATCTTGATGACTGGCTGATAAAGGGCCAATCCAATAGGAAAGTGTAAATTTAAGTTGTTTTGTAAGAGTGTCTTTCAACAAACTGGGCCTTCTGTGGAATAAAGAGAAATCAACACTGGCCACAGGTCAGAGGATAGAGAGGGTAGGAACTCAACACTCCTCCTGGAAGTGAAATTTTGAAATTTCAAGCCCTTGGTGACATCATTTAAGGTCTCAGGCAGGTCCTCATTAAAACAGGAAGGATTTATCTGAAATTTATGGAACACATATCTGCTTGTACCTACATAGTACAGCATTCTAGACTTAGACTTTGACCTCTTCTGTCATGGCTAGCTCAGTGTACGGACCAGTACCAGCCAGCTTGAACAGGATCGTGACACAGTTTTGTCCAGTATTTGACTCCTTGCTCTGGTGACTCACCCCATAGATATTATGTGCACTGGTCCCCTTCACCAGCCCTTAGTTATCTTTTTCATTAGTGTAGCTAATGACTGGAAGATAGCTAATGTGATGCCAATATTTTAAAAGGGCTCTAGAGGTGATCCTGGCAATTACAGATCAGTAAGTCTAATGTCAGTACTGGGCAAATTAGTTGAAACTATAGCAAAGAATAAAATTGTCAGACACATAGATGAACATAATTTGTTGGGGGAAAGTCAGCATGGTGTCTATAAAGGGAAATCATGCCTTACTAATTTATTAGAGTTCTTTGAGACAGTCAACAAGCATGTGGACAAGTGGGATCCGGTAGATATAGTGTACTTAGATTTCCAGAAAGCCCTTGACAAAGTCCCTCACCAAGGCTCTTAAGTAACATAAGTTGTCGTGGGATAAAAGGGAAGGTCCTCTCATGGATTGATAAGTGACTAAAAGACAGGAAAAAAAGGGTAGGAATAAATAGTAAGTTTTCAGATGAATATAGGTAACTAATGGTGTCCCCCAAGGGTCTGTACTGAGACTAATCCTATTCAACATATTTATAAATGATCTGGAGAAGGGCGTAAACAGTGAGGGAAGAACATTTGCAAATGATACTAAGCTGATCAAGATAGTTAAGACCAAAGCAGACTGTGAAGAGCTTCAAAAAGGTCTCACCAAACTAAGTGATTGGGCAACAAAATGACAAATGAAATTTAATGTTGCTAAATGTAATGTACATTGGAAAAAATAATCCTAACCCCAATACGATGGGGGCTAATTTAGCTATAACAGTTTGAGAGAGATCTTGGAGTCATTGTGGCTAGTTCTCTGAAAACATCCACTCAATGTGCAGCAACAGTCAAAAAAGCAAACAATGTTAGAAATCATTTAAAAAGGGATGGAGAATAAAACGGAGAATATCTTATTGCCGCTATATCAAACCATGGTATGCCTGCATCTTGAATACTGCGTATAGATATGGTCACCTCATCTCAAAAAAGTTATATTGGCATTTGAAAAGGTTCAGAAAAGGGCAACAAACATCATTAGGGGTTTGGAATGTGTCCCATATAAAGAGAGATTAAAAAGACTTGGACTTTTCATCTTAGAAAAGAGGAGACTAAGGCAGGGAGTGGGGGAGGGAGAGAATATGATAGAAGTTTATAAAATCATGACTGATGTGGAATAAGTGACTAATGAAAAGTTATTTACTTGTTCCTATAATCTAAGAACTAAGGGTCACCAAATGAAATTAATAGGTAGCAGGTTTAAAACAAAAGGAAGTTTTTCTTCACACAGTGCACTATTGTCCTATGGAATTCCTTGCCAGAGGAGGTTGTGAAGACCGGCACTTTATCAGGGTTCAAACAAGAACTAGATAAATTCACAGAGGTTAGGTCCATCAATGTCTATTAGCCGGGATGGATTGGAATGGTGTCTCTAGCCTCTGTCAGAAGCTGGGAATGGGTGATGGGAGAGGGATTGCTTGATGATTCCCTGTTCTGTTCACTCCCTTGAGGGCATCTGGCATTGGCCACTGTTGTCAGACAGGATACAGGGCTAGGTGGACGTTTGGTCTGACCTAGTATGGCTGTTCTTATGTTCCGGTGGGGTATCTCAGCAAATGGTTCCATGGCCATGAGTGGTCCCTTTGCCCAGACATTACAAACTCAATTCCGCATCGGTGTTGCTTTCCTCAGAGTAACAGCCCCCTGATTTTTTTTGGTTAGAAATCATGGTAATCCATATAAGCTTCCATGCCCTTTTGCCATTAGGTCACGGTAAACACACGTAAATTATCTTTTTTTCTAATTGTGTGGCAGACCACCTCTTAGGGTGGTCAGAATTTTTTGATCTGAAAACTAAAACTAGTTTTGGTTGGTTAGATTAGTTGTTAGAATACATTTTTATTTGAAAGAAACTAATTCATAATTGTCAAACTATGTTTAAACAAGTCCTCTTGCACTTGAAATTTGTCATCCATTGTTGGTGTAAAAAGAATACAAAGTGAGAATGAGTTTACCTTTATGGAATGCGTGACCAGAGATGAAAGAAAAGATTGTAGCATTATATCTTTTTGTCAAGTTGTGGATCATTACTTTTTACACTCTGATATAAGATGCACAAGTGGACTGATAAAAATGTCTGCACTGCTTACATCTTTCTTAAATCAGTGTGCTGCAGTCCAGCAGATGGCAGTAGGTTTTTTTTCTATGGCAGGTGTTTGTACCCTAGGGCCAATCTATTTGGCATATGAAATGCATATTTTTTTGGAATTTGAATCTTTTCTGACAGAAATAGAAATTGTTCTTCTGTTGTAAAAACCCAGAATTGATCATTTGTTTCAGCTTTAGTATGGAAAAAGAATTGCTATTGTTTTTTCTTCTCTGTAGCTACGCATTAATTCTTGGTTCTTATTTTTTGTTTCATTGAGGACAGTGGCAAAAATCCTATAAATTTCAGTAGTAGTAGGATTGTTGAAGTACAGAGATTTCCCCTGTTTATTACATCCATGTTCAACAGCTGCTGGTTTCCATTTATGGTCATCACTTGTTTTCCATCGTGTCATTTCATATCAAGAATAAGACACTTCTGCAATGTAAACAACAAAAGATGATCATGGTTTTGTTTAAAAATGGGACAGATAGCAATTTTGAAGAGAGACTACTACTTCAAAGCATTTTTACTAGTCCAAACGTGGCATTACTTGCCAGATGAGCCATCTTTGAACACTGAGACAAAACATATATCTGTTATAAATAATCTGTAATGTTCTTTAGGGTATAATCAATTCTCAAAATGTATCTTCATAAGATGAATGGTCTGAAATATTTGTGCAAGGAGATTCTTCTCCCCTTCCCAGTCTCTTGACTGCTCCAGAAAATGGCTGCACTGTACCTTAAGTAGTTCTAGAAGAGTGGTTCTACTTACTGGATAGAGATTCCTAAAGAGAGAGAAACTGGCCCTAGAGTTTGCGATGAGCATCTACATTATTTTTAACTTTGATTAAGAGGAAGTGTAGGGTTCTTAGAAGATGTTCCAAGGTATCTGAACTGTGATAAATCATGTACACATACAGGGGGCAGAATCCCCTGGGATGTTAACATGAAGGGGAAAGGAGTCCAGGACAGCTGGCAGTATTTTAAAGAAGCCTTATTGAAGGCAAAGAAAGAAACCATCCCGACGCGTAGCAAGAGAGGCAAACATGGTAGGAGACCGGACTGGCTTACAGGGGAAATCCTTGGTGAACTTAAGCACAAAAAGGAAGCTTACAAAGAGTGGAAACTTGGACAAATGACCAGGGAGGAGTTTAAAGGTATAGCTCGAGAATGCCGGGGAGTTATCAGGAAGGCGAAAGCACAAATGGAATTGCGACTGGCTAAGGATGTGAAGGATAACAAGAAAGGTTTCTACAGGCATGTTAACAAGAAGAAGGTGATCAGAGAGGGTGTGCGGCCCCTAATGGGTGAAGGAGGTAACCTAGTGACAGATGATGTGGGGAAAGCTGAAGTACTCAATGCTTTCTTTGCCTCTGTATTCACGCACAAGGTCGGCTCCTGGACTTCTGCGCTAAGTGACGCAAGATGGGATGAAGATGGACAGTCTGTGGTGGGTAAAGAACAGGTTAGGAACTATTTAGAAAAGCTAAACGTACATAAATCCATGGGTCCGGACTTAATGCATCCGAGGGTACTGAGGGAGTTGGCAAATGTCATTGTGGAGCCTTTGGCTATTATCTTTGAAAAGTCGTGGAGATCGGGAGAAATCCCGGATGACTGGAAAAAGGCAAATGTAGTGCCCATCTTCAAAAAAGGGAAGAAGGATGATCCAGGGAACTAGAGACCAGTCAGTCTTACCTCGGTTCCTGGAAAAATCATGGAAGGGATCCTTAAGGAATCCATATTGAGGCACTTGGATGAGAGGAAAGTGATTAGGAATAGTCAGCATGGATTCACAAAGGGAAAGTCGTGCCTGACCAATCTGATTAGCTTCTATGATGAGGTAACTGGCTCGGTGGACATGGGGAAGTCAGTGGATGTTATATACCTTGACTTTAGCAAGGCTTTTGATACGGTCTCCCACAATATTCTTGCCAGCAAGTTAAGGGATTGTGGATTGGATAAATGGACGGGAAGATGGATAGAAAGATGGCTAGAAGGCCAGGCCCACCAGGTAGTGATCAATGGCTCAATGTCAGGATGGCGATCGGTTTCTAGCGGAGTGCCCCAAGGTTCGGTTCTAGGACCGGTTTTGTTCAATATCTTTATTAATGATCTCGATGAGGGGATGGATTGCACCCTCAGCAAGTTTGCGGATGACACTAAGCTGGGGGGAGAGGTAGATACCCTTAAGGACAGAGATAGGGTACAGAATGACTTAGACAAATTGGAGGATTGGGCCACAAGAAATCTGATGAGGTTCAACAAGGACAAGTGTAGAGTCCTGCACTTGGGACGGAAGAATCCCAAGCATAGTTACAAGCTGGGGACCAACCGGTTAAGTAGTAGTTCTGCAGAAAAGGACCTGGGGGTTACAGTGGATGAGAAGCTAGATATGAGTCAACAGTGTGCCCTTGTAGCCAGGAAGGCTAATGGCATATTAGGTTACATTAAGAGGAGCATTGCCAGCAGATCCAGAGATGTCATCATTCCCCTTCATTCGGTTTTGGTTAGGCCGCGTCTGGAGTATCGTGTCCAGTTCTGGGCCCCCCACTACAAAAAGGATGTGGACGCATTGGAGAGGGTCCAGCAGAGGGCAACCAAAATGATTAGGGGGCTGGAGCATATGACTTATGAGGAGAGGCTGAGGGACTTGGGTCTGTTTAGTCTGCAGAAGCGAAGAGTGAGGGGGGATTTGATAGCAGCCTTCAACTTCCTGAAGGGAGGTTCCAAAGAGGATGGAGAGAGGCTGTTCTCAGTAGTGACAGATGGCAGAACAAGGAGCAATGGTCTCAAGTTGTGGTGGGAGAGGTCCAGGTTGGATATTAGGAAAAACTATTTCACTAGGAGGGTGGTGAAGCACTGGAATGGGTTACCTAGGGAAGTAGTGGAGTCTCCATCCCTAGGGGTGTTTAAGTGTCGGCTTGACAAAGCCCTGGCTGGGTTGATTTAGTTGGAATTGGTCCTGCCTAGAGCAGGGGGCTGGACTTGATGACCTTCTGAGGTCTCTTCCAGTTCTATGATTCTATGTTTTCAGTCTTTTGTTCAGTCCTTGTATATTGAATCAAAATAAATTCTACCAATTGTGCAACTCTCCCTTCAATAAGAAAAAAATTGTTTTCCAATTAATGCATTTATAAAATTAGCCCAGGAGATTTAGTGGTATTGTTATTTACTGTTTGTATTTCGGTGTCGGCTTTAGTTTAGAGAAGCCATACATTATGAATTAAAGTAACAAAATGGAAGTGATTGCATTCCTACCATCTAAGGGAATTTCTAACCAGAATCCTTCCTTGTAGGAAAGTGATAACTGAATGCATTGCAAGGGTGATGATATCTATATTTTTTAGAAACTTGCCAGCAGTGAAAAGCGGCTGTTTCATGCTGTTAGAGCTAAAGGAAGTAGCCTCCCTCCTTCTATAATTAAGGAGATATTGTGATTGCTTCATAGAAGAATGTTATGTCAAAGGCAAAAGAAAGCCATTACAATATTTGGAGGGGGGTCATGAAAAATTGGAAAGACAGTTCATTTTTTACAGTTTATAATATGTCAGATAACAAATTTGTGTAAGAATGTGAAGAATGCAATGAATGAAGTCTTTTGTTATAATAGGCACGATCAAAACCAATCTTTGTGAATTAACAATACTTATTATTTTTTACTGCATCGGGTTTTTTATTTTTAGTGTGGTTATGTGTAAAATGTGCTGAGTAATTGGTCATGAGGTTTACCTAAGTGATCTATTTCTTCAACAGAAATTCATCATTCTGTAAATTAATAAAGCTTTTTTTGCAAATCCCAGCTGGTTTTCTTGTGAAGAAATTCCTATAGTTCCTAGATACTCTGGGGATAGTAGTGAACAACAATGTGGTTTTCAACTGCAAAATGAACTGAAACTTTGAGATTATACGTCTATTTTTGTTTCAATATGAAGAAGACTGCAAAAATTGCATGAGTTACAACACACAGTAGTATTGCTGTATATAGAAGAGGTTTAGTAGTATATAAAAACAAAAAATCCAAGCTATTTTAACTAATAAACCATTTTTATCAGATTCTAAAAGCTCCATTTTGTTTAGACTGTCTTACAGATGTACACAGGGAGCATTAATGTGAAATACTGTTCTATTAAAATGTATGACTATGACAACGTGATTTGATAAAGCACAGTACATTTCAAGGTTATAAATATTTTTAGTGATTTTTTTTAAATACTTTGATAGAGTGTAATGGCTCAGACTGCATACCTTTACATCTAAGTCAAATGTTACCTATAACAGTAGAAACTTATTTAAATAGTATTTTACATAAAATAAAAAAGTTGTTTTATTTATTTTTCTGGTTTACAAAAATACATCCACTTCTCATGTGTCTGGGTGCATGTACGGTTTAAAAAAAGCAACCAAATTAGTTAATCAGTGCCAATCAAACATGCATTATATTACACTAAATACCTGCTTTAACCTATTGAGGTAAACGTCTTAGAAAATGGAGTTACATTTTTGACCGTCAGAGCACAAACTTCTAGGCCTGGTCGACATTAGTATCGTAGTCTGAAATTATTTCCCCAAATTTGAATTTGTAAGCGGTGCATCCACACTCCCAATCCTGACCAAGTGGGTCTTTGCCCACGAAAGCTTATGCTCCAACACTTCGGTTAGTCTATAAGGTGCCACAGGACTCCTCACCACTACCAAACCTGTTATTTCGGAATAATGGGCTGCAGAATTTGAACTCTGTACTGCTTTTCATCAGGAATAATGCTAATTCTGAACTTGTAAGTCCAAAATAAGGTTAGTGTGCACACACTAATTGGCTTTCAGAGGCCTCCCACAGCTGTCAGCTCTGACCACTCTGGCCACACCTGGTGTCTCCACTTCTCTCTTCCTCCCATGGAGTTCTAAATGTCCCGGGAAAAGGAGAAGGGCCTGTCCCACATACCTAGCTTCGCGAGACTTATGTAAGCAAGCACCACTGTGAGACATGAGTGCCCCTAACGCTCCTTTGGACCTTCCTACAGCTGCCAGCACTTCTGCTGCTTCCACGGCCTCCACTGCCTGGACTGGCACAGAGATTGTGGCCCTCATCAAGGTGAGGGGGGAGGAGTCTAACCTCCAGGATCTCTGGACTCAGAAGAGGCACACCAACATCTACAGCAGGATTGCCATCAGCCTAGCAGAGAGAGGCCACAGCAGGAACCTGGAGCAGTGCAGGCTCAGATTTAAAGAGCTATGCCAGGCCTACCAGAAGGCCAGGGAATAGAGCGAATGCTCTGGGGTGGCACCTCATACCTGCCACGGGGTTGGTCACCTCCCCCACCCTAGTCATCGAGTCCAGCCAAGACGCGCCTGGTATAAACCTGCAGGAGGGCATGATGGCGAAAGAGGATGATGATGTGGAGGAAGAGGCCAGCCAGGCAACGATACCCAAGAGCCAGGAGCTGCTCCTCACTTTGGAGCCAGTCGTGTCCCTCCCCGCCCCCAACCGCCTTACTTCTCTCGGCCTTCTGACAACCCCCGGGAGGGCACTTCAGGTGAGTTCTCTAACTTTCTCTATCTACAAATGGGGTCAGGTGCTGGACTGTGAGGGGCTGCATGATCGTCTCTAAGCCTATTCAGCCTGGGAATTGCAGAACAGCTTGTTTGCAGGTCTGCAGATGGAGTGCCAATCTGGAGTACTCAGCTCCATGACGCTCTCACACAGGAACCCCTTGATCCTTCTCACAAGATTCCTGGAGAGGCCTGCCTTACTCTGGACTTTGTGGTAGGACACCATCCTACACCCAGCCACCAGTAAGTAGTGTGGGGTCATGCAGCCACACAGCAGTGCTGCATACGGCACAGTGTCATGCCCATATTCTGACAGCATTTGCTCCTTATCAAATGTAGTGATGAAGAGAAGACTGATATCATGCATGGGAACCTACTAGGAACAAGAAGAGGAGGAGATCCTACTAGCACTCTCTCTGGCAAGTGGCGTCTGCTGCTCACACACACCTCTCCCAACTCCCCACTCCTACTCCTCAAGCAGGCAGGAATAGAAGTTCTCTCCCTGCAGGATGCCGCAAGTACCGGACCTGGTGTGTGTGGTACACAGTAGGAAGCTAAGCCATTCCATGCCCCCTTCTCACCCACAGTCTCCTGGCCTGGCCTGCGTCTTCCCATATTTACTTGTGTCTGGGCTATGGGTGTAGCGATGCTCTCCTGGGATGTCTGTGCATCTACTGGAAAATGCTTGCTTTCTAGGCAGCATATGGCCTTGCTCAAGACACATTACCATCGTCTGAACTGAGGCCTTCGGTGTCAGCTCAAAGATTAGGACTAGGCTTCATGCATAATGTCTCCTGGGATGACTGCCATTGTCACTTTTCTTCACAGCTGGGACAGCTGCAAGCTGGATGCATCCCCCACCTCCCACTGTATCTACCCACCTGAGTGGGATCCACAGGCAGAAAAGAACCCAGGACAAGCTCATGAGGGAGCAGATGGTCTGCCTAAAGTCATTTGTGCAAGGACTCAAGGCAAAGTACCAGGAGAAAATTGCTGAAAGAGAGGAGTGACGGACTGACCAGGCTGACGGGGAGGAGAGAAAGGCCTCCTAGGAAGAGCTGGCATGCCAGCATGAGGACATGTTCTCACCCTCACCTCAGTTAAGGAATGCATGGTGGCGTGCATGGAGCGAGCCACCTTCCCACCCACCTGATGGGGCCTCTGGGGCCCCACAACATGGGGGCCCCCAAGGGTAACTGGAGCCCGCAGACCACCTGACGGCAGGTGCTGATCCCAGTCCCATTCTTGAGCTCCTCTTCCCCATTTCAGATTCTTTTCCCAGTCTTCTCCCCTTTTGTATGTCTCCTGAATAAAGATTACTGTTTTTTCAAGAACAATCTTGTCATAACCATGAGGGCTGACCAGCAACCTAGTGACTAAAAGGTTAATTATATCTCCTGTCCCTAGCCAGGTATCTGGTCAGCCAATAACAATGCAGGTAGGGATTTCAAACTGAGACAAAGGAATTTTTAACTTTTCCCTCCTTTGTCTGAGGAGAACAGTTTCTTCCAAGTAACAGGGAGATGGGAGGCCTGTCTCTCTCCAAGGATGGACTCAAGGTGTAAGTAGGAAAAAGTTTAGCTAGTCCGTCAGGTTTTATTATTTTCTGGTTTTGGAATTGGAACTGAGGTCTGTGCTGTTAAAAATGTTTTTCTTTCCTTAAAAGTGTTTCTCTTTCTCTCTTTCTCTCTCTCTCTCGTAATGAAGCTTTCTAACTCAGGGAATTTTCTCTGAGTATATCAGTTGATGGCTGTTACCTTCTAGCCACCTCAGTTATGCTTGCAATGGTAGTTTGGTTTTGATAATAAAAGTTTGTTTTCTTTTTCTTATTAACTGGTATTGGTTCATTTTGTGTCCTGGGAGGTCTGTCTGTTTCTCTGATTAAGGAGTCAGCTACCACAGACTGCAGCTTGTTTTCTCTTTTCTTTTTCAAGCTCTTTGGTTTTAGGGAGGAGGTTTTCCAAGTGACCTCTTCCCTGGTTTCTTTGAAATACTTGTGTGGTGGCAATGGATAGTCCCCAAAGTCCAGGTATTAGGGTTTTGGGGGGAAGTTTTTAATACCAAAGCCTGTAGAGACAAGGCTTTGGGGAGCTCTTGCAGGCCCCCAAATACTGCATTTGTCGTGCCGGAGTGGGGAACAGCCTTGACAGATCTCTTTATTATTTACTCTGCAGGGAAGGGGAGGGGAGGGCAGGGTAGGGAACGGTGGGGGATGAAAGGAATACACAGGGAATGCAGGGGTCCCTGGTGAAGAGCCACAGGGGCAATCTCAGAACTGGCCTTGCATAAAACTGTGCTTCATTGCCCCTCTGATGAACACTGCCCCTTGCTGTGCTCTCCTTATTGCACTGGTATCTGGTTGCTATTGCTCCCTGGCCAGGTGTTCTGCCTCAGCCCTCCTCTCTGACCAAAAACTCTCCTTCTTTTCACACAAGTTGTGAAGCATATAACACGCTGCCACCACAAAGGGGATGGTGCGCTTGCTGAGTTCCAGACTGGTGATTAGACTCCTGAACCTCCCCTTTAAATGCCCAAACTTGCATTCCACCACCATTCTGCATCTGCCAACTCTGGTGTTGAACTCCTCCTTGCTGAGGTCCAGGCTGCCCATGTAGGGCTTCATGAGTCAAGGGAACAAGGGATAGGCTGCAATGCCCAGGATCACAATGGGCATGTCCACCTCCACAACTCTGATTGTGCAGTCTGGGGGAAAAAAGTGCTTACTTGCATCTTTTGGAAGAGGCAGGAGTTCTAAAAGATGAGGGCATCATGCACCTTTCCCAACCATCTGTCATTGTTGATGAAGCATCCCTTGTGATCCATGAGCACCTGCAGCACCATGGAGACGTATCCTTTGCAATTGATGAACTCTGAGGCCCGGTGGTCAGGAACCAGGATGAGAATGTGTGTGTCTTCTATGACCCCGTCCTCCACTCACGCAGTTGGGGAAGCCCATATTGGCAAAGCCATCAGCAATGGTGTCCACATTGCCCAGAGTGACGACCCTCTGTAGCAGGATGTGGCTGAGGGCTAGGCTACTTGCACAAGCACAGCCCTGACTGGATTCCCTTCCTCCCCCCTTGAACTGGTTTCCAACTGACAAGCTTCTGGCATGACAAGCTTCCAGAGAGCAATGACCACACACTTCTGCATGAGGATGTCATATCTCAGTCAGGTGTCCTGTCACCTGAGGGTAGGGGCAAGCCACTTGCAGAGTTTGAGGAAGATGGCCTTGCACATGTGGAAGTTCTGCAGCCACCGCTGATTGTCCCATCCCTGCATGAAGATGCAGTCCTACCAGCCCAAGCATGTCTCCCTCTGCCAGAAGCGGCATTCCACTGTGACCAGGGGTTTGAGAGGTATGCACAGCAGCAGGAGCACCAGGACTGGGCTGAGTAGAGTCTGCAGACCATGCTGGGGTTCATGTGCCTCATCCTCATCCTGATCCTGCTGGAGCAACATGGGTGCTTTTGACATACTGTATCATGAGGCGCAGCACAACAGCCATGAGCATGACACTGCTTTGCAGCAGCTCTGGCTCCATGGTGGCAGTGCTGTAGCATCCATGTGGGCAACCAGAGCATGAGAAGGTATGTGCCCACTGCATCCCTTTTCTGTCCCGCGAGGGGGGAGGGAGTGGAGGAGTGCTTTGTGAGATGCAGGTGTGGAAAGGAGCCTTCGTAAGTAACCATTGCCGTTTGCTGGACCGAGCAGTCACAGGAAGTATCCTGCCACCCGGCGCGCTCCCGGAGTCTGAGGCAGGCTCTGTTATATGTGAAACTGTTTTGAAATAATTTTGATGCTTCCCCGTAGTGAGGATATGCAAGTTTGAATTTGTTAAATCAGGAATTCATAAGTCAAATTTAGTAATTTTGAAATAATTTCCCAGTGTAAACATGGCCCTAGCAATGGAGGAGAAGTGACTCCAGATAATTAAATCTAGGCTCTGTTAAGTTGTCTCTGTTATTTTGGAAAGTGAGGCAGATATGGTCTCTCAGGTAACTAAGATCCAAATGGCATGCTGCCCATTTTTCAGAATCAAAACCAGCACATTGAATTACACCTGCAGGCATGTAGTGAGCCGGTGAAGTGTTTGGATACTGACATAATGAGCTCCCTTTGGCTAGCTTCATTAAGTAGTTGATTTACAGTGCTCAGCAGTAAGTGTAGCTTCAAATGGTCATCAGATGTAATGCCATGTAGAGTGCATTGTTGGACTCTCATCTAGACATCATAAAAACGATTTACAATAACAAGGTACAAATTCTAGAGAACAGTTGAGCTAAGTAAGTATGAAAAGTTACTACATCCACTTATAGATGTATGAGAGACTCTCAGAGCACATACGAATCACCTATCAAAAACTGCAATCTCACTGAAAGGTATTAGTTGAACCACACGTAATCCCCTCCATTTTTGCAAGATCCTCAGTTAATTCAAGAAAACTTTGTGATGAGTGTCATCAGACTTCTGACAGACTAGAAGGAGTGAAACATACCTACTATATATGTTTAAAAACAAGAAGTAGTCATGTGGCACCTTGGAGACTAACAAAAATAAATATATTTTTAAAAAAACATATATTTTTGTTAGTCTCCAAGGTGCCATAGAACTGCCCATTGTTTTTAAAAGTTGTTTTTTAAGTTACAGACTAACACAGATACTCCTCTGAGACTACTATATATTTGTAATAGTAATGAAATATTTACCCTTTATGTAAGTCTCTTTAAAGTGCTGTAGCAAAATTTTTATGAGAGACTAAAAGAGAGGATGTATGGTTAGTTTGTTTGGCATCCTAATTGTCCATGTTCAATAGACATAAGCCTTGCTCCTGGAAGTGGCTCAGAGGATCTCTGTAATATGTTCAGAGGTGTATACTTTTATAGTTTAAGGTCCATACTTTTTTCTTTTAAACAGAAAACAGTTATTAATTTTTACACTATTAGACAGCAAAACACTTTTGGAAACATAAGGGGTTTCAGTAAGAGTGTCTATGCATATAGATTTCCACTACATGCATCTGACGAAGTGGGCCTTTGTCCACGAAAGCTTATGCTCCAACATATCAGTTAGTCTATAAGGTGCCACAGGACTCCTCGCTGCTTTTGCAGATTCGAACTAACACAGCTACCCCTCTGATACTATGCATATAGTGTTCTCTATAAAACTGTTGAGATTTTCTTATAGGTCACTAAAAATAATATGTATTCGTGATTCTTTCAAAGATTCTATACACTACATAATTTTTTTTTCTTTCTAAGTGATCTTGGTCCTTAAACATTTTAAAAGTATTTATTTTGAAGGCAGACTAGCCTTATTTAGAAAATAATTAACTGAAGTGTATCTGTTTTCAAGGGAACAAAAGAGACTGAAGGTGAAGAAGAGGAGTCTGGTTTAATTCAGCCTGCTGAAGTATTTGCTCCCAAAAGCCTGGTGCTGGTATCCAGACTAGATTATCCAGAAATTTTCAGGGTAAAGAACTCCCAGCTGCCATTTATAATATTTGTCAGTGTACAAATCTGTTTTTAATGAGCAACAGTGACAAGTAGTCTTGATTTAAAACATCTCCGCATTGGATTGGGAATTTACCAGCACAAGCTGAATTAGATTGTACAAAATAAAAATCAGTCTAGGAGACTGAATGCCCCATGGGTTAATGCAGTACAGCCTACCCCCAACTTGCGATGTGTTCGGCTCCGAGGATAGCGTCGTAAGTCGGGGCGTCGTAACTTGAGCCCACATTTACGACAGGTGTCGTACGTCCATGTAAATGCGGGGCCAAGGACATAAGTTGGGGGATTTTGGTTCCTTCCGCAC
This sequence comes from Pelodiscus sinensis, assembly GCF_049634645.1. Classification (NCBI taxonomy): domain Eukaryota; kingdom Metazoa; phylum Chordata; order Testudines; family Trionychidae; genus Pelodiscus; species Pelodiscus sinensis. The sequence goes on from NC_134714.1 coordinate 105,693,856, forward strand.
TTACGGAAAAGGTCATAAGTGCGGCAGGTCGTAAATCAGGCCATCATAAAGCGGGGATCTCCTATAATCTTTTATTCACAGAGGCCTATCCTTAAATTTGCATAGACCACAACGTAAAGTCTTACTGAGTTCAGCTAAAGGCTAATGAAAATACCTTCATGACACAACCACTTCTTATAGATAAAATTAATCTTACCTGATACCATTTGTTTAAGAATATAAATAATTAGATAAGTATCAAGGATTATAATATATCAATTATGTCTTTTACCTGTAAAGTGATTGAATTAGTGACTCTTCCAGATCAATTTAACATATAAAAAAGATTTAGAATCTAAGTTTTCCTTCAGCTGATATTGTGACTGAATTGAATTAAACAAAAAAACTTTTAAAAAAGAATATTCTAATAGCACCTTAAAGACTAATTAGTACTACGTGTTCTTAGCCTCTTGTAACTTGAACAATCTACTCACTGTCGTCTTTCTCCTTTTTTCCCTTCTGCTTCTCCTCTGTCCCCCCAATTTATTCTTGGATCTGAACTTCTAATACTCCAGTCACCTGAACATGTGTGTTTTGCCCACGAAAGCCCATCTACATGTTTTGTTAGCCTTTAAGATGCTGCTAGACTGTTCTTTGTTTTTTAAGTTTTTCCAGTTTACAGACTAAGTCAGCTACCCCTCTGAAGCTTTTGAATTAAACAGAAAGCTGAAATTTTTGTCAGAGTCTCTAGCACTTTCAGGGGTTCAAAATGTATTATACTAATTGAAGCAAAAATAATTCAGCTTACTGATGCAGGAATAATTAATTTAAAAGTAAGTTGCAGCCATAGTGTTGAAAGTATTTATAACGATAACTCCTGACAAATTAATCCATGTTCAGAATTTTCAATGTTATAACCACTTAAAAATAGAAGGTAAAGTGCCATTAATGAACGGTGTTGTTTATTATCTGCTTTCCTTCTCCAAAACTTATTGGGAACCAAAATTATATTATCTAGCGCTAAACAAATAGCTTTATCAGTTTTGTCAAACAAATAGCGTTATCAGTGATGATGATAACCCTTCTTCAAAAGTGAAGAGATGCAGAATAAACATAGTAATGCTAAATGTCAATGCCTTTTATTTTAAAATACTATTTTTATTGAAATAACAAAAATACAAACGGCAAATAGAGAAGACATACAAATGTAGATCACTGCTCTTCAGAAAAATATTGGTACTATAGTGGTAAAAATGTTCGGCATCAGTCCTGAATCAGATTTTATAAGTATGGACACTTGCATTGACATTCATTCCTAATGCTTTAGTGCCATGGTCACCAACCCATTGATTGCGAGGCTTTCAGGGCCCCCCCTCACTACCTGCCACCCCCAAGAAGAACCCTGTGCTGACTCTACCTCCAGCGACAATGGAGGTAGTGCGGGCTTCCTGCGGGGTCGGCGGGGGGAGTTCTGCAGCTGTGCGCCAGGTCTCGGAAGTGCGCAGGCTGCTCTTTCCCTCTTCCCCAAACAGCTGGTGAGGTTCCTAAAGCGCTAGTCTGTTGCACACTGGGGATTTTCTTCCCCTGCTGCCTTCCTGTGCACAGGAGAGGGAGGAGGGGGCGGGAGTGGGAGTCGGAGACTGTGCCAGCTCCAACTGCTCAGGCAGTGCACGCTGCTGTGGGGAGCCAAGGAGCAAGGCATGCGCTGCCCAAGCAGTTGGAGCTGGTGCGGTCTGGGACTTCAACTCCCCCTGTTCAGGAAGGCAGCAGGGAAAGAAAGTCTCTTGCATTTCAGGTACCGAGATGGCTGTTTGGGGGACGGGAGAGCAGCTCGTGCACTTCCTGGGCCTTGGCGTGTAGCTGCAGGGACCCCAGGTACTGGTCCTTGTCTCCGACCCCCGACCCCGACCCCCACAAGTACCCTGTTCCCTGTCCCAGCACCTACCAGCACCCTGTCCCCTACCCCGGCACCCATTGGCACCCTGTCCCGGCACCCTGTCCCCTGCCCCAGCACTCTGTTCCCTACCCCAGCCCCCCGTCCCTTTCCTCAGCACCTACCAGCACCCTGTCCCCTGCCCCAGCATCCACTGGCACCCTGTCCCCTGCCTTGGAACTCTGCCCCAGCACCCTATTCCCTACCCCTGTCCCCTGCCCCAGCACCCACTGGCACCCTGGCCCCTGCCCCCACCAGCACAGTTAGGGCCACATTAGTGAGGCTTGAGGGGTTTTGGCAGGGTTGTGTTTTTGTATTTCACTTGTGTGGCCCCAACTGACTTTTCTGTGGGTAAGTGACCCCAGACTCCAAACAGGTTCCCCGCTCCTCTCATAATAAAGACAATGCTGAAACCTTTTGTGTTTGACATAATATTTTATTTAAAAATGAAGCCTGGCTAACAAGCCCCCAGTTGGGGCCAAGCCCTCATCTGTCCACAGCATCATAACACTCCTGTAACCCCCCCCCCTCGGACTCCAAATCTGAGCCTATCATACACTGGAACTACCTGTCCTGAGCCTCTCGCATCCCCAAACTCCTGCACCCCTACATCCTCAGTCTTCTGCCACAACACTCCTTCACCACCCACACACTGCAAATCTGTGTCCTGAGCCCATCATACTCACAACCTCCCTGCCCTGAGCCCCTCACTCACCCCAATCCAAATTTCTGTACCCTCACATCCACAAGCCTGTGGCTTGCTCGGCACCCCAACCCTCCACCTGAGCCCTAAACTCCCCAGCCTGGAGCCCCCTCCCTGAGCCAGCATCCCCTTCTCCACATCCTCCTGCATCCAAATTCACTCCCAGAGCTTGCACCTCTCACCCTTTTCCACACCCAAATCCTTCATTCCCACCCCAGAGCCCACACCTCCTGTCCCGACCCAGTTAGAGTATGGCTATACTACAGGAGATTTTTTGGCAAAAACGCTATTTTGGCAGCCCCTGTATTCCTCATTCCATGAGGAATAAGGGGGCTTCCAAAAGGAGTTTTTCTGACATTTGGCCCATCTAGACGGGCCAAATATTGGAAAAAACTCTTCCAACAGAAGGATAAAAAAAAAGTAGCAGTGTAGCCATACCCTGGGAGTGTATAAGGACCGGGGCTAACAAGTGATGGAGAGAAGGGGAACAGAGAGGGTGGGGCCTCAAGGAAGGGGTGGGGTCTTGGGGAAGGGATGGGGTAGATCTTGGCTTGTCCTGACATTTAAAAAGTGATCTTGGGTGTAAAAAGGTTGGAGACCACTGCTTTAGTGGTACTTTATAAACATGGTGACTTGTGGAAAGAGATATCAAAGCAAGATCAGGACTGAAGACTGGAAAAAAAACCAGTGAAATTATGTTATGATAATGTAGGAATTTATAAATTTCATTTGAAAAGAAAGAGTTTTATTTTCAGATGCCTGAGCAAGGGAATTCAGATTAAGCATTAGATTTTTTTTAAAAATGTGTATAAGTACACTTTGTAGTGCTTATGAAATTCAACAGGAATTCAGAGAGTTAGTGTGACACTTCTTCAAATGAATTAATTCTTTTGCAGAAAATTAGTTTTTCTCTTTTTGGAATGTACTTTACTATATTAAGAATGTCCTAGGACTTGTTTGTTGTAAATTTATTGTATATTTGGCAGCAATTATCAGTGTTTATTTTCCCCAAAAACAATTTTATATATTTATTATTCACCTTTTTAGGCTTGCCTTGGCTTGATCTATACCGTGCATGTGGACAGCTTGAGTGTGTCCTTGGAGAGTCTTATTGCAAATCTCTGTTCATGCCTTGTCCCTGCGGCCGGAGGCTCTCAGGTAAATGGGGGGAAAAAAGAATATTTTTCCAGTTAATTTAATTTATGAAGAAAACAAAAAATAAATTCTTTAAATATTTTCATTGAAAAAACGGATCATAGTTCAACTGAGTGTTGTCCCCATAGCCTGCCTTCTAAGACAGCAAAAATTCCATTCTAGGTTAAGGTCAAAGGGTTAATTTTGTTACTGGATTTGCCTTTTACAAGGCATAGTAACAAATGAATCAATTTATTATAAGTTCAACTTTTTTAATAGCATGTGTTCAGAAATAATTTTGCTTAATGCGTTTTTTTTTCCTTTGGGGCTCTGTCAAGTGCCCTCCTTTTTCATTTACTGTGTGTGTGTGTGTGTGTGTGTGTGTGTGTGTGTGTGTGTGTGTGTGTGTGTGTGAGAGAGAGAGAGAGAGAGTTGTAGTTTAAGATTCCATTGCTACTTCAGATTTAATTATTTTGACATTTTTATGAAGCACAAACATGATTGTGAAGTAAGTGTATTTATTCTTATTTCTAAAATGCAACTACTCCATCAGCTAAAAATTAATGAATAAAAAAGTGTGTCCATCAGTATATCTACTTCAGCATCAGAAGTCTTAAAGAACAGAGAAAAAAGTTACTACCTATACAAAACGTTCAAACGAGGAATATAAAATCCTGTTTAATTGGTTAACTGATTAAATGTAGTGATTAAGTGGCTAACCAATTAAAACAGGCATGGGCAATAATTTTTGCAGGGGGGCCGGTTGATGATTTCAGTTCTGCTCATGGGCCTGCTCCTCTTCCTCACCAACTCCCACCAGAAGGGGTAGGGTCTGGGGTGGAAGGGGCAGGGTGGGAGACTAGACTTCTCCCCAGAGTTGTCTGGGGCCAGAGGCTTTGAAATAAAAACATAGCAAAGGTTTCGTGGCTTCTGGCCCTGTTACTATCGCATTGCCTGGCAACTTCCCAGGTTGCTGTGGCTATTTGAAGGGTTCATGGCTCCAGCTAGTGCCAGGGTAGCCCCATGACCAGGATCACTTCAAATAGATGCAGCAACACTGGGTGGCTCTCAGGCAATGCAGGAGCATTGGGGCAGGAGCTGAGAGCCCTTTAAATAGCAGCAATTTAAAGGGCTCGTGGCTCTTTGTCCCACCGCTACTACATTGCCTGGCAGCTGCCTGGGATTGGTGTGACTATTTTAAAGTCTCGTGGCTCTGGCCCCTGCTGGGGTACCACAGTGATCATGAGCCATTTAAATAGGCTCCTGTTGCCTGAGCCACCTCCTGGAAGTTCAGTGGCACGAGCAGCAGGATATAAATAGAAAGCAAACAGATAGGGTATGTCTACACTACTACCCTAGTTCGAACTAGGGTGGTAATGTAGTCAACCGGAGTTGCAAATGAAGCCCGGGATTTGAATTTCCCGGGCTTCATTTGCATCTCGCCTGGCGCCGCCATTTTTAAATGTCCGCTAGTGCGGACTCCGTGCCGCGCGGCTACACGCAGCACGGACTAGGTAGTTCGGACTAGGCCTCCTATTCCGAATTACCGTTACTCCTCGTGAAACTAGGAAGCCTAGTCCGAACTATCTAGTCCGTGCCGCGTGTAGCCGCGCGGCACGGGGTCCGAACTAGCCGGCATTTAAAAATGGCGCCGGCCGGCTTTATGCAAATGAAGCCCGGGAAATTCAAATCCCGGGCTTCATTTGCAACTCCGTATGACTACATTACCCCCCCTAGTTCGAACTAGGGGGGTAGTGTAGACATACCCTCAGTTCCTGCCGATTACGGACCATGCACCATTGAACTGGATCCAGTCGATGAAAGGGATGAACGCTCGAATAATGCGGTGGTACTTGGCACTCCAGCCATACTATTTCCAGGTGATACACCGCCCAGGGGCGGCTCACCAGAATGCAGACTTCCTTTCGCGAAGTGTGGAAAACATGAGTGGGTTGGGGGAATCCCCAGGACTCAACTTAGAGGGGGAGGTGTGTGACGGGATGGCGCAACCCCACACTAACCGAGCCCCCCCCCCGGGGCGCGGAGAGGTGTGGAGCGGCTTTCCCCGCCGCAAGGGAAGCAGCAATGGGGGTGGCAGGAGGGCGCTGCCCTACTGGCAGCATGGCCGGCACTCCCGCGGACGTAGCGGAGGAGGCTTCCCCCACCCCGGGAGGGACTGTAGCGGCCGCAGGCATGCACTGCCCTGACAACAGCGAAGCCGGTGCCCCTGCTGACACCCCAGGGGAGGCACTGACGCACACCGATGTCAGCATGGGGAAGGATGCTGGGGGCAGGGTCAGCAGGAAGGGGGGAGGAGCCGCCCTGGTGGACACTGGCGCAGGCGTCCTAGAAGGGAGGGGCGGCGACCTCCACGATAAAAGGCAGTAGAGGTACTCGGACAGAGGAGGCCAGCCAGAGTGCCGGATGAGGGGGCTCAGGGCCTAAGGAAGCAGCACACGAAGCACCCTGGTGAGCAGGGGTGAGGAAGTAGCCCAGGGCGGGTGCAAAACAGGAGCCCGCGTGCTGATGAGTTGCAGTACGTAGCCCCATCTGCCAGGTGAGGGGGGAGAGGATGTTCTCCCCCACCTTAGGGCCCTGGGCTGGGGTCTGGAGAGAGGGAGGGCCTGGACTCCCCTCACCTCCCCGCTTGGGGTACCACCTAGACAACCAGGGAGTGGTGGAACCTCACGATACGGTGGGGCAGGCTGGCCATATGGGAGGAAAACAGAAGGAGAGAAGGGGGCTGGGTGACATGACTAGGGAACTCCATGACACCACCATACTGGAATACTCGATAGACTTCAGAGATGCAGGGTTCTCCATCAATTCCATAAGAATTCTTCTTTTGACCATCATGGCCTTTTATGAACTACTGAATAATGCCTCAGGGTTCTCTTTTCTGATCACCAAATAGTTCTTAGCTGGTCTATCCGAAGCATGTTCTCATGTATGCCCACGTGTTCCACCATGGGATCTCAACCTCATACTGGACTCACTAACGAGATACTGCCCTTTGAACCATTAGCGATGACCTCACTGCAGCACATGGCCATGAAAGTGTCCTTTCTCATTGCGATCACATACATATGACACGTAGGTAAAATCATAGCCCTCATGGCAGATCCCCCTTATACACTCTTCCCCAAGGGCAAGATCATTCTCAGACCCCATCCTAAATTTTTGCCAAAAGTCATTTCATGTTAATGAACCTGTTAACCTACCCACTTAATACCCTAAAACCACAGGATTCCCTGAGAGAAGCACACCCTTGATGCAAGATGGGTGCTTCTCCTTGCCTCTTTTCATGGATGACTTCAAAGACCCACCTCCGCACATTGCGGGTACTCCTTTTTAGTCACCTGAGTGGAGTACTGTAGTTAACAGGGATGGCCACTCATTGACCCTGAGGGGGAAGAACTCTTCTCTAACTCTTGGTGGGCTGAACCCAGCCCTACCCCTTTAACTCCCCAGAAGCCAACAGGCAGGGCGGGGGGTATAAAACCATAGCCCAGTAGCTAAGTAAGGCCCCAGCCACCAAAGGAAGCAGAGGCCTGCCCTGAGCTTCCGAGCCAGAAGGACCCTGAGAACCTTGCAGAGGCTGAGGACTGGCCCAGACTACTGGGCCCCTGCTCTGAAGTGGAGACCTTCATTACCTTACCAGAGGGTTCAAGCTGCGATGACCCCGAGAGCCAGCAGCCCATGTGGGGCCAGATAGATGCCACGGGGGAGTCAGGAAGTGGCCCAGGGGAAGCCAACAACTATCAGGCTGATCTCATAACATTTTAGAGTGTGTCAGAATGTTTCAGGCCAGATCCCTGCTGACTCCAGTGGCAGCCAGGACTGCCACTGTGGCTCCCTGCCACACTATATACTCAGTGGAAGTCTCCCCCACACCTCTCTTGCCTGGGGAAATGTATTCGTTTTGCTGCCCCACCCTGAAATAAGGCTTGGGCCATACTAACTATTGAACCACATTTGTTTCACTTCCCTGCCCTGAACCCGGGCCTGGGCCTTTCTAACTGTGGAATTGTTTGTTTACCTGCCCTCTCCTGAACCAGGGCCTGGGTTTACCAGCTGTTGAACTACTACTTGTTTGCCAGGCCCATCCTGTACTCTGGGCCAGGGGATTATAGGTTTGGTTTACAAATCCGGGGCCCAGGACTAAACCAGCCGGCTTCCAAGCACCCACAGGGACACCACTCGAAGGAGAAGAGGAAGTTATTCACCTTGTGCAGTAACAATGGTTTTTCAAGATGTTTGTTCCTGAGGGTGCTCCACTACCCTCCCTTTCCCCCCTCTACTTTGGAGTCCATTAAAAGATTTCCAGTAGAAAAGGAATGGAGGGGGACAAAACAGACAAAAACAGTGCGAGACGACAGCTATACATGCGTGGTGCGGGAGTCACTGCAAGGTTAAAAATCTCTGGTGGCTCGCGCAAGGACGCACTGATACCTTAGTGGAGCACCCACAGGGACATGTATCTCGAAGAACCATCGTTATAGCTCAAGGTGAGTAACTTCCTCATCTCTGCAAATGGACACTTTTAACCACACAATGTGACTTGTTTGCAATTTGCCAGAGCCAGAGATTTGAGATAAGAAGTCAAAATTCACATGCATCACCAGTACAGTATGGAGGAGCTTACAACTGATACTAGTTGTACTCTTCCTGTCTCAGTTAGTGCTTATAGTTCCTAGCCTTTCATCAGCACCAAAACCACTCTCAAAAAATAAAATCTAAAAAAATGAGATCTTCCAATATTGATGTTGCATTTCTCTAATATACAGAAATGGGGAGCATTTTTAAACATTGGAGAAGCTATTATCTACATATGTGTTTGTTGGCTGGACAGTCGCTTAAATAGTGAGACATCCTTGAAAAACTGGATCATAAAATTGTAGTACTGAATTGCTAAATTGAAGTTAATATGCATATTCTGCACACTTTGACTTTCTGAGCTCGTGTAGGCCTCAGTTTTCTGAAGAAACCGGATAGATTCCCAGTTTTTTCCTCATTTGATTCCATGACCAACTTTGTAGCCATCATCCACTAAATGGGAATTTCATCAGTCGGCCGAGGCCACTCCTTAATTGGATGAAAGGATCACTGTTAATGTAAGATTGTCCCTTCTTTAATTCAAAAGAGTAGGGATCTACATTTCATATAACCATAGCCTGATAGAGCTGGAAGAGACCTCAGGAGGTTATCAAGTCCAGCCCCTTGCCAAATGCACAACCAATCCCAACTAAATCAACCCAGCCAGGGCTTTGTCAAGCCGACACTTAAAGACCTGTAGGGATGGAGATTCCACCACCTCCCTAGGTAACCCATTCCAGTACTTCACCACTCTCCTAGTGAAATAGTCCAACCTAGACCTCCCCCACTGGAACTTGAGACCATTGCTCCTTTTTCTGCCATCCGTCAGTACTGTGATCAGCTTCTCTCCATCCTCTTTGGAACCTCCCTTCAGGAAACTGAAGGTTACAATCAAATCCCCCCTCACTCTTCTCTTCTGAAGACTAAACAAACCGAAATCCCTCAGTCTCTCCTCATAGGTCATGCACTCCAGCCCCCTATTCATTTTGGTTGCCCTCTGCTGGACCCTCTCCACATCCTTTCTATAGTGGGGGCCCAGAACTGGACACAATACGCCAGAGGTGGCCTCACCAGAGCCGAATAAAGGGGAATAATCACTTCTCTAGATCTGCTGGGAATGCTCCTCTTAATGCAACCTAATATGCCATTAGTCTTCTTGGCTACAAGGGCACACTGTTGACTCATATCCAGCTTCTCATCCACTGTAATCCCCAGGTCCTTTTCTGCAGAACTGCTCCTTAGCCATTTGGTCCCCAGCCTGTAACAATACTTGGAATTCTTTCTTCCCAAGTGCAGGACTCTGCACTTGTACTTGTTGAACCTCATTAAATTTTTTGTGGCCTAATCCTCTGATCTGTCTAGATCACTGTGGACCCCATCCCTGCCCTCCAACGTATATACCTCTTACCCTAGCTTAATGTCATCTGCAGACTTCCTGATGGTACAATTCATCCCCACATCCAGGTCATCAATAAAAATGTTGAGCAAAATCAGTCCTAGAACAGATCCTTGGGGCACTCCACTAGAAACCGACTGCCAACCTGACATTAAGCTGTTGATCACTACCCATTCATAGAATCATAGAATCATAGGACTGGAAGGGGCCTCAAGAGGTCATCGAGTCCAGCCCCCCGCTGGACTACCCGTTGGGCCCGACAGTCTAGCCCACTTCCAATCCATCTTACAGTCCATTTATGAAATTCATACTCCCTTAACTTGCTGGCAAGAATATTGTGGGAAACTGCATTGAAAGCTTTGGTAAAGTCAAGGTATATCACATCCACCGACTTTCCCATGGCCACAGAGCCAGTTACCTCATCATAGAATCTGACAGATTGGTCAGGCACGACTTCCCTTCGTGAATCCATGTTGACTATTCCTGATCACTTTTTCCTCTTCCAAGTGCCTCAAAATGGATTCCTTGAAGATCCCCTCCATGAGTTTTCCGGGGACTGAGGTAAGGCTGACTGGTCTGTAGTTCCCTGGATTGTCCTTCTTCCCTTTTTTAAAGATGTGCACTACATTTGCTTTTTTCCAATCATCCGGGATCTCTCCCGATCTCCATGCATTTTCAAAGATAATGGCTCTGCAGTGACATTTGCCAACTCCCTCAGTATCCTCAGATGCATTAAATCTGGACCCATGGATTTGTGTATGTCTAGCTTTTCTAAATAGTCCCTAACTTGTTCTTTCTCCATCAAGGGCTGTCTACTTCCTTCCCCTACTATGTTGTCTAGTGCATTTGTCTGGAAGCTGACCTTGTCCGTGAAGACAGAGGCAAAGAAAACATTGAATACTTCAGCTTTTCCCACATCATCTGTCACTAGGTTACCTCCCTCATCCAGTAGGGACTCCACACTCTCTCTGATCATCCTCTTATTGCTAATTTGCCTGTATAAACCTTTCTTGTTACCCTTCACATTCCTTACTAGCTGCAATTCCAATTGCGTTTTTGCCTTCCTAATAACTCCCCTGCATTCTTGAGCAATATATTTATACTCCTCCCTAGTCATCTGTCCAAGTTTCTACTTCTATTAAGCTTCCTTTTTGTGTTTAAGCTCACCAAAAATGTCCCCAGTAAGCCAATGTGGTCGCCTACCATATTTGCTTTTCTTGCTACGCATCGGGATGGTTTCTTCCTGTGCCTTCAGTAAGGCTTCTTAAAAATACTGCCAGTTCTCCTTTCCCCCTCATGTAAGCACCCCAGGAAATCCTGCCCATCAGTTCTCTGAGGGAGTCAAAGTCTGCTTTTATGAAGTCTAGGGCGTGTATTTTGCTTCTCTCCTTTCTTCCTTTGGTCAGGATCCTGAAATCTCCCGTCTCATGATCACTGCTTCCCAGATTGTCACCCACCTTTACTTCCCCTACGAGTTCCTCCCTGTTTGTGAGCCGCAGGTCAAGCTGTGCATGGCCCCTGGTAAGTTCCTTCAGCACTTGTACCAAGAAGTTATCCCTAACATCCTCCAAAAACTTTCTGGATTGTCTGTGTACTGCTGTATTGGTCTCCCAACAGATGTCAGGGTGATTAAAATCCCCCATGAGAACCAGGACCCGTGATCTGGAAGCTTCTCTTAGTTGGCTGAAGAAAGCCTCGTCTACCTCTTCCACCTGGTCCGGTGGTCTATAGCAGACACCAACCACAACATCAGCCCTATTGCTTCCACCTCTAAACTTAACCCAATGACTCCCAACATGCTTTTCTTCCTCTATATACTGGAGCTCCGATCAATCATACTGCTCTCTTACATACAATGGAACTCCTCCTCCTTTTCTCTCCCCCTGTTCTTCCTGAACAGTTTATACCCTTCCATGACAGTGCTCTAGTCATGCGAGTCATCCCACCAAGTCTCGGTTATTCCAATCAAATCATAGTTCTTTGACTGGGCCAGGGCTTCTAATTCTTCCTGTTTGTTTCCCAGGCTTCTTGCATTTATGTTCAAACACCTTAGATAGCCAGTTGATTGCCCTACCGTCTCTATCTTCCTCTGTTGCTTGTTCCTCCTTGTGTTTCTTCCCCGTAACTGACTTCTTCACTTACCTCAGGGCTTTGATCACCATCCCCCAACAAATCTAGTTTAAAGCCCTCCTCACTAGGTTTGCAAGCCTGCCTGCAAAGATGCTCTTTCCTCTCTTGGTTAGGTGGATCTCATCTCTTCCTAACAATCCTTGTGCCCGGAACAGAGTCCCATGGTCAAAGAAACCAAAGTCCTCTCTCCGGCACCACCTGCACAACCATGCATTTACTTCCTCAATTTGATGATCCCTAACTGTACATTTTCCTTCACTTGGAAGGATGGACGAGAACACCAATTGTGCTTCAAATTCCTTGATCCTTCTTCCCAGGGCTACATAATCTTTAGTGACCTGCTCAAGGACATTCTTGTCTGTACCGTTAGTTCCTACATGGAGAAGCAGGAAGGGGTAGCAATCTGAACGTTTTATCAGTTTTAGAAGGCTCTCAGTCACATCCTGAGTGTGAGCTCCTGGAAGCAGCACACTTTTCGAGATTGCAAGTCTGGACGGCAGATGGATAACTCAGTCCCCCATAGGAGGAAGTCCCCGACCACCACCATCCATCTTCTTTTGGGGGTGGTGGTTGTGAAACCACCATCCGTAGGACTACGCATCCCAGACCTTCCGGTACATGGTGTTCCCTGCTGATTTCTTTCCGGAGAGGTCACTGCCAAAGCATTCTCCCCTGCAGTGCCGGTGGAGAGAGCCTGAAAGCGGTTTCTTACCTCTTCGTGCATGGGGATACCTGAGCTGGCCTTCTTCTTCTTCTTCTAGAGGTTACATGCCTCCAGTTCTCTTCCTTGTTCTCTACTGCCCTCACTGGCTCTTCAGCCTGCTGTGCCTGCAGGATTAAATGCTGCTTTCTACTGAGGAAGTCTTCATTCTCTCTGATGCAACGTAGGGTTGATATTTGGGCCTCCGGTCCTCTAATTTTTTCTTCCAAAATGGTGACCAGTTTGCACTTAGTGCAGATGAAATCCGTTCTTTCATCTGGAAGGAAGACAAACATGGCACATGCTGTAACAACAGCAGACCTATCACCATCCATACCTGCCTTCCTTCTGAGAGATTCCTCAGATGTTATTAAATGCCTCCTTGAAGGACAGGAGAGAGAAAAGAAACAAAAAAATTTCAAGGAAAAGAGCACCAAACACTATGGGGGTCTCCCAGAGTGAATTCCCAGGCAAACTCCCATGTTGGCGGCTGCCCTGTTCACTGCTCTCTGTGTTCACTCTGGATGCCTTTTTTTAGAAGACTGAGGCTAGGCCCGGCTCAAAGACTTGCCTCTGATGCAGTCAACCCCTGAAGGCCACCAGAGCTGAGGAAGTTTAGATAATAGTTTATTGAAAGATTTCAAAAAATGGCAAGTGTATCGTGCCCCCTTCCCAACTCCCTCTCAAAACTCCCTGTTATCAGCCCTGTTTGCAAGTTCCCTGGTCGCTGACTCACTGCTATATAAAGCCCTGGATTGCCTGATAGCCCCTCCCTCTGATTTGCCCTTTCTTGGTAGCCAGGGGTGGGGAATAATTTTTGATGCAGAGTGTCAGGGCTGTTCCTCACTCTGGCACTCTGAGTGCAGAAGGTGGGGTACTGCAAAAGACCTTAAATACCTTGCCTCTATAGGCTCTCCTTACAAAACACTCCACAGAGTCATTTATGCACTGACTCTAGAAGATAGGCTGCCCCCTTCAAGTGATTTTTTTTAAAGAACTTTGAAAAAATCAAGGAGCAACTCTTGAATTCCTTTCCCAGAGGTATCCCAAGCTCTTCTGCTAAAAGAGAGCTTGAAAAAAGAAACCAATGAAAAAACAGAAAACAAACTGTGTCTTTGATAGCTGATCTCCCTTGGGCTAGGCAGACACACACAGTCCTGTTATCTTTCAGGACACAATCATCAAATCATCACCTTAAAAGAGGGATTTTATTAACAAAACAAAAAGGTATACTTGTTAAAGCATACTTGGGTGCTAGGTATTGCAGAGCAGCTAAGAAAAGAACAGCTCAAAACACAAAGAACAATCGCTGTAGCTTAAAGATGGTGAGTGGAAGGCACATGGAATTCACACAGAGAAGTTTAACCAAACAACCAAAACAAAGAAAATACCTTGATCACAACTAAATAGACATTTTTCCCTTTTTTACTCACAATCCCTTCACGGTCCAGTCCTCTTCCATGCCCTGAATTCCTTGGAGGCATGGTAGTCCTGATTATTGCATATTGCTCCCTCTAGCCCTTAGCTTAGAACTCACACAAAGGAAGAACAGATTGGTATGTATATGCAATTCACATTTCAACAATCTTTCCCATTGGCTCTCTTGGCTTTCTGCCAACAGCCCGCTAGCTGCCTGAGTTTAACCCTTTAGACCTGGGTGCTGGCCAGCACTTCTCTTAACCATCACACGGGGCCACTCAAAGAATTTGGTAAGTGGTCACTGGCCATACTCTTCTGTGATATTAGTGGAGGAGGTGCAGGGTCTGGGATGGAGGTTGGATGCAAAAAGTAGCTTGTGGTAGGGGAGTGGAGCTCAGGAACGGTGTGGGGGTGGAGGTAGCCAGCCCTCAGCACCACCGGGAGTACAGTGTCCCCCGCCCCCGCCCTTAGAGCTGCCTGGTGCGTGACCCTCCAGCAGTGATTTAAAGCACCCTGCACTCTGGCTGCCACTGCTGCAATAGCAGTAGCCAGGAGCCCTGGGCCCCCTTTTAATGACTTGGTCCCAGGATAGTTGTCCCCTTTGCCTCCCTATTGGTGGGCCTGGGCACGTGGTACACATGCTCCCCACAGCCAGCCGCTTTGAGTGGTGTGCAGTGCAGGTAGGCAGCCTGCCTGAGGATCCCACTGAGCTACAGGATGGAGGCAGGCTACATCTGAAGGTTTGGCAGGGTTGATCTGGCCCCTGGACGACTGTATTTTGCCCTCTGCTGCACTAAGGAATCTTCATGGAGCCTAAGTTATTACATGATAATTCAGCCAACTACCACTGCCTAGGTTGCAGGAGCTAACCTATTTCTTGTGTATTTACTTTATTTTACTATTTTTTTTTTAAACTCTTGCAATGGGAAAAAAGGTTTGGGAGCCTTTCCTTAGTTTAAAAGGAGTAAGACATGAGATCCGTGTTCTTTCTTCAGTACCTAATCACAACCCTTTTAACTTTGGCTCAAACAGAAAACAAACCGCATCTGTGAGGATTTTCTCACCACCAACACTGCCGTCCTGATTTCTTTCTTACGATTTTCTTTCTTCAAGCCTAGAAACCCTTTTGTCTTTCAGATTTACTAGTCTGAATTGTTCTTTGACTGGTTCATACCAGTTTTCTACTCAAGTGTGTTTATGTCCAGCACAAACAGAGCTGGAAAGTTTCCCATGCTGTATCTTCCTCAGGCTGTTTAAGGGTAGCACCACCCGAACCCTCCTCACTTCCTTCTCACTGCCTGGGACAGAGTCAGAAGTCTCTGAGTGGTGTACATCATGGTTACTATACAGTTAGCAATTTTTCCAATATGTGCTTTTGTTTTTAATTTTCTGAAGTTAGTTGTAGTTTAGAAATAGTACCTAGTGGTACCTAGCAGTTAGTAATAGTTTAGATAGTTTTACTAGATTAGGATCAAGTCTGGAGGCATGCTACCACCAGGCTTCAAACATAGTCCCTCATGTGGCTTAGCTATCCCAAACATCGGTCCTCATATGGGCTGCCTCTTATGCCTACAGGAGGGGCACATCAAAGTGAAATTTGGTATTTGCTCTTTTGAAAAGAGAATACAAATCTCTAGAGACTTATGCCTCAAACAGCACAAATGAGGTTACCTGTTTTGCCCACTCCTCCATTCCCAGATCTGGCCACTGAGGTAACTGGTCTCAGACTGGTTTCTGAATTCAAACTCTTCTCAAGAGATGAAAAGAGGTCGATCTTCCTCTAGAAGCCCACTGTGAATAAGAACCCATAAAACAAACAGCCATTCCAACTCCAAAAAAGACTCCAAACTTCTCTGGGATTTATCTTGAGCACAATCCTTTATCCTCTCTCTCCCTGGGACCAACATGAGATTGTATTGTTATTGTATTATCAATTTCAGCAACATAACAGTACCAGCAGACTTGAGTGCAGTGCCAACAGACCCATTAACACTGCAAGCTTTTCAAGTAGCATCTGACCTGCATAGCTTTTCTGTCTCAATGGCATAAGACTCTTAACTGAAGATATGCCTTAAGCTGTCCTGTGTATGCCATATGCATGGAAACCACGGATTGTCCCAGTACTGGCTTTGATGTGGAGAGGGCGTGATGACTCTTGAAGTCTCTTCCAGCCCTAGGATTCTGTGATTCTGTGAATAAAGATGCTTCCCTAGCACTGACTTAAGTATTGCTCTTAACCAGGTCAGTATAGTTTTTTAAATCTGTGTCTATGCTTTCTCATGCATCTCCAATTTCTGTGCCAAATTTTTAATCTATTATGACACTGGCACCACTTAAAAGACCATTTACTGGCACTAAAATTTGAGAGGCTCACATTTAATGTGCATCTTGGATACCAATCACTTTACCAATCTCAGTAATGATGTTGCTGTTTCCCTCTGGACTGTGAGCTTGTTAGGATGCCTGATAGCCTCTCCAGGCATACTTTCTCCACTACCCTCAGTTTTTGGAGGTTTCTTCCAATTCTGACTCAGAATCATCCTCCTCTTTGTCTTCCCCTTTGCCTAGGTTTCAGTTGTGTCAAAGAAAGAGTCCATTGTTGTGTTGGACCAGGACCATTTTTTAAAGCAAGATGGCAGCTGTATTTGGCATTCAGGCTGAATGAGTCAAAATTGCATGTATCGATTTCTGGATATCTTGCAATCATCAACCATGGGAGGTTTGAACAAGGCATTTTTTGACACTTACCGCGGTCTTGTGGAGAACACTGGCTTCTACAACACTCACTACTAAGCATACAAAAAAACACTACCATGTTTTCATTAACAGCTGTATTTCTTTCCCTTCCCATCTTCCAGCTCCCTTGTGGTCACTATTGCCAATAAAAGATCTCATCATGGAGATACAAATCTACACCCCAGAGAAAAAAAATAAGTCTTGGTGAGTTGGGGAGAAAGGTTTATTTGATTTTGTTATTATAGATGTACATAGTTAAACAGCACATGTTCCTATTGAAATGTGACTTTCTTAGTTGGGATTCATCAAAATTAGTTGATAAGCTCCTTAAGGACTCGTGAGACTATTTGAAATGTCATTGCAGTCAGCCATCAATATCATAGCACTTTGGAGGAAGCATTTAGCATCTCTCATAACCATGAGACATGCCTCATTGCAAAACTCTGGTATAATCCTAGATATTCAGGGAACTACAGAAGACCTGTCTTCTGATGGTCACTCCCTCTTTTCCCATAAGACTGATGGCATCCTGTCTTTAAGACTGATGTGCTATGTTATGATCATTAGGGGCGTATGCTCCAGTCACTACAACATGACAGTACATACCATAGCAACAACATCAAAAGCAGTACAGAAAGCTTTTCTACAGGCAGCCCACATAGCCTTCTGGGCAATATGATTTCTCTAAGGAGAGATGTAATTCTCAGAGGGGAGGCCTTCCAATTTGAGTGCCAACTAACCTTCTTGTCATTTGTTACTAGGGAAACAAACTATTTGACATTTCCCTTGAAGATGGCAATCCAGTTTGGAGTGGTCTGCCAGTCATGACCCCTCTATATGGGGACAGATTGTCCTGTTTTCTTAGTGTGTGGGACACTACAACCAGCAATAAATAAGCATAGTGGCTGTGTCTACATTGGTGCGATCTTGCGCAAAAGCGTCCGCTTTTGTGCAAAAACTTGCTACCTGTCTACACTGGCCGCGAGTTCTTGCGCAAGTAAACTGACATTCTAATGTATGAAATCAGTGCTTCTTGTGCAAGAACTCTGATGCTACCGCTCAGGCATAAGCCCTCTTACACAACTGTTCTTGTGCAAAAGGCCAGAGTAGACAGGCGACATGAATTTCTTGCGCAAGAAAGCCCTATGGTTAAAATGGCCATCAGAGCTTTCTTGCGCAAGAGAGCGTCTACACTGGCATGGATGCTCTTGCACAAAAGCACATCTCTTATGCAAACGCACATGCCAGTGTAGACACTCTCTTCTGGAAGACTTTTTGCACAAGAACTCTTCCGCAAAAGAGTTCTTGCATAAGATCATGCCAGTGTAGACATAGCCAGTGAGTCTGGAATATTCTGTCCTATTCATATCTATCACCCATTCCTTTTCAGAGACCAGTCTTACAAGTCTGTTCTCTGAGAAGTTGAGACTTTTCTTGGATCAGGGCCCATAGGGGTAATTGCCCTAAAACATAGAGACAATAAATTTTACACTTGGTGCTTTCTTGATTCCCCAAAGGAAAAGGGGGTCAGAGACCCATTCTGGATCTCTGTAATCTCAATAAGCTTATCTAGTATGTGAGGTTTTGCTTAGTTCTTCTTCGGGTGATGTCCTCGTGGGGGCTCCACTGTTGGTGACGGGTCATCCCAGGAGCCGCATTTCGGAGCTTTTTCCCTAGCAGTTTACTGTCGGGCTGCGCATGCGCAGGAGGCAGCTCACTCCATTGGCGGTTTGACAGCTGCCTCGCGTGCAGCCCGACCCCTCCCCTTCAGTTCATTTCTTGCCACCCTTGGTCGCAGACGGAGCTCCTCAGTTGTCTCTTTCCTCAGAGACATTCCCTTAGAATAGCGCTTGTTTCTTTCAATTTTTGCCTCAGAATTTACCCTCTTTTTTAGTCCTGATAAAATTGACCCCCCCAAAAAAATTTAGATTTTTTTTTCTTTTTGGTCCAGTTAGAACGCTTCATAAGTGGCTGCTCCACTTCTCCTCAGCTAGCTGCCCTTCTCTCCCTCTCTCCCTTCTTCCAGGCACAGAGAGAGAGATGAAAGAAAAGAAAAAAGGATAAGGAGAAGCCAGGTGGGAACACAGGCTCCTGCTTATCAGCTGTTAACAGCGGGGAGCTAATTATAGCCTTCGGTTGCTCCGCCCCCCCTCCCCCAAGGCAGCTTCTGCTATCTCCTCAGCATGACACCTTTTAAGAAGTGTCAACAATGTAAGGAGCCTTTGCCTATGTGGGACAGGCATAGCTTCTGCATACAGTGCCTGGGTAAGTCACACTCACCTCAGAAATGTGACCACTGCCGCAGCCTGTCAGCCAGAGCCAGAAAGGACCGGGAGCTGCAGCTCCGGATGATACTCTTTGAAAAGGCACTGCAGCCTTCAGAGAAAGCTCAGTTGACACACTCTATGGGAGATCCTGAGACAGAGGTGCCTGTTAGCCTCAGTAAAAGTCGGGGCAGGAAGCCTTCCCCCTCAAGGTCATTGCCTCCTACGCTGTCCCCCAGTGTCCCAAGAGGAGATGTGCCGAACACCACTACGACTGTAGTGCCAGCACCCACCACAGGCACAGTGACCGTGATCCCTAGAACGGAAGTGGGGCCAGCACGCTCACTATCAGCACCGGAAAAACTGCGCCGCCACACATCGGCACTGCCTCCAACAGCACTTATAAGCATGGCACTGGGAAGGAGCCGGGGAGCCACCTGCCAAGCGGTCCCATAAGACTCCAGCACCACCCAATGACAGGCCATCATCCTCACGTGGCACTCATGCCTCAGAGGCACCATTAAGGGGGCAGCCATCAGTGCGCCTGCACAATATAGACCTAGCCACCAGTAACCCCAATTTACCGACACGGGGGACCAATGGTGTATCTTTACACTTCCCCCCTTTGAAGGAGCCTTCCTCGGTGCCCCTTCCCTTCATTTATGCAGGGGCTATGCTAGATTTCCATCACCGCATGAGGGGTTTCAGTGTTATCATCAGAGGATTTTTTTCTCTTCACAACAGTCCCCCCAACTGCATCTTGACAGTACTATCACTACAACAACAGACCATGCCACACACCGTGGTATCCCAAATGGCACTTCCTGCCCCCCTCCCACTACCCTTCCTGTTGAGCTCCATGGGAGCAGTGGGCACCCTGTAGATGCCATGCCATAGAACCGGCTACCTCCTCAAAAGGCTCCCTCTACCCTCACCATCTCTCACTATTCCCACCACGATTAAGTCTGTGGAGGAGGAGTAAGGTCAGAGCGTAGGGAATGACATTGATGTGCAGCCACCTGGTCATCTGAATATACCTTAGCCAGGCATTGTGCCATCATGCCGCAACTAGCAGGTGATACAGCAGTGGCTACAGCAGTCTTATCCTCTGCCATTAGGCAGTAACTTCAATTCCCACAATCCATAGTGGGCACTGCTTTGTAGTCACCAACAGTGGGGACATCACCCGAAGAAGAAAAGGAAATTACTCACTTCGTGCAGTAATGACTGTTCTTCGAGGTGTGTGTCCTTGTGGGTGCTCCACAACCCACCCTCCCTTACCTTTGCTCAGAATTACGTATATTCAGGCACAATGGAGGAACTGAAGGGCACAAGGCAGCTGTCAAACTGCCAATGGCGTGAGTTGCCTCCTGCATATGCATGGCCCAGCAGTAAACTGCTGGGGAAAAAACTCTGAACTGTGGCTCCAGGGATGACCTGTTACCAACAGTGGAGCACCCACAGGGACACACCTCGAAGCACAGTCTTTACTGCACAAAGGAGTAACTTCCTTTTACTTTGGAATCACTCCTTCCCTCCCTAGATTGTTACAGCTAGTGTGCTGTTCTCAGTTTTCATGATACCTAGTTTCATTTGGCTATGCTATGAAGCCACAGGAACAAAAGACAGGACTATGCAGCACTTTAAAGACTAAGAAGATGGTCTATTAGGTGATGAGCTTTTGTGGGCTAGACCCACTTCCCAGATCAAATTGTGGAAGAAAATTGGAATGACCATATATACCAAAGGGATACAATAAAAAAAAGTGAACACATATAAAATAGACAAATCAGATTTTAGAACAGGGGGGCTATGTCTACACTGGCCCCTTTTCCGGAAGGGGCATGTAAATTTCACCTATCGTAGTAGGGAAATCCGCGGGGGATTTAAATATCCCCCGCGGCATTTAAATAAAAATGTCCGCCGCTTTTTTCCTACTTCAAAGTAGGAATAAGAGCCTCCGGAAAAGGGCGCTTTTTCCGGAGGATCGGGGCCAGTGTAGACGCTCTTTTCCGGCTTTTTTAAAAGCCGGAAAAAAGCGGCCGACATTTTTATTTAAATGCCGCGGGGGATATTTAAATCCCCCGCGGATTTCCCTACTACGATAGGTGAAATTTACATGCCTCTTCCGGAAAAGGGGCCAGTGTAGAGTAGCCGGGGGGTGAGGGGTGAGGTTAATGTTTGAGAGAATGATATTAGAGGTGATAATTGGGGAAGCAATTTTTGTAATGAGTAAGATAATTAGCATCTTTAAAGCCCATTAGTAAAGTGTCAAATTTAAGCATGAATGACAGTTCAGAGGCTTCTCTTTGAAGTCTTGTGTTAAAATCTCTTTGAAGTAGGATGCCGGTAATCAGGTCATTGAGACAATGCCCATTCTGGCATTACTAAGCCACAGGAAGATCCTGATTTGTAGTTGGTAGTCACTTTATCAGCAAAGGGTGCTTCTCTTCTCACTATCCTCAGTGCCTTGCAATTTTCCAAGTGCAGGGCAGTAGTGGCCACTCATTTGTGGAAAGGGATTCATATCTTCCATTACCTGGACAAATAGTACAGGGCATCTCTGAAAGCCAAGTTCTTGGTCATGTCCATGTTACCTGTCTTTTTCATTGTCTTGGCCTGCGGATGAAGAGGAGAAAGTCCATGGTGCTTTCAACACAAAAATCATGTTTATTGGGGCACTACTCAGTTCTACAAAACTGATGGCCTTTCTCCCTGTGGAGGTCTCAAGTAATCTGCCAAATCTGTGTGTCTGATTTAGATCTGTTTTAGTCCATGTAGTCTTGATCTGCTTACACACTTTTCTATGCAAAGCCATGCCTATGCAGTCACAGTAGGATAAAGTCTATCTACCGACCAAATTTCCACCCATTGAACTGATGGGCTAGAACAGGGGTTGACAACCTTTTCATACCAGACCCAAACTAAATCAAAATTCAGAACAAGTGGTCAACAAAGATCCATAGAAGAATGCAGGGGTCAGGACAGAGGTTTCGGTGTGGGGAGTACAGGAGGGGCTCATGGCAGAGGGTGGGAGTGCTGAATTTGGGGCAGAGGATGGGGGGCTCAGGGTATTTGGCTTGTGAACCATAGGTTGCTGGCCCCAGGGCTAGAGTTTCCCCCAAGTCCCTAGACTGGTGGATGGGTGTCACGGGGCAGACCCACCACCATGGTGCTTCTAGCCGGCAGTCCTGGGAATTAGCTCGCCTGCTAACTGGATGCCCCCCTCTAGCTGGTGTCTCCCCGTGTTCTCACTCTTCCCTCAAGTGCAGACTCGAGTCACTCTTTGACCACGGCATCCTCTTCAGGACACTGCCCTCTAACCGTGCCCACTCCAGTCTCTCTGCACCCCGTCCGGGGGTGTTGTTTACCCAACTGTGCACTCCAGGGTCCCCCCCTCCCAAGGGGCACCCAGTTCTTCTCCCAGGGAACACCCAGTTCCCCTGTACCCACCTTGCCACAGTCACCCATTGCCAGTCTCCATCTAGCCCCTGCCTCAGGGACAAACCTCAGTCTGTAATGGCCACTCATCACTGGCAAAGGGGTGTGGACCTGCTTCCTTTGCTTACCATGGCTGCCCCTCACAGCCCCTGTAGCTTCAGGCCTTGCAGCCTGGGGGCTTGCTTGGCCAGAGCTTCCCCAAGCCTGCTTTCCTTCTCCAGCACAGCTCTACCTCCAGGAAGTTTCCTGCTTCCCAGGCAGCCAGGTCCCTCCTGCTCTCTAGCCAGAGCAAGAATGAGCTTCTTCCTCCCTCCAGGAGCCCTTCTCTATATAGTCCCCAGATGGGCCCTGATTAGCCAGAACTGCCTCAGCTGGGGCTTCACACTCAGCCCTCTCTCAGGGCTGGGTTTTTGCCCTTAAAGGGCCAGTGCAGGGCAAGCGCCCTGTCACAATGGGTCAGAACAGCATATGTGTTCCTCTTTGCTTATCCACCTCCAATCAGGATCATAGTTCCAGATGCTTTGAAAACAGATTGGGGGCTCATAACTTGTGAGTCTACTAGTTATGGACACAGCAATAGGTCATTGGTTATTCCTTCCCCACATCACAGACCTTTCAGTTCAGAGTCTCATGGACAGTGATGTATTGTGTGAATAGGCAGGGGAGAGCCTGGCATAAATGAACTCCGTTCAAAGTGATGAACCTGTTAGTTTTGCCTCAAGGCCAGCATCATCCCTGAGGCTGTTCACGTTATCTCAGCAGGTTCTTTTTCTATAATCTTTTTCTATAATCACAAGTTGTCCCTGAACAATAGAGTGCTGAGGCTCATCCCCGGAGGTGGCACCCAATCAATAATTGTATTTGCTATGATGCACAAGTAGTAGAAAGGTCTGACTGCCTTGGTAACTGGAAATATTTTTCAATCTGGTCAGCTGATAGAGGTGTACAACAATAGGTCGCTAAGATTCTGGACATTCTTTAATTGCACCTCTAGTCTTCGGGTCTTTTGCATAATTCACTTTGGTTCTACTTAGCTATGATTTAAGCAGTTCATCCACCAATTGAGAAAAAGCCAGTGTTCTCTAAGGGACAGATTTCTCAAAGGTATTATTCCTCTCTATCCCCCTACAAAGAATGCAGTTACTAGGTGGGACTTAAACATAGTGCTAATAGCCTTTATGGGCCCTCCATTTGAGTCTCTAGCTAATTGCTCTCTAGTTCAACTTCCTCAGAAAATAACTTTTTTCAGTGCAACAATGAGAGCCAGAAAAATGGAAGAATTTCAATACTTTTATCTAGTACAAATAATATACTTATCTGTATCTTTTCAGAGCCACACTCCACCAAGGCTAAAAGTGTTTTCATACATTAGATGAACACTAGCATTCTGTTCAGATAGAATGAAGCTGTTTCAAGCATCTCTCCTTGCCTGTTTGTTTCTTCTTATGATAGAATCAAAGATCAAGCAGTTTCAGCACAGGTTATCTCTGATAGATTATAGCAGGAGTTGGGAGCCTTTTATGAATCGGGAGCCACTGACCCACAGAAGAATCAGTTGGCCTTCACACACAAGTGAGAAGCAAAAAAACAACAACCCCACCCTCACTGATGAGAGAGACACCCTTCACATTCCCCTTCCACACCAGAGCCTAGAGGACCCAGCCTAGTAGTTTTTGTGTGCTTCCAGCCCCGCAGCGGAGCAACACAAAGGTTGGAGCACCAGCACAGACTCTCCAATGCCGGGGAGAGGGAGATAGATCCTGAACCTCGAGGTCTGTATCCAGGCCAGCAGGGGACCGCATCTGAGGTTTCCCCTCCCCCCCCCCCCCATTGATTATAGCATGCATTTTGAAAGCCTACAGGGCAGCAGAACTTTCCCACATGGAAAGACTTCCTTGCCCATTTCACAAGAACACAAACTATCTATTTGGCCATCTTACAGGACTTTTCTATTCTGGTCATAACATCTGTTGCATTGTCTTTGATTCAGCATCATGCCCATTTCCAGAGCTGATGCAAACTTTGGAAAAACAATTTTATTGTGCTATTCAGATAGACTTCAGATAGACCTGAACCGCTTGGGAGTCACCTGAGTGGAATACAGATATGAACCACTCAAAGAAAAAAAGTCTGTTATTTACCACTTCTGTACCTCTTTTCTTTAAGATGTAGTTTATACAGATAGTCCTTGGCTCCTTTTCTGTTCCTTTTGCACTGGGGTATTAAACTATATAGTCTGGTACCAAAGAACTGTGAAAGATGGTGGTGGTGCAGCTCTTAAATTGCCTTAGAAAGGGCTAAGAGGAAGTGTATGGCACATGTGCCACCCTGACAGGTACTGCTCTGGCTCCAGGTTACAAGATGCACACCTGAGTGAAATACACATGTGAACCATACCTCAAAGAAAATATACAGAACAGGTAAGAAACCATTTTTAACTCCTTCGGAGAGGTAAAATGTCAATTAGTTTGAAGTAACAATATCAAATTAGAAACCATTGAAAAGGTAATGAGGTTTGTGCTGTAAATTCTCAAGAAATTATCTACCATAGGAATTTTCCTCTTGCTATTATGTATGGTAATGTTATGTTTCAAACAAACTTTTGGATTTACACTTTAGTTCTCTATTTTTTAAACACAAGCACAGAATAAGTAAAATTCAGATGTATATGTTTGACTCGCTACGAGTTTACTTGGAGGCAAATCAAATCTTTTCCACTATCTACAGTCTCATTAAATGTTAGAGGGCTATTAAAATATTTAGAAAGATGGACTTAGCTGTACATAAGACTTTAACGCTTGTATTATTAGACTGAACAAATGAGCACTACACTTCAGATGTAAATTAAAAAGGTTAGCATATGAATTTTGTATCATAGCTGATGATATGAACCATTGAAATGGTATGTTGTGAATGCAGTCTGCTTTTAGTTAGGAAAGTAAAAGCTGTGCTAAGCTTTTGAGGACAGAATTATGTCTTCACTCCACTTTGCTATATTTGTTTTTCTAGGCTTTAAATATTGTAGACAGGAACATAGGTAGAATTCCAGCAATAAATTGCTTTGCATACCAAGAGAATAATTACTACCAATTTTAACAGAAGAGTAGATAATGTATTTCAGATGTATTTTGTCTCGGTCTGATATAAGAAGCTTGATATGATGATGTCTATTATTTTGACTTCTGACTAAAGCTGACATTTCAGAAGTTCAGGTGTAAGCATTGCTTGTATCAATTGAACTTTGAATGACACTTATAACTGTGAATTTTACTGTAGGAAGGATGTTGGGCATAAGTTATGTCTTACTATGGAGCCAATTTTTGTAACACAGGGGTTGTATCAAAACCCATGGAAGATGAATGGTATGAAATGGTAATAAATATGATTAGTAGAGTCATTATGATAAACAAGCTGATGTTTTTCTGTTGTTTTTATTTAAACCACTGAAGGAAACGAATCTCAGTTTTAAAACACACTCGTAAATAGCAGACCTTAAATAGTTTCTGAAACAGATGATAAAGTAATCTGTGATTATAGCTTTCCTTATTTTATAATTTTCACAAATTTTGTGACCTGGTAATCCAAATTTCAGAGTTATTTCACTTCTTTGTTATTAACTAAACATCTTAGTCCAGTGGGGTGAGCAATCTGTGGCCCTTCAGGGTAATCTACTGGCCAGCTGAGAGACAGTTTGCTGACTTTGACCGTCCGTAGGCATGGTCTCTTGCAATTCTCACATGGGCCACAGTTTACTTTTCCTGGCCTATGGGTCCTGTGAAACGTGGTGGCCAGCATGTTTCCACAACCCGTGCCTCTTCTGGCAGTTCCCATTGGCCGGGAATGGTGAACCGTGACCCATGGGAGCTGTGGGGAGCCGTGTCTGCACATGATCAATGTCAGCAAAATGTCTCCCAGCTTGCCAGTGGATTACCCAAATGGCTGTGTGTGGCAAGCAGATTGCCCACTGCTGTTGTTCTGCTGCCAGTACTTTTTAAACTATTTTTACTCTGTTCTTTCCTGTTCTGTAATGTTTTTCATGGTGTTGCATATCTTCCTGGAAACCAATTGATAATATTTGAACAATTCAATTAGGATCTTTCTTATGGGGTGTAAGTTGTCACCTTGCACATTCAAACTATCATTCCATTGTCCTTATTTTAATTCTCCATTTTTAGACATCTTTTAGTTACATGATTACCACATTGTTTTTAAAAGTGTATTAAAATGAAAAATTAAGGTTTTTTTAAGTTTAAATAATGCTGAAATAATTTAATCCAAAGGATACCATTATAATTGTTAACCATTATCATCTTCTTTGAATGAAGAGACTAATGCTGGTCAAACGCTAGAATTGTGGAGTGGTACTTGGTCTGGAGATGCTTATGATCTAACTAGGGTTGCCAGATGCTTGAAACAAAAATACCGAACCACCTCTCTCCCCTCCCCCTCCCCCCAGAAAAACACCATTCTGTTGAAGGGAAAAAGGGGGAGGGGGACCAAAGTTATTGAGCAAAAAAGAAAAAGGACTCCAAACTTTATTAAGCCAAAAAACAAATTTTAAATAAAACAGCATGTCCTCTTTAAGAGTGAGGGAACAGGGGAGCGGAAAGCATTGCTTCCCCTAGGTCTTTTGGCTGGCAGCCATTTTGTGCTGGCAGCCTTGCGGAACCAGGTAAGCATGGGGGCTGGGATCGGGGGGTGTTTGAGGCCGGGGGAAGTTCGGGGGAGGGGGAGGCTGGGCACTGAGTGTTTGTAGGGTTGCCAGGTGCCCTGAATTTTCGCCTCCTGGCCAGGGAAAATTTCAGAAAATACCAGACATCTCAGGTGTCCGGTATTCTCTGAATTTTTTTATTGGACAGGAGTCAAAAATACCTACTGTCCGGGTGAATACTGGACACCTGACAACCCTAGATCTAACTGCTGTTCCATTAAAGTCACTGCCAACCTCAACAGAGGACATCAATTTCCAATATAGATTAAAATTTCAGTCTGTAAAAGAAATGATAATAATATCTTTGAGATTAAAATACACAAATAACAATTTAACATTTTCTACTATATGCTTGGCCTAATTAAGAGTTTAAAATATATAGTAAATCTATAAAAAATATATAAAATTGTTTAAAGTATGTTCCAAAATATTTCTGTCTACAGAAATTGTTTTCATTGGGAGCAGGAGACAAACAACTGATACAAACCCCTTTACATGATAGCCTTCCTGTTACCAATACAAGTGTGGCCCTTCTTTTTCAGCAATTGGGTAAGTCTATTCTCAGTTTGTTATAATATTTTACAAA
Organism: Pelodiscus sinensis; assembly: GCF_049634645.1. Taxonomy (NCBI): domain Eukaryota; kingdom Metazoa; phylum Chordata; order Testudines; family Trionychidae; genus Pelodiscus; species Pelodiscus sinensis. The sequence continues at coordinate 105,721,584 of NC_134714.1, forward strand.
ATGAGATATTCTCATTTAATTCAGTCATATTTGGTAAGGGATCAAAAAAGATTGCCTTAATGCTATGATACTATATAAGACAAAGCCCCAAATATTGGGACTGTCCTTATAAGTAGGACATCTGGTAACTATACTCTGACTTTATATAAACCTCCTTTTGCTACATCCCATTTTTGGAATTTTTCTCTAGCATTATGCAATACTTGCAAACCTGCTGTAGATTGTACTAAACCTGGCTATGTTTCATTACAACTGTATTATATGAAGAATTTTCTTCCTGGCCACCATAGCAGTCCTCTTCATATCCAAAGAGGATAATTTTGAAACTAGTAATACTTAAAATGAATTGAAAAGCCACCTCACATTCCCATTAAAAGGTTGACAAGACTCAATAGAACTTGTTACTAATGTCCCTCTAGCTTGTTACAGTAGTAATCACAAAGAGCTGCATAAACAATGAGGAGTCCTCTGGCACCTTATAGACTAACAGATTTATTGGAGCGTAAGCTTTCGTGGGCAAAGAGCCACTTCATCAGATGCATGTAGTGGAAATTCAAAGAACTGCTGGCTAATTTGCTTTTCTTTGGTTCCAAATTGGATGAGAAGGAGCACAGTATCTTAAACGAATCCCACCTCAGTCAGCAGGCCACTCCTGACACTAGCCATTTTGCTTCTCCCGCCTTTGCTACAGAAATATCAACTGCAAATAGATTCCTAAATTGGGTGTGTGTTTAGGAGCTAGAAGAAATCTGTAAATCTGCTCTCTAAATTTCTGAGCCTCTGGGCATGTCATCAACAACGACAGGGCCTCGGGATACATGTGGGATGTGAGACCACATTTTAAACATAGAATGAAAATGGATACAAATAGAATTATTGTTACTGAAGAGGAGGAGAAGAAAGAAGAGCCTGAGCACTTGGAAAAATCATTCTGAGACACTTGCCCTCCTTTGGAATATGCCACTGAAAGGAAAAATATGTGTAAGGATAGTCTAAGTGAGAGTCTTATGGGAAATCCACCAGTACAAAAAGTCTTAACTAGTAACCTTGAAAAACGTACACTACAGCAGCTGTTCTCAAACTTCATCAATCTGAGGAGGACCCCCATTTTGTTTCAAAATGTTTCAGGACCTTCTGCCCCTTCTCCAAGGTGCAGATCCCGCTTTACTCCATCTCTCCTCTCTCTGTCACTCGTTCTGTCCCACCCTCACTTACTTTCACAAGACTGAGGCAGAGAATTAGGGTGTGGGTGCGGGAGAGGGCTTTGCCTGGGGGATGGGCCCAGGGGTGGGCCCATGAATGAGGGGGCTCTTGGTTGGCATGCAGGAGGGTACAAGTGCTCTGGGGTGAGTTTGTGGGAGAGGATTCCAAGTTGAGGCAGGGGTGGTGTGCAGGATCCCAGCAGCGCTTATTGTGGCCCCCAGAAGCTGCCGTCAGATCCCTGTGGCCCCTAGGGAGGCTTTATGTGCTCTCCTTGTGCCAGCAAGCACTGCTCCTGCAGTTCCCATTGGTCATGGTTCCTGGCCAATGGGAGTTACAGAGCCAGCACACAGGGAAAAGCAATGCATGGAGACTCCCTGGTCATCCCTGCACTTAGGATACGTCTAGACCACATGCGTCTTTCGAAAGAGATCATCTAGACAGCCACAACTCTTTCAAAAAAGTGATCTGCTTTTTTGAAAGAGAGCACCCAGGCAATCTGGATGCTCTCTTTTGAAAAAACCCTGCTTGTGGTAAAGAACGCCTTTTTTTTTTAAAGAGCTTTTTCGAAAAAAAGGCATTCTTCCTCGTAAAATTAGGTTTACTGCTGTCGAAAAAACTGCCCCATTCTTTCCATTTAATTTCAAAAGAACATGGTGGCAGTCTAGATGCAGGTGAAGTTTTTTCGAAAAAAGGCTACTTTTTTCCTGAAAACCCCCTGTAATCTAGACATAGCCCTAGGGGCTACTGCAGGGTGGCTGTGCCCTTGGAAGAAGGGCAAGTGGGGAGCCTGCCTTAGACCTAGACTGCAGGCCTCAGGAGGCATGGGGAGGAAGGAAAGAAGTTGATCAGCAGAGCCCAAAACCCGCCTGAAGTTCCCTTACATACCTAGTCCACACTGCTTCCCACCGCTCCCAATGGCCGGGAATGGCGAGCCACGACCAACAGAAGTGCGATTGCCGATATGTGTGGAGGTACAGGTAAACAAAGTGTCTCATGGCCATCCTGTGGCTAGCCATGACCCAGAGTTTGAAAACCCCTGCCTGAAGGTATGCTGCAGGATCCTCCCTATGCACAGCAGCCCTTGGTTTGGGAGAGTACCAAAGTAAGCTTTTTATGGCTGCACTAAATAAACCCCAGGATCTGTTCCTTGAGTGAAACTTTACACCTCCTTTATAATATCACCTTTGATAGGCACGCTTGCTTGTGTTTGGTTTCTGAAATAGTCACTTATATATTTCACTGACTTCAGAGCACTTTCATGCATTCTTATATTTCCATGTTTACCATCAAGTAAATGTAAGTAGGTGCTCTGGTTATTGAATTTTCATAGTCTTAGGAGCACTAGGAATGACACATCAATATTTTCCTATATCTAAACAAATCTGAAGCAGATTGTTGCATACCTTTGTTAAATAAATGGTGATATCAAAATATAGGCATTTTTGCCCATAAATGTAAACATCTATTGAGTTTTTATCTACTTTAATTTTTTATTTGCATCTTTTACTGGTTTTCATCTTGTTTATTTGTGTAATCTTTTGTAACAGCATTTTACAAGCATTTTAAGGAGGATGTATTTTTAAAAAGGATATATCTTATGACTGTTACCAAAGAGATTCATGTTATCTCGGGGGGAAAAAACCCTACATTATATTCAATTTTTTCTTAGAAGACTTCCTTTTTTCTCATCATACCAGAACACTGATTGTTTGGTCTGTATGACTAACATGTTAGCACTGTGTTTTCAATAACTGATAACAGGAATGTGTATGTTACCTCAAACTTTGCCTGTCCTTCAAATTGAACAATAGTGTTTTAAAAGTTCCAGGAAAATCAGGAAGTTTTTCCCTATAGGAGATTGCTCTGCACTCCTCCAGGAAAGGGTTTCTTACCTACTTGCCATCTGGATCTCATCTTGTTCAGGTAACAGACTGCTTCTACCCTGCAAGAGAGAATCTATTCCATAGGATGTCAGGATGGCAATCTTATGTCCTTTGAAGAAAAGTGAAGCTCTCCCTTAGCTCCTATTGGTCTGCCTTTTTAAAAACTAAAGAACTCTAACGCAGACCTGACAACTCAATGCATCTCATGAGACTGTATATTCAGTCTTGGGGTTAGGTCTACAGATTCTTGGTCTGTGTAAGTCACTAAGGTACACTGTGTCCCTAGGAGTTTGTAGCAGTGTCAGAGTCACTGCTGTGGCGTCTCCTGCTGGTCACCCTGGGAACTAGCTCCGTTTCTTAGAATGCTGGTAAACAGTCTTACAGCATTGTCCCTTAAATAGGGGAGTGCCAGCAGGCAGTCTGTAGTGCTAGTCCTCAAGCAGGGAGGTGCTGGTAAGCAATCCGTAGTACTGTCTCTTAGGCATAGGAGTGCTGACAAGCAGCCTGTAGGGCTAACCCTCAAGCAGAGAAGTGCTATTAATTAGCAGTGGTCTCAAGACCTACAGTGGGGAGGCAGAGTGGCAGGGGATTGTGAAACGTATCCCCATCTGACTCCACTGCATTCCAGCACATGACCATTAAAGTGGTGGGTTATCTTGCTACCAGGTCAGCGTATATCCTCCCTGCAACACACTGACCCTCTGTTAAGGCACCAGATTGTCAGCCGAAAATACCTGGGCTACTTCCTACCCCAGCTCCAGGTCAAGCTCCGCAAGGCTGCCAGATACTCAGCCACTGGTAGTGCCCCTAATGCTGGTTCTTCCGGCTTCTCAGGGTAATTGGACATCAGCTCTGGCTCTTCAAGCTCGTTCGTTTATTCAGCCACCAGCAGTCTCACCAGCTCCTTAGCTGAGGGCCTCTCCAGGTCCAAGGCCACACCTGGCTCGGCAGCAAAGATGGCGGACGGCACATCTGTCCCCTTCCCTGGTGCTACCTCGAGTGAGCCTGAACTCCAGTTCATATGACTGAGTTGGAAAGGATTTGCTTTGACCCCCTTCTCCAACCCAAGAGCCAGCTCCTCAGAAGCTCCCCACCAGCGAGGGGGAGTTTGACATCCAGGTGATTGTTATCTAGAATGTCAGCAGGAGAAATAGAGAGCTGTTTGGCTGCTGAAGGAGGAGAGTTACCTATCTACCCTTTATTTCCCCTGTATTCAGCATTGGTGTGAGGTCACATCTGGAGTATTATACAAAATCCTGGGGACTCCCATTAAAAAAAGGATGTGGACACATTGGAGAGAGTCCAGCAGAGGGCAACAAAAATTATTAGGGGGCTGAAGCACATGAATTATGAGGAGAAACTGAGGGGGGATTTGTTAGCAGCCTTTAACTACCAGAAAGGGGGGAGTCCAAAGAGGCTGGAGAGAGGCTGTTCTCAATGGTGACGTATGGCAGAATGAGGAGGAATGGTCTCAAGTTACAGTGGGGGAGGTCTAGGTTGGATATTAGGGAAAATTATTTCACTCTGAAAGTGGTGAAGCACTGGAATGGGTTACCTAGGGAGGTGGTGGAATCTCCATCCCTAGAGTCCCAGATTGACAAAGCCCTGGTTGGGACAATTTAGTTGGGATTGGTCCTGCTTTTAGCAGAGAGTTGGACTTGATGACCTCCTGAGGTCTCCTCCAACTCTAATATTCTGTTATTCTATGTGGGAAATTGTAAGCAGGACCAGTGAAAACCACCACAAATTGAGCAAGGAGGAGCTGATAAGACTGTTTCAGGCATGCACACTCATTGCCCTTCCACCTCACTGGTCTCGCCATCACTCCTACTTTTCCTTGTTGAGCAGTTCAGTCTTGATCCCTGTAGTGAGGCAGAGTGGCCACCCACTCACCTGGAAAAGGGGGACAGCCCCTCTGCGAGCCCCGATGGGCTACGTGCCTTTGCCCCAGGGTAAATCAGGAATTGTGCTCAGTTGGGAAAGGAAGGGAACCTCCCTCTAAAGAAGAAATCCTCCCTTGGTCTAGGGAGCTCCTGAATTTGGTGCAAATACACCTTCTTCTCAGACACTGACGTCTTATAAATCCCAGGTAGTCACTGCAATGTTCACCTACAGGCATTCTGTCTGTTCTCACAAACACAATGGGGAAAAGATGCCTGCTGGCAGATGAGTTTACAGGATTCCTCATCTAACTCAGGTTCCCACCTCCTCTCCAGCAACTGCTAGAAGGCTTTACCAGACCTCCTGTTCAGAGCAACAAGAATATAAAACAACCAAAGGGGCTCTCAGAATTCCTGGGCTGTTACTTAGCCTTGTGAGGGTTTCTGCAGCAGGACTACTGTAAACTGATATAGGCTGAACCTCCCAAATCCGAGACTCTCAGCAGGGTCAGGGATGTTGCTGGACCAAAGAGCCCTGGAGGCATACCCGGGCTGTGGAGCCCCAGATGAGCGAGGCAACATCTGGGGAGCCCCCGCTCTGGCCCAGAACCCCCTGCATTAATGGGGCCAGGCGGTAGCCAGGGAGTTCTCCCCCACGCCAGGGAACCCTGGCATTAGCGGTGCCATGTGGCTGGGGAGTCCTGGCTCTAGCCAGGGAACTCCTGCCTGCACTCTGGCTGCCTGTGTCGGGATGGGCCTGGCCAGGAACCCCGGGAAACCCTTGGTTATAGTGGGGCTGGTGAAGGCCCAGAATCTCCAGCAGCAGCGGGGCAGATCCAACAAAGGGGTGGGGTGGCTAGGCAGTCCCAGCTGCGGCCCCCCAGCAGCAGAAGCAGCAGGAGGGCCAGTGAAGGCTAGGTGGCCCCAACCAGGAACCTGCAGAACACCCAGCAGGACAGCAGCAATCAAGCAGTCCTCAATGTGAACCCTGGGGCAGCGGGCAGGCAGCAGGGTGGAGAGCCATGCTGGGTCAGTATTAGGGGGACCAGTGGCAGGGCAGGTAGCCCCAGTGAGAGGAGCTTGGGAGTAGGGCAGACAGCAGAGGAGCATTGACTTCCCCTGGTCCAGCAAACTCTTTGGTCCAGGAAAGCGCAGGTCCCAAGGGTGCCAGACTGGGGGTCCAACCTGTACTGAGATTACTGGCTGCAGGTTTCACTAGTGGAACACCTCAAAGGAATTGAGGAGTTGACAGAAAAGCAGACCAAAATGCCTCAGCTAATCATACCCCATTTATAGTGCAGTTGGCACAACTGTTGAACTAATGGAACCCTGCTTGGGCTGCCCATCAGCCATGTCGCACATGCTGGGCTAATGGAACCCTATATTTTATGAGTCGACCATGTGCCAAATAGCCACCCCTGCAAGGTTGAGAGAGAGAGAGAGCCCCCAGATGTGGAGAAATGAGCAAGAGGAAGCACCCTATTGTCTTACCACTTATTTCTGACAAAGGTACTCTGGTCACTTTAACAAGATATAAGTCTGTCCTTAGGGAATCCTGCCTTACCCACTTTAGGTTTCAGTGAGACTATAAGGGCAGTGCCATGCAGCTATAGCATGGCCTGACTCGCTAAAAAGGGGCCTCTTGAAAAGTAGATATGCCATACAGTGATTATGTAGCTATGACCTACTCCAATGAGACAAAGGCTATGCCATGTTCTTGGTATTGCTCAGCTTGGCTTACTAGGGTGTCCAAAGACATGAAGACTGTTCTCATGTAGCTGTTGCATAATACTACCTGGCTCATTAAGTGACAAGAAAACCAATGTAATCAGCTTCAGAATATTCAGGCTTACAATTAAGGGAGCTGTTAGACAAAGTGGTAGTGGAATCCTCAGGTAAATAATAAAAATCATTACAGAGACTTCCTTATTCCAAATCTGGGAAAAGGAATGTCCACCCTTATTACAGGCCTAGGTATATTTTTTTTGGAGGGGGGAGGAGGGAGGGACGGAATGGTTGCTTCCTAAAGGTGTGTCTACACAGCAGTGCTTAACTCAAAATAAGCTATGCAAATTGAGATACATCAATTGTGTAGCTTATTTCAAAATTGGGAGCATTTACAAAGCACTTTTTTCGAAATAGAGCACTCTTCCTCCAACTTCCCTTATTCCTTGTACAGTGAGGCTACGTCTATCACTGTGCCTCATTTGCATATGTTCTTGTGCAAGACTGGCCAGTGTAGACGTAGCCTGTGGGTTCCAGAAGTCAGAGTAAGAAGTCCTCCAGCTTGACAGTATGTCAACGTTATTTCAACATAACTGCTGGCTGTGTAGACACGGACTAAGTTATTTCAAAATAACAGTGGTTACCCTAAATGTAGAATGTAAGGGTACGTCTAGACTACATGCCTCTGTCGCCAGAGGCATGTAGATTAGGCTACCAGACATAGTAAAATGAAGCGGCGATTTAAATAATCGCCGCTTCATTTAAATTTACATGGCTGCCGCGCTGAGCCAACAAACAGCTGACTAGCTGTTTGTCGGCTCAGCGCGATAGTCTGGACGCACGGGTGGCGACATCAAAGGTATTTGTCGACCACCCAGGTAAGCCTCTGGGATGAGGTTTACCTGGGTGGTCGACAAATACCTTTGATGTCGCCACCCGCGCGTCCAGACTATCGCGCTGAGCCGACAAACAGCTGATCAGCTGTTTGTCGGCTCAGCGCGGCAGCCATGTAAATTTAAATGAAGCGGCGATTATTTAAATCGCCGCTTCATTTTACTATGTCTGGTAGCCTAATCTACATGCCTCTGGCGACAGAGGCATGTAGTCTAGACGTACCCTAAGACTACAGCAAAAGTAGATAGAAGAAATCGAAACACAAGAAGGGGAAAGACCAGTCATCCTGCAATGCAAATTCTAGCACTAGAAACAGCCCTTGATTGAGATCAAGAAAGATGCGATAGACAAGAGCTTGGGGAGGAGGCTACTAAAATTTCAAAGATTAAGGGCTTTTTTCAATATTGAGTAGTTAGTTCCTGAATGCAGTTTAAGGGTACTTCATAGAATTTTCAAATATTCAGAATCATTTTCTCTCCTCCACTCTTCTCAAATCCCCAGAAGATGTGAAATAATGAGGAGGCTATAGATCTTCTTTAAGAATTGTCATGATAAAGTGATGTTTTCCAGCCGCTACTCATTCTTGTTTCTGGAACCCAGGAAATCCAATGACGAGAAAGTATATTTGGAAGTAAAACACTTGAACAAGTTCATCAGGAGGACCTTATTCAATATGGAGACCTTGAAGTCCACAGCAGTGGTCATCTGCCAAGGGGATTACTTTATATCAGTTCACTTGAAGGAGGTCTAATTTCATCTGCAAATTCTCTAGGCATAAAGGATATTTCTGCAATTTATTCACAGGCCTGATAATTTGCAAAATAAAGCATTACTTTTTGGGCTGTCATCTGTGCTTCAGATGTTCAAAAATCCGGAGAGGTTCTGGGAAGGGATGGACATGGGAGAACACAAGGATTTGTCATGAAAACAGATGGACATCTGGAAGTATGAGGGGGTGTTCTCTATAATTTATGGGCAGAGGCCCATCTACAGTCTATCAGAGCCTTGCATGACAAAGGCACCAGCAATACAAAGCTTGACTACTTGAGCAGAAGGAAAATCGATCAGGCTGAATGGAGTCTTCACAACAAATCCTTTTGTTTTTCAATCCTAAGCAAACTGTGATACTTGCCAATATTTTGCAAAGACCAGAGAACCTGAAGCACTAGGCATAGATGCCCTATCACTCAAGTTGCCAATAGGATTACTTTACACCTTTCTTTAAGTGTCCACCATTAGGAGATCAGCGAGGAGGAAATTAAAGTCACACTACAGGCTTTACAATGGCTCAAAAGCTTCTGAATCCTATCTATCATTTTTCTTTAATCCAAATCCAGATTTTTTATCTCAGACCTGGCATAGTAGAAGTTTAGGTCAAATTTAGCTGCATAAGGTCAATTTTCTAAACAATGAATCAACACTACAAAGACCATTCTGTCCACTTTAAGGGCCATGAAATCGATTTCAGTACTCCTGATTTTATAAGAAGTAATGCTGAATTTGGCCTATTCGTTTCTGTGGTCCAGGCTGCCTATGTATGGCATCATGAGTCACAGGAGCAAGGGGTTGGCTGGGTCACCAAGAATCACTATTGGTATTTCCACTTCTCTGATTCTAATTTTCTGTTCTGGGAAAAAAGTTACAGCTTGCACTTTTCTGAAGAAGCAGGAGTTCCTTAAGATGCATGCATTATACAATTTTCCTCACCATTTCACAAATAATGTCGGTGTGAAAGCTCTTCTAATTCATGAACACCTGTAGTACCATAAGAAGTACCCCTTGTGGTTTATGTATTCCTTGGCAAGGTTGTCGGGTACCAAAATGGGGATTTGTGTTCTGTCTGTTGCCTCACTGCAATTAGGGAATCCCATAGCTGCCATGGCATTCACATTTCCCAGAATCACTGCCCACAGAATTGTATTGATTGCTTTGGCTACTTATATATCAGCAGCCCCCACTGTAGATTTCCCCATCTAAATTGATTCCCAATGGACCAGTAGCTGTCCAGTGTTACAAGCTTCCACAGGACAATTGCCATGTGCTTCTCCACTGTCAGAGTGGGTCTCATTCAGGTAGGTGGGGGAAAGCCATTCACAAAGTTCCATGATAGTGGCCTTGTGCATTCTGAAGTTTTGCAGCCAATGCTGATCAACCCATACCTGCAGCACTGAAGCAGTCCCACAAATCTATGCTTGTCTGACAGCACCAGAACTGGTGTTCCACTGTTTCCAGAGGATTGATTGTTGGCTGCATTTTCAATTTGCTCAACTCAAGGACTTGCCTTAATGACATGCCCGTGGCATCCTGAGATTCATCCTTGTGCTCTTCCTGGAGTGCCATGCATGCACTCTAGACATACTCCACCATTAGGCCCACCAAGGTAGACATCAATATCACAATGTTTTGATGCACAACGGGATTCATGAGAGAAGGAGGAGGGGGGGAACATGCTTGTGCTGCTATGGCATCTGAATGGATAACCAGGGCCAAATAGGGTATGAAAAGACTCTTTTCCATTGATCTCAGGCAGGGGGTTAGGGAGTAAAAGAGTGCATTATGGGATGCTGGCAACATGAACCCAGAGCGACCCACTGCACAGTTTTGGTCCCAGCATTCATTGGAAGAATACCTAGAATCCAAGGTGGTGCATGCACCATTGGATAACTACCCACAGTGCATCACTCTCAAAGTTGAAAGCAGTATCCCTATTGTGGATGTGCTACTTTGAACTGCATTGAATTCTTGCATGCAGTGGGGACATGGACAATATCGGGTAATAAGAAATTGACCTTAATAAAGTCAACCTTATCTTATAGTGCAGAAAAGGCCTCAAAGACCACTTCTTCACCAAGATCAAAACAAGATATATCTAGCAATTTGGCATTTCTAAGGACATTTCTAAAAATGAAAGGTCGTGTTGAAACGCTGTTGGCATCTAGAAAAAACTGACAAACATGTCTCACTTAAAGACTTGGTAACCATATAAATTTATTATTGTTATTATTTATTAGCAGCAGCAGCATTTTTATTATAGCAGTATGTAATGTATGTATTATGTCTCTATAGCTTATTAATTTAACGTCAATCAAATATTCAATCTAATTTTCCTCTTTACTTTGGCTTTCAAGGTGTTTGTGGCATCTGTATCCTTTTCAGGTCTCATTTGCAGATACTGTACATTACTTTAATTAAGTATTTTTTCCATTCCATTCCTGGAGATATCCTAATAACATTGTGTACTTAAAGTGAGCAGATAATACAGATTTCCAGAAGAATTTAACTTTAACACAAATTTACAATAAATATTCTTAGGCCTAGTCTACACCCAGATTTTGTACCCATGTAACTATTTTGGGGATTTTTTACCAGATTTTTTTTTTTACCAAGTTAGTTGTGCCAATACCTTCCTTTGTGGGGATGCCGTTATATTGATATAAAAGTGCATTATGCTGGTATGACTTAACTCCCCTTCCTGTGTGGGCATAACCATACTGGTATATAGTGAGTTTATTCTGCTATAACAGCATCCATTTTAGGGCAGTTGTATCACTTGATACTGGTATAGTTGCAACTTTTTGTGTAGATAAGCTATTAACTTGTTTTGAACTTTTCTGCTCTTCTCTATGTGTACTGTGAACAAATTTTGAACATTTTGTAACTTACTGAAGAAGAAACAAAGGGGCTTTCTCTGTGTTTGTTTTGTTTTGTTTTTTGAATGACTGGGCTCTCACTAACAAGCAATAACTTAGCACTCTTTAATTGTTCACATGCATTCTTCTGTGTGTGACACCTGGCAAACTTTGAAAGCATTTTTCTTTGTGTACAGAATGCTCTCTATATTATATTGCCATTTCTAGTCACTCTGTTTTCAGTTATTTCCTATAAAACATCAGAAGAATTGTATAGAATAAATAACTTAGAACTGTGAAATACAAATCATATACAAGACCTTCTAAAGATACATCTTTAAATGCCATAAACTCCTTCTTTTGGTCCTATATTTTATGATGCTGTTATTGCCTATGCATTTGTGTATTCTCAAGTTTAGAGAAGGGAGGCAGGATATTCTGGGTGGATGAGTTTTTGGAACATAGATCTAAAACGGAACTGAAAAAAATCTGGACGTTGTAAAAAATGCCATTAGAAACAATACAAAGCCTATGTAAAATATTGGAACTCAATGGAACTGTGCTGATTTAGACCAGCCAAATATCTGGGCCTTTGTTCAAAAAAATATTATTTAAACATCTTTAACACAGGAAACATTTTTCAGGATTCTGAGGATGGTAGACCTTCCTTTTTCTATACTGCAGAAATATCCCATTTCTATTTACTTTTTTTGCATGGCAACACTAGTTTCTGAAAGTGAATAAAGGCACTATAATTTATACATGTTTATATTTCAGGGGAAAATTGTATTATAAGATGCATCACAAGACTAGCTATTTCTTTACCACCTATTCAGTTTGTACACACAAATTCTCATTAGAGCTGTGCCAAATGTGATTGCTTTAGTTCATGAAACTATACAAAGTGAATCATGGCAGGTTCATTGATAAATCTCAAAATCCCTTTAGCTTTCCTTGAATTTTGGGGTTTGTATAGAAGCTCAGGGACCTGTTTCCCCCAACTATAGTTTAAGAGCTTTTAGAGCAAGTGTAACTTGAAGAACTAGTGTCAGCTATGAGACCTGAGTGTTAAATATTGGTACGGGCCTACATATTTGCTAAGAAACCTGCTTTGTTGAACTAGTTAAATATGTAGGAAAATACATTTCAAAATAAGTTACTACAAAAGTTGTGTGTAATGAGTTGTATAATTAAAACAACTGAGCTTGCCTAAGTAGACTCATTGAGCTCTATGTGCAGAGTCAAGCTGTTAACACTGAAGAAGCAAAAATATTTTAAATTAATTTGCTCTTGAGAATATTTAACACTTTGGGGGATGTGTTTAGTAATATATTATTTCTCTTTTTCTTTGCTTTAATTAAGTATGGAAGGGTAATTATAATATTCAAATTCCTAAGCATTCAAAAGTCTATATTAAATTGCAGTATTAAAGGTAAAAGATGTTCAACTTAAATCATGATCTATATATGCATAATTGTAGTACTGGGAAACGTTATGTAAAATTCATTGCACAGTCGTATGTTAGATAGCTTCAGGTTGCTGACTAAAATATTCAAATGTCTTCAACACAGATCAAAAGAATTATCTGTTCTTAATACTGCACTTTATTCGATTTAGAAATAATTTGTATAGGAAATTTAAACAGTGTTTACTTTGCCACAATATTAGTGTGTTGTGCTCTAGTAGTATATTCATACTCCTTTTTTCACACCCTATGGTTTCAAATTTCCTCAAGGGACTCCTTCATATTTGACCCTAGCCAGTGACTCAACTCCTATGTGGAACTTCAAAGTTGTCCTTTTAAGGTTTATGGGGCTCTCTTTGAACCTGTATCAGAATGCTCAATATACTTTACTATTAAGATGGTCTTTCTCATGCCCATTACTTCAGCATAGAGACCCAGTGAACCCCAAAACCTTTCAGCCAGATCATTTTACATATCCCTCTATAAAGACAAGACAGCGAAACTATACCTCATGTTAAACCCTAGGCTGGTCTAAGAATTCTATCTAAACCAGTCAGCTTTTACTAGTTTACTTCCCAAAGATGCATTTGATGGTGGGAGAAAAGAAGCTTCGTATTTGGACATCTCCAGACTTTGTTTCTATTACTAAAAGGACCAATCAGATGTTTTTGGCTTTTTGACATCCCAAACAAATTATCATACAATACAAGGTATGCAGGAACTCTTCCAGGCATTGATATACTCTGTGTTCATGTCAGCATTAGCTTACAAGTTGTGAAATATTTTACTGAGCTTTTTGCCAAATATCTCTTGACCCTCAATTCTTAGCTATGGAAAAAGTACTCTCACATAATATTTCATCCACTTATTGAGCCATATCCTTAGCTGGTGTAACTGGTATTGTTCTGTTGAAGTCATTCAAGCTGTCACAATTTACAGGGCTGAGCATATGGCACATTATTTCCAAAGTGATTTTGGCCTGCTTGTCCTCCTTGGTCCCACATGAACAGAAGATAACACCAACCCATCCCATTTTGTTGAGAGCACATTCTTTCCATTTCTAACTAAAGGGTTTTGTCATGAGATTGGCCCAGTTCATTTTCAGGCTGCCCAGTGGTCATTTGTGATCAGTAATATGGGGTGTCCACATGTTGTCATGCCTGTGTACTACATGACCTGCCCATCTCCACTTTGCATTGTACATCACCTGCAGTACATCAGTCACCAAAGTAACTAGTAATTTTTGTATGACTTTTCTGCAATTGAAAAGTGCTAGAGTTGTAACATTAGAGACAGGCTTATTACGGTATTTGGGCACCTAAATATGCAAATAGCATTTTAATAAATTTGTGGATTCTAAGGCCAGATGGTCATTATCTAGTCAACAAATTGGCTATACAATTTCCTTGAATTAATTTGTTTGAACTAGAGACCATCTTTTAGAAAAACATCTTGTATTGATTTAAAAACTGCCAGTGAAACAAAAACCTCACAATCCCTGGTAAATTACTCTAAAGATTAATTAGTTTCACTGTTAAACAAATTACTTATTTCTAATGTAAATTTGGGGAGCATCAACTTCCAGCCATTGAGTCTTCATTATATCTTTGTCAGTTAAGCTGAAGATGCCTCAATTATCAAATTTCTGTTTCCACTGTAGGTACTTACAGACTGTGATGAAGTCAGCCCTTAACCTTCTCTTTGTTAAGCCAGCCAGATTTTGCTCCCTAAGCCTTTCTCTGTTAGACATTTGTTGAAATCCTTTAATCATTCTTGTGATTCTTCTCTGAAACCTCTGTTCCTTATAAACATACTTCTTGAACTATAGACACCAGAACGGGACACAGCATTCCAGTAATGGCACCATCAGTCCTAAATACAAAGGTAGTATAACCACCCTACTCCTGTTCAGTATTCCCTGCTTATACATCCAAAGACAGTGTTTGCTTTCTTGGACAACATGTTTCACTGAGACCATAAGTTGAGTATCCACCATGATGCACAAGTCCTTTTCAGTGTCTTTGCTTCTCATAAGTATTGACCAGGCATAGTGCTGTCTAAACTCCAATTTATCAGTGAGATTGGATGTATTCACTCTGGTTTGGCTATAAATGCCTAACTCCAGTCTACATCTTTAGATAAAACTTTGGAAAATCTGGCCTCTGCAGACTTGTAGTTTGTATTTGTGCATGTTTTAAGTTCAACACAAGCAAATGCCATACCAGCTTCATCCCATTGTTAACTTGCCTGAGTTATGATCTGGAAAAGGCTACCAGTAAGTGTGCAGGTTGTGTAATCTCTATGCTCATTCATTTCCTTGTCCATCTGCTGAGAGTGCCAACGAGATTGTAGCTTTGGTGATCATTTTTGTGATGTGAATACCTATATGTTAGCAGCAAGACTTGAGTCCACAAAACTAATATCCAGCAGATCACAAGCTAGTTACTTCATATCACTACTTGATAATCCAGTCTTTATTTGAGACTGTGACCAAGGCAGATTAATGTTCCATGTGCTATTCTTAATCCGCTGAGTTTGAGTGCTTTATTTCTGTAAAAAATATTATTGATTGCAAGTAAAAGGACATTTCTAAAATTATAAACATCAGTTGTTCGGCAGATAGAAATCAATTATTGTCTGATTCAAGCCTGCCAAACATGCTAAAGCGAAAGTATTTTACATGCTGGCACACTGTAGTGTCTATTTTTAAATTGTATGAACAGGCCACGAGTCACTTAAGATTTCTCCTTCACATCAAGTTAGTATTTTAGAATTGCTATGAGAATGAATAAAGAAATGTTTTGGTTGATTAAACTTATCATAAATCATTTTCTTGATATGTGCCTATTTCTCCAGAAGTTTTGAGACCTAAGACAAAATATTTGCCAAAATCAGTAATTTTGCACTGCTCAAAATGGCATTTTTGTGACAGAAGAAACTCAAAGCATTCAATATTTCCTCAAATGTGGAAATCTTTAAATACAGATTCTCTTCCTTTTATTACAGAGAAGTGATAAGTCTTTGGTTATCTCACAGTCCTTATTGAAAGAAATATCCAACACACAAGGCAACTATCCCTCCAAAAATGTTCTTCATCAGGCATAGGAGAGCTCTAAGGAAGTTCTGTTCTGTGGATCACCACTAGGTAGGTCACCAAGTTACAACTAATACGTACTTTAGGACTCTTCAGGTCTGAAACCATGACATTGGGGAAAAACACATCCAAACCCCATATACTTCCCACTTTATATGTTTGTGATGCTTTGGGGTTCAACCAGACCAGTAAAGAGTTGGACTGCCTGCCATACAACCCTGGATGCATCTATAGTGTTCAACCTTG
This sequence comes from Pelodiscus sinensis, assembly GCF_049634645.1. NCBI lineage: Eukaryota > Metazoa > Chordata > Testudines > Trionychidae > Pelodiscus > Pelodiscus sinensis. The sequence continues at coordinate 105,737,603 of NC_134714.1, forward strand.
ATTAAGATCTCTGATGTCAATAGTGTGCTTACAGCACAATAACTCTACTGTGGTGTCCACTAGCTTTCATTATTTCTTGAAAGATGGCCCCAACACACACTGCAGCAACAGGAGGGATTCTGCCACCACCCTGAGAAGCAGTTGCTTTGTTAAAGGAAGAATTCTCCCTTCAGCCAAGCATTATCAACACGATTATCTATGGGTTCACACCCATGAGCAATCTAGCTGGATCAAATTAACTTTTGAGTGAAGAGCTGGCCTAAGAGTAAAATGTATCAGCTATAGTTCTTGTTCCTACTTACTGCATCTTTTCTAGTGCACCTGCCTGTTGCAGCCAGAAACCACTCTTACAATATCAAAATGCTGGTTTCTTTGCTCATTCAAGATGGATGCCCCAAAGTATTTCAGCATTTCCGTATATCCCCAAAGTTTATCTTTGATTTCAAAGTCAGAAAGCCCTCCTGGGAGTTCAGCTTGGCTCTGCTACCTGTGTTCCCCCACAAATTGACAGCATGTTGATTTTGGAGTCTTCTGTGACTTTACAATGCAAATGATTTTCCTGTAACCTCCTATGCAAATGAATAGTCCATTTTCCATATCTTTGGTCATTCCTGGCTTCATTTGCTAGTGACACAGACGTGTTTGTTCCTTTATCTGGAAAAAAACACCTGTTTTGCATCCTGTATCTGTTGAGTCTCCAAATCATAATATCAGAGAACATCCATAAATTCATGTACAGTTTTGTTACAAACACTTCACATTGATTTTAATGACCTGTGTTTTACTTATTTTTGAATGGTATATTGCATGACACCTGAATCAATGTCATAACAACAGTGTGTATTTTGAGATGGTCAGGCATGCTGAGTTTTATTATTATGTGCAAAGGAGACCTTTGCTATCTGACATGGTAGTGTTCTGAAGTCACAGTATTTTATTAGCTTAACTAAACTAGTGAGCTAAGCAAAATCATAAAGTACACACACACAAATCATATTACAGTTAGTTTAATTACCAGTTGATTAAACTATATCAGAAAGACCCACAATTCCTTAAGCTCTGTGTAATGATTTGGGAAGGCAGTAGACTTGTTTAGCTATCAACTCAAAAAATAATGGGGTATTATCAAACTCCGTGCCAAAGGATATATTTATGTTCTAACCAAATGGCTGATACAGGAAAGATCAAGTCACTCCCAGTTGAAGCTAATGCAGAAACTACAGCTCTGATGTGAATTAGGGCAGCATACCAAATAATCAGTAGTTAGGTAGTAGTTCCCAGTCTCTTACTCCCAATATTAGTTTACTTAAAATATTGTAATACAATTCAAAGTGGTATGCATTGTTATATTTATTAATATTCAAATGACAATTGAGGTGAAAATGCATGATTACCTAGGGTTAAACATATAACTACTAGCCCAAAAATTATAGGCACCTGTGATTTCTTAAATAGCTGATTGTTTAATTTAGGGCTGTTTAACATATTTTAGGAGCTATTCCATAAGAATCATTTTCAGAGTCTGTGAGTTCTGTGCTCACTTGCTCTCTCTCTCTCTCCCAGCTATCCTCAGGACTTAAAAAGGGGGGAAAAAAAGCTGAAGAATGTTCAAATACAGCTATGTCCATTTATTGATTAAAAATTAGAAAACAAAACAAAAATGCTGGCACACTGCAGGAAGATTCTCATGCCTTTTGGGAATTTATTCAGCTGCAGGAAGCTGGCATGGGATTGAAAAGATTAGCTGGTGGTCTTATTGGTTGGGCTGACTAAAAATTACATACTTGTAGTTGTCTGATCTGAAATTTAGCTTGTTGCTGAACTCCTATCCCTCACTGGCTTAATGGGAGAGTGAGAGAGTACAGGCCTCTTGGCCAGGCATGACAATGTTGCATGGCTAGAAGCAGAAAGGTAGTGGCTACAGCATCAGACAGGCAATGTAGATCAAGCCAGAAAGCCAACAATTGAAGTTGTTTTCTTTTCCTTTAATTTTTGAAGGTGGGAAGGCCTTGTTTGTTCCTACCCCATTGAGGATTCTCCTTCAGCATTCCCTTGGCAAATATGTCTAAAGCACTCGCCTTCTGAAGTCACCTAGATCACACAGAGGGACCAAGTTAGGTTACTTTTATGCTAAAACAGAATCTCAGCATTCTAATAATTTAAGACTCAGAAAGTCCATGTACTTAACAGTATATCCAGTCTATCAACAGGTCCGGAAGTCATTAACTAATGTCCACAGACATTACCTCGACCATTTTATAAAACTCCTGACTCAAAAATTATTTTAAAAATGTAAGGCTAGCAGAATGTTAGAACTAAATTTTTTTTTAAAAATAGTAATTTCACCTTAATTCAGATGTGCTGATAGAGGGACAAATTGACACATACTTACTACTTTCCATTTTACATTTTGGTTGAACTCCATTGCTGAGTGAAAGGTTAGCGTATGTCTGCAGTATGCAGCTTTTAATGATGAGACTGTGATGATACGGCCCTGTTTCTAAAAGTTAGTGCATGTGAATGCTGTTTGTCAACTTTTTTTTTCCTGACAAAATACTTCAAGTCCCTGCGAATAGGCTTTGTTGGCAGAAGAGCAGCATTTGCAGTGGCAAAACTTTTTGTTTGGTAGGGATTTTTTTAAGCACCTGTAAATGACAAAAGTTTTGTTGGTCAGTTGCAAGTGTAGAAACAGTCTTAGATGCTAACTTAATCACAATAAAAGTCTTTGCCTCCTAAAATCAAAATCTCGAGGTTTACATTTTACATGCAGCCCTACCTGCCTCACGTCCCTGTGGAATTTATTCTTCACTGTAGTCTAATTCCTTTTATGTCCAATTGTCTTTTCAAAGGAAATGAAAGCAAGTTTATAATCCTGAGATTAAAAGTAAAATCTTCACAAAAATTAAGTCTTGGAAAATGCTCTTACAGTACAATAACTAGTGTTCTTTTTAAGCAGCATCCTTAAAACATGTATTTTTACAATTTATATAATTGACACTAAAATTGTACTAAGCATATTAAAATATCATGTTGGGCAGAACATACAATTGTTACAGTATAAAACTTTAATTGCCAGTAAAAGGTCAATATGCATACTTAAAGGTAATATACATATGACACTTTTTCCATGTGAATACTCAGTGTAGTTTTGGTGGCTTGCACTATTATTTCTCTGTAATGCCCTACTCCCATTGTCTGTTAACTTGTATTACCATGAAAACCTTTGAGAAACATTTCCAGTAGAAAACCATGACATAGTGTCTGTGTGGAAGGATGGGGGAAGGTCATCTGTGTGGGCTTCCTTTGTTTTCCTTTCCTCCCCATTTCTGCTTGCAGACTGTGCTTAATGCTTACATGTAAATTAAGACAAGCAAATGCTCCTTTTGTTCGAAACAGATTTGTTTGATGACGACTTTCTGGGATTATTGAACATGGGATATGATATTATACAAGAGAATTTTGTAACTTTACACAAAATGTTGCTACATAAATTTCACTGACAAGAAAGTTACAAGCTTTCAAATATTTTACAAGGCATACCTTATACAAAAATATATTAGAGTAGTCTGGAGGGTGTGAACATTGGATGTATTCCTTCACACCCCGAGTTAACCTTCACCTTGGTTTTAAATTTGAATATGACATAGAGATTGTACTGGACTCAATGATCAGTGGTCTCTTTCTAGCAATGCATGAAGACCAATTTATCTGATTATTATTGGTTGTCTTTAGCTGAACCTGCTGAGCCTGAGAAAAGTGCTGTGTTGACGTTTCCTGGGGACTTTGGCAGAGATGTACTTGAGAGTCTTTGGTCTTCTCTGTCGGAGACTACAAAGTAGTATAGTTTATCTGGGCAATTGCTGATGTGCTTGCAAAGGTGCTTTTATGTAGTAGAAGAGATGAGGTCATTTTTTTTCACTCCTTTTCAACTGGTTTATGAAATCACTAGGGTTGCAGTACACCAGCGTGAAGTTTAGAGTCAGCTCTTGCTCCCCCTCTCTCTCTGATTGTGTCATATACTGTGATTGATCCAGTTTCTTAGTGACTAGAGAACCCTGAAGTTGGGTGAGAACTACTTGCCGGGATGGATCAGCCTCTATGAAGTCAGGATAAGGGATGTCCTCAAGGTATCGAGGTTGGGTGGATTCTGGAGTGGCCTAGGGGATAGGGCAACCACCTGGAGGAGTGCAGGGTGGTGGGTTAGATAAAAATAGATGTAGTTAATGCTAATAGGTTATGAAGAAACAACGGTAGGAAATAGAGGTGATATTTGTCCCTTCAAATAGAGTTCTTTGCCCTCTATGGTGTCTCATGTTCACACCTCATGTCCAGTTGGACACTCAAGTTCTGATGCATACTATTTGTCACCTCTATATTGGAACCCTAATTAAGTCCACACTAGTTGGACTATCACTTGAAGGTCACTCTCAGAAACTTCATCTAGTTCAAAAGGCAATGTCTTACTGCATGGTGCTCCTTGCAGGAAACTCATTGCACCTATGCCTCAGAGACTAAACTGGCTTCAAGTTAGTTTCTATGTCCAATTCAAAGTTTTGATTTTGATCCATCTTTTCTTCTTCCTGAGATGCAACACTTTTCTGTGTTCAATCCCAGCAGTTGAAATACTCAGGGACACTTGATTCCTGAGAGATACTGGACTGGTCAGGATCATCTGTTGAAGTCTCTGAAATTTAGAATTTGCTTCTCTACCCTTTAGTCTGGCAAAGGCCAAATAATAACCTTTAGGGATGATCAGTTTCATTTTCTTTCTAAGCAAGCACTATAATTTCGCATGTGTGAACTGTTACTGGACTGGGTGACGGTTTTATTGTTTATTATTATAAACTTTTCTAGAAATTGATAATAGCCATATTTTATTATTAAAGTTAGAGAAAATAAATGAGATTTGGCAAGATTTCTTTTTTGAGAGTTGATTTGAATAAAATTGTATTTTATGTATTAATCAGACATGTCTATCTTCTCATTAGTAGTCCTTCAGCAAAGTGTGTCTGTAGTTATAGTCTCTATAAAATCATAAAAATAAAAATAAAAGGTTTTCTGTGTCTTTCTCATCTCCTTTTGTTTCATCATCACCTTGAGATTTTGTATTGTACAAATTGTAAAACCTTTGTAATAGGCAGTGTCAGCCTTCAGTGTTCTCTACAGAAGCTTTTCGGTCCCTTCAGACCTATTTCCTGGATTGTGGATTATTTCTTCAGATAAGCTTTTTCCTTGTTGCTCACTATTCTAAGAGCCAGAAACCTGTTGTAGCATATCAGTTTGAGTCTGTAGAGCCAAGTAAATTTCCACATCTTATGTTTAAAGCTTAACTTCAACAAAAATTAGCCATGAAATGCTGTTTAACAATTTGAAAAATTCCATGTATGCACATAGTGCTCAAATTGGTATTGTAGAACAACAGGAAGCAGACAGATGAATTCATGTGCTAAGGTAGGATATGTTAGAATATACAGTAATTTCTCATTTAACACTATAGATATGTTTCAGAAAATGATCATGTTAAGTGAAAACATGTTATGCGGGGTCCATTTTCCCATTGAAAATAATGGAAAAGGTGGCGGTTGCTTTTCAAGCGGTGGTGTCTGTTGGGACCGGGGTGGGGAAGAAAGGAGACTGGGTTACAGCAGGGAGGAGAGGTGTTTGGCTCTGGGGAAGAGAAGGGGAGGAGAAGGGAGGTGCATTGGGTTGGGAGTATGCCCCTGTGACGGGTCTGCTTGGACCTGCACTGCGTCCAGCAAGGGGGAGTCGCCGGGAAATGGCGTGGCGAGTGGCAAACGCTCCACCGCTTTGCAGGGAGGCGGGGGAAGCCCTGTGCAGCTGCTGGTGATAGGCTGGCTGGGGAAATCGTGTTATTCTGGGGACGGTTGTGTAATTCAAAAAACGTTCCCCCAAAAAAATCACAGTATCACAAAAACATGTTAAGCGGGCACGTGTTAAATGAGGAATTACTGTATTACAAATCCTTTATATCCCTGAAAACAGTGAAGGCCAGCAAGCCTTGTTCAAAAATTTCCAGCACATGTATAAGGTTCAACAGGTTTAACTGTGGATTGCCTGACAGACCCAGACCAGTTGGCTCTCATAGTCTGATGGAAAGTAGATATGTTGGTCTCTGAGTGAACAGTTTTCTCTTCCCTGAGTAACGATGGCCAGAGCTGCTGCAGCATAACCAGGAAGAAACTGGGGCCAATTAAGAACTTGCCAGGAACAGCAAGCTAATCAGAACACCTGCAGCCCATGAAGGACCTGATGGGGCTAGTTTAAAAAGACTTCCCTTCAAGGAGAGCTGGCAGGCAAAGGACTGGGAGGAAAGAGGTGCTGGGGAAGAGCCAAAGGATGTGGTCAGATACCAGGAAAAAGGTACTGGGAGGAGTTGGTTGGGGAAGTTGCTCAGGGAAGAGTTGCAGATCTGGTGGTGGAGGAATTACTACCTGCTGCTGATGCCATTAAGGTCCCTGGGCTGGAACCCAGAGCAGAGGACAGGCCCATGTTTCCCCCACAATACTCCCTGTACCACTACAGAGGCCACCCCTGAAGGGGGAGTTTAGAAATGAAAAGGGGGTTCACCTCAAAACCTGTTTGACTGGTCTCTGATGAGGATGGCTCTGTAGACTGTCATAGAATCATAGAACCATAGAGCTGGAAAAGACCTCAGAAGGTCATGAATTCCAGCCCCCGGTTCTAGGCAGGACCAATCCCAACTAAATCAACCCGGCCAGGGCTTTATCAAGCCAAGACTTAAAACACCTCTAGGGATGGAGACTCCACTACTTCCCTAGGTAACCCATTCCAGTGCTTCACTACCCTCCCAGTGAAATAGTTTTTCCTAATATCCAACCTGGACCTCTCCCACCACAACTTGAGACCATTGCTCCTTGTTCTGCCATCTGTCACTACTGAGAACAGCCTTTCTCCATCCTCTTTGGAACCTCCCTTCAGGAAGTTGAAGGCTGCTATCAAATCCCCCCTCACTCTTCGCTTCTGGAGACTAAACAGACGCAACTCCCTCAGCCTCTCCTCATAAGTCATATGCTCCAGCCCCCTAATCATTTTGGTTGCCCTCCGCTGGACCCTCTCCAATGCATCCACATCCTTTTTGTAGTGGGGGGGCCCAGAACTGAATACAATACTCCAGATGTGGCCTCACCAGAGCCGAATAAAGGGGAATAATGACATCTCTGGATCTGCTGGCAATGCTCCTCTTAATGCAACCTAATATGCCATTAGCCTTCTTGGCTACAAGGGCACACTATTGACTCATATCTAGCTTCTCATCCACTGTAAGCCCCAGGTCCTTTTCTGTAGAACTACTACTTAGCTGGTTGGTCCCAGCCTTTAACAATGCTTGGGATTCTTCTGTCCCAAGTGCAGGACTCTACACTTGTCCTTGTTGAACCTCATCAGATTTCTTGTGGCCCAATCCTCCAATTTATCTAAGTCACTCTGGACCCTATCTCTGCCCTCAGCCATATCTACCTCTCCCCCTAGCTTAGTGTCATCTGCAAACTTGCTGAGGGTGCAATCCATCCCCTCATCCAGGTCATTAATAAAGATATTGAACAAAACCGGTCCTAGAACCGAACCTTGGGGCACTCCGCTAGAAACTGACTGCCATCCTGACATGGAGTCGTTGATCACTACCCGCTGGGCCCGGCCTTCTAGCCATCCTTCTATCCATCTTACTGTCCATTTATCCGATCCACCTCTAGTGGATCCAATTGTGACCTCTAGTGAAAGGCAAGAGGCTACATGGGGGGGCCACAGCTCACCTATGAGGCAAACACTTTCTGCCCAGAAGCATAGAACCCCTAAGGCAAGGCTGGAGCTCTGTCACAATTATTAGAAGATTGCTCTGTAAAAATCAACTTGTTTGTTTTTCATGTTGTCTGTGCTTTGGCAGTTTAACATCAGATGTACCCTGAAGTCTGTAAGCAGTTCAAGATTACAAACATGTATGATTATGCTGTATAGTATGAGGAATACTGAAAACTCCATAGTGTTTGTTTGCAGTAATATCTCTCAGGCTTGAAATAACTTTTTAGTTGTTTGTCTAATTGGTCAAATGGTTTAAGAAAGGAAGAAAAGTAAGTAAACAAATTTTAGAGATAGTGGTGTGATATCACATGGATTGATTTCAGATACATAATTCTGACCTTATGATATCCTTAAAAAAGTATATTGTAAAGATCTGCTGCAATGTGTATCTGTCTTAGGGTATGTCTACACTACCCCGCTAGTTCGAACTAGCGGGGTAATGTATGCATACCGCACTTGCTAATGAAGCCCGGGATTTGAATTTCCCGGGCTTCATTAGCATAAGCGGGGAGCCGCCATTTTTAAATCCCCGCTGCTTCGAACCCCGTGCAGCGCGGCTACACAGGGCTCGAACTAGGTAGTTCAGACTAGGGTGCCTATTCCGAACTACCGTTACTCCTCGTGAAATGAGGTGTACCGGTAGTTCGGAATAGGCACCCTAGTCCGAACTACCTAGTTCGAGCCCCGTGTAGCCGCGCTGCACGGGGTTCGAAGCAGCGAGGATTTAAAAATGGCGGCTCCCCGCTTATGCTAATGAAGCCCGGGAAATTCAAATCCCGGGCTTCATTAGCAAGTGCGGTATGCATACATTACCCCGCTAGTTCGAACTAGGAGGGTAGTGTAGACATACCCTTAGAGATTTGAGTGTTGTTTGCAAGTCCATTTGTTCAGGAATTCCTCCTACACGGCAAGAGCTAGGACCATCAAATTTGATAGGCAGCTTCTGCTTGTCCTAACTTAAAGCAAGGTCAGGGTTTAGTTGTGCCAGGAGAACTGGAAGCCCTGGGAAAGGGACTTGTTTTCTGTAACATGGAAGGGGAGGGGCAGAAAGAGAAGGGACACAATATTGAGAGTGGCTATTGGGGGCAGCAAGCATGCAGGGGAGAGCTATACTGCAAAGAGACCACTGGGGGCAGCCACACCACCTAGAGCAGTGATAGAGATGTAGCCGTGTTGTAGGTCAACCTTCTTTCAGAAAGTCAAGTTTAGATCAAGAACCAGTTTTTCACTGGGCCATGAGATTTCTTCAAGACTATCGTTAATCAAAAAATGGAAGATCTAAGACATGTCTGGGAACCAACTTCCCAGCCTGGGTAAGTTTGAGTAACCTGTCCCTAGGCATAGCTTTCAAATTTCTCAAAATCTAAACGTCTCATTCTGAAATGCAAAGTGAGAGAGCTAGGGAGATTCTGTCTTTTAACTGGCTTTTAAAAGATATGCACAGATTGTCTGCACCCCACTTTAAGTGGACGAGGGAGGAAGGGACCATTGTATGGCCTTCTAGGGGTAGAGAAATACCAATTCAAGGGCAGAGAGACACAGATGTTGCTGCACATACAGAGCAGGTCAGCATAGGAATGCTGACACTCTCCCTCATGTGACTGGAAAGAGGAAGTACAAGCTGAGTGAGAGAAACCCTTTATCTCATGGACCAAGCAGAGCAGTGCCCATCCTTGAAAGTGGTAAAATACCAGCTTTGGTCAGGACCTACATCAAGCATTACACTAGCCACTCCTTTACTGGGGAGCAGGGAAGGAATTTTTCCTTTGCTGCCAGACTGAACAAGGCAGACTGGAAAAGGTGAGTTGCTTTCCCCATAGCATTCAGAGGTAGAGCTTAGTTGAGATGAGCATAGAATAGGAATTAGGCTACGATGTCACAACTCATTGTAAGTGTGGGGCAGATGTTCTGTATGGGTACTCCATAGGGAAGTGATACAGTGCTCAGATAAATGGTTTGGGAAAGGATTTTTGAACATAAGAATGGCCATACTGGGTCAGACCAAAAGTCCATTTAGTCCAATACCTTGTCTTCTGACAGTGGCCAATGCCAGCCTGAATAAACAGAACCAGAAATCATCATGTGATCTATCCCCTGTTGCCCATTCCCAGCTTCTGACAAACAAAAGCTACGGACACCATGCCTACCCCTTCTGGCTAATAGCCATTGATGGACCTATCCTCCATGAATTTATTTAGCTCTGTTTGGAACTCTGCTATAGTCTTGGACTTCACAACATCCTCTAGCAAGGAGTTCCACAGATTGTGTGTTGTGTGAAGAAGTTTTTCCTTTTGTCTGTTTTAAACCTGCTACCTAATAATTTCATTTGGTGACCCCTAGTTCTTGTGTTATGTAAAGGAGTAAATAACTCTTGTTGGTTTATTTTTTCCACACTACTCATGAGTTCATAGACCTCTATCATCTCCCCCCTTAATCATCTCTTTTCCATGCTGAAAAGTCTGCTTTATTAATTTCTCCTCATATGGCAGCTGTAATAATTTGTGTTGCCTTTTTCTGAACTTTTTCCAATGCCAAGATATCTTGTTTGAGATGAGGTGACCACATCTTCACGCAGTATTCAAGATGCCAGCATACCATGTATTTATAGAGAGGCAGTAAGATATTCTCTGTCCTTTTCTTAATGATTCCTAACATTATTTGCTTTTTTTACTATTTTTCAAGGAGGTATTTGATAAAGGAATGAAACCCAGGATATCTGAGGCACCTATGACTAGCACAGCAGGGAGCCAATCCCCCTCTACTTTATATCGCAGTGTGACCCTTATTTGAGAGTGGAGGGGGGTTGTAAGGTCCCACCAGTAACTGATTACCTTAGTGGTTGTCATGATTATGAGGGTTAGCCAGCAGCCTGGGGATTAAGGGGTTAACTACACCTAGCCAGGTGGTGTGACCAGTAGGAATGTAGGTGGGACTTTCAAACTGGGACAAAGGAATCTGGGTTTTTCTTTGTCCCTTTTGTCTCTCTGGGTGAGTTCTCTGCAGCTACAGAGAGGGACAAGCATGTCTCTTTCTCTCTCCCAGACACCATTCTTCATTTTCTGTAAGTAGGGTAAAGTTTAGGTAGTTTTTGGGGGAAGTTTTATACCAAAGCCTGGTAGATAAGGCTTTGGGGTACACTTGCTGGCCCCAACTTCCCCCAAAATCTTAAAAACCTACATTCCTACTGGTCACTCCACCTGGCTAGGTGTAGTTAACCCCTTAATCCCCAGGCTGCTGGCTAACCCTCATAATCATGACAGTGGTAATCACTAGGATGGAAAGGAGATGGGAAATATCTCCTCAGATAAATATTGAAATGATCCTGAATATACTTACACTGTACGCTTTTTTGAGGAATGTCCCTGTGGGTACTCCATCTTAGGTGTTTGGGTGCCATTGCACCTCTAGTCAGATAATTATGATAGCAGTGCCCTTGGCAGGCTTTGTACACGGGGACTTTCAATCCCTGTGTTGGATGGACACCCAAGTGTGTTCAGTGCTTGGGTCAGGCACATTCAACCAGTAAGTGCCCACATTGTAAAAAGCTCACAGCAAGGACAATGAAGGCTAGGGAGCTTCAACTTAAACTGCTGCCATTAGAGAATTCACTGCAGCCAGCTTCTGACCCAGAGCATATGACACACCACAAACACAACATTTCCAATGGCAGTGCCAGAGAAGCCAGCTCCCTCAGGTCCAAGCTCCAAGGACTCTGCTTCATCACAGTCCTCCAAGAAGCACTTCCTTTCTTCATCCCAGGGTTATTCCCCTGCAAGAAAGTACTCTTTGACAAAGAAAATGGCAGTGGCACCAAGATACTGGACCATGAAGTACCAGGCACCTCCGACACTGAGACATCCCGAGGAGCTAGAGACTTGAAATGGGTCAGCTCTAAGGGTACGTCTAAACTACGAGGGCGTTTTGAAAGAGTATATGCAGATTCCACAGGAATTTGTATATCTTCTTCCGATCACTTTTTTGAAAGCGGGTCTTTCGAAAGTGAAAGTAGTCTTGATACTTTTTTTTGGGGGGGGGAACCTTTTTTCGAAAAACCGTGTAAGCCTCCTTTTTTTAGGAAGAGCAGTTTTTTCGAAAAAGGGTTTTTTTTTTTTTTAAAAAAAAAACGTCCAGACTACTTTCACTTTTGAAAGACCCACTTTTGAAAAAGTGATTGGAAGAATTTGCATGGAATTTGCATATCCTCTTTCAAAAAAAATGTAGTTTAGACATACCCTTAGGCACCTTCCAATGCAAAGCCTAAGTTGGCACCATCAGCACTGATATAGACTTCCTTGGCACTGGAGAAACCACGTTCCGCCTCTGCACTGAGAGCCTCCATGCTGCCCTCTGCCAGTCTGTCAAAGCAGACTCAGCACTTGGCATCGCTGGTGCAGCAGACCATATCAGCGCCTTCACCAGTACCACTCTGTTGGTACTGCAGTCTTTTACCACAAATGCAGACCTCTTGATTACCTCAGTGCCTGGAACACTGCTGTTTGTCTCCGATGGCACTCCAACCATATCTCGCTTAAGCTTATCAGCCATGCCAGCGAGATCAGCACCCCTGCTCTGTAGTGAGGAGGAGGAAGAATATTCTTTGGGCCTCCCCATTCCTCGCCGTTCTTTGCAAGGACCAACAGAACAGCCTCTTCAATGGCAGCCTCCACAGTGGCTACCTCCACTGGTGCCAATCTCAGCCAATTGTCTATACTGGGACCCAGGGGCCATGTATAGGTCCCAAAAGACTCAGGATGCTCCACATACAGTCCAGAGACTACTTAAGCACAATCACTCAATCAGTCTGTAGTGGAAGAGGAGCCTGAGGTGATGGAAGAAGAACTGATAGCTGACTCACCAACACACATCCTCCTCTTCACCTGATGACACCCTTATGTCCCCAGCATCCACTACAGGAGACGATTTCGGGTTCTCTCAAGAATTTTACCAAAGGGTGGCAGATTTCTTAGAGATTTCTCTGGTGAACTTAACAGAGGCTCACAGATATCCCACATGCTTCCCCTACTGCTAAGATGGCACTAATGATAAACTCAGCTTTTATGGACCCTGCTAAGACTACATGGCAGATTGCAGCCACAATCCCTCCAGTCTTTAAAAGGTCTGATAAAAAGTATTATGTGGCACATTATGTGGCGCCTCAGGGAGCACTCCAAATTCTTTAGTTGTGGAGGCAGTAAACCAAAGGGACAAGTTGAACTTTGGTCTCCAGAGGAATCCAGGCTTCATACAAATCTTCTGGAATTCAGAGCAGTGCACAATGCATGCCAACACCTTCTTTCTTTAATTCTGAGCTTTTCACAATGATAGGGATTGGAAACACTTAGATTTGTTTGGGAGAAAAGCATTTTCATCATCCACCCTCCAGCCCAGGATCACAAATTATACTGCTTTATTAGCCAAGTGTACACAGAACATCTGTTCAAACAGATGCCATCATTTATTGTGTACTTGTGGGACAAAAAACAAGAACAGTACAACCAGGCAAATGTTAGTGAAGGTACACTTACTTCTTGCACTGCACCTGCTTCATAGACTTAATGCAGTGGTCACCAACCAGTAGATCGGGATCTACTGGTAGATCTTGGAGCCTCTGACAGGTGATCCTGACAGGTTTGGCCAGGAGGCTATCTAGTGCCAGCACTTTAGCTGCCTCTCCCTGCACTGCTGTGCAGCTCCTGCCTTCTGCTTGGAGCTGTCCTCTCAAGAGCATTCTGCTTGCTGGGCGGGGGAGGGAGAGGAGGGTGCTGATGTCAGGGTGCCCCCCACTATGTATCCCATCTCCACAGAGCAGAGAAGGGACACAATAGGGCTTGGGATGGAGGGAGTTTGCTGGCTGCTTTTGGGAGTGATGCAGGGCCAGGGCAGGGGTGAGCCTACCTTAGCCCCATTGTACCACCACCTAGGAGCCACCTGAGGTCAGCAGGGCCCAGCCGGAGCCCACATTCCGAAACCCTGCCCCAGTCATGAACCCCTTCCAGTACCCCAAGCCCGTGCCTTAGCTCTGAGCACCCCTGCATCCCAACACCTTCTCAGAGCCTGCACCTAGAATACCCTCCAACACCCCAACTGCCTGCCCCAAGCTCAGCTCAGAGCCCCTCTCACACTCCAGATCCCTTAATCCAAGACCAGAGTCTACACCCCAACCTACAGCCCCAGCCTGGTAAAAGTGGGGGAGGGAGGGAGGATGGAGTGAGCAGGAGTGGGGCCTCGGAGAAGGGGCACAAAGGAGGCGGGGCAAGGGTATTTGGGTGTGAGGTAAATCTTTGATTGCACTTAAATTCAAAAAGTGATCTCATGCTTTAAAAGGTTGGAGACCACTGACTTAGAGGATACTGTGGCATGTTCCATCTTTCCCATGGTAGTTGTGCGGCAAGCACAAGGTATCCAAGGAAAGTCCAGACTATGGTAGAAGACCTGCCATTTGAAGGTTCTACGCTCTTCACTGAGGCCAATGCCTCCCTTCACACTTTGAAGGACTCCCAGTGTACCCTCAAAATTCTCGGGATACACATACCTGGAACCAAGAGAAGATGGGGAGATTCTTTAATCAGGGGTATAAGACTCCTCCTTGCACACAGCCCCAAAGACATTATAACATTAGGCATAATCAACACCAAACTAGACGCAGGCAACCTGTAGACCAGTCTTCTACTTTGCAACTCTCAAGGGATGGTTGAAGGCCAGAGAGCCCCAAATTCTCCAAAGTAATATCTGTACATCTTTACACTATTTGGGAGCTGCCTTGCATCCTTCTCTCCTGCCTGGAGCACAATCATTATGGACAGGTTGATGCTTGAAACTGTGAGAACTGGTTATTGCCTCCTCTTCATCTACCCTCCCACCTATCCACCCCTATCCATCCCTTTTAAGGGACCCATCTCACATGGTTGCTCACATGCAAGAACCGAGCCACCTATTGCAGCTTGGAGCAATAGAACACGTATCTCAACAGCACAGGAGAAAGGGGTTCTACTCCCACTATTTTTTACAATAAAAAAATGGGTGGTTAGAGACCCATTCTTGATGTACACAACCTCAACTGGTTCATTTGCACACCACATTTCAAGATGGTGACTATAGCCACAATAATCCCTTCCTTGGAGAAGAGAGACTGGCTGTCGACCCTCAACCTACAGGATGCATATTTTCATATCACAATATACCCGTCAAATAGAAAATACCTGCAGTTCACAACAGCCTTTCCAGTACAGAGTCCTTCCATTTGGCCTTTCAGCTGCTCCTCACATCTTTTCCAAAGTCCTGGCTATGGTAACAGCACACATCCACAAACTAGGAAATATTTTCCCATACCTGGACAATTGCCTTCTGAAAGGGTCAACCACAGAATGAGAGGTCAGCACCACCAGAGCCCTCTTTGACCAGATTAGCCTACAGCTCAATCTCTAAAAGTGCACATTAATCCCAAAGCAACAGTTGGAATTCATCAGTTCTTACTTAGATTGTATGCCTGCCATACCATTGCTTCCTTGTCGGAGGTTTCTAGTGCTCGCAGACATGGTACGGACAGCATAGAACAGCCTGTAGGTCACAGCAAAACTCCTTCTATAACTTATAAGCCACATGACAACAGCTACATTCGTGGTCCAACATACTTGACTATTCATGAGACTTCTACAGAAAAGGTTAGGAACAGTATACAGACCACACTTTCACCACATCAACAAGCAGCTATCTGTTCTAGCCAGAATAAAGGAGTCATTATCCTGGTGGACAAATCAAACCAACATTTGCAACAGTGTTCCCTTTCATCCTGAACCATCATCAGTAATAATCATTACAAATGCTTTTCTCCTATGCTGGGGCATCTATATCAAACACCATTCTGTCCAAGCACATTGGTCTCCAGAGGAATCCAGGCTTTATATAAATCTCCTGGAACTCAGGAGATTTCTTCCTTTAATTCTGAACCGAATGGTACAATTTTTTACGGACAATCGAACAACAATATACTATACACACTATCAGGGTGGGGCCCGATCTTACCCATTGTTCTCAGAAGTGGTTCAGCTTTGAAAGTGGTGCATTCTGCTCAGCATCCTTCCAAGAGCCACCTGCTTGCTGGGCAAAGACAATATTATAGTGAACAAACTCAACAGGCATTTTGCCTTAAATCACAAGTGTGAACTCAATCCCAAAATGCTTTCCCTGGTATTCAGATGCTGGGGATACCCGACAATAAACCTATTTGCAATCAGCACCAATACGAAATGCCCACAGTACTGCTCACAAGTGGGCATCAACTCTCAATCCTTAGGGAATACCTTCACAACAAAGTGGAATGCACCCTTCATGTGTTTTTCCGCCATTTCTCCATCATGTGCACCTCAAGATAGAACAGGACAGAACCACAGTAGTTCTAGTAGCACCCAGTTGGCCCAGATAGACCTGGTAGCCTTACCTCCTTCAAATGACAACATCGATCCCATGGTGCTTTCCACCTGTCCCTCGTCTTTTCATTCAGAACAAAGATCAACCATGTCACTCGGACATACAGACTCTGCAACTCTGGGAGTGGCTCCTTTCTGGCTGCCATCAGTTGAAACATCTTGCTCTGCTCCTGTCCAGGAGATCCTCTTGAATTGCTGTAGACCATCTACCAGAAAAACATATTTACACAAATAGCACAGATATTCTAGACACTGTGACAATCAGCATATTCTGCCCACATCAGTCCCACTTTCCCCTATACTCAAGTGTCTTTTAGCTCTCAAAAACATGGGTATTGCCCTTTTTTTTATTCCCTAAACAGTGCATTTGGCTGTAATAACAGCATTTCATCTCCCTTTACAGGACCAATCTGGTTTTGGTCATACTAGCATCAAGTGATTTATGAAGGGAATCCAGAATACACATCTGCTAATAAAACCTCAACTTAGTACTAAGGGCACTAACAGGCAGATCATTTCAACTCCTGGCTACCTGCATACTATTATACTTATTCATGAAAGTGGCCTTCCTAAGTGGCCATTACTTTGGCAAGAAGGGTGGGTGAGCTCAGAGCCCTTCTGGCAGACACCCCTCCACACATGATGTTGTATTAGGACAAAGTCATTCTCCATCCACATCCCAAGTTTCTCCTGAAAGTAACTACCTCCTTCCATTGGAATGAGTCAATATAGACTCATAGAATGCTAGGGCTGGAAGAGACCTCAGGAGGTCATCAAGTCCAGCCTCCTATTTACCTGTCTTCTTCATAATACCTCATGCAGACAACAGAAAAACAATTCTGCACACCTTGGACATCCCCAGGGCAATTGCCTTTTATTTAGAAAGAACTAAGCCATTCCACAAATCCTCAAGACTTTGTTTCAACTACAGAAAGATCCCAAAGCACAACTTTTTCTAAGCAAAGATTATTCAAATTGATTTCTGAATGCAATCAGCTTTTATTGCACTTTTAATCAAGAACCATCATCAGTAGTACACATTTACTCTGTGAGGGAAATGGCTGCCTCTATGGTCTACCTGAAGAATGTGCCTCTATCTCATATTTGCAGAGCTGCAACCTGGACTTCTGCACACACCTTTATAAGCATTACACCTCCAAGAATTACTTGCGTCTGGCACACACTTTGGACACACCATACTTTCTAGGATACAGACTGACAAATGTAAGTCCCCTCCTCCGAGCACAAGTACTGCTTTGTAGTCAGCTAAGCTAGAGCACCCACAGGGACGCTACTTGAACAAGAAGAGAAAATTACTCACCTTGTGCAGTAACTGAGGTTCTTCAAGATGGTTGTCTCTGTGGGTGTGTCTAAACTACACCCTTCTGCCAACAGAGGGATGTAGATTAGGCACTTTCAAAAGTGCAAATGAGCCCAGGATTTAAATATCCCGGGCTTAATTTGCATACTCACGTTTGGGGGCTGTGCCAATCACTTGCCCTTTTGAAAGTGAAAGTAAAGTCTCCTCATTTTTTGAGGAGTACAGGATCTGCCGAAAAAGCTTCCTGCTATCGGCAGAGCCGTGGCTAGACTTTACTTTCACTTTCAAAAGGGCACGTGATTGGCACAGTGACCAAATGTGAGTATGCAAATTAAGCCCGGGATATTTAAATCCTGGGCTCATTTGCACTTTTGAAGTGCTTGATTTGCATCCCTCTGCTGACAGAGAGATGCAGTCTGGAGGTAGCCTGTGGGTGCTCTACCTCCCACCCTTCCTCCTATCTGCTTTGGAATCCTCCATTTCTGGGGCAGAGAAGGAACAGAGGGGACAGTTAGCTGGGCATGCAGAGTAGCAGTTTTAGTATGTGCTAGCTGCCCCACGTGTGCAGCCTTCCAAGGGCACTGCTAATCATAATACTCTGACTAGAGACACAGTGGCACCCAAATACCTAAGGAGAAGCACCCACAGGAATAACCATCTCAAAGAACCGCAGTTACTGCACAAGATGAGAAACCTCTTTTATATATCCAGTACTCCCAGTGAGTTAATAATAAAGTTGTAGCCTAATTAAGCCATATCCAGTGTCTCATGTCCTCCTTCCAGTATATCATAGAGGGTACAATGTACAATTTAAGGCCTTTTTTAATGTAATTTTTTCCAATTTTAATAAAGCACGGAAGACACATTGCTGAGCTCTGTTTATGCACAAGTTTCAAACTGCATTCATCTATTAGTGCTGTTGGTTGGCCAAAAAATGTGGTCAGGTTTTCTTTTTCAAAAGAGAAGTAGCGATGATAATTTGATATTCAAAACTCAAGAAAATAGTTGAATGATTTTAAAAATTTAAACAATTCAGTTGGCATCGATCAAGCATTAAAAAACCCAGGTCAAAGTTGAATATATAAATGAGTGTAAAGAGACAGTTGTCAGATATTACATAGTGCAATACACAAATGTATGAGCAACACACCAAT
The DNA here is from genome assembly GCF_049634645.1 of Pelodiscus sinensis. Taxonomy (NCBI): domain Eukaryota; kingdom Metazoa; phylum Chordata; order Testudines; family Trionychidae; genus Pelodiscus; species Pelodiscus sinensis. The sequence continues at coordinate 105,756,340 of NC_134714.1, forward strand.
GACATCTGGTGTGACCGAGTCAGAGCAGAAAGCTATAAAGCGGTGGAGGGGAGACCTATAAGCCTCAGACTGAGGAGATCTCTGTTCCCAGAGTATCAGGGAGGGGCTGGTTTAGAACCAGCAGAGGCATTCAGGGGCAGTAGAACATCTGGGGCTATTGACCAGGCCTGCAGAGTCAGGCCAGCCTAGGCCAATTAGGACACCTGGGGGTAATTAAGAAAACCAGTTCAGACTGGCTATAAAAGAAGCTGGCCTGTACTTGTAGAGTGAATGCAGCTGAGAGAACAGAAGAGGGCACCATTGGGAGTAGGAGGAAAGGAGACCACAACTGAACACTAGGAGAACAACCCAGAGAGAAGGAAGATGCTGGGGAAGGTGTGGGGAAGTAGCCCAGGGGTCTTGGACCTATCTTATAGCAGGTGTCGGGGATTCACACAAGCAGCTACTATCACAGAGCCTGGGGCTGGAATTCAGGGCCCAGGTTCCTCCCCAACACCCACCTCCTCATTTTCACTCAGGGAAGAGAACTGTGGAGTTTATTCTCTGTTTTACCATATGCTGGCCAATAATGAAAGGAGCTCAGCAAACAGCATACTAAAGCCCTGGGTGTGGTGCCTAAAATCTTTGGGCTGCCGTGAGACTATGACACAAGCAAAATCCATCAGGAAGTGCAGAACCCACCGAGATTTCATAGGAGCTTTGTCCCACTGTCTTCAATAATTTGGTGGAGGGCAAATATTCAGGGAACTGTGTAAATAGTTTTCTGTTTCCTGAGTGAATTGGCCATGTAATCAAGGCAGGCAGGCACCTGGGACCAATTAAGAACTTGCCTGAAGTAGAAGGCCAATCATCTGGAGATTAATCAGTTCTGTCTTCATCTCTAAGTATTATCAAGGATGACAAAAATACTTTTAAAAAGACTATATATAATAGCAGAAGATGAAAAGATGAACATGTTAAATTCTGCATTTGCAACACTGTAAATTAAAGAATGGTTAATGGCCCATTAAGGCTTTCTGGGGCTAGTTTAAAAGGCTTCCACTAAGGAAAAGCAGCAGAAAAGCCAACGGCTAAGAGTAAGAGGTGTGCTACTGGAGAGCTGAGGTATTAAGTGAGAGAAGGAGCAAGAGCAGGAGAGACTTACTAAGGTAGCAGGGAGAAGGTACTGGGGGAGCGTTTGGTGAAGTCGTCCACAGAAAGACCACAAGACTGAAAAACTGCCAGGTGCCCTAGACCAGAACCTGGAATAGTGGGCAGGCCCAGGTTCTCTCCTCTCTTCCCCCCAATTCTCTCCATACACTATTGAGTCTTCCCCAGATGGGGGAAACAAAGACTATGGAGGAACTTCACCCCAATCCTTGGCCTTGCTTATGATGAGGATGTCTCTGTAGGCTGTGACTCCTGCCTCTAGTAAAGGACAAGAGGTTGTGTGGAGGGTCACAGCAAGTTCTGAGGCATACGATAACCACCGAGAAACACAGGACCCTCAGGACACGGCCAGAGCTTTGCCACAATATCAGATATAAATGTATATTTCTGTATGCATTTGAAAGATTTTAACCATTCTTTAATTTACAGTGTTGCAAATGCAGAATTTAACATGTTCATCTTTTCACCTTCTGCTATTATATATAGCCTTTTTAAAAGTATTTTTGTCATCCTTGATAATACTTAGCGATGAAGACAGAACTGATTAACCTCCAGATGCAGCATAGCTGAATTCAAATGCCTAATCACTTATTCTACCATTTGTTTCAGAGAGATTTTTTGCAAATGAAAAACTTATGGGACATTTTTGTTTGCATCCAAGATCAAATTTCAACAAATTGAAAAGTGCTCACTCATCTAAACTTCAGCATAGCCCTATAGGCCATCTAGCTCCCAATGCACTGTACATGAAGTGGAATTCTTAACAGTTAGGAGTGTTTAACTGAAAACTTTAAGGAATGAAGAATATACTGACTCCAAGTCCAAAACTTCCTCTTGTCAGTCTGGGACCAATACCAAAAAGAATAAAATTAAAAGTAATTTTTAAGCTGATATCATAAACTATCAGAAGTGGGTTGAATGCTCTATGCTGTTGGCAAGCTATGATTATCAACTGTAAAATAATATACTAGCTTAGTGTTTGTCCTGGCACCGTGTAATATTATATTGTACAATTACTTTGTTCCCACTACTATGTTGTTTCCCTCACACTTGAGTTCTAGCATTTTTATGACTGCTTTGTAAGCAGTTACTAAAATTGGATGCTCAAGCTGCTTCTGTCTCAGGCTATGTCTAGACTGCATCCCTCTGCTGACAGAGGGATGCAAATCAAGCACTTCGAAAGTGCAAATGAGCCCGGGATTTAAATATCCCTGGCTTAATTTGCATACTCACGTTCCGACGATGTGCCGATCAGGCTCACTGTCGAAGGTGAAAGTAAAGTGTAGCCGCGGTTCTACCGCATTTCTGCCGACAGTAGGGGCTTTTTCGGCAGATCCTGTACTCCTCGGATCTGCCAAAAAAGCCCCCGCTGTCGGCAGAAATGCGGCAGAACCGCGGCTATACTTTACTTTCACTTTCGACACTGAGCGTGATCGGCATAGCGTCGGAACGTGAGTATGTAAATTAATCCCAGGATATTTAATTCCTGGGCTCATTTGCACTTCCGAAGTGCTTGATTTGCGTCCTTGTGTTGGTAGAGGGATGCAGCCTAGACACAGCCTCTATCAGCTTACTTAGAATAGTGCATTCCAATAACAAAAAATCTGGAGTTCTGCCTGCAGATACACTGCTTGGTTGTGCACCTACTTTTATATTCAGACATCTACAAATATGGTATATGGCACAAATTAAGTTAAAAAACTTTTATGTAGTTTGTGTATATATATTAAATGCATGTGGGAGGTTAGGGGTGTATATGTAAAAATATACATTTTAAATTGGAACCTTGATCTTTTTCATAAAGTTGTGGGAGACATACTAGTTGTGATTAGCAGGATTCAAGGTTGGAAGGGGAAAAGATGAAGTAAATTTGTAATAAAAATGACCTGCCAGACTTAGAAATAATTTAACAAACAAATGAATATGTTTCAGAGGAAATAAATGTCCCTAAGAGTATGTCTACACTACAGCGTTATTTCAAAATATCTCATTTCAAAATAGTTAATTTGAAATGTTATTTTGAAATTACGCGTCTACACATAAAATGCATTTCAAAATAGTGCATCCACACTGATTGGACGCTGAATCGCATTTAAGGCCAGCTGAAACCATTTCCAGCAGGGCATCCGGTCAGTAGTTGCTTTGTGTGGCTGCTGTCTGAGGCTATCTGAAGCTTGTTCTTAAAGGGACCCCCCTGGACAGCTGCTTCTCAGGTTTTCCTGCTTACTTGCCTACCTCACTGAGGGACAGCAAAGCATTTTTTTCTCTAATTGCTTTGGTTGCTCGGGACACCACAGCACTTGGCACCCAGACTGCCTCTGGGCACTCTGGTGCTCATTTTGGATGTCTTGCTGCAAGCCTGGCAGCAGGTGCTGGAGACTGTCTGGCAGCTTCTGTGGCAGCCCAACCTCCAGGTCATCTTCCGGATCCCCCTGGGGGCTATGGAGGAGCAGTGGCCGCATCTGGCGTCTGGACACCAGCACCGACTGGTGGGACCACATCATCGTGGAGCACTGGGGAGACCAACAGTGGACTCAGAACTTCAGGATGAAGAAGGACACTTTCCTCGAACTCTGTGAGGCTCACCCCTGCTCTGCGGAGACGGGACATGCACATGAGGCCCGCCATTCCCCTCCACAAGCATGTGGCCATTGCCCTCTGGAAGCTCTCCAAGCCGGATAGCTACTGATCTGTGGGGAAATCTACCGTCAGAGCAGAGCACATGCAGGTATGGCAGTCTCCGGCCACTGTGGCGGGGGCGGGTGGTGCGAGGAGGGGATGGGCTGCCCTAGGGAAAAGAGGGAGTGGGGGTGCAAGTCCCTTCCACAGGAGGGTTTGTTCTGTCCCAGCCGCACTACAGACTGCCTGTGGTACCCAGGATTACGGGGGGGTTGCTCCTGGGGAGGGGGCATGGGGCAGTGGCAGGGAAGGAGCGCACTCAGCCACCCTGGCACCCCAGTTACTCTCGGTGGTTTTGCGTGTCCCTCTACAGGTGGTCAAGGCCATCAATAGAGTGCTGCTCTGCATAGTCATCTACCTCACTGATGTGGATGCGCTCATCGAGGGGCTTGGCGCCCTGGGCTTCCCCAACTGCAGGGGGGCAATCGACAGGATACACATCCCCGTCCATGCCCCGGAACACCAGGCCTCCCTGTACATCAGCCGGAAGGGATACTACTTGGTCATCCTGCAAGCTCTGTATGACCACCGGGGCCAGTTCGTGGACGTTAATGTGGGCTGGTCCGGCAAAGCACATGACGCACTAGTTTACCGTGATTCCTCCGTGTGCCAGAGGCTGCACTCTGGGACCTTCTTCCCCGACTGCCACATCAGGGTCGGGGACATGGACATGCCTGTCTGCCTGGTGGGGGATGCTGCCTACCTACTACAACCCTGGCTCATGATGTCCTACACAAGACACCTCAACCCCTCCCAGCAGGCCTTTAATGCCAGGCTCAGCAGGGACCGATTGTTGTGGAGGGGGCATTTGGCCGGCTTAAGGTCCAATTTAGAGGCCTCCTCACCCGCCTCAACCTCTCCAAGAAGAATATTCCGCACGTGGTGGCAGCATGCTGTGTGCTGCACAATTTGTGTGAGTGGAAGGGGGAGGCTTTCCTGCCAGGATGGATGGCATAGGCCGACCACTTGGCTGACCTGTACGCGGAGCCCCACAGGTGGGAGGCCCATCAGGGGGCTACCGGTATCCTGGAAGCTCTCCCACAGGGCCTCCGATGGAGGAGGAGTGAAGTCTCCCTGGTGTGCCCCACTGGGGCCTTGTGCCTTATTCCACCCTCACATCCTTCCACTTTCCCCTCCCTAATGTCAAATAAAAACACGTGTTGCCAAAAAAACACCTCTCTTTATTGACCATAACTGGGGTGGGGGGGGGGGGATGAAGTTGGGAGAGGGGAGGGGGAAACCTGGGAGCTGGAAGGAGGAGGCAAGGGGATGAAGGGGGAGGAGAAGCTCAGGGTTGGGGGTCTTGCCAGCCCACCTGTCTCCCAGCACTGCGGGTGCGGGGGCCCCGGTGGCCCTGGGAGGAGGGGGGGAAGAATGGGTATGAGGGGAAGGGGGAAGAAGGAAGAAGCGGGAGCGGGAGTAGGAGTGGGAGGAGGAGCCAAAGCTGGGGTGGCCGCAGGGGCTGGAGCGGCAGCAGGCAGCAATCTCTGCACCATGGTCTGCAGGTGGTCGCGGATGGCACAGCCCTGGTCACACAGCTCCTACAAGCTCTCCCACCACAGCTGGAGGTCTTCCTGCATCCAGTGCTCCTGTCTGTGGACCTGCCTTTGCAGCAATCCCAGGTACTGCCGCTGGTATCTCTCCTGGTTCTGGGTGAGCCTGCTGGCCTGGATGCAGGAGGATGGCCTGGGTGGGGTGATGCGCCCTTCACTCGCAGCTGGTGCAGCTGTGGAGAAGCTAGAGAGGTGGTGAGTTATCCCTGGAGACACAGTGGGTGAAGCCCAGCCCCCCTCTGCAAGGTGAGGAGAGCAGGTCTCCGCACCATCATGTCCTGCTATCCCCAGGAGTATGAGCTGGCCCAGGACTGTACCCATGCCCCTGTGTGTGTGTGTGTGGGGAGGGGGGGGATGTGCCCTGTCTCTGTAAAGGAGGCTTGTGGATGGAGGGTATTGTGCAATGTGCCTCCCCGGGGTACAGAGCATGTCATGTGCCTTCATACATACAGGTGTGTGGGTAACAGGCCAGGGCTCCTGTGTGGCAGCCAGCTGGGGCTACATGCCCCAGCTGGCACAGCACATGCACAAGTTGTTGCGTGATCTGTGCTCAGCAAGGCCCACACATGTGGTCCCTGGGCTCCCTCTCTGCCTCCCCCCCCCCCCCCCCGCCCCGCATAAGGGGACAGTGATGGCACTCACATGTCGAGGCCTCCCCGGCCTCGGAAGACAGTGGTGATATTGCTGCTGATATGCCTCGGGTGTCCAGGGTGAGTGCCACGCTCCCTCCAGGCTCCTGCGACTCCTCGGCATCGTCCTCCTCCTCCTCCTACTGCTCTGTGCCCTGGTCAGGGCCCTCTGCTGCAGGGACAATGACCACCTGGGAGGCATGGACCGTCCGACCCCCCAAGATGTGGTCCAGGGCCTCGAAGTAGAGGAAGGGATCTGGGTCTGCCCTTGGTTGGGAGCTGCCCCCAGTGGCCCTGGCATAGGCCTACCTCAGCTCCTTAATTTTCATGCACACCTGCTCCTGGTGGAACATGTGGCCTTTAGTGACCAGGCTGTCAGCCATCCATCTGTAGACGGCCACGTTCCTCCATCTAGTGCGGGGATCATGATCTCCGCACTGGACCAGGAAGGCATCTGTCTTTTATGACCCCTGGCAGGCTCCTGGGAAGTGGTGGAGGGCTGGCTGGCACTGGCTGGCTGGCTCATGCTAGCAACTTGGTCAGAGGCAGTGCCTGCAGGCTCTGGGCTGGCAGGCCTAGAGCTGGCATAGGCCCTGTGGCCAAACTGAGTCTACCCCTTTAAGGGCTCCGGGATTGGGGGGGAGCAGAGGAGTTTTCCTGGTTTGGCCAAGAGTGGCCACCATGGCACCCTGGGAAGGGCTGGAGGCCCCCTATTTTGAAATAAGTGTCTACACAGCGCTTATTTCAATTTAGCCATTTCAAATTTGGCGTTATTCCTCATAGAATGAGATTTACCAAATTCAAAATAAGTACTCCGCTATTTTGAATTTATTTTGAAATTGCAGTTTCCCTGTGTAAACGCTAGGAACATTAATTCGAAATAACGGCTGTTATTTCAAATTAACTTTGATGTGTAAACATACCCCATGGCTGTGTCTACACTGGCATGAATTTCCAGAAATGCTTAAAATGGAATACTATTCCGTTTTCAGTTTTTCCGGAAAAGGAGCGTCTACATTGGCAGGCTGCTTTTCTGGAAAAGCCCTTTTTCCGGAAAAGCGTCTGTGGCCAATGTAGACGCGCTTTTCTGGAAAAGAGCCCCGATCGCCATTTTCGCGATCGGGGCTTTTTTCTGGAAAAGACTACTGGGCTGTCTACACTGGCCCTTTTCCAGAACAGTGTTCTGGAATAAGGACTTATGCCCGAGCGGGAGCAGAATAGTTTTTCCGGAATAGCGGCTGATTTTGTACAGTAAAGTGTCGTTGCTTTTCCGGAAATTCAAGGGACAGTGTAGACAGCTCGCAGCTTATTCCGGAAAAGCGGCTGATTTTCCGGAATAAGTGGCCCAGTGTAGACACAGCCCATGTGTTAGCTATGAACAAGTAATCCATACAAATGCTTACCTGGTTGTGAAGATGGACTGAACATTGGTTCTTTTAATCACTCAAGCAATTTCCTGCAAATGACAATAAAACTAGCCTCAGACTGGAAATCTTCCAAAATAATCCTGTTAGTAAATAGCTGGAAAGATATATATGATTTATATTGAGAAACTGCAATCCTTTATTTCTTACATGGAATACCTATAATTATGAAGTGTGTGAATATTAGTCTTTCCTTTTTCTAAAGAATGTTGTCCAAACTTGTATGTATGTAAGTGAAACTACCTGAAAGGAAATATGGGTTCAAGTAGCTTATTCAGAACTTTTTTGAGCTAATAATTTCCTGGTTTATTAAAGGTGCTGCACCATTAAGGAATAGATTCATATTATTTTACAGCGGTATTATTATTAAAATATTTTGAAGACCTAACTAAAACACGTTTGGAGAGTTAATATACCATATAAATAAGATTTGCAGATTCATAACTTACTTCTTCAACTAGAAAAATATGAAATTCCAGCCAACCTAGGCATATTTCTAATCTTATTTTCTATCAACTGTCAGTAGGTTGGAGAATAGATTAATTCCAGGAGGTAGGTGGAAGAAGAGTAGTAACTCTAACTCTTCAGAATATAAAAGTGACTTTGCTGGTACACTCATTAGATACAAACATTGGAGGCCATCATCCATGTTTTCAAATAAAATGTTCTGCATTCATATTTACAACAAGTCTTACTACCCTTCAGGTTGCTTGAGTTTTTCCAAATTTCCTGTGTCAGTACCTTATTAGTACTATGTCGATGGAGTTTGTAAACACGAATCATGTTACTCTTGACTCAGCCCTCTGAGAAATCAGAATGACGTTCTTTGTCTCCAATGGTATGTCTAGACCAAAAGTATCCTGAAATAGTAACACCACGTCTTTAAACGTTCCTGCTAATCCAGTGTCCCTGTAACCTTCCTTCCACGAGAGTTAAGGGATTTGTCGGAATAGTGCCTTTGAAATTTGGCACTGTCTACATAGCACCAAATTTCAAAATAAGCTCTTTAGACCTAGACTCAGAATAAGCTATGCAATGTGTGTAGTATAAATTCCATATCTTATTCCAACAGAAGGGTGGTGTCTAAATACATCTCAAGAAACACAACAGTGGCCAATGTAACAGGCTACAAATTTTTTTTTTTTTTTTAAGAAACAGATTTTACTGGTGATGCAGTAAATATAAATTGATTTAAAGAAGCATTAAATAAAAAATTGTTAGGCAAAAATACTGTTACAGAAAATTACAGAAAATTGCCAGTAAATTTTATTAGAAAGATAACCAGAAACCTTGCATCAGTAATGACAAGACATTTATGTCTTCAGGAAATTGTATGAATTCCAGCATTTCTCAGGAAATTTAATTTTTTTCTAGCATATCTGAAAGGTCCATCTATTTAAAAGGGAAGGACCCTTTTTGCTATAAAGGAAATGCATTTTTGGTCTTCCACAAAAAAGTGCATTACTGGTCAGCAGTATTTTGCCAAAACTAGTTAAGTCGGATTCATGTGCATTGTCCTCAATCTTGCAGAAATTGTTAAACTGTCAGTGCCTCTTTACCAATGTCCAATCACATGAACAGCCCTTACTGCGCTTTGTTTAACCTAATGACTCACAGAAAACTCTTTTACAGATAAAAGTATGTTTACCAGACAAACTTCATGAATTCTTTGTCTACAATCAGCAAAAAGCTGTAGTCACTGAGACCCCACATACAGATTCAAAAGTTGAGTCTGTTTCAACCACTAATAATGGGCTCTACATACATGTTTACTTTTGTATACAGGTTGAACCTCTGTAGTCGGGCACCTTCAGGACCTGACCAGTAGCAAACCAGAGAATTTGCCAAACTGCTGGAGGTCAATATTGTCTAGCAGCATGATCAACACTTCCACTGCTTAATGGGCTCTTAGAAGACATTTAGAGGTAAATTAGAGCTAAATAACAGCATAGAACACTGAGAGCCAGGACTGGTAGCTGTAAACAAATTTTGTAGAACTGCAGAAAACTTGGCTACAACCATGATAAGTGGCTGTCAGGATAACTTTAAAATCATGCCAGACCACGGATGTTGCTGGACTAGAGAGGTTCAACCTGTACTGTTAAGCACTGAGGCCATTGTTAGGCACTGTTAGGATTGTTTTCAGAAGAGAAAATTCTTGGAAATAGGATAGAAAATGTGGTAAAATAGAAACTTTTTTAACTACTGGAAAATATTCAGTGGGTGTTATACCAACTTGAAAAATAGAAAACAAAATTAAGAAGCAGAAAAATCACAGGCTAAGGCATTTGCATACTTATCACAAATTTTCCTCCACTGACTCCAGTAATTCTTAATTTTTCATTTTCATTTTTCTGTTTTGGCTATGGGTTAATAATTTGTAAAACACTTTTTTTTTTAAGGAATCCAAAATGTGCTGAGCTTGTTCTGTGCAGTCCTTACAGAAAATAAGGTTCTCTTTCATTCTGCAAGTTTTCAGCGGCTCAGTGATGCCTGTAGAGCACTGGAGTCCTTAATGTTTCCTCTCAAATATAGGTGAGTTTTATTACACAACTTTGTACTTGATGTTGAAAACTAGTTTGTATGGAAGTTACCTTCACTCATATGAGTTGCACCATTGAAATTAATGAACTGTTTTCATTAATAAGAATTACCCACATGAGAAAAGGCTTTTGGGAAGAGACATTTGGTCTTACAGTTTGTATACTTCATCAGTCAAAATCTTATTGAATCCATTTCAACGTAAATTGTATGTAATTTAATGAAAATACAGTGCAGACATCTTGCCAACAATGCTACCTGATTGTAAATCCCTTTTTCCAATACACTAATGATCCACTAGCAGAAGCTGACACTTGTGCTACTTTATGCTATAGTTTTGTAATGTAGACAGATAATCCTGTTGACAGGGGAGGTGCAAAGTGGACAGTTGCCCTGGGGCCTGAAGATTCTATAGAAGCAGCAACTGACTGGAGACCTGGGCCTTTTAAATCACCACTGGAGCCCCATGCAGTGCACTCCAGGAAGCTTTCAGGACTACCTGGCAGTGCAGGTGGTGCAATGCAGTGCAGCATTACATGGTCCATGTGCTGTCCTAGTCCCTCCCATTCTGCCCAGGGCTCCACCCCTTCTGAAAGCATGGAGCTGCCCCCATGCCCAACCTTGCCCAGGAGTCCAGCAAGGCTGTTGGCCCTCTTGTGGACAAATGCCCACTGTGGGCTGCCCTGCAATCAACAAATTAGTTTCTACAAAAAAGTAACATCCAAACCCTGATTTTTAGATGAAAAGTTAATCTATGGCAACAGTCAGCAGCGTCATCACAGCTGAAGTATGCATACCTGTGCTAGCTTTAATCTACTTAGCAGAGCTAAGCCCAGCAGCAAAGACGCATCAGCACAAGCTGTACAAGCTCCCTTGGAACCTTAAATAATGTACATTGCTAGCCCATGCTGGTGTCTGTGCCACAGTGTTTTCACTGCTATTTTTATAGTTAGATTAGAGAGATCAAAAGTAATGTGTGTGTGTGCCTGCCTGAGCTGCAGGTCCACCTCCAGTTGTAATGTAGATATAGCCTTCGTTGCACAAACGAAAGATTAATTCTAATCTAAATGTCTGCAAAAGAGACTTCTAATTTTGAGTATGCAGAGTTCTTGTATTTCTTCAAAATATTCCAGACAGCCCACACTGCTCACCACTCAACCGATGGAGCCCCTCATATGAACTATCGGGACTTGAATTAAATATTTGTCTGAAATTGGGGCAAATATTAATATACAACACTAGAAAACCTTTATAACAGATTTGAAAGTTAATTGTAAAATATCGTTCCTTAATGTTGAAATCATTGTGGAATTTCCCATGTGAAAATCAAACTCAGAGATATGTGTCACTGGTGTTACAAATGTTTTTTAATATTGATCCATGTGTAAATATGACTCAGATCACAAGTAACATTCTCAATTTAGTCCTAAGTAAATATCATAAAGTTCTACATCATCTACTGCATCACACAGCTCTACAAAATGTTGTTAATATGTGACACTATACAAAAGCAGTAATTAGCATTGTATATTATTCTGCATGCTTTACTTCAAACATATTATGTTTTAAAAACTTAGTGTACACTCCATAACAGATCTGTCTCTAGTGCAATCATAATCTCTTTGTGCACATTTATCACATTAATGGGCTCCATAAAGAAACCTATATAGACAGATTACTTTGAATATTCTTTTCATTGTTTCTTCATCGTTTATATGCATATTCAAAAACAGTTTATCTATTTGTGATAGATTTTTATAAAGGAATTGCAAGCCTCTTGTGTTAATAGCTGAGGTTTCGATGGACTACTTTACATTTTCATGTCCTGATAACTTTGAACACGTACTGAATAATTTATGTACTTACTGAATGCCCCAGAATTTTAACTCACAAATTTTAAAGTAGTTATAAGTGTCAGGAAGATGAAGAAAGACTTGTGCAATGGGGAAGACAAAAAGCATTAACTTTTTATTAATTCTCTTCATAGTTATCCATATATTCCAATTCTCCCTGCACAGCTGCTAGAAGTTCTCAGTTCACCAACGCCTTTTATTATTGGTATACATTCCATCTTTTGTGCTGACATTCATGAGCTTGTAAGTATGCCTGACAAGAATATATACATTCATTATGTGAAATTCAGGGCTGTCCTTAGGATTTATGGGACCCTATGCAGGGATATTAACCTGGTGCCCCACTGACCTCAGCGTGTTGAGGGTACATAGTCCCTGGACAGAACCCACTCAGAAGCAGGGTTGCTACCCACCCACCCACCCACTTGTCTGCCCCACACAGAGCCCCTCATATGAACTATCGGGGCTTGAATTAAAATTTTGTTTGAAATTGGGGCAAATTTCAAAACTGTTTACAACACTTCTAAAACAAAATTATTAAAAACTTTAATATGTTTATTTACAATGTCATTATTCATCCCTCTGAACTGGACCCAACCCACATCCTTCCCTAGACCAGGGGTGCCGGTGGGGAGAGATAGGGCAGAGGAAACCAGGTTTCCCCAGGGTGCTGGTGGTGGTGGTGGAGAACAGGCCAGTGGGAACAGAGGCTCTTCCAGAAGTGCTTGTGCTGGTGGGAGTGGGGGAAAAACAGGGCAGAGAGAAGTGAGTCTTCCACAGGAGTACTGATGGGGGGAATGGGATTTAGGGAACTAGGTCTCCAGCTGCTCCCTGGGGCCTGAGCTGAGGGGGAAAAGAAGCACCCACAGTTCAGCCGCCATCAGGGTGTTGGTACTGCCTTCTTCCCAGCATGGTCCCACTCCCCCGCACTCCCTAGCCTCTGCATTCAGATAGTGCTGGAGCTGGGGCAAGTGCACAGGACAGGAGGAAGTTGCACATGCTCCAGGACTCACAGGGACCCAAGAGTGCAGAGAGGAGATGGGAACTGTGTCAAGGGGATCACAGCAGAGCTGCAAAGTCTGAGGCTGCCCCCAAAGGTGGCCTGAGTGGTGAGGAGGCAGGGAGAATGCAGCCAACCACCTCAGAGCAACCTCTTACATATACAGCATATGCATCTGTGTAGGGGTAACTGAAAATTTGATATCCCAAATTTTCCAGTGCCCTATACAACTGTATATGTTGCGTATGCCTAGAGATGGCCTTGGTCAAATGTTTTCCTTGTGTTGAGAATTTTTTGTGCTTCAAGCATTATTAATTTAAGCTGTTCGTGTCCATGCAAAGTACCAGTAGATAAAACAGGACAATCAGTAATGGGCAAAAAGAAACAAAAACAACCCCTACACATGCACACCAACTAATTTAACCTGTTGTCAGTTCATCTACAAGCTGTCAGAGGGAAATGGAGTGAGGGAAAGAAAAATTCAGAAGAATGTTTTTGAGATTAAGTTGCAGGATGTGAAGTCGAGACAGGAATAGATTTCTAACTCTGCATCAGAATTCTGTTGTGACATTGGGCAATTCAATTAGACCAAAATTTTTCTAGAGTATCTTTTGATTTTTGCAGTCTCAGAGGGGTAGGCATGTTAGTCTGTAACTAAAAAAAACTTTAAAAACAGCAAGTAGTCCTGTAACAACTTAGGGTATGTCTATACTCTTTTGACAGAGGAATGCAAATGCAGCCGAGTGAAACTGCAAATAAAGTGCTGATCTGAATTTCCCACGCTTCATTTGCATAATTGCGTCTGGCCGCTATTTCAAAATACCCTATTTCGAGATAAAAAAAAACTTATGGTTTAATGGTTATTTCGAAAGAAGGTATTTCTTTCAAAATAACCACATCTACACGGCATTTTTTATCTCGAAATAAGGTATTTCGAAATAGCTCCGGATGCAATTATTCAAATAAAGCACAGGAAATTCAAATCCATACTTCATTTGAAATTTTGCTCAGCTGCATTTGCATTCCTCTCTCAAAGGAGGAATGCAGTGTAGACATACCCTTAGAGACTAACCAAAAAATATAGATAGTATCATGAGCTTTCATTGCACAATCCACTGAAGAAGGTGGGTTTTTTTCAGTTCTCCATTTTTGTAGTTGTTAATGCTCAGCACTTTTGAAATTCAGTCATAAATTATCTCAAGTTGGAGATCTAAAAATGGAGGTACCCAGAGCTAGAGGTCGCTCTTGAAAGTTTGGCCTTAATCGCTCACTTTCTATGATTCATTAATATTATTGGTGCTCAAGTTCCTTCATGAGTTGTGAAGTAATATTGCCTTCACTCATTTTAGGGAAAATCCTGTCTAAAATCTGAAATACAACCTTGTTGGTGTTTTAACTGTGTTCATCACAGAACATACTGTATGTGAAGTTTTTATTTGTCTTTTTCAGTTGGATGTAATCATAGCAGACCTGGATGGAGGCACAATTAAAATTCCTGAATGTATTAATCTATCTCAGCTCCCAGAGCCACTGCTACATCAAACTCAAACAGCTCTTTCTCTAGTATGTCTCATTTCCTGATCCATTTGCTCAGCACTTTTAAAAGATGTAAACAGAAGAAATAAAATATTGAATATATGAAATATTTTTAAAATGACCAATGAAGATTTAAAAGCAAGATGAGTTAATTCCTAAATGCATTGTGTGTTAATATTGTAAATACTTTTTATACTACAAATTTTGTTATATGTAGATATATCCAGACATGATATTGAATGTTTAAATATTTTCCTCTTAAATATTTAGATTTACATAGAAACTTGTCTTTGTGCAATTGGGCTTAATTATGATGAAGCCATTGAAGCTTATGACAGGATTAAGTTTGAACCCAGTATATTCATTTCATTAAGTCTTTTCTCATAAAGAGTCTTTACTACTTGTCCCTGAGTACTTGATCCGTGCTGCAAAATCAAAGGGATCTCTGTTTTTGACATAGTAGATGCTGGATCGGGCCTTAAATGAACCTTAGTGCCCTTCTCTGTGCTCCTTTTAGAAAAAATGCCTTTCACCTTCCTATGACTAGAATTGCACACAGGGCTATATTAACAAAACTCTTTTTAAAAGACCTGTTATCTGTCTTAATTTGTAACTAATTCCACTAAGATTTGTTAAGATTTGTAACTAATATCCTAAGATTTCTTTCATTTATACCATGTGACTTCTTAACATCTGAGATAGGGAGAATGATCTTTTTCTCCCTAATAGTATATTTGGAAATCACTCTTGGTTTAAATATTTTGTTCTACTGGTTGTCTCTCCCTAAACAGGCACTCTCTGGTCTGGCAATATCCATGGTCCAACAGGACCGCTGATGTTACTGGACCACAAAGCCCAGGAACATGGAGGTCTTGTGGTGAGGCTGGGAGCGCAGTATAGGGGCTGGTGACTCAGCCAGGAACCCCATGACAGGGGGATGTGGGTAGCATGGCCGGAAAGCCCCAGCCCAGCCGGTACAGGGGGCAGCTGGGGCACAAATCCAAGCCTGGGGGCAGCTGACCAGGTACGGGTCAGGAGGGTGGAGGCAGGCTGGGAGGCCAGTGGCAAGGGACCTCCTGTGGTCTGGAAAATCCCCTGATTCAGAACTGGTCAGATTGCAAGGGTGCTGAACCAGGGCGGTCCAACTTGTAATAAAATAGCTTAATTTTCAGTAATTATTATTACAATTTACTTTGAGTACCTTTCAATTGAATGGATAATTCCAAGAATCCTTTTAATTTTAAATTGCCATGATGCCTGGCAAAAGAAGAGGTGACCAGTTGCAGTAAATATTTTTAAATGTTTGATTATCATTACACAAGCCAGAAGCTTCCTGTCAGAGGAATTGCCTTTAGCTTTCATTATCAAAAACTAGAAATCTCTGTGTCAAAATTTCCAGTCTGACCAATAGGGCCAACCTCATATGGTGACTGATTTCCTGACAGAGATTTTATTTTCTTTCCTCATTCCTTCCATCTTTCCTTCCACTTCTCTTTTATAGGGTTGTCCACAATGGAGCTCATCCATGGTCATTTCATGTGCATGCTTTGATGTGTGGTTCAGGCAAAAATGTTAACTCTAATAAGAAAAGAAAATAATCGACAGAAAATTGAGTAGGGGTACAGATTGTGGTTGTGAGATTAGATTTTGTTTTTGATGTAGTAGCTTAGCACCAGCATTTAAACTGAGGAGATACCTTTAATTGTCAGTATGTAACCAGTCATGACCCACTGCCCTGTTACCTCCTGCTGGTTACTGATGGAATCAGCTCTTCAGCCTCGCAGCACACTCTGCCGATGAGTGTCTCGCCCTCAGTTACCTGTCCTCTGAGTTACTTCAGGCCTCAAGTTTCTCCTGGCCAATGGTGTTCTTCCCTCCAAGTGCTGCTCTGTGGCAGTGCCCTTGCACTCTGGGGTCCTCTCCTCCTAGAGAACCCCAAATACCCTATGTCTACCTTGCCTCAGTGACCCACTGCCAGTCATCATCTAGTTCCTGCCTCAGGAGCAAACTGCAATCTGAAATGGTCACTCTCACAGGCAAGGGGTGTGGTGGACCTGCTGCCTTCTTCTGCTCCAGCTGCCTCCCCGCAGCCCTGGCACTCTTAGTCCTTGAGAGCAATGCCTCAGCCTGGGAGTTTGCTTGGCCAGAGCTCCCTGTTTTTTCCTGCCTTTCCCCAACACTACTCTTGACTCAGGAAACCTCCGTAGCTTCCTTGGCAGCCATGTCTCTCTTGTTCCATAGCTGAAACAGAAGTGTCTCTCTTCCACTCCAGGAGCTCCTTACTTAAAATATCCTAGCAGGGCCCTAATTGACTGCTATCTGCCTCAGCCACGGACTCCACAATCTCAGCCCTCTCCCAGGTCTAGGTTTAACCCTTGTTTTGCCAGTGCAGTGCTGACTCCCCATCACAGTAATTTTAAACAGAGTATGCAAAAGGCCCAAGATTTTCAAGTGACTAATAATATTGCTTTGGTTATGGGGCTCTTAACTCAAAACATCTTAGAACGGCTGCTCATCATTGTCTGAAAACCCCATCCCTTTAATGTGTATCAGGTTGAACACCCAAAATCACTTGTCACATTTGAAAATCTGGACCATACTCTCCAGCAGAAAGTTATTGTGTTTATTACTGACATGCTGAGTTAGAGATGCAGGATAAATGAATTATGTTCTTGATTGCCACAGATTTCTGCTGTGACCTTAGGAAAATAACTTTCCTTACTTCAGCTAACACAAATGTAAAATCAGGGTAATAATTTTTCTCTACTTCACAAGGATTTTGGACTCTTGCTTAATGTTTATTAAATGCTTTGAGATGGTTGGACAAAAGATGTTCAAGGAGTACAAGTAACTGTTATTGTAACAATAAAAATATGTATTTATTGATTTGACAAATCTCACTGAAAATGTAGTCCATTTTCTAGATACAGAAGTGCAAAAGTAATTTAAATGAATGTAAGTTAAGTTCTCTTCTGGTCCTACCAGCAAATATCTATATAAAACTCCTATTGACTTCTATAAAAGATAATTTTGTGCACAACAGCTAAATTAGGATTTACCACTTAAAAAAGCAAAATGAATAAAAACCTAAAACACTATTCCAAAAAATTCCATTCTGGGTTTAGAATTTTTTTCAAAAATATCATCCCAAAGATATTTAAATTGTGTAGTTACAAGCCTCCGCAATACAGTAGTTGCAAATCAAACCAGAGAGATAATGGTGATGACATAAACTTTAACAGTACTGATTATGACACTTAGGATGGCAAGTCTAGCTTTCAACACTTACTAAAATCTATTATAAACACTCCCTGTATTCCAAAAATCAAACAAGGGCATTTTAATTTCTAATCTCTGTAGTATTTAGGATTTAATTGTATGTACGTCATTTTTAAAGTGTTTGCAATGCAATGATTATTAACAAAAGTGTATAAGATCAGGGGAAAAGTTAACAATTTAATTTGTACTCACTTTGTAACAATAATTTTCATTAATTAAAAAAAATTAGGTTTTACACCCTGATTTGGAAACAGCAGATTATGCATTCCCTCCACCACGAACGGCTTTATCACACTCAAAAATGCTGGTAAGACATATTATTTCTGACTTTGTAATAAATAGAAAAATATTAAGCTTTTAGAATAAACTTATTTTAAGAAACTAGATTTCTGCAGATACCTTTTTCTATTCTTCTATAGTATAGATGAAGAGGAACAAGTTCTTTAGCTAGGAAACACTATTAAGTATTCTGTTCTTTCTCTTAAACAGAATTGACTGAAAGTAGAAGTTAGAAGGTAGTCTAGAGATTTATTATTTCCATTAGTTCAGTATATTAAAGGAGATATGATCTACTGTGCTAAATCCATGTTGCCCAGGCAGAGGGTACTATAGAAGTGCAAAGTATTATTATTACTATTAATTGAACTAGACCAGATCTCTTTAAATATAGGCTTAGGAGATAACGAGTATTTTAGCCTCTAGTGGAAATTTGTTAAACCTGCAAAGAGTAGCTAATTATCAGTTACATAGTTACTTTGTAGGATGGAATTTTTTAATGAAAATTTAAATTCCAGGGAATGTAAGCAAGGAGAGGGTGAGATGTTTGTGAGAGGGCATTGTATAGCCGTGTGGGGGATCCAGTCCCGCCCCCTCTTCCCTATGCTACCTTGACACGCTCCTAAGTGACCAGTTGGCCACAGTACACAAAGTTTGTTCTGCTGGGGTATGCGGGGTGGGGGGTCTGGGCCCACCCTCACTCTCAGAACCCAGCCCAGGGCCCTAAGGACAGTGTCGCCAGGATCTGTCCCACCGGGGGGGGTCTACCCCCTAAATCCGCCGGTGCGCCGGCTCATCGCCCTGCCCTGGGCTACTTCCACCCCACCTATGACTTCCTACTCTTCCCTCGTCTTCCCACCTGCTCCCTCACCCTCCTTCCCCTGCCTCTCCTGTTCCTCGGCGTTTATTCCTTCTCGCCCCCCCTATGTCCGCCTCCGTCGCTGGCGTCATTTCCGGCCGCCATTTCCCCGCGGCCCTGCGTCTGACGTTGCCTAGCAACGTCTGCTGACCCGCTGCTCAACAGACGCGCGGCCGCACTACATAGCCGGCATGCGCGCAGCCCTCGTCGGGCGGCCCCCATCAACGAGAGGGCAATCGCCGGGTCAGTGCGGGGTGGGCCCGTTCCGGGGGGGTAGGCGGGCCCCACCCCGTCACACCCTATAAGCTACTCACCACAGGTGTGGAAGCTTGAGCTGGAGTTGGTGTAATACTAGAGAGAGAAAGCCAATCCAGAAGTTACTGTGCATCACTGAGATTTCCCCAAACCAGCAGTTAACAGTAAAAACAACAATAAAGAAAGAAGAGGAAGAATCAGTGCTGTAGGAAGTGAATGAGAAGTAAGCTTTGAGAGTACTCCAGAATGCAAGCTTCCAGTGATGGACTGAAAAAGGTGGTGTAAACCTGGAAATCAGCACACTTGCATTCAGGAACTTATTACTGCAGGACAAAAACCGGATTAGAGGAGTAAATAAAAGATTATTTCGTTTGGAAAATATTGTCAGTCCATCTCTTTTAGGAAAGCCATTCTCTATCTAAAAGGAAAAGTGATGCCCTAGGATATGTCTACACAGCAAAGTTATTTCAAAATAACAGCCCTTATTTCGAAATAACTTTCCTAGCGTCTACACAGCCAAACCACTATTTCAAAATGAATTCGAAATAGCGGAGCGCTTATTTCGAATTTGGTAAACCTAATTCCATGAGGAATAATGCCAAATTCAAAATAGCTATTTCGAAATAAGTGCTGTGTAGACACTTATTTCGAAATAGGGGGCCTCCAGCCTTCCCAGGGTGCCTTGGTGGCCACTCCAGCTCCAACCAAGAACACTCCTCTCCCTCCCCCTTCCCCGGAGCCCTTAACGGGGTAGACTCTGGCCATAGTGCCTGTGCCAGCTCCAAGCCAGCCAGCCCAGAGCCAGCAGTCACTGCCCCGACCCAGTGGCCCCAAAACATGAGCCAGCAAGCCACTGGCAGCCAGTCCTCCACTGCTCCCCAGGAGTAGTCTGCTAGCTCCCAGGAGCCTGCCAGGGTCCAGAGAAGGCGGGCACCTTCCTGGTCCAGGGTGGAGATCATGGACCTTATTCAGGTTTGGAGAGGAATGCCCCCAACGTACATGATCTCTGTGGCCATCTTTGGCAGGATAGCTGCCAGCCTGGCCACCAAAGGCCACATGCAAACCCAGGAGCAGGTTTGCATGACAATCAAGTTGGTCTGGTGAGACCTCCAACCCTGAGCCCTGAGCTTCCCCTCCCCCTTCTTCCCCTTGCTTCCCCCTTCCAGCTCCCTCCTCCCAGGTTTCCCCCTTCCCTCTCCCACCTTCTTTTCTCCCCTTTCCTGCCTTCTTTCCCCAGACTCACCAGAGTTACATTCCCTCCCCCCCCCCCAGTTTTGTTAAATAAAGAGAGTTTGAGTTCATGATAAAATGTGTATTTTATTTGACATCAGGAAGGGGGGTTAGGGAGGGGTAAGTGGAAGGACATGAGGGAGGAATGAGGCACAAGCCCCCAGTGGGGCAGACCAGGGAGGCTCTTTGTGCTCCTCAGGGTGGAAGCTCTTCCGCAGGGCCTCCTGGATATTGACAGCCCCCCTATGGATCTCCCAGATGGCATCCTGCAGAAAGTGCAGCCAGGTTCACAGCAACGCATCCAAGAGAAGCACCAGAGTGCCCAGGGGCAACTCTGGCTCCATGTTGCAGAGTGCTGTAGTGTCCTGAGTGAAGGCAACCTGAGCACGCAGAGACAAAATGCTTTGCTGTCCCTCATAGAAGGAGACAAGCAAGCAGGGAAACCTGAGAACTGGCTGTCCATAGATCTTTAAGCATAGACCTCAGATAGCCTCAGGCAGCAGCCCCACACAGTAGGTCCTGACCTGGTGCCCTGCCGGAACTGGTTCCGGCCAGCCTTAAATGCGATTTAGAGTCCACTCAGTGTGGACGCGCTATTTCGAAATAGAAAAATGCTATTTTGAAATGCATTTTGTGTGTAGACGCATTATTTCAAAATAACTATTTTGAAATAACACTGTAATGTAGACATACCCATAGGCTATCTAACAGCTACAGCACTGTTTTTACTGAAAAAATGGGAGATGGGACCCTTTATTTCATAACAACACAGTAAACTAAGTATATTTTATGTTTGTACATATGCATGGTATATTTACATCCCACAAAGATAATTCTAGCTTCTTAAGGTGGCATTTGGCTCTGGTGAACAAAAACTTGGAAAGAGGAGGATGTAATGCAATCTAAGACATAGAATGAAAATCGTTAGTAGAGATAAAAATGGCATAATTTCACTCAAATGGTGTACTCTTTTCCTGTTTTTCTAGATTCACCTTAAAAGATACATTTTTCAACCCTGAAGTCATTTCACTGGCTGGGGTGCAGTCTTAAATCAGTGTAGTGCGTATTACAGTGTCAATGCATCTAATTCTGTATAATTTTTATGTTATATAAGAAACACATAATATTTTGTCTTGGGCACCTGTATATATTACTTTTATATTTTGTACAAGTTACTATAAACTACTTGGGGTGAACTGTGGTGAAACAAATAGTATATCTGCCAATAAAGGCAGCCTCTGTTGAATCCTAAATTAATTTGTAAGTGGAGAGATCAACACTGAGCACATTCTTAATGAAATTCAGAGCTAGCATCTAAAAAAATAGTTGTTCTTCATAGAATCTTTTGTGAAACATGAAGGTCTGCTTTCAAAACAATCCATTTAAGGATTAAATCGTAATGTCATAGATTAATAATTTGATTCACTGTGGTATGGAATTCATTTGTGCTTGTATTTTTCTAATCAAAGGTCATATTTTAAAGTGCATTTGAGATTTATTGTAAAATTAAATCCAAGACCAACCTGCAGGTTAGGTACAAGAAGAGTAATTGTACTGAGTCTGGTTTTAGCTGAGATAAATCATAGTAATCTGAAATAACAAAAAATGATTGGCGGTAATGAGCATAATGCTCAAACTAAATGGCTCTCTCTCACTCGCACGCGCACACACACACACACACACAGTCATTCTCCAATTGGCTGCTACACTGCTGTAGTCTTTCAGATATTGTCTGAGAAAGCTGATTATTACATTTTACAAATGTTTGTGATATAGTTTTATACTTCATGGTTGTGGAGAGTTGTATTAGAAAAGTTTTTTATACCCTATCTGATCATCATTTACAGGATAAAGAAGTGCGAGCAATTTTCCTTAGATTGTTTGCACAACTTTTCCAAGGATACAGGTCATGCCTTCAGCTGATCAGAATTCATGCTGAACCAGTCATACATTTTCACAAGGTAAAAGAGAAAAAAGGTTATCTGTATTTAGTGAATATTTCACATATGATTTGAATTCATATCAGTCTCATATACTTGTTTTTGGAACCAGCTTCAAGTATACAATCTTGGAATTTAATTGTATGTGTGACGAATTTAATTGTGTGTGTGACATATAAAAGTTTCTTCATATATATGATTAACAGTATTATTGAGAACGTACTGTACAGTGCAGTATAACAGGCACATTTAATGTTGCATTTATACAAACAGATTTGTCTAATATAAAATCCATAGCAATGAATGCATGTTAATATATAAAGTAAAAAAACAATTTTGGAAGTAATGAATTTTTACCTATAGTTTTTAAAAAAAATAACTTAATATGTACTAAAATTATTTTGTATTTTGCCTACCAAGAGGTTTTTGCTAAAAGATTTTTGAATGATTATTAAAAGTATGCATGTGGAGAGGGATAATGTTCCAGTCCCAATATCTTTTATTTTTATTGAATAAAGATAGCTTACAGCAGTTGTCTCTTATAACATGTCACACTTATTGTAAGCAGCAGAAGGTTTAACTTATTCATATACCTGGAGTTGATTAAATTGTCTTGTTTGTTTCCATAACTTTTAAATTATAGTGATCAATTCCTCTTTATGTTCACTGCAGGCAGCCTTTTTGGGCCAGCGAGGCTTAATTGAAAATGACTTTCTCACCAAAATTCTCAATGGAATGGCATTTGCTGGTTTTGTGTCAGAGAGGGGTCCTCCCTACAGATCCTGTGATCTCTTTGATGAGGTAAAAATTCTGTTCTTTAGGAAATATGTTATATTAGAAAAGACAGCTAAAACATAGATAAATGCTTCTGAATGAAGAAAAGTGATAATTGATAAACTTCTGAAGCTTATTGTATTAAATTAATATAATTACAACAAACATGTTTTGTAAATTGTCTAAAAACATATGATCTTTTAAGCCCTGCTGCCATACATATTCTTAACTTTACACACATTAAGTGATTAGGATAATCACATACCTCAGGGTAAGCATGTATGTAAGTCATTGCAGGGCTCTGACCAAATGTTGTTATGGTTCCTCCTGGAACTCTATGTACTGATACCACCTGCAAATGCAAAATTATTTTGAATAATTGGATTGTATTTTTAGAAAAAATCTTGCAGAAGTAATATTTTTGAGAAATGTTAATAAATTAAGTACACAGTTGGCAAAGGAAACTGAGGAAAACATCTCTTGTAAAAGGCACAGTGGAATCGTCAATGTTGCCACTGCGAGAGCTGCAGTTTTTAAATTCATGACTACAAAGACCAAACACAGTAAATTTTTTATCCAGACTAGCTGTGCTCTTTAAACTTAAATGTTTTACATATTACTGATATGGCTCTGTATTGTTTTTATGTGGTAGGTTTTGAAACACAGCATGTTGCATTATAAATGTTAAATGAATATTGCAGAAACATGGGTTTATTGCCCCATATTGGTCTTTAGCTCCGGCAAGTCTGGTATCTTGTCTCTGGAACTGTGATTTGCCTTATACCTAAAGCTTCAGAGGAAACTGAATATCCCTGTAATTCACCTCGGAAATGGAGCACTGATTCCCAGAAACATAAGAGATTTTTCTGTTTCCAATTTTCTGTGCACCTTTCAGTTTAAGATTAATATTATGTATTTTGTGTGTTAGCAAAGTTGATTTTTAAATATTTTGCAATTTTTTTAAAGTTGGTGGCTTTTGAAGTGGAAAGAATTAAAACGGAGGAGGGCAATCCACCAAAAATGATAAAGCACATCAGAGAGCTTGCAGAACAGCTGTTCAAAAATGTAAGTGTATTATATCCATAGCTATACTGTACTATAGAATCTTTCAGTAATTCTTCACTAAAGTAACATATTTTATGGTCTGTAGAACTGAAAAAAAATGTCTCCGTGTGGCAGTCATCTTTGTATTTTGGCTAAAGCCTTTGAAACGTTAAATTGTATTATCCACCAGCAAAACTGAAGTAACTTAATATTATTGTTAACTTTCCCTTCAGCCATGCACTGTAGCACCCTTCTTAGTTAACATATATCACTTAATGTTTTTAAGATGTTTTTGTTACTCCAGTATAGCCTCCCCATATCTCCCCCATCTCACTGCCTCCCAACTAAGGATGTTAACTAGTGGTTAATTTTCTAGTTGAGAAGTCAATGGAATTTCCAGCAACTACTCAACTAGTTGATAGGCACGTTCACATCCCTCCTTTGAAATGTACAAGAGCCCCTGCTGGGGCTCTTGTACATTTCAAAGGAGGAATGGGGAACTCTGCGTGCAGCTCAGGGCCAGGAGGAAGTCCTGCTTACTCTGGGTTGCATGGGGGCCAGCTTTGAAATGTACAAGAGTCCCGGGGGCAGGGGGGGGGGTGGGCTCTTGTGCATTTCAAAACTTAAGCACCTGCATGGAGCCCTTTGTCAGCAGAGGACTCAGAGTCCCCTGCTGATCCAGGACTCAATGCTGCGCTGTCCATTTGAAATGCCACGCAGAGCCCGGGGTCATCAGGGGACTCCCCAGCTGATCCTGGGCTCCGTGCGGCATTTCCCCAGAACCCAAAGTCAGCTGGGGACTCCCGTGATCCCGGGCTCAGCTGTACAGCACTGCCGCTTTGAAGTACCCTCTCTCTCTTTGAAGTACCCCCTCTTCTGATAGAGGCAGAAAGGAGGGGGAGTCGACTAGTCTACTGACTATCCGATAAGCATTTGCTTATCGGATAGTTAACTAGTCCTTATCATCCTTACTCACAGCATCTCTGTCTTTCAAACCCTGTGACCCCCAGTTCAGCACAATCTGTCTTTCCTGTGCATGCTTCCCCAGGGGAGCCCTGCTTCCCAAATCAGTTCAACAACCAAGTCTCATCTCCTCCATTTCTTACTCCCAGCTCCACCCCAAACTGTCCCATGCATATTTTGTGTTTTTCAGGACACCATCCTCCATTGCCTCCTGCCTCCCTGATAGTGACTAATCCTTACTCCACCTCCATGCTGCTGCCTTAACAATCCAAGCTTCTGACTGGCTTAGTAAATCCTATACCCTCCCGGCAAATACTACCAATATCCCCTTCTCCATTAGACACCAGCATCCCCAGGTAACTCTGTGATCTCCCATACCACCCACCAGATGACATCTTTTGTTGTCTTCCCTGGCTCCAGCATGGGGTTTTTCCAACCAGCGCCTCTACTGCTCCCATCTCCTTTGGACCTAACCTCCATTAATCTATATAGCTCTTTTTTGAGCCTTGTTAAAGTCCTAATCTTCACAGTATAAACAGATATCAGCTTGTGTTGGCATTTGATTACTACTTATCTGGGATGGATTTAAAGCTAATGATTAAGAGGCAAAAATACGAGCAAGGTATCTCACTTTCCAACTTCAGAACCATCCACTTCCACTTAAAAAAAGAGCAAATAGTCTTGTAGCACCTTAGAGACTAACAAAAAATGTAGATGGTATCATGAGCTTTTGTGGGCACAACCCACTTCTTCAGATGATACCATCATCATGCTACCACCTACATTTTTTGTTAGACTCTTTAGAACTATTTTCAGTTACAGACTAACACGGCTACGCCTCTGAAACATTTCCATTTATTTGTTGTTGGGATTTTTTATCTTTTGGCTGCAGCTTTTAACAGGACCTCCTCTATTATGGTAATAGTAAAAGGTATGGAAATTAAAGACTAATCATACTACACTGGAACAGTACTTTCAATGCAGCCAAATTTGATACATTTGGCTGGAAAAATGAAAATTTACTATTTTTAAAGACTGACCTCATTATGTTGTTATTTTAACATTCCATTACCAGAGTTATAACATGACACACATGTTGTTTCAATATAATATAAAATACACTGGCATCGTCTGAAAAAAAAGGTATGGGGTATAATTTGTCTGATTTTCCTGCTGACATAGTAAGTATTAATAACCTCCCATAGAAATATCTGAGACTTTAGGATTTGGCTATAATACATCCACACTGTATATATGCTCCATGTTAACACTTATTACCTTATAGTCTTGAGATATCAGGACTGCCCAGTCCTGTTCGATTCCATTGAGAATTTGTCTTCATAAAGCTAAACACTAAATTTTATTATTTTCCCTGTGTCCCTGTCGACTGATAAACATTCTGTTCTACCCGCTGGCTGGGAGTCAGATTTGACTGCGGATAGGTGTGCAAGGCCCCATGAGAGTGTTCTAATACAATTTTGGAATAATATTATTTTGAAGCATGTTTTATTAAATTGATTACAGGTTATACTTTAAAATAAATTTAATTTCATCGCAGTTGATTGGTTAAAGGGCTGTTCAATGGTCTTGGTACACTTTATCCGCTCAATTTCAAAAGGAGTTGACATTTGATGTCTTTTCTAGGCCCTTGACTTGGTGACCACTAAGGCATAAGGCGCACATATAATCCTAGAAGTGTAGGTCTGGAAGCAACCTTTAGAGGTCATTTAGTCCATCCCTGTATGTTTAGGCAGGACGTGGCAGGAACCTAGTCAATCCTTGACAATTGTTTGTGCACTCTGTTCTTAAAACTCTGTAATAATGAGATTCTGTAACTTCCTTTGGTAATCTATTCCAACAGCTTAACTATTCTTGTGTTAAAAACAGGACTATACAGCACTTTAAAGACTAACAAGATGGTTTATTAGGTGATGAACTTTTGTGGGCCAGACCCACTTCCTCAGATCAATATGTGAAAGTGGGTCTGGCCCACGAAAGCTCATCACCCAATAAGCCATCTTGTTAGTCTTTAAAATGCTGCATAGTCCTGTCTTTTGTTTCAGCTAGACCAGACTAACATGGCTGCATCTCTATCACTATTCTTGTGTTAAAAAGTATTTCCTAATTCTAAACTAATCTCCCTTGCTGCATATTGTCCTACCTCTGGTGGACATGAAGAATAATTGATTGTCATCCTCTTTATAACAGTCCTTATAACATTTGAAAACTGTCCCCCCCCCCCCCCCGCCATTCTACTTTTCTCGCACCTATTTTTTTTAAGCTTTCCTTATAGATTCTGTGGTAGACATTTACTGGTATTTGTAAATACCCAGGCTCAGAGAGTAATTTGGGTAGTGAGGTGCAGAGTAGGGATGTAAGTGAGTAGTCGACTACCCACTAAGAGTAGGCTTATCAGGTAGTCAAGTTGATTAATTGATTACTTGCATCCCCCCCTCCCACCTCTTTATCACAGGTAGCAAGGTGGGGAAAGTAGTAGGTGGTGCTGGGGAGAGCCAGCTTAAAAGTTGCTTCCCCCAGCACCGTCTCTGTGGTGCCACCTGCCTTCCCTCCCCTCACTGCAGAGGAGTGGGGTCTGGAGAGGCTCCCGCAAAGCAGCCTCTGTCTGCTGCGGGCCCAGGCTTGCTGTGAGCAGAGGCTACTCCGCATCCCGCAGAGCAGCCCCCACAGACAGGGGCTGCTGCTGGAGCAGCCAGTGTTCTCAGGCAGCCCGGGCCACTGCCGACAGGGGCTGCTTCCATGAAGGGACTCCCCTCTGACAGGGGCTGCTGAACCCAGCAGAAGCTGAGACTGAGCAAGCCCAGCTCAGTCCTAGCTCACACCGGGTCTGGGAGATATACCCACTGCGGCACTGATGCTGGCACCAAACCTCCCAGTACCACAGACTTTTACTACCTGTGCGGACCTCTTAGTCACCTTGGTGCCAAGAACACCACTGTTCAGCACCGACTGCACTCCAGATACCTCCCACGTCAGCTTGTCAGCCCCGCTAGTGGGATCAGCACCTCTGCTTTCAAGCAACGAGGAAGAAGACTCTTCTCTGAGTCTACACCCCTAACCACTCCTCACTGAGACCACCATAGCAGCCACCTCAATAGCAATCCCCTCAATGGTTACCCCTTCCAATGCCCATGCCATTCAATTAGCTTAATTGGGCCCCCAGGCTTGGCTATTTATAAGCAGAGGTTATCCAAGTGGCTCTCCAAGTGCATTCGCCTCTCTTACTGCATTTTTAATGGAGATCTCTCAGCAATGGTGCAGGCTCACTCTATGGCTTCTACAGCCTTCCTTAAGAACATCTCCCTGTCCAACACTAAATATTATATTTTAGAGATTTACTCAGCCCCCTACACAAATTCAGAAACACTGTTCTGTCTTTGATTAAAGTAGATATGCCAAAGTTCCCTCCACCAAGCTTGTCTACTGCTTAATAATCACCTAAGATGGAATACCCACAGAAAAGCTCCTCAAAGAAGAAGGGAAGGCTACTCAGCTGGTGCAGTAACTGGAGTTCTTCAACATGGTTGTCCCTGTGGGTGCTCCACCACCCGCCCTCCTCTGTGCTTCAGAACACCTCATTCGGGGTCAGAGAAGGAACTGAAGGGTCGCTTAGATGCGCATGTGGTATAGCCACTCCAAATGGCGAATGCCGATGGCTCCGTGTGCACAGCCTACCAAGGGCACTGCTATCTTAAATCTCTGACTAGAATCACAGCAGCACTCAAACATCAACAGGGACAACCATCTCGAAGAACCTAAGTTACTGCACAAGATGAGTAACCTTCTCTTACAGCCACCAGTCCTGGCTGTCCGTGTTCTGTGCTGTTATTTAGCTCTAATTTACCTCTAAATGTCTTCTGAGAGCCCAGTAAGCAGTGGAAGTGTTGGCAAATCTGCTAGACAACATTGACCTCCTGTGGTTTGGCAAATTCTCTGGTTTGGGAACCTGTAGTAATATCTGTTGCACTGTGAAATAGCCTTCCTAAAGGAAGTAGTGGAAGTCCTAATCTCTTGGATTATATGCAGGTAAGAGTTTAGTAGCTAGAGACATGCTCACTGGTAAAGTATGTTACACAAACCTGGTAAAGTATATTACACAAAATTGCATTTTCACATTGTTAATTTTATATTTATGTATTGTACTCTTGAAATGCTCCTTCTGCTGACAATATGGAGATACTTTGCAGGGCAAGGGCATAAAAGCAGCAAGGAAAATCCAGTTTCTGCAACATAATGGGCAGAAACCAGGTATTTTTGTACCACAGACCAAAATAACTCTTTCATCAAAGTCCTCATACTGATGTTACTGAAACACTCCTCTTTCTAGCTCTCTAATATTGTCTGCAGAAGATACTACTCTTCAAATTTCAGTGAATGAGCAAGGATTCCACTTGTTCTTACCTTGCTCAGAGGAGGAAAGTCAGTTATTTACCACATATATGTAACCACTCAACACGTACCCTTGCTATAATGATGTAGACTTGAGTGGAAAAACAGAAAATCTCTTGGAATTGCAAAAAGATTCAATATGCAGTGTCTGTTCTCCTGTGCTACAAGAGGGCAGAGGAAACCTGAAACTTATACTGAGGGTGAAATTCTAATTGTATTCATTTAAGAAGTTATATATCT
The DNA here is from genome assembly GCF_049634645.1 of Pelodiscus sinensis. Lineage (NCBI taxonomy): Eukaryota > Metazoa > Chordata > Testudines > Trionychidae > Pelodiscus > Pelodiscus sinensis. The sequence continues at coordinate 105,785,971 of NC_134714.1, forward strand.
TGTAATTAATATAGAAAGGACACGTTTTTATGCACTCTTACTCTAGGATTAAGAAACTGTTCTATTTCATGTTTATGAGCCTGGAGTCATTTAGGATACTCAACATAGTGAAATGGCTGCGTATCACACCACTCCTCTAACCCTTCCAGTAGTGAAAGGGTTGGCTGTTTTGGTTACCTACCATTTAAATGTCGGTTAAACATGAAAGTACGTTTATCTGGCTTAATTTAAGCTGTCATGTTCAGTTTCTTCTTTTCTCCTCTGAGTTGCTTTGAATGCCAACAAAAAGTTATTTTGTAAAATTGTGTGGCTGACGAGCATTCTGTGACATTTCTCTGGAGTTTCAACATCATGTGAGCTGACCCAGAATTAAACAGTTAATGAAATCCTTTAAAATCGTAAAAAATGTACAGTTAAGGTGATTGGACTGATGAGAATTTGGAACTTAACAATAGTGTCAGATGGGTAGCCTTGTTAGTCTATATCTGCAAATACAGCAAGAAGTCCTATGGCACCTTAGAAACTAACAGGTTTATTAGGTCATAAACTTTCATGGGTAAAAACCTGCTTCATCAGGTCATTTGAAGTGGAGTTTACACTGTGTGTATGAAAATATATAGAAAGGAAAAAGAAAGAGAGTACTTGTGTAAATTAGTCTAATCAAGTCAGAGTGGAAGTGGCTCATTCACAGCAGTTGATATGGCAACATAGATATTAAGACACGCAAAATAGGCTTTGTAATGTCTTAACTACTAAGATCCTTATTCAATCCTAAATTGATAGTATTAAGGACATTTGGAGTATGTAGAGTTTTTATTCTTTAAGCTTAAGGGACATCCAAAATGTCAATGAAATTGAGCTTTATGCTTTTTCAACAAGACAAGTATTCAATACCTGCAAAAAGTAGCAGGTTTTTTGTACTTGTGCAAAGATTAATGTGATGCTAAAATGTCCTGTTACTGTTAAAAAGATTCGGGCCTTTTGCAGTAGCAGGGAACATCTGCCAACTTCGCCTACTGAGTGACTACTCAGAGATTACTCTTTGTCTGTGTTGTAAGATATTTTGATGCTTCTATAAGAAGAGTTAATATAAAATAACTATTTTAGTGTAAGATGTTACTTTTTTTGGTTACAGGAGAATCCAAATCCTCATATGGCATTCCAGAAAGTTCTGCGGCCCACTGAAGGATCCCATTTACGAGTTCATATCCTTCCCTTCCCCAAAATTAATGACAGCCGGGTTCAGGAACTAATTCAAGAAGGCCTGTTTAAGAACCAAAGTGTACCACTTGCAACTCGAGTAGAAAAGAAGTGTGTGGTTCCTGCTGGTCCTCCTGTTGGTATGCTGTATTTTTATCCGCAATGTATTTATGAATCTATATTAGCATCAGTGGAAACATCTATTTTCATTACAATGTGTTTTAATTGAATGTTTTACTGAGAGATGGGGGAAGGTAAGAAGAGAATTCATAATGCAACAAATTGAAAATACTGTATAATAATGTATCAAATTTCTTATTCCCAGTTCAGCACTTACGTAGTGGTTGGTTTCAGAATTTATGTAAAATCCATGTGTCTTTTCAATCAGTGTGTTATAAGAGCTAGGCATTACTATAAACTTTCTTAGAACAAATACAGAGAGAGTTTCCCAAAGAAATCAGGAACTTGCCTGATTGTACTATAGATTTTCTACTGAACAGCTTTGTATATTAACTCCCCTTTCTCATGTTGGCTACATCAGTACCCATTGGGTACGTCTATACTACACGCTTATTTCAAGGAAGCTATTTTGTAATACTAATTCCCAAAATAACTATTTCAAACTAGCTCGTCCACACTAAAATGCTTATCGAAATAGAGCAGATCTATATCAAAATAGGACATGCACACTGATTAGACGTTGAATCACATTTAAGGCCCTCCAGAAGCACTCTGGGCAAGGCATCAGGACAGCAGTCACTTCCTGAAGCTATCTGAGGTTCATGCTTAAACAGACTCCCCTCTACAGCCCTGTCTCAGACTCTTCATCTTTTCCTACATCTTTGAGGGACAGCAAACTCATCTCACTGCATACTCTGGTTGCCCTTGCGGACACCACAGCATTCCAGCCATGAAGCTGCTGCAAAGCACTGGCTGGCTCTTAGACCTCATGCCGCCCTCCTGGTGCAGTTACTACATGCTGCCCACATGGCACTGCAGGAACAGGACCTGCAACTCACTGCAGGGCACCTCCTCACCTCTCTCCATATGCTGCACATGCAGCACAGCCCCTCCTGCTCTCGCCTGATCACCATGCTCCACCGCTTCTGGTGACTGAACACCACTTCTGACTGGTGGGACCAGATCATCATGGAGTGGTGGGATGACCAGCAGTGGCTCCAGAACTTCTGTATACAGAAGGATGCCTTCATGAAGCTGTGCAAGTGGCTTGCTCTTGCCCTCCCGCGACAAGACACCCACATGAGATCCATCATCCCCTTCAGAAGCATGTTAGTATTGCACTTCATAAGCTTGCCACGCTGGACAGTTGCTGCTCTATCAGGAACTAGTTTGGCATTGGGAGATCAACCATCTCATGGGATGTGCTCACACAGACATGACTCTCTTGCTATTGCCCTTGGAGGGTGGTGAACTACTGGAATGGGATTCCCTAGGGAAGGGAAAGGGAGAGAATCTCTGTCCCTAAAAGTTTTTCTAGTCCCGCCTTCACAAAGCCCTGCTGGGGATGGGCTAAGTTGGGGTTGGGCCTGGTGTGGGAAGGGGATTGAGCTCATGGAATTCCCAAGAGCTCTGACAACCCTGTGATTCTCTGTTTGTATCCTACTGGTAGTGAGGGCCATCAGCACTATCCTGCTGCTGGGGATCATCATCTTGGAGGACATGGACTCCATTGTCACTGGCTTTGCCACTATGGGTACTCCTGAAGGTCATCATGGACCACTGAGGCCAGTTGATCAACATCAACATTGAGTGGTCAGGGAAGGTGCACAATGCCCACATATATTCCACAGCTCCAGCCTACTCCAGAGGATGCACGCCGGCACTGTTTTCCCTGACCACACCATTAGGGTCAGGGACGTGGACATGCCCATCTGCATTGTGGAGGATGCAGCCTGCCCTTTGATCCCCTGGCTGATGAAGCCCCTACACAGGACACCTGGACCCCATGAAGGAAAATTTCAATGGCAGGATGAGCAGGGTCTGCATCATGGTGGAGGGTAGATTCCACTGCCTCCTCACACAACTTGACCTCAATGAGCAGAACGTCCCCCAACTGGTGTTGACCTGCTGTGTCCTGCACAACCTGTGCGAGAACAAGGGGAAGATGTTCCTGCCAGGGTGGGGAGCCGAGGCCAAGCAGCTTGTAAGGGCCTTTGAGCAGCCAGGCACCCCTGCCATCTAGCAGGTCTATCAGGGGGCTGTGGGCATCTGGGAGGCCCCGAGGGAGAGTTTCAGACAAGGACACCTGTGAGACTGTTCCTTGGGCCACCCACAAGGGGCCTCTGTATTGCCTCTCCATGCCTTTCCCCCCACACCCTGCCTTTACCCTCCCCTCCCTTTCCACTTTCCTCCCCCTCTCCTTCTTTCCCACCATTCTCCCCTTCCCCACCCCTCCAGACACAATAAACAACACTTTTTTTTGAAAGAATATATATTTTTTTAATTTGGTGTAAATATGACTGGGGAAAGAACCTGGGTGAGAGGAGGAGAGGGGAGAAGAGGCTCAGGAATGGGGCTGGCAGTGGTGCCTGCCTCATGTACAGGGCCCTCGGCAGCCATGGGAGAGGTCCTCAGGGGAGGAGCCAGAGCACCAGCAGCAGGAGTGAGGTGGGTGGACTGCTGGACCGCTTAATGTCAGCCACCAGGCAGTTGATGGCACTGGTATGTGGCAGTTGATGGCACATGCACATGTTCTGGACCTGCTGCAACAACTCCTGCCTGCTCCAGGTTGCAACTCCAGGTTGGCATCCAAACTGTGGTCCTGCCACTCCAGAGACCACTGCAGGTCATGCAGGCAGTCAATGTGTTCTCTCTCTAGATCTTCCTGGGGTTGCTGGCAACTGCAGGTCTCACAGAGTCATGAGGATGGTGCAGGAGATAGTGGAAGCATCTCACTCACAGCTGGTCCAGCTGTGACAAAGAGAATGGCAGTCATCCCAGAAGACAGGGTGCATGAATCCTAGCCCTAATGTGTGAGCTGACACCAAAAGGTCTTTGTTCAGACGAAGGGAATGTGCTTTGAGCAAGGCCATCTGTTGCCTAGACAGTGAACATTTTCCTGCAGGGGCACATATGTCCCAGGGGAATCTTGCTACCTCCACACCCTGGAGACAAGTAGGCATGGGAAGATGCCGGCCAGGCCAGGAGCTTGTGGGTGGGGAGGTGGGGGTGATGGGGCAATTCTCCTTCCCTCCATGACTCACATATTATGGGTCTGGCAGTGGCAGCATCCCACACGGAGAGGACTTCTATCCCTGGCCACTGAAGGAGAGGGGGGTAGGAAGTTGGGGGTGTGAGCAGCAGATGCTGCTTGGCAGGAATGGTGCTACTGTGGGGTCCCCTTCTTTTCCTCCCCTGGCAGATTCCCATGCAGAGGCTCGGTGTCCACTGTCTTGATGTGCTTGCCTAGAAGTGGACGCTGCCCAAGAGTGCAGCCATGAGCCTGTGCCGTGTGTGTCACTGCTGTGTGTTTCCCTGACCCCAGCCTCCTTATTGGTGGCTAGTAGTGGGAAGGTGTCCCACCATGGGACATTAGTAAGGCAGGGCTCTTCAGAAATGCTGTGAGCAGGAGTACAAGGTCCTGTATGGCAGCACCATGCGGTTGTGTGCTCTGGACTGGTGCACCACGTGCACAGGCTGCTGTGTGATCCCCAGGCTGAGAAGACCATGCGAGAAGTATGCAGTCCCTTGCAGTCCACCACCTCCCCCAACATGTATGATGGAAAGTAATGGAGCTCACCTTCCCTGGTGTCATCCAAGCCCTGGGTGACATTCTGGGAAGGAGGTACTGGCTCCAGAGACAGGCTGACCTCCTGGCTGGTGGGCATCGTCTCCTGGCTGGCATCATCATCTTCCTCCTCCTGCTCTTTGTTCTCCTCGTTCACAGCCCTGCCCTCCGGAAGGCTGATGAGAGGCATCTCCAGTCCAAATTCCACAACAAGGGGGGGAAGAGACCAACTCCCTCCTCCCAGGATACAGTGGAGCTCCTCATAATACGGGCACAATTGGGGTGCTACACCTGCATGGGATCTTTGCCCTCTGGCTTTGCTTTAGGCCTGCCTGAGCTCTTTCACTTTCTTGTGCACCTGCTCCTGTGTGCACATGTGGCCCTTCTGGCCCAGGTTGTCAGCCATCTGGCTGTAAATATCAGCATTCCTGCACTTGATATGGAGATTCTGGAGGTTTGCCTCCTTTCCCCAGACCTCAATGGGTCTAAGATCTCTGCACAAGACCAGGATGGTGCCCTCCTCTTTTACCCCCTGGCAGGGGCTTGGAGCTAACTGCCAGCTCACTTGAAGCCATGGAGGGCTCAGTGGGAGCACGAGGGTCTGCCGTGGCAGCAGGGAAGACAGAGCAGGGTGCTCCAGTGTGGCACAGGGCTGGCAGGGTCTGCTTTGTGCCACAAGCCCTTTCCCCTGTGGCTGCACCTTTAAAGGCCGCAGGGGAAGGGGAATCATAGAGTTCTGATGGGTGTGGACAGAGTAGCCACCAGGACAGCTGTGAGAAGCCCGGGAGGCCAGTTACTTGAAATAACCACAGCTGCATTGTCTACACACACCATATTTCGAAATAGGCATTACTCCTCATGAAACAAGAGTTTCTTATTCTGGAGTAAGAAGCCCATAATTTCAAAATTATTTCAAAATAACGGATTTGCTTTGTAGATACTTTATTTCGAAATAATGCTGTAGTGTAGATGTACCCATAGGTACTGGAGGAAGAGAGAGAGAGAGGCACATTCTGCTCTCATGTCTATGGTATTCTCTTTACTTTTGATGAGGGGATGATGGAGGAAGAGGGGAGAGCAAGGGAATGTTGGATTATCTATTAAAGAATCTTCAGAATTCAACAAATTGTAATCTAGGTAGAACTGAGCTGTAAACTTGCATATCAAGTGATAAAATCTTTTAAATCATAGAATCCGAGGGCTGGAAGAGACCTCAGGGCGTCATTGAGACCAGCCCTCTGCCCAAAGCAGGACAAACCCCAACTAAACCAACCCAGCCAGGGCTTTGTCAAGCCAGGACTTAAAAACCTCTAGGGATGGAGATTCCACCACCTCCCTAGGAAACCTATTCCAGTACTTCACCACCTGATTCTTGATTCTTCTTAGGATTTTTGTTGTGGGTGATCCAGTTTTATAAATTCTTTGAAACAGCTTTAGTTTCCCCTGCTTTAAGGAATCATATATTATTCAATCATGTAATCAAGAGTTGGATCTTAGTACAACACATATTTGTCAGGGTTCATTGATTTGCTTGTTTTTGAGTGTAAGAATCCTCTTGTAAAATGATGAATATCTCTTTGTTTAAGTAGGATGAAATACATGAGCATCAGATTGCATGAAAGATTTGAGTGTCTGCTTTGCGCTTGTTTCAATGTACAGGATGGCTGAAATAGTGGATAATGAACAGTCATTGTATTTAATAAATGCTTTATGATTTTTTATTTAAAAATCAGGCAAATATGGAATTATGCAGTTGCTTAACCTACATCAGGCACAAAAATAAGATCTGTTTTAATTAACTACTGAAGTTTGCTGGATTTAAAATTTAGGAGTGATAATAGATATGGTTGTATTCTTTTGCAGCAAGGCAAAAAATGCAAAGTATACATAACAGTGAGGTTGTCAGAGAGATTATAACTTTAGGAAAGGGAAGTTACAAGCAGGAATTTGAAGTGTTTATAACTGAGTGTGGTGAGTGTAAAAAAATACATGGCTCAGGTGGAGCTGAAGAAAAGTTCTACATAAATTCATTATTAAATGGCTTGGTAATACTTCCAAAATAATCTGTGTATATGGACAATTCAAGGAAGAGAGATTAAGACAAGAAGCCAGGAAGGGCAGAAGGTTTAAAAAGAGAAGTGCAACTTGAAATAATTAAACTGTTGTGCCTCATGTAACTTTGTGATATCCATCCTTGTACAGTAAAAGGAAAATAAATGATAGCATCATGAATTCACTTTTTTCATGACATATTGGTAAATATTTCTAAAATTTAGATGTAAATCTGCTTTCCTTCGAGACCTGTACACATCTTGAAATCCAGACTCAATTAGTATATTACTACTACTAATTTAGTTTTATGGATTGGAGTCTGGTGTTTATATGAAACAAAATAAGCAAATAAATACTCCACTTAAAACTCAGAGGCACCACCATCAAACCAACCGTGGGCTGTCCTGTATAATGGTAACGTAAGAAAAGCAAGATTGTGAGCAATAACTTGTTTTTAGAGGCTACTTAACAGTTTGCAAATTCCTTCTCATATGAGCCTAATAATGACAATCAATTTAGCAAAATAAAATTTAGACTTGAAGCCGTGTTAGTACTGTCTAATTACTATTTGTAGCTTTGACATAGAAACTGTTTCACATCTGTGTGTACTTATCTTTCTTTGTTAGTTTCCATAATGGAAAAGACCAATACAGTTTTCAACAGTGCACAAAGACTGGAAGTTGTTAGAAACTGCATCTCGTTCATATTTGAGAATAAAATTTTGGAGACTGAAAAGGTAATAATAATTTTTAAGAAGTTAACTCTTCTAATAAACACAAACTATCTCTGAGGTAAACTAGCACATAGTAAGTGACTGAATGACCTGACAAACCCTGTCACAATTCTTCTTGTGTTTTTTAATATTCACTATCTGTTGGGTCATTTAAATGAATGGTAATGGTAAGCAATATGACCACCAAATGATCTAAGTACAGTACTATATGACAGTTACCAATTGCACCCTCTGGGGACCTGTTTTTAATGTTTGGTGTGCTTGTTGTTGTTTTTCGGGACGGGGAGGTGGCTAGCCATCAAGAGATTATTCATCACATATTATTTTCCATTTGGGTTTACAAAAAAATCATTGAGCATTTGGACCTAATTGTTCCAGTTGTGAGGAAAGTAAACTAAATTTAGGCATCGTCATTTAATCTTATCATTTGCCAACAGATGCGTGCTCTATTGAACTTTTCAACTAAGTTAATTCCTCTCTGTTTTAAAAGTGATAACAGAATTTAGAGTAATGTATAGAACACAAGACAATATTTAACTGTTTGGCTCCGTTTTAGTAATATTCACGAGTAACTTATCACAGTTTTCCTTGATAGTTTTATTACTTCTGCCTTTCATATATAGCCAGCTTTTGTGGATTCAATCCATGGAATTTCACAAATTTTAAATCAACAGCATAGCATTTATTTCTTTATTTACAACTCAGTATAGAAATCCAAGTGGATTGTAACCTTGAGCCAGGAAACAAATTAGAGAGAGAGCCTTAATTTTACTATTTTTTCAGTTTTTTACACGTATCACATATATAGTGATGATATCCATGCAATAATTTGAATTAAGTGTCTCTCACCTGCTTTGTGCACACAAATCTACCTCTTTTTAGACTATTTCTAACACTCCAAACCTCTGAGCAACTTCCAATAGCTCAATTTAAAGCAGAGGGATGGAGGGGGAGAATGGAGTTGATCCAGAAATGTTTTTTCTTCCTTACTCATTGTATCTGGTGAAAGTTGCCTTTCAGATTTCACAGATCTGTGGCTCATGCTAGACAGTGTTAAGTCCTGAAATAGGAATGTGGGTTAACTATGTCAGAAGTCATCCAGACGGTAAAATGGTATCAGTTGGGAGTGATTTCTAGCTATTAAGTCTAGAAAAGTTACCTTCGGAAATTTGTAGATTTCTAAAATGTAGATAATAATTTGCTCTCCTTTGAGACCTGTAAATATGAGTTTGTGTAAATAAGCCATTTGGCTTTACTAATGGAGGGGTATGAAGAAATCCCAATAAAATTTTTCCAATATGTTTAAAATTGTTTTTCCATAAAATGTGTAGTTTTATTCAGAATACATCATGGCATGGTACAAAGATTTTTATTGGCACTTAATTGAGATGATCCGCATAGTATACTCATGGTTCCACTGCTTCCTGAAAAACTTTATAACTCACTATATGTCAGGACAGAGTCTCAGGACCTGGCCCTTCATATGCTGTGTCTCTGACAGAGTGTCTCTTGTGCACAATAATCTTCTGACTGATTTCATATTCATTTTGTTACTTATGTTTATTATTTTCCCCGTGTAATGTGGTGTGACTCACCACCACAGCACCTCCTGTAAGTCTCTCAAGGAGTCAGCTCTTCAGCCCTGGAGCGCACCCTTCTGGCTGGTGTCATGCCTGCTGTTAGCTGTTATTCCCCACCACTTTGTGTTAGGACACATGTCCCTCCCAGACCATGATGCTTTCCCATCTGGGTACTGCCCTACCACAGTGCCCCCACACTCTGGGATCCTCCCATCCAGGGAACCCCTCAAACTCCTATGCCCACCTTGCCTCAGTGACCCTACTGCCAGTCTTCATCTAGCCCTTGCCTCAACGGCAAACTGCAGTCTGAAATGGCCACTCATCATAGGTAAGGTGTGTGGACCTGCTGCCTTCTGCTACCATGGTTGCCTCCTTGCAGCCCTAGTAGTCTCAGGCCTTGTATCAGGCCCTGCAGCCTGGCAGCTTACCTGGCCAGAGCTTCCCCAGCCCTGCTCTTTGTCAGGAAGCCTCTAGCTTCCCTGGCAGCCAGGTCTCTCCTGCTCCATAGCCAGAGCAAGAGTGAGTGAGAGTCTCTCCTCCTCTCCAGGAGCCTTTATACTGCCTATAGCTAAGTCCTAATTGGCTAATACCTTCTATAGCCGCTGGGCCTTCAGCTCCAGCTCTCTCCCAGGGCTGGGTTTTAACCCTTAAAGGGCCTGTGCGGGGCAGACGCCCCATCACACCCCCACTTTGGAATTTAGTAGAAAATGTCTGCAGTTTAACAATGGTTTATATAAAAAGAACAGTCAGAGCTTGAAAGTCAACTCTTGCTTTAGCTTGAAGTCAGTTGTTACGAGAATGTGATATGAGAATTTGAAATATTAATTATTTGGGATTAATTTGACTTTTAATTTACTATTCTTATTTACAGTGCCTTGACAAAGAACTAAGGACAGCCGGTATTTCAGTGGCATTTCAGATAATTGTAATGAGGTTAGCATTTCTTGTCTGCAGACCCTGCCTGCTGCATTGAGGGCGCTAAAAGGAAAGGCAGCTCGACAATGCCTGACACAGGAGCTAAGCCTGCATGTTCAGCAAAATCGAGCAATACTGGACCACCAGCAGTTTGACTATATAGTGCGGATGATGAACTGTACCTTACAGGTACTTAATGCTTCTTTTGGCTTCCTTTACCATCCTTCCCTGGTTATTTTAAAATACCATTGATGATGGGGGTGGTGCAACAAAACAGAGTTTGATCACAAGCTAATGCATTATAATACATTCAGCAAATATGACCATCCATAGAGTTCTGAGATCATTAGAGTTGAAAAGATAACAAGCCAAGATCCATATTGCTCTGGCCACGTATTCCTATTCTGTATTTAGAATGTAGTCCAGAGTTTGAAATCTCCTTCCATTCGTACACTAATATGACATTCAATTTGTGATTTTTTTGAAAAATAGTAATTATTCCATTAAGCATATTACCATCCTTAAAGAAGTTGCCTTTTAAAACTTTCAGTTGATTTGAAGCTCAGGATCTGTCTATTTTAAGCTATTTCTGTTGAGAAACTTAGCTTGAGTGTTCTTTAGTGATGTTTTGGTGAAATCCAGTGGTCCAGGGATGTGCCCCCAATATGGACAAAAGCACAGATAATCCATTATCTGGTAATTTGTGCCAGTTGATTGGTACAAAATCAGAATCGCCTTTCACAATAGTCCATCAGAAATGGCTTTGTGTTACATGTCTCGAACCTTTTAACAGTAAGAGGTTATTCTATCTAATTAATGATATTGTATGTAACATAGCAAAAACTTACTTATTGGCTAAAGAGAACATTCTGATTTCATTGTAAAGATGACAACTTTAATTTGGTGTCATCTAACTAGTAAAATTGATTGGGTAACTGGTATTTATGCTTGTCAGTAGTAAGATTTTAGTAGCGGAGATGCTCCCTACAGCTAATGATAGCTTGCTTTTGAGATCATTCTAAATGATTTTTCTTAAAAAAGTATTCTGTAGCCAAAATAGAATAAAATATGTAGGTCATTTTGGCCTACATTTACATGACAGGTTGAGACTCTCTAGGCTGGCACACACTGTTCTGGCAACATCTGTGGTTTGGCATGATTTTCGTTAGTTGGTGGTTTGCTTATTATGGGTTTGGCTAAGATTCCCACGGTCTTGTAAATTTTGTTTACAGCCACCAGGTCTGCTATTTAGCTCTAAATTACCTCTAAATGTATTCTAAGAGACCAGCAAGCAGCGGAAGTGCTGGTAATGCTGCTAAGCTAAGCATGTTTTTTATACTTTATCTATTTATTTCCTTGTGCCAATACAGTAAAATTGTCTAACACTAACACACTTTGTTATGAAGAGAACTGATAAGCTTTGGCTAGGCATAAGCTTATATAGGATATATCAGTACAGTCATACATTATTAGGCAGCGCCTCAGTGAAATAAAAATAGAGACCCACTCACTACAATATTGACCTCTGTGGTTCGGCAAATTCTCTGGCTCAGCATCGGTCAGGTCCCTGTATTTGGTCTCTCTAAATACATATACTGGCAAGTACTTGTCAGAAATTGTAGGTCTGATCTAAATGTCTGCAGGATTTCAGCCTAACATCTGAATATATTAAAAATATTTGTCATGTTTAGAGCATGATAATGTTTGCTGTGGGTAATTTGTATCTCCTAGCCCTTTTTTCCTTTATATCCCTAAAGTTCTAAGAATTACATTGCAATATGTAAAAGAAAGATCTTGAAATATCCATTTTTACTGATTTCAGTTCTTAAAGCAAAGGACCAAGCAAATTTGCCAATTTTAATTCATATGGCCAGTTGTTTTAAAGATATTTTGTCAATGTTTAATATTAGATTTTTATGGTGTATATGTGGTGTATATTGTACAGTATGATGTAATAAGAAGAAAACCAGAAAGATAATGCTAGCAAAAGAAAACAAAGCCCCGTCATTTAGGGTATGACACTGTTTTGCAATGTTACACAATTTGTTTCACTAATCATGGTATGGCTTCTCCCTTCAATTTATGATAAAATTAAGTAGACATAGATGTGTATGTTTATTATAGTAAAAACTCACTTTCTTTCAGACTCCTGCTAATATTGAATGTTACAAATAGGCCCAAAGAATGATAACCTAGTTGTAAATTTATTTATGGTCAACATGGGACTTATTAACACAGGTTGAACCTCTCTAGTCTAGAACTCTCTGATCTGACAATATCCGTGGTCCAGCATGAATTTAATTAGTCAGATATCCACTTCTCATGGGTGTGGCCAAGTTTTCTGTGGTCCCATAAAGTTTGTTTACAGCCACACCTCCTGCTTTTCAGTGTTCCGTGCACTTATTTACCTCTAAATGTCTTCTAAGAGACCAATAAGCAATGAACATGTTGGTAATGCTGCTAGACAGAATTGACCTCCTGTGCTTTGGCACCAGGCAGGTCCTGAGGTGCCGGACTAGAGGGTCAACCTGTATTTATATTTCTTCACACAACTGTGTGCTTTTCAGTGTCTAAATTAAACAGCCTGAACATATTTACTGAAGCACTAAAAGTTCAAAAAGCACCACTGGCCAGAATGAACCAAATATTAATAGTGATTTTATCAATAATGTATAAAAAAATCATTAGTATTGTTTTCCCTAACCTTGAGATGTTCTGTTTCCTATACATAAGATGGCAAGTTTTTTTTCCCCAATATGCATAAGACTATGATTACCACATTTAGGCTATTTATTTTCTTTATCAATCAGTTTTTATGCCTGCACAATGAAAAGTGGTTGGCAAAACACACAGCCCTCATCTTGTGCAATTCTCTGTCACTCAAAAGCAAGATCAGCTCATAAACTTGTCTATATAGTTCCACTTTCTTGGAATATGGAAGTAATTATATGAAAATAGCTGTGTTTGAGAAATATGACTTTTTCCAAATTTGGAGAAATTGACGTTGTTTAAGTAGTTGTGAGGGGATGTCTTTTCAAATGGCAGGTATGTGTGTAGGACTGAGCTTATTCATGTTTTACATAAAATGTTATATAGATTACTTTGCAGAATTGTTTTTCTGTAATGCTGATTTTATTAAAACTAGCATATGAGCAGTAAGAATGCCCATTGTTTATATAAATAAGGGATTTTTAGACATCCTAACCTAATGCAAATATGTTCTCAGGGGCAAATCCAATGCGGTTTTGCTTCATGAAGGGGACAAGATGTAGAATGTTGCATAGGAGAATCCATGTGACAAGTTCCTGGCTGAGGAAAGGAGAGAGGTGTAGCCAGTGGTTTGGCAAACCATGCAAATGATCTGGGCCAGTGGCTTATGTAGAAGGAACTTCGTGTGTAGTGACCTCCACTATGACTCAGAGGCTTCAGCAGCTGCCACAGACTACAAAACTGGTTCATGCCCTGTCTCTGTTATGAGGATTTCCTTTTCCTTCCATATCTCCCTGTACATCCTTCTTGCAACATTAATTTACTCAGCTTTTGTTTGAGTTTGGCCCTTCAGAAATAGTCCTGATTCACTTATCTATGAGCTGTTCTAGGAATACAAAACCTACTAGTAAAAATGTACAGAAATGACTGAAACAAAGGGTTAATGCTCCAAGAGTCATCCACTAAATAATCTATTTTTTAAAAATGGGCATGCTATGTAAATAATCAAATTATTTTTTGCACTACTGATTTGTGCTAGTATTTTTTTATCTGACATTCTGTAGCAATAGCATTTGAAACTACTTTGGTCATTTTAGTAGCATTCTTAAACCTTTTCTGATTGGAATCAAAGTATTGTTACCTTTGAGTTCATCCTATGTATTCTATAGATGTTAAACACTAGGCATTCAGGTACAGCCTTTGAATGTAAAATGTTTGCAAAAGTCTTCTAAGAATAGCATAGTGACAAGTTTGACAGTTTTTGCATGACTTCTTAGTTTGGTGCTGATATTCTGTTAGCAAGGGGAAGTGCATGATCCTTGCGTCCTTGGAGTAGGACTTAATAGAAGAGACTAGAGGAACATAGCTGTTGTAAATGCCCTCTCCTTAAACTCTCTAAACAAAAGGTAGATTAAAATCCATCATTTGAGATCAAAATCAAGTAAGAAAAATACAGTCTGTCTTGGAACAGAAATGAGAATGCACAACAATTTGAGCTGATGACAGGAATAGGAGTATGGGTCATTGAAGGCTCTTTTCACAGAAAGCTGAGAAGGAGAGAAATTCTATGAGGCTATCTGATCAGCCTTTTAGGAAGTCTGTCTTAAATTTGGAAGAGAAGGCAAAGTTTTGGTGAATGTTAACCTCAGTTAGCCTTCATGTACTTATCTCTTCCACTAGCATAATTTAATAATAGTTACAGCACTTATAAACAGTCTTTGATCTAATAGTTTTAAAGATTTTTGAAACGTCTAACTAGTTAGCTAAACTTCATAACACCCCTGTAAAGGTTTAGCAAGTGTGAATGTTAATCTACACAGACTCAAGCTCATCTGAAGAAGTGGGTTTTGCCCACGAAAGCTCATGATACTAAATATATTTTTTTAGTCTGTATGGTGCCACAGGACTACTTGTTTTTAAAGTTACAGACTAACATGGCTGCCCCTCTGTGTTTTAATCTACACAGGGATATTTGGGAAAATCTGAATTAACTAAAGGGTACATTTGAAGTAGGTTAGTTAACAGCATTAAATCCCTGTGTAAATGCTATTATTCTTTCCTTTGCTTTTTGTCTGTACTAGCCACCCCCAACAGTACTCCACAGTGCTGATTCCAGCTCTGCCTCTTTTCATAAAGACTCCATGAAGAGCTGTAGTAGAAGCGTTATGTTGCATGAGAAGAAAGGAGTAACATGCTTCAAACCAACCACAGGAAATATGAGACTCAAAATCCTCTGTGATTGTCTGATGCCACAGTTAGATGGGCATAGCAGATGCCTGTTTTGCTTCCAGGAAGTGCCCATCAGTAACAAATACTCCTTTTTCTGCTTTTTCTTGCCCTATGCACAGAAAGTAAGATGTGCAAGGTTTAAGCTCATTGAACAGCTCATTAAGGTTTTGTCCAACTCCAGAGAGCTACATCCTCAACAAGTGCCAGCCAGCCAGGCACACCTTTCTGGTTTCCCTCCAGTTGTGAATTGCAAGTTTTATTTGTGAATATAGCTTCCTGATGTTGGAGAGGGTAACCAGCCTTCATTTCTAAATTCTTACAGTAATGAAGGCAGGACCTTGCAGACATTGTCAAAGAAGGCCAAATGGTAATCAAAACAGATCTACAACATGCAGTGAATGCACAAATCTACCCTTTCAATCTCTGGGCATGGCTCTCAGAGAGTGCTGAGCCTCCTAGTTGCAGATGTTTGGGATTCCCAGAAATGTCCAGCTGATTATTGAAGATTCACTGGAGGATCCTGAAGTGATGCTGAGGTTCTTGGAATTTATACTCTGGCCCCATATGATAAACCTTTCTCCTTTCAGTCACCTCAGAGGCAGACAACCATAGACTCTGACTCTAGGGATGCTCCAGAGCTTGAGCACGAATGGAGGAAAATTAGTGGGTGTGGAACAATCACTGATACCAAGGTCCCCCCCAAAATCCCCAACTCCATGCCTCTTGCACACTAACTCCTCCCCCTCCTTTCCAGTGCTTCTAGAGCCCAGTGGCATCGAGGCTCCAGAAAGGAGCAGGAGGAGTGGGGATGAGGTGCACTTAGGGGAGGAGCTGAGGAAGAGGTAGGGTGGAGGTGGCAGAAGGATGGGAAGAGGCAAGGTGGGGGGCTTGCAGGAAGAGGTGGAGTGGAGGCAGGGCCTGGAACGGAGAGAGGCAAGCACCCCCCAGCAAAATAAAAGCACACCTATGAAGAAAAGATTATTGTATTCTCAGCCATCACCCAAATAGTATCCCAGTACGTGATCCTCTTTACTTTAGGTCTCTGTCATCCTTTTCATCCATTGTGCAATCAGTCTCCCTCCCAAAGACAAAACAACTGGAACCTACACTGAAACCCAAACCCACAAACAGTATCTTGAAGTAGCTGCACCCTATCCATGGGGTGTGATCAGAGAGTGCAGCTGACAGATACATACAAGGCATTTTTGCCCATCGATATCCCATCCAATGCCTCTCCTGGCCCCTGAATGCCTCCTTCCCTTCAAGGAGATTTCTCACAAAAGCCTCTTCCAAAAAGAAGTGGCTTCCATCTAGGATTTTCAGAAAAGGTTCATAGGACAATGATGGCAGAGGTTTATACTCCTTGTGTTGCTTTATTCTGAAGAAAAAAAGGGGGCCTTCATCATATCCTATATGTGAGGAGACTGAAGAAATATGTACACTGTCTCAGGTTCAGGAAGCTAACATTTGCTCCATTGTTCCATCTCTTCAGGCTCAGGACTAGTTTTTGGCATTCATTCTTTCCCCACTGTCAAGAGAAATTTAAGCGTTGGGAAACAGTATCACCTATATGATGTAACCCCAAAAGCTCTGTGCCTTCTGGGAGTAAACAAATTGATTAAGCAAATAATCTGTCAAGCCACAAGTTGTCATTGGTAGGAAGCTGCAGTTCAGCTGCCTCTCCACTCACTGCTATGCTGTTCCTAACCTCTGCCTTGGAGCTGCACCTGGGAGCCTCCTGCTTTCTGTGCCAGGAGGGAAGGGGAGGAAAGAAGGGATGTTGATGTTAGGTTGTCCTCCCTGCTTCTCCACTCTAAACCCATCTCCACAAAGCAGGATAGCCCAGTTACAGATTCTCGAGTATGGAAGTCCTGGTCTCCTGACGAGGTAAGTGTATTTGAAGTTGGGGTAGCATACTTAAAGACGCAATGCACATCTCTGTCTGCTTCTCTCTCTTTCAAACACACTCTCACAAAGTCCCAGTCTCTGTCTCACACCCCACCTTTGGCACTGTGCATAGGAGCATGAAGCAAGGGGTACATGCATGGCCCTAAGGGGCACAGTTATGCAAACAATTCCAACCCTGACTACATGAAGCACATGCACATGTACAGTGGGATCCACACGTACTGCAGCATCTTGAAGAACCACACTTACTGTAATGTAAGTAACTACTCTTTTCACTGAAGTAAGCACATCTAACTTAGAACATGGAATGGGAAAAGATGCATTGAGTAAAGAAGGTGCTATTCTTGTACTCACTTTTCTGAGTAACTCCATAATTTCTTAAAACATTTTTTAGTAACAAGCGTTGCCAATTTGCAAGATTTTCTGATTCTTTTCCAGGCATTGTACAGTTAGGGTATGTCTACACATCAACGTTAAATCGAAATAACCGCCGTTATTTCGAATTAACTTTCCTAGCATCTACACAGGCAAACCGCTAGTTCGAATTAAATTCAAACTAGCGGGGCGCTTAATTCAAGTTTGGTAAACCTCATTCTACGTGGAGTAACGCCAAACTCGAATTAGCTAATTCGGAATAAGCGCTATGTAGATGCTTGGTCCGAAATAGGGGGCCTCTAGCCTTCCCAGTTCCCCCGATGGCCACTCTGGGCCAAACCAGGAAAACTCCTCCTCTCCCCCAGGCCCGGAGCCCTTAAAGGGGTACACTGCTGTGTCAGAGCCAGGCCTGCCAGCAGTCCCAGACCCTCATCAGTGGCCACAGCATGAGCCAAGCAGCCAGTTGCAGCGAGCTGTCCCCCACCCAATCCCCCAGCACCCAGGAGCCAGCCAGGGGCCGTAGACAGCGGGCACCCTTGTGGACTCTTGCGGAGATCATGGACCTCATTGAGGTTTGGGGGCAGGCCCCCAATGTCCATCATCTCCACACTAGATGGAGGAATGCAGCTGTCTATGGTCGCATAGCTGCCACCATAGCCAAGAAAGGCCACAGGCGCACCCAAGAGCAGGTGCGCCTGAAGATAAAGGTGCTGCAGCAGGCGTACGCCAGGGCCACTTGGGGCAGCTCCTCAGCAGGGGCAGACACATGCCCCAACTTCGAGGCACTGGACCAGATCCGGGGGGGGGGGGTGGGATGGTCTGTACCACCCCGGGGGGCAGCGAGTCGGGACCAGAGGGCCCTGACCAGGGCGCGGAGCAGAAGCCACCACGCCGCCAGGACCCCCGAGCAGTCCCACCTGCAGGGTCATCCAGGGAGGCCACACTATGTAAGTGCCGTCACTGTCCCCTTCCTGGGGGGGAGGGGAAGAGAGACCAGGGATCATGCGTGTGGGCCTTGCTTACCATGGATCACGCAGCAACCTGTGCACGTGTGAGCATATGCGGTGCCACCCCTGGGCAGGTGACTCCAGCTGCCTGTCACACAGGGGCCTTGGCCTGATAGCCACACGCATGTGTGAAGAGACCTGACATGCTCCTGACCCCTGGGGGGGACACAGCAGGACGCCCTCCCTTCACAAGCGCCCTCTACACAGAGGCAGGGGACATCCCCCCCCCCCACCTCGGCCGCACTATACACAGTACAGGGGCATGGGTGCAGTCCCGGGGCAGCTCCCACTCCTGGGAATAGCTGGACATTCCGACCATGGCCTCTGTGCAAGCACAGCGTCTGACGGTGCAGGGCACGGTCTTCCTCACCTCGCAGAGGGAGGCTGGGCTTCACCCACTGTGTCCCTAGGGAAAACTGACCAATTCTCTTCTTTCTCCATACCTGCACCAGCTGTGTGTGCAGGGTGCATCACCCCGCCCGGGACATCCTGTGCACCCGAGGGCTGAGCAGGACCACCAGCAGACTCGAGGGGTACAGACCGCAGCACCTGGAGGCCCTGTGAGCCATACACCGCACCATGCAGCAGTGAGTGCAGGATGACCGGGAGTTCTGCCAGGAGCTGCTTGCCCAGGGTCATGCTCTCTGCGACCATGTGCAGACCCTGGTGCAGAGTGTGCTGCCCCAGCACCTGCTGCCTCCCGAGTGAGCGCTCCTCCTCCGCATCCCGCCTCTCCCTCCTGAACCTTCACACCCTCCTCCTCAATCTACACACCCCCCACCTCAACCTCCATACCCTTCTCCCCATCCCGCTGGGGATGCTGAGGCCGCCGCATACATGGTGCTGGGAGTCAGTTGGCCCGACGAGACCCCAACCCTTGAGCTTCTCGTCCTTCCCCTTGCCTCCCCCTTCCAGCTCCTTCCTCCCAGTTTCCCCCTCCCCTATCCTGCCTCCTTTCTCCAGTCTCCCCAGAGTTTCATACTCCCCCAGTTTTGTTAAATAAACACAGTTTATATTTTTGAAAAAAGTGTCCTTTATTTTTTACATCTGGAAGGAGGGCTAGGGAGGGGTAAGTGGAAGGACGTGAGGGAGGAATGAGGCTCAAGCCCCCAGTGGGGAAGATCAGGGAGGCTCTGCATGCTCCTCAGGGTGGAAGCTTTCCCACAGGGCCTCCTGGATACTGACAGCCCCCTGATGGGCCTCCCTGATGGCAGCCTGGAACTGCGAGCCTGGCTGCACTTGCTACACATCCAAGAGAAGCGCCAGAGTGCCAGGACAGAAATGCTTAGCTGTCCCGCAGTGAGGCAGGCAAGCAAGCAGGGATACCTGAGAACCGGCTGCCCCCGGGGGCGGGGCAGGAGGGAATGTCCCTTTAAACACAAGCGTCAGGCAACAGTCAGGACACTCCTGACCTGATGCCCTGCCTGACTTGGTTCTGGCTGGCCTTAAATCCGATTCAGTGTCCACTCTGTGTGGACACGGTAGTTCGAATTAGCAAAACTCTAATTCGAACTGCATTTTGTGTATAGACACATTAATCCAAATTAGCTTAATTGCTACACTGTAGCGTAGACATACCCTCAGATTTAATTGATAACTTTTGTGCCTCCATGTGTGGGAAAAACTTAAGGTTTTTTCAGGCCAAATACATCTTTGGGGCAGGGACAATCTTTTTGCAACACTTAGCAAAGTGGAATCCTGATCTGTGCTTACGAATTGTAAGTGCGGTGCTAACACAAATAAAAAATAATAGTGATTCATAATTTAAATGTCTCTCCCTTTGTCCACCCACAAACAGTTTTGGAACAATTTTTTTCTTAACATATTATTGTGACATTTAACTGATTTCCTTTCCTACATCTGAGAAGTAATGGCATAATCTGTTAAAAAAGAAATGAAAGAAGCATTTGTGGTCACCACTCAGAACGGGCAATCCAAAAGGCAGTGGCCATTGTGGGAAATATTGATAGGAGGACATATATGTTGTAATATTACATCTATATCCTCAGAATACTTCTCTATCTACCAGTATAATCATGCATTTTAGGAATGGTCTTTAAGAATGCTTTTCCTCCATAGTCCTTGAAAACATTCTTTCCATTCCCTGAATAAGAGTCTCTCTTAAGAGAATTTAAAATTGTGCCAAGTATATAAAGTAGAGAAAGTATTATAATTTGTACCTATTATAGCAAAGCATCGAAGTATTATGATCTGTTTAACTTAGGTTAATTAGCTAACTTCCTCTTTAGATTATTCTTCAGAGTTTATTACACTTTGTGTATTAGTATAAATGATATGACCATATGGTCAGTGTTATAATCTGCTACATGTACAAGTGTCATCTAGACACTGTTTCAATTATGTTTATTTTCTACTGCTGTGGTTGCTTGATTAGCATTTACAGTCATTCAACTTAAGTAAAATTCTGGGTGGCATTCTTTAACTAGCCTTTTAATTTCTGTAAGAAACATTTTTCTCTGCCTTGAAAGTAAAGATTGGTAATAGTTATAAAAATACTTATATACACGTACAATATCTAGGTTAATCATAATTTAGAATAATTAGCATTTTAGTTTGTGAGACATATTTCGTACGAACTTGAGTGCATAAAATATTGACTTAAAATAAATAGGCATTCCTAATATGATGCTTTATCCTGTTTTGCAGGAGATGCTTTTTTTCTGCTTCCAATATATAGTGTGGGCAATATTTCTAGCTCTCTTTAAAGTTGTAGGAGCTGAACACTATCTAATTAAAACTTTGAGTAAGCCTGTTGAGCTCTCAGCAGGGAAGCACTACACTAAGTATTTAAAAAATTAAGTCCTTGTTAGTTCAGTCCTCATTAGTCGTTAGTTTTCATTTAGGATTTATGGATAGTTTTTACAAGGAAAAAGAAAGTAGCTTCTTCGAGTGGTTGCTCATGTTCATTAGAATCAGGTGTGTGCACCATGTCTTCCGGAGCGTTTTCCCTAGCGGTACCCGTAGTGCTGGCAGGGCACCCCCTGGAGTGGCGCCGCTATGGCGGAGCATAAGTACCCATACCGGCGCTTCCCCTCCTCACTTCCTTCTTACCGCCTGTGACAGCTGTTGGAGCGTGTCTCTGTTAGAGTAGTTAATGGTTCGCGTTTCTCTTAGTGTTGTAGATAGTTGGCAGTTTTTTGTTTTTTTCCTTCTCCCCCTTCGGAGGTGAGGAATGTCTGGGCTGCAAGGCTTTAAGGCTTGCGCTGTATGCGCTAAATTCATGCCCAAGGGAGACCCTCATAATAGCTGTTTAAAGTGTTTGGGTGAGGGTCACCTAGCAGACACCTGTAAGATCTGCAGGTCGTTTAAGCCGCGCATGAAGAGGGAGCGGGACTCTCATTTGAAGCTTCTCCTCATGGAGGCGGCTTTACAGTCGGCACCAACTGGACATTCCATGGTGCACAGTGCGCCGGCATCGATGCGCGACGCTCAATCCCGTGTGCAGACTTCAGTACGGAGGCCTTGGCACTGCTCTCACTCCCCGGTGCCGAAGACTTCAAGGTCTTCGCTGGGTAGGTTTCCGAGCTGGAAGTCCAGGTCCAGCCTACACCGTCACCTCAAATCCCCAGTGCAGGCGTCTTTGAGTGCTGTGGTGCGGCGTAAAAGAGCTGGATGACCATCAAGTCCAGGTCAGCTACCCTCGCATCGTCCTTTGACACCGGACACTTTTGAGGCAGCACAGGACCTGATTAGCCTCACTACCTCACCTACATCGTCGGTTGAGGCAGAGACATCGAGTTCTTTGACACCAGGAGCCATGTTGGCACCAGCTTCTCCTCTGCACCGATTGGATCAGTCAGCACCAGTCACATATGCAGCGGGACCAGTACCTTGCCTCTAACTCGGTGCCAGCCTTGACACAGGCTGCCAGGCCTCACACGGTGCCCAGCTGGTCTTGACCCCCCGTGGTGCTGGGACCTCTCCCGGAACTGGTCTTGGTTGCCCTGGTGCCATATTACTCAGGCCTTGTGACATCGTCAACAGCACTGTCAACGGCACTGGCACCGACCCTCTTGACCGGGGTGCCACTTCAGTCTTTGGCACTGGGCTCTTCGGCACTGCTGCAGGTACCGACATCGGCCCCGTGGGCCATGCCGGTACCACCAACGCCAATGACATTGATCTCTTAGAGGGCAACTACTGCAGCTCCAGTGCCTTCCATCCTGCCTGCTGTGGTGTCCACAGGGGCAACGATGGGGGCGCGGTCTTTGGGGCAACTGGACTTGGGAGTTCCATGCCTGCAACCGGCACCAACTTCGGCACCACAGTCCACATGCACCACATCGACGCAGCATGCGGCACAGGGGCCTGTCTTCTCAGCACTGGTACCGGTACGCCCTCACTGCACGCACGCAAGCCAGAATCTATGGCCACTCCTCCATTGGTGGTGGGGCACTTGTCATCAGTACCACCCTGGCCTAAGTCTGACTACTCTTCAGATTCTGACGTGGGCTCTTTCAGGTCGGAGTCCTCGGGAGCTGTGTCACATCATAGATCCCGTTCCTGACACTGGCGTGACCGTTCGCATATGCAGCAGACTTGGCCGCTTTGGTGTTTTTGGACACCGTAGGCATACCACCAGTGGCAAGGGCCCGTGCCCCTCTCTGCGGTGTCATGTGTCTCCAGGCACCGGGCACCTCCGTCCGCGCTGTTACGACCCTCCCTTGCCCCAGAGGGCTGCTACTATCGATGCCGCTAGAGATCCGCAGGCTTCGGTGCTGGACCCGCTTCCGCATGCGGTGCTGCCTGCCCAGCTGCCACCTCCTTCAGGCCCTACGCTGGATCCGGTGCCGCTCCAGGAGTCATTGTCATCCTAGTCTCCTGACGAAGCTTTAGCGGATCCCGCACCGGCGATGCCAACGATGGATGTTTGGTCGCATCAGGATCTGCTCCGGCATCTGGCTTCCAACCTGGGTGTCCCAGTGGAGCCAATAGTGGAGGACATGGATCCCGTGATAGACATCCTGTCTGATGTGCTGGCCCGTTTGGCTTTGCCACTCAACAAAACTGTGGCTAAGATCACTAACGCCCTGTGGCAGACCCCGGCTTCTTTAACCCCTACCTTAAAGGGAGTCGAGAGGCACTATAATGTCCCGCAGTCAGGGCATGAGCACCTATATTCCCAGCCTGTCCCAGGGTCCCTGATAGTCCAACCCACGGCCCAGAAGGAGAGACTTGACAGCCGGGGCCATCCCCGAAGGCTAGAGAGCTCAAACGCCTCGACCTGATGGGGCATAAGGTGTAATCCTCTGGTGGGATGCAGCTCCGCATTGCTAACCAGCAGGCAATGCTGAGCCAACACGTCTATAATACATGGCAGGTGATGGATAAGTTTAAAGATAGGTTTCATGCCAAGGTGAATCAGGAGTTTGCATCTATGACCACAGAGGGCAGGACTATCGCCCGTACAGCTCTTCAGGCTTCCCTGGATGCTGTTGAGACTGCAGCCCACACCATGGCGTCGGGTGTAGTTATGCGCCATGGTATCTGGAATACCTCCTGATGTCCAGACTACTTTCAGGATCTGCCTTTTGACAGCAAGACATTATTCTTGGCGCATACGGACTCGAGGCTCCATACGCTCAAGGACACGAGGTCTACTCTCCAGTCATTGGGGATCCACATGCTGGCTCCTCAGCAACGTCAGCTTCCCTACAGACAGTAGAGGAGAACGTAGTCCCAGGTCCCCCGTGGGGATTACTGGAGACGCCATCTTCGTGCTCCCAGTGGGCGTGCGGTTTACTGTGCTTCCCCCCCCCCCCGATCACTGTGGTGACAGACGCCTTGGACCCGAGTTGGGGAGTGCACCTGGGGTGTCACAGGACCCAGGGCTTGGGGTCTCTTGCAGAGCGATCCCTGCACATAAGTGTCTGGGAGCTCAGGGCGGTTAGGAGAGCCTGCAAGACCTTCCTGTCAAAGCTGTCCCGCCGCACCATCCTGGTGCACCTGGACAACACAGCAGCTATTTTTTACCTTAACAGGCAGGGGGGAGCCCGGTTGTCTCCCCTCTGCCATGAGGCTTTGTGGCTGTGGGACTTGTGCATAGCGCACAATATAGCTTTGCAGGCAGAGTACCTGCCGGGATGCAAAAACTTGCTGGCTGATGCTCTGAGCAGGTCCTTTGGAGCCCACGAATGGTCCCTCAAGGATTCGGCCCTCCGTCCGGTCTTCCACAGGTGGGGTTGTTCCCTACTAGACTTGTTTGCCTCAGCACACAATACCAAGTGCCAGAATTACTGCTCCCTGTTGGGCCTGGGGGACCACTCCAGGGGAGATGCCATGACTGTTCCGTGGCCGGCGGGCATTCTCTATGCATTCCCTCCATTTCCCCTAATTCCCAGGGTTCTGACCAGGGTCAAGACCTTCAGGTCCACAGTCATCCTGATAGCCCCTCGGTGGCCCATGCAGTTCTGGTTCCCGATCCTGGTGGATATGCTCACTGAAGAGCCTATAACGCTCCCGCTGGTTCGGGATCTCCTCACCCAACCTTGGGACGGGGGGGGGGGGGGGGGGGCTCATGGTTCACCTGAATCTCAGCCCTCTGCACCTGATGGCCTGGTTTATCCATGGCTGTACAAACCAGAAAGGGAATGTTCCCAGGAGGTGCAGATGGTGCTCCTAGGTAGCAGGAAGCCATCCACCAGGCGGTCCTACGCAGCCAAGTGGCAGCGGTTCTCGTCTTGGGCATCCAGAAGGGGAGTGCACCTGTCCTGTGTACCTGTCCCGTCCATTCTGGACTACCTTTTTGAGCTCAGGTCCGGTGGGCTCTCTACCTCTTCTATCAAATGTGGCATCACTCTCCGCCTTCCATGTTGTATCGGCGGGAGTCTCTCTGTTCTCTGACCCTGTAGTCAAAAGATTCCTTAAGGGTTTGGATAAGTTATATCCCTCGGTTAGACCCCCTCTCCCCGCTTGGGACCTTAACCTCATGTTGTCTAGACTTGTGTCGCCCCCCCCCCCCCCCTTTGAGCCGCTGGCCACATGTTCTTTGAAGCACCTCTCTATGAAGGTTGCGTTCATTGTGGCCATTACGTTGGCTCACAGGGTCTCCAAGCTGAGGGCATTAACTATAAACCCACCCTACCCAGTGTTCTTGGACAATAATGTGAGACTCCGCCCTCACCCGGCTTTTCTCCCCAAGGTGGTGTCACCGTTCCATCTGTCACAGGAAATTTACCTCCTGGTTTTCTTTCCAAAGCCTCATGCCTCTCCTAGGGAGCAAGTGCTTCACTCCCTAGACACTAGGCAGGCATTAGCCTTTTATGTTGATAGAACGAAACCCTTTCGTAAGTCCACGCAACTGTTCGTTGCTTTCATGGACAGAATGAAAGGGCTCCCTATCTCGACCCAGAGGTTGTCCAGTTGGGTCGTGGAGTGTATCAGGGAGTGTTATGTCCTGGCTGGGAAGGTCCTGCCCTGGGTTACAGCACATTCCACCAGGGCACAGGCATCCTCTGTAGCTTTTGGGGGCACAGGTTCCAATTACGGGAATCTGCAGGTCGGCCACGTGGTCGTCAGTGCATACCTTTACAGCGCACTATGCACTGACACAGAAGGCCAGGGAGGACACAGGGTTGGGCTCTGCGGTTCTCAGTTCTGTATTGTAAATATGTTGGTTTTTTTCTCTGTACCACATTGCACTTTATTCAACAGTTCTCTGTGTTCTGTTACTTAAATAAATATGTTTTTGCGTTGTTCAGCTTTCCTGGACTTCTCTTTCTGGGTGCTCCGACCCCTCCTCCGTGGAGTGGGGTTGGCTTGGAAGTCACCTGATTCGAATGGACATGAGCAACCATTCGAAGAAGAAAAGAATGATTACTTACCTGTAACTGTTGTTCTTTGAGATGTGTTGCTCATGTCCATTCCATTCCTCCCCTATCTTCCTTTCGTCAGAGTGTCCGGCGAGAAGGAATTGAGGAGGGGGAGCGCCAGCAGGGGTACTTATGCTCCGCCATAGCGGTGCCACTCCAGGGGGCGCTCTGCTGGCGCTACGGGTACCGCTAGGGAAAACACTTCGGAAGACGCGGTGCACACAGTGCGCACACTTGATTCAAATGGACATAAGCAACACATCTCAAAGAACAAGAGTTACAGGTAAGTAACAGTTCTTTTAAATGAGGACTGATATGAAATTCCATATCCTTCAGGGGCTGGAAAATTATAAGTGGAAAATTAGCCAGGTCCCTGGAGCTTGACCAAGTAGGAACTCTCTTGGCAGTAGCAACCACCAGAACACTGTTCAATATTCTGGGCCTACTGATAAGTCTGGCAAAGTGTGCCCTCATTCCTACTCAGACATTAGAATTCATAGGAGCTCACTTGCACTACAAGAAAGCATTTGCATCGCTACCAGAACACAGATTCGCAATGATCAAGTACCTGCTATCCCTGGCACAAGCCAGACTATCTCTAACAGCACATCATTGCCTACAACTACTGGGACATATGGCAGCGACCATGTGGTGCCATACACCCGGCTGCACATGAGACAGTTGTAGGCCACGCATTTACCATATAAACAGACACCTCTCCATGCCAAACAAAATAAAGTCCACACTCACATGGTGGACACTACATCCTAATGCAGCCACCTATAACACTAACCACCTGTAACACTAACAATCATGATGGATGCCTCGTTAACAGGCTGGGGAGCCCATTTGGGCAAACACACTGTCCTAGTCCAATGGGACAAGAAGGTGAACAAACACATAAATCTACTGAAACTCAGGGTAGTGTGAGACATTTACATTCATTTTCTGCCACGGATCCAGAACAAAACAGTCCAGATATGTCACAACAATATATTATATCAATCAGCAATGGGGAGCTCTATCTTACCACCTATGTCGGGAAGCAGTGAATCTGTGGGAATAGTGCATCCCAAGAAATATAGTACTGACCACAACCAACCTCCCAGGCAAGGACAACGTCCTGGCAGACACTATCAGCAAAACTTTGCACACAAGCATGAGTGATAGATCAACCCCACAGTATTGAACTATCCGTTTCAGGAGTGGAGATTTCCGATTGTGCACCTCCTTGCCACCCACAAAAACAAAAAGGTGCCTGTATTACTGCTCCAGAGCAGGCATGGATTCCCCGATCCTTGGGGGACATGTTCAGCAAAAGATGTAATACACACCTCCTATATGTATTCCCACCATTTCCACTCATCTATCACGCTGTCTTGAAAATCAAGCAGGACAAAGCCAGAGTCATACTCATAGCCCTGAGTTGGCCCAGGCAAACCTGGTATTCTTACCTGGTGCAGATGAGTATATGTCCACCATACTGCCTCCTCCAGTCTGATCTCTGCTTACACAACAGGACAGGCAGATGCACACCCAGATGTCCACACACCCATATTCACGCCTGGATGGTAACTGGTTGATGCCTGGCGAAGTGGAGTACCCTAAGGAAGTGCAGCAAATCCTCATGAACTGTCACAGGCATGCAACCAGAAAAACATATAAAACAAAAATGGCGTTGCTTCACTGTCTGGTGCTCAAAACAAAACTACACTCCAGTAGACACCGGGATGTCGAAAGTACTTACTTACCTGCTAGAACTACACAAATCATGACAATCACTAAGTTCAATTAAAGTACATCTCACTGCTATTGCAGCAGTACATCTGCCAATACAGGGCTTTTCTGTCTTCACTTACCCGTCCATCAAAAGATTTCTCCAGGACCTACACAATATGTTTCTACCACAAAGAGACCCAATTTCAACATGGGACCTTAGCCTCATCCTCAGGGCTCTCATAGACAAGCCCTTTGAGCCATTAGCTACCTGTCCCCTTCTGCATCAATGAAGGTTACCTTTTTAGTTGCAAATACCTCTGCAAGAAGAGTAGGTAAGCTAGGAGCACTAATGACAGACCCTCCGTACACAGTATTTCATAAGGACAAAGTGGCCCTTGGTACTCACCCCAAATTTCTCTCAGAAGTACTTACCTCATTCCACTGTAATAAACCCATGTACTTACCCATCTTCTTCCTCAAACCTCACATGGACCCCAGAGAAAGAGCTCTACATACCCTCGATGTCTGTAGGGCACTCGCCTTCTACTTACAACATACAGAACACTTTCGCAAATCTCCTCAACTTTTTGTGTCATCTACAGAGGAATCAAAAGGGTTACCCATATCTAAAAAAGTGTGTCTAAATGGATCTCAGGTTATGTACATCTAGCTTACAATGTATTCCAAAATTAGCTCTGGCCATCAGAGGCTCACTCCATGAGAGCAATGGGAGCAACAACAGCTTTCTTCCAGGGCATAACAGAAGAAATCTGCAACACTGCCACATGGAGTTCAAAACACACATTCATGCAGCACTATGCCATAAGTCGTTTGCGGATGCTGATACATGTGTTGGCTGAATACTTGCAATTACCAAGTCAAATTCACTGAAGCACCTATCACCAAGCAGGAATACTGCTTCGTAGTCACCTCAAAGAGGAGCACCCACTGGGACACTTCTTGAAGAGGAAGGGAAGGTTACTCATTTGGTGCAGTAACTGGAGTTTTTTGAGATGGTTGTCCCTGTGGGTGCTCTACCACCCTCACTCCTCCCCTCTGCTCTGGATCCATCCAGGTCAGAGAAGGAACTGAGGAGGCAGTTGGCTATGCGTGTGGGATAGCCATTTCAAATGTCGTGCGCTGGTATTCCACGTGCACAGATGACCGGGGGGCATGGCTGTCAGAAGTCTCCGACTAGAGGTGCAGTAGCATTGGCACACCTCAAGGTGGAGTATCCACAGGGACAACCATCTCAAACAACTCCAATTACTGCACCAGGTGTGTAACCTTCCTTTATTCAAGACAGTAGCTTCAATCAAGGGGATTCCTGTCCAAGAGAAACAGCATAAACTCCTCCAGGTTCTACAGCCTACCATAACATCTAAAATTGAGTTGCCTATACACAAGGCCATTATGGACACATCAGATGATATATGGCAGACGCCAGTGACCATCACACCAACCAACAAGTGGGCCGATAGAAAATATTTTGTCCCTGCTAAAGATATGGACTTTTTATTCTCCCACCTTCAGCCCAGTTCTCTCGTCTTTGATATACTCCACCATCACAACAAACAGCTTCAATTCAAGACTGTCCTACATGACAGGGACCACAAAAGATTGGACTTCTTTGGATGAAGATTCTATTCCTTTGGTACCCTACAACTTAGGGTTGCCTAATTGACCAACTATGATTTTTCTATGTATTCCAAACTAGAAGAAATTTTGGAAACCCTCCCAAAGCAGAAGAGTCTGATTCAGCAATCGGTCGTACAGGAGGATGTTCTGATTGCACATGCTTCCTTACAATCCACATTTTACGTAGCGGACTCAGCTGCTCAGGCCATAGCCACCACTATAGTCATGAGACAAGCATCTTTGTACAAATCCTCTGGCATCCCTAAGGAACTCCAAATTAAAGTAGAGGATTTGCTCTTCAGTAAAAATAGGCTTTTCTCGATCAAAACAGACAAGGTCTTACACTCAATGAAGGACACTTAAACCACCCTATGCACACTCGGTTTGTATACACCACCAACCAAGAGACCCAGAACACTGCATTCAACCAACCCCAATACAGGCATCCAAATCCATATCCCAGTGTAGATGACCTCCATAGGGCTAGCCTTCTACTACTCAAGAACCCAAGCAACAGTTTTGAGTCTTTGGTAGAGGGTCTGCGTGACTGCTAGCTCAATCACCGGCTATCTTTGTCTACCATTTGCACCCACCCTACCACCTATGGGCAGCCATAACAACAAATCAATGGGTTCTGCTAATCATCCAAACAGGATATGCCATACCCTTCCTTTCCATCCCCCTCACCCTACCCCTTTCCCCCATCCCTCTTCAGGGAATTTCTTCTACAGCAAGAAGTCAATAACCTCATACATATAGATGCTGTAGAACCTATTCCCAGCCCATACTGTGGTAAGGACTTTTATTCCAAGTATTTCCCCTCTGAGAAGTAGTGCAGGGGATGGAGATCTATCTAGACTTTTGCAGGTTGAACAAATATGTCCAGAAACAAAGATTTGAAATGGTGACTCTAGCTCCTATCATCCCAGTGCTAGATCATGGGGACTGTTTGCAGCCCTAGACCTCCAAGATGCCTACTTCCACGTGACCATACACCAGGGGTGGGCAATAATTTTTGGTGGGGCTCCAAGTTTTTGGAAAGTGGTGAAGGGCTGCACTTTTCTGTGGAGAAGATGTGGGGTCTAGGCTGAAGGGACTGGGGTGCAGGAGACAGTGTGAGGTCTGAGGAGGAATTTGGGTGAAGGAAGGGTTATGGCCTGGGTCAGGAGATTGGGGTGCAGGGTCTAGGAGAGTGTTTGGGTTCAGGAGAGGATTCTGTCCTGGAGGAGGGGTACAAGAGGGGTGACAAGGTCTGGGAGGGAGTTGTGACCTGGGGCAAGAGGGTGCAAAAGGTTCGGATGGTGACCTGGGGGAGGGAGTTGGGGTATGGGAGTGGCAGGAGTGTCAGAGGCAGGCTGGAAGGCACTTAAGTGTCTCCTGGCCAATACCCCCAAGATAGACTGGGCTCCCTGCCTGCTGCAGCCCCAGATCACATTAAAGCTTCAGACTATTCCCTCCATGTGGCTCTCGGCTCTCGGTGGGGGAAGAGGCTTGCACTGCCCCCATTCCCCAGGTCAGTCTCTCAGCTTCTATTAGCTAGTTGTTTCTGGTCAATAGGAGCTGATGATAGAGATACCACAAAGCCTCCCTCTCCCTCCAGAGTAGAGAGCTGCCAGACTGCGCTTTAAACCCATGGCAGCTGTGTGCCTGAGAGTCCCGGCAGAGTGGTCTGCGGGCTGGATCTGGCTCCTGGGCCATATTTTGCCCAGCCCTGCCATATACCCTGCCCACAGGTGATTCCTCAGGTTCACTGTGGCTCACAGACACTACCAATACAGGGTTCCACCCTTCAAACTTTCTACAGCCCCCAGGGTCTTCTCCAAAACTCTCGGAGTTGTCCCTGCACACTTGCAATGTCAGGGGACATAAGAGGCAATCATCCAAATAAGGATTAATAAATGAATCAGCACAAGTGAAGACAACTTAGATGGTCCACAAATCTAGAGAACTCTTCCAGGGCCTCTCTGAGGGTATGTCTACACCACCACCCTAGTTCGAACTAGGGTGGTTAATGTAGGCAACCGGAGTTGCAAATGAAGCCCGGGATTTGAATTTCCTGGGCTTCATTTGCCTATTGCCGGGCGCCGCCATTTTTAAATGTCCGCTAGTTCGGACTCCGTGCCCGCGGCTACACGTGGCATGAACTAGGAAGTTCGGATTAGGCTTCCTATTCCGAACTACCGGTACTCCTCGTGGAAGCCTAATCCCAACTACCTAGTTCGTACCGCATGTAGCCGCGGGCACGGAGTCCGAACTAGCGGACATTTAAAAATGGCGGCGCCCGGCAATATGCAAATGAAGCCCAGGAAATTCAAATCCCGGGCTTCATTTGCAACTCCGGTTGCCTACATTAACCACCCTAGTTCGAACTAGGGTCGTAGTGTAGACATACCCCTAGACTCTACCCAGGCCCATGCCTTCCTGCCATAAGACTGCTTCATCCCCGGACTGATCTTGTCATCATTGCTACAGTCAGTCCTCAGACTTCAGTTTTGACCTGCCTGCGAATCTTGAGACATATGGCAGTGACCACTTATATGGTCACACACACCAGACGCCACATGTGCAGCCTTCAGAGATACTTCTCTACAGTACATACCCCTACTACATATTCCCTGAACAAATGGGTCATGGTTTCTTCCAACGTGATATCTTCCCTGCAAATATTCTTTGGCATCTACCTCCATCTGGACTTTACCACTTCTGGAGTGGGGTGGCCGTCTGAGCAGCAAGAAGGGCTCGCCAACATTTTTACTCCCTCATATGCAACAAAACTATTTGAATACTCACTGACAATATGATCTGCATGTTTAATGTCAACAGGCATGGTAGATCCCAATCTCATTCATTATGTACGGAGGCCAGCTCACTTTGGAATTAGTGCATCCATCAGAATGTTGCCTTCACAGCATCCTACCTCCCAGGCATACACAACACCACAGCAGATGCCTTCAGTCACCATTTTTCAGATGACCGTGAGTAGAAGCAACACCCAGAGGTTATGATACGCATATCCTGCAAATGGGGGTAGTCACTGCTAGACCTACTCACTTCCCACAAGAACCTGAAATTGCACCTCTTTTGCTTTCATGCAAGACAACCCCCAACTCACTTGGAGATGCATTCCTAGTCCTGTGACCAGACAATTGCTCTACACTTTTCCACCAGTGCTAGTAATTCTCAAAGTCATCCAGAAACTTTACACAGCTCTTGCACATGTGATTCTCTTTGCCCCACATGGCCCAGGCAGACATAGTTCCTTTTTCTCTCTCTCAACTCACCATAGCACCCCCTCTTTCCCTTCCATATTGTCCTGATGTTCCAGAAAAAAAGGCAGAATCTTTCACCCCAATCCCAAGAAAATTTGCCTTCAGGCATAGATCCTTGATAATGTGTTCTGAATCTGTAAAACACATCTTCTTAAACAGCAGATGCCCAACTACCTGTACTTCCTATCTCCAGAAATGGAGAAGATTTTCTATTTGATGGGCCCAGAAACTACTCAACACTTCATAGGCTTCTCTTCCTCTGATCTTGGAGTAGTTAATGGAGCTGGCTAGCAACACCTTGAGGTCCACCTAGCTGCCATCTCAACATTTCATGACCACATAGACTGGGCTGGGGAACCTCAGGCCCCAGGGGCCAGATGCAGCCCTCAGTTTGCCTGAATCCAGCCCCTGAGGCACAGGGCCCACTCAGTATTAGGGAGCCCTCATTGGTGCTCCATCCTCCTTCTCCTCTTCCCCTTCGCATGGCTAGAGAACACAAAATCTATTAGACTGGGCCCCCTTAGGCTCTAGTGTGCAAGGGGAATGTGAGGAATGTTTTTCTCCTCACTTGGGGGCTATGTCAGTGAAGGTTGTTGTTTTTTCCACTTATGTACGGCCCCGACTCATTTTTCTTTGGGTCAGCAGCCCCAACCCAAAAAAAGGTTCCCCACCCCTGACAGTTTCTCTCTCTTACACCCAATTACTCAATGATTCCTCAAAGGTATCCAAAATTTTTACTCTCCAGTTACAGCCCACACCAACATGGGATCTCAACTTTTTCCTCAGAACCCTTACTCGTCCACCATTCAAACCTCTAGCTACCTGCTCTGTTATACTTGTCTATGAAAGTTGCACTGCTTGTGGCTGTCATCTCAGAGAGAAGAGTCAGTGAGATGGGAGCACTAATGGTTGACCCTCCATACACAATATTCACCAAAGATGGGGTCATCATGCATCCACATCCTGCTGCCTTGCCAAGAGTGGCTAGGGCCTTTCACATTAAGCAGTCTGTTATTTTACCAGTGTTCTATCACAAAGATTTAAAAAAAGAGGTACTTCTACATACCTTAGATATTCTACATTGCCTTAGAATTCTTTATAGCTAGAACCAGGACCTTTCACAAATCACAACAACTATTTGTCTCCATATAGCGCAACATTCAAAGGGTATGGCAGTCTCCTCACTGTGCTTGTCCAACTGGAGTTATACCAGCATAAACACTTGCCACAATAAACCACAATAATGTCCACAATAAACCAGTTTCCACCTGTTGCAAGGCTCACTCGACCCATGCCATGACGGCCTCCACCACGTTCCTACACAACATCCCCTGCAGGACATCTGTTGATCAGCTGTAAGGACATCACAACACCTTTGGGAAACATACCGTCATTCTGGGACCCATTCTGGATACAGGAGTAGGCCTAGCAGGCATCCATTGCTACCAAATGACTCTGAATCTCGCCTATCAGCACAGGTACTGCTTCATTATCACCTACAGTGGAGCACCGACAAGGACAGCACTCGAAGAAGTTGTTACTCACCTTGTAACGATGGTTCTTCAAGATCTGTGTCCCTATGGGTGCTCCACAACCTACCCAACTCCCATCTACTTGACAGTATAGATGTTTCCTTCGAGAGCAGAGAAGGAACAGAGGATTGCAGAGTTGCACATGCAATCCATTAAGGTGCGAACACCTCAAGATGCCTATGATGCATGAGTGGCCCAGAAAATCTGACCTGTGGTATGAGGAAAACTCAACACCTACAGTGGGGCACCCACAGGAACACACATTTTGAAGAACCATTGTTACTGTACAAGATGAGTAACTTTTCTCACTTACACAGAGCAATATGCTCATTTCAACGTCTTGAATTATTTCTCATAGCATTACTTATGCTATTAGATATGATCATGGTATGATATGAGTAAGAGAATGTATGTTCCAGTGCTTAGAGCATGTGTTTGGGACTTGAGAGAGCCAGGTTCAATGTTCTGCTCTTACACAAACTGTGGTCAAGTTATTTAGTTTCTTTGGCCTAGATTTTTAAGAATATTTGGGCATTGCTCTGCTCATCACTACAGTGCCTGATTAGTGTAGACCTGGCCTAAGTCAAAGAGGAAGGTCGAATCAAAATACACCATCCCTACAGTGGGAGGCCGATGGCAGCAAATGCACCCGTCAGCTCTCATTACTCCCTGCAGAAGCAGGAGTACTGGCTGCCAACAGGGGTGCCCTGGGAGTTAGATTTAGTGGGTCTTAACTAGACCCACTAAACCAAACTCCAGATCAAATGCAGCAGGGTCAATCTTCCACTTAGTGAAGACATGGCCTTAGGAACTTAAGTCCCATTGACTTTTCATTTTTGAAAATGGGGCATAGGATTTCTCTGCATGGACCCACAGTCAGACAACAGGAGTGGGAATTGCTGTGGGAACTAGATGCTGCCAGCACAAAAAGGAACATGGTTCATGTTAGCTTACTGCAGAGGAGTATGTTAATGGAAACAATTTAACTTTTAGTTCATGTATGCATCATTCCCATTCAGATAGTGCAGTTCTCTAGTGCTGCACTTCGTGCTGCAATTCATATTGCTGTAATCCAAACTGCAGGGCTGTATAGCTTGTAAAATTGAGCAGAGCAACTCATGAATATCATGGTAACTCTGGTCCTTTCTGCCTCAATTCCCCATCTTGGAAAATGGAGATAATAGTATCTCTCTACCTCAGGGGTGTTTTGAGGATAAATACATTACAAATTGAAAGGTGCTCACATATTACAGTATATGTAAAATACTGTATGTAATATACAGTATATGTAATGTACAGTATGAGAGAGATAAATGTTAGCTAGGCAAATCACAGAAGTTGGGGTGGGGTCTCTATATATACATACATACAATAAAACACTGCCTAAAAAACTGTTTTGAAGTGTGATGAAAAACTGCAACTCCAACTTCATTAATAAGGACCCTTAAAGCAGTATGGTCTAATGGATGAAGCAGAGATTTGGAAGACAGGAACATATGAGTTTTAAAACTGACTCTTCAATTTACTCACTCTGCATTCCTGAGGGAAGGTCACCTATCCTTCTCAGTATTCACCAACTATAATGTTGGGCAATTCCATTTACCTAGTGCTAGATGTGTTGTCAGGTTTATTTTGGCTATGTCTATACTACCACATTTTGTTGCCAAAAACTGCCTTCTGGCAACAAAACAGTGTACACCGCAATGCGACCTTTGTCAGGAAAAAGAGCCCAGTTTTAGTGAAAAAAAACTTCCACCCCTGCAAGAAACCAGTTTCTTTCCCCTTCCCTTTTTTGTCTACCAAGAGCCAGTATAGACCACGCTGATTATTTTGTAATCAAAACAGGCTTCCACCAATACCCACAATGTATTCCCTGATCTCTCTGCCTGGTGTTTTGATCTTTGCTGCTCTGCAGGCGTGCACACCTCCCCATTTAAAGTACCAGGAAGTATCTGAATGATCCTGAATGAGCTGCGGTGTTTGGTGACCAAAGAGAGAGGAAATCATCGGAGTGCTCTTCTTCTGCACTGTGCTAGGAACACAGTGGCAAGCCCATCAGTGGCGGTAGGGAGGCAACCAAAGAGGCAATTGCCCTGTAGGCTGGAGAGTCAAAGGGGCCCGGTGCTCCTGGCCGCCACTGCTGCTCCAAGGCACTCCTTTCACACGTTCTGATGTCAGTGGGACTTTGGCATACAAAGGTTGTAGGAGTGGGCATTTTGTTATATATTACAGCACAAATTGATTTAATGCCCATTACTAGTTTTTGGCTGTTTTCTGGAGTTTATTTCAGAGAAAAGCACTTCACATCGTCTTACTTCTAGCTGTGAAATCAAGTCCTTAGTTTTTTGTTTAATTTTAGGTTTTGAAAGTTATGGTTACTTAATGCATTTTTCCTTATTTATTTTACTTGCTAACTTGTTAAACTTTGTTGAATTTCCATAATTTCTTTATAACTTGTTTTCTTTAGAAATTGGACTGTTTAGCTCACAGCTATGTATGTTGTAACGTCTATAAGTCTATTTATTATTCCATGTCTGTTTATTTCTTGCTTAGTTATTTCTGATGCATTTTTCTTCTGTTCTGATAGTAGACTGGTGGTACATATGTTGGGTTTATTTCACAGTATTAACAAGGAGGAGTCTAGTGGTTTCTTAATGACTAACAAATACTAACATGACTACCTCTGCCACTTTTGCAGTCCTCTTACACTTACACTAAGAGGACTATTCACTAAGGGTGTGTCTAGACTACATGCCTCCTTCGACGGAGGCATGTAGATTAGCCAGATCGGAAGAGGGAAATGAAGCCGCGATTAAAATAATCGCGGCTTCATTTAAATTTAAATGGCTGCCCCGATCTGCCGATCAGCTGTTTGTCGGCAGATCGGGGCAGTCTGGACGCGATGCGCCGACAAAGAAGCCTTTCTTCATCGGCACAGGTAAACCTGGTTTCACGAGGCTTACCTGTGCCGATGAAGAAAGGCTTCTTTGTCGGCGCATCGCGTCCAGACTGCCCCGATCTGCTGACAAACAGCTGATCGGCAGATCGGGGCAGCCATTTAAATTTAAATGAAGCCGCGATTATTTTAATCGCGGCTTCATTTCCCTCTTCCGATCTGGCTAATCTACATGCCTCCGTCGAAGGAGGCATGTAGTCTAGACACACCCTAAGAGGACTAGATCCATGAGTCTAGTCAGGCTATGCTCAGGGCAAGACCTGAGTGAATGACAGTTAGGGTATGTCTACACTACAAAGTTAATTCAAACTAACAGCCGTTAGTTTGAATTAACTTTCATAGGCGCTACACATACAAACCACTAGTTTGAACTTAATTCGGACTAGCGGAGCGCTTAATTCGAACTAGGTAAACCTCCTTCTACGAGGACTAACGCCTAGTTTGAATTAAGTAGTTCGAATTAAGGGCTGTGTAGTCACTTAATTCAAACTAGTGGGAGGCTAGCCCTTCCCAGCTTGCCCTGGTGGTTACTCTGGGCCAAACCAGGAAAACTCTTCTGCCCCCTCCCCCCCCTGGCCCCAGAGCCCTTAAAGGGCCACGGTCTGGCTATGGTACTTGTGCCAGGTACAAGCCTGCCAGCACCCAGCCAGCAGACCCTGCACCTGGCACGGCATGAGCCAGCCACCCGCTGCCACCCAGCCCTCCGCCTCTTCCCGGGACCAGGCTGGCAGCTCCCAGGAGCCTGCCCGGGGCTACAAGAGGCAGGCGCCCACCTGCTCTAGTGCAGATATCATGGACCTCATCAAGGTTTGGGGGGAGGCCTCCAACATCCACGACCTCCACACTAGGCATAGGAAAGTGGCCGTCTAGGGCAGGATAGCTGCCAGCCTGGCCACCAAAGGCCACATGCGAACCCAGGAGCAGGTTTGCATGAAAATCAAGGTGGTCCAGTGAGACCCCCGACCCTGAACCCTGAGGTTAGAACATAAGAACGGCCGTACTGGGTCACACCAAAGGTCCACCTAGCCCAGTAGCCTGTCTGCCGACAGTGGCCAGCACCAGCTACCCCGGAGGGGATGGACCGAAGACAATGACCAAGCCATTTGTCTCGTGCCATCCATCTCCAGCCTTCCACAAACAGAGGCCAGGGACACCGTTCCTACCTCCTGACTAATAGCACTCCATGGACCCAACCTCCATGACTTTATCTAACTTCTCTTTAAACTCTGTTCTAGTTCTAGCCTTCACAGCCTCCTGTGGCAAAGAGTTCCACAGGTTGACTATTTGCTTTGTGAAGAAGAACTTTCTTTTATTAGTTTGAAGCCTGCTACCCATTCATTTCATCTGGTGTCCTCTAGTCCTTCTAT
This sequence comes from Pelodiscus sinensis, assembly GCF_049634645.1. NCBI lineage: Eukaryota > Metazoa > Chordata > Testudines > Trionychidae > Pelodiscus > Pelodiscus sinensis. The sequence goes on from NC_134714.1 coordinate 105,824,740, forward strand.
TATGGGAACTAATGAAGAACTTTTCTTTATGCACCCTCTCCACACCACTCATGATTTTATAGACCTCTATCATATCCCCCCTCAGTCTCTTTTCTAAGCTGAAAAGTCCCAGTCTTTTTAGCCTCTCTTCATATGGGACCTGTTCCAAACCCCTAATCATTTTAGTTGCCCTTTTTGGAACCCTTTCCAAGGCCAAAATAACTGTGTACAGATGATATGGCATACCATAGTTTGATACTTCCCGTCCTCCTCCTTCCCCTGGGTTCCCCCTTCCAGCTCCCTTCTCCCAAGTTTCTCTCTTCCCCTCTCCCACCTCCTTTTCCCAGTCTCCCCAGAGGTTAATCCCCCCCCCCCCCCACCCAGTTTTGTTAGATAGAGTTTCTATTTTTGACCACATGTGTCCTTTATTTTTTACATCAGGAAGGGGGGCTAGGGAGGGGTAAGTGGAAGGAGGTGAGGGAGGAATGGGGTACGAGCCCCAAATGGGGAGGACTGGGGTGGCTCTGCGGGCTCCTCAGGGTGGGAAGCTCTCCTGCAGGGCCTCCTGGATCCTGACAGCCCCCCCGATTGACACCCCCCCCCCCCCCCCCCGGATGGCAGCCTGCAGCAAGTGCAGCCGAGCTGATGGCCGAATGCTGCGATGTGCAGAGTTTTTGTCCCTGGGCCTTCCTGGCCCTTAGCATAAAGGATGTTGTATTGGGCTGAAGCCCTGGGCCAGTCACAGCTGACCAGAAAGGGTGGGGGGTAAGGGAGCCCTCCAACACCCCCTGCTCAACTCCTTACCTCCCCCTGTAGCTTTTAGCAGGGCTGGTGGTTCCTCCTGCTCCTCCATGCTGAGTCTCCTTAACGCTGGGTTGTTATGCCCCTCTCCATACTCCTCCTCTCTCCCCCCCCCCCTCCCTCAGAGGGTTTTTAAAGAGGCCCCGGGGCAGCCCCAGTTAGCGTCACCTGGCCCTTAATTGATTTTCAGCCGCCCTTCTCAGCTGCCCCTACTTAGCCAGGATTGCTGCTGTTTCCTCTGCTAGAGCAGCCTCTCTCCCCTTCCCTCAAGTCCTTTAACCTTCTGTGTCACATCACTTAGCACAGTGGTCTCCAACCTTTTTACACCCAAGATCACTTTTTAAATCTCAGAACAGGCGAAGATCTACCGCCCCGCCCCTTCCTTGAACCCCTGCCCTCTCTATTCTCCTCCTGTCCATCACTTGCTATCCCCAGCCCTTACTTACACACTCTGATAAACAGTTTATTTTTAAATTATGCGATTCATAACATTAAAATCACATGTTTATAGTTATGAAATAAATGGTCTGTTTTTTATTCATGCTATTTAAATCTAAAATGAAGCATTTATAATTATACATTTTGTGGGAACAGAGTTCTGCAGCTGGGGGCAGAGGAGAGGGAACAGGGTGCTGGGAGGGCAGAGGACAGGATTCTGCAGCTGCGGACAGGGTGCGAGTGGGGACAGGAATAGGGACAGAGTTCTGTAGCTAGGAACAGGGGAGTGGGAACAGAATTCTGTGGCTGGGGACAGAGTTCGGGGAGTGGGGACGGGAGAGGGGACAGAGTTCTGTAGCTGGGGACAAGGGACTGGGGACGGAGTTCGGGGAGTGGGGACAGGAATGGGGACAGTTCTGTGGGTAGGGACAGGGGAGTGGGGATGGGAGTGGGGACAGCATTCTGTGGCTGAGGAGTGGGGGGTTGAGGAGTGGGGTGCCAGTGGAGGCAGAGAGTCCCCTGCATCTCCCTCCTCCCAGGATTCTCCCCCTCCCCCTAGGGAAACCAGCATGTGCCTGCCCCGGGGCTGACCCCACGAGGCGCAGGGAAGCCCCACGCACGCCTGCCCCAGGGCCGACCCCCCCCCCCAGCTCAGGGAAGCCCTGTGCACACGTGCCTGCCCAGGGCGCCGACTCCCCCACCCACGCAGGGAAACGCTGTGCGCGCCTGCCCCAGGGGCAACCCCCCATGCAGGAAAGCCCTGCATGTGCCTGCCCAGGGGGCCAACCCCGCGGCGCAGGGAAACCCCGCGTGCGCTTGCCCCGGTGCCAACCTCCCCCCCCCCGCGCAGGGAAGCCCCGCGCGTGCTTGTTCCAGCGCCAACCCCTCCCCTCCGTGTCGGGAAACCCCCTGTGCACCTCCCACGGGGCTGACTCACCCCTCCTGTGCAGTGCAGGGAGCCGACGCTCCCTCCTGCAGTACACCGGCAGAGCAGCTAGCGCACTTCTTGAATCGCCAGAAGTGGCGCTAAGCTGCGGGACTTCTGGCCATCCCCGGGAAGCCGACACTACCTCCATTTTCACTGGAGGTAGGTAGTGGGGCTTCTCGGGAGTGGAAGGGAAATGGGGGCGGGGCAGACAGGACGCCTCGCAAGCGACTGGTCGAGGCCTCGCAATCGACCAGTAGATCGCGATCGTCCTGTTGGTGACCACGGACTTAGCAGATAATGGTCCATCAGACTTGTTAATTAACTACCTAAGGCATCAGTTGATCTTTGTGTCTGAGGAACCACTTTGTATAGTCCCCAGGTTTCTCTGGAAAATATACTTTTACTCACGATTTCAGCTTCTGTTTATCACTTCAGATATAATGCTGCTATGAGCATTTTTCCAGGATAATATCGATCAGCAAATTATGAGGGTTTAAATGACGTCTGATAAAGATGTACTTTGTACAGAGATTATTATAATAGGATATAGGATGTGGACAAAGGTACATTGTGCTACAGGGTATAGTGAAAATATAATGGAATGGATGGAATATGTGTAAATATTATGACAGGATAAGGATCTGCAGGGATTATAGTTTTTATGGAGGTTGGAAATATGTGATTTGTAATAATCAGAAAAGCAGAGGTCAAGGTGGAACATGACTTACCTTGAATAGTTTGTGGCACTGTCAGGGGGTGCACGCCCCCAGTGTGCCTCAGTGCCCCTGACTGTCCTCATATAGCCCCTCGCAGGGCAAGTTACAGTCTGTTTGGGTTGCTCATCATAGGCACAAAGTAGTTTATAACTGGCCCTTTAAGCAAGGCCAAGTCCACGAAACAGATTATTGTTGTAGCGGGGCGTACCCCAGGTAGGGGGACCCGGGCCCACCCTACTCCACCGGGTCCCAGCCCAGGGCCCTGTGAGCGACTATGTACCGGATCACTCCCTCAGCGGGGCCACCCAACCGAAACACACCGAGGTTCTCAGGCCGGCTCCCGCTCCTGCCCTGGGCCACTTCCTACCTGGATCCCTGGGCTTCCTTCCCCTGGACTTGCCCAGCTGGCTGCGATCTCCAGGCCGGTGTCCCCTCGGCAGGCAGTCTCCGGTTGGCACCAACTCGCCTCCGCCTTCCTCCGGCCTCTCCTGGAGTCCCTGGCAACCACTGAGGGAGAGCTCCCTGCTCCAGTCCTTCTCTTTCGGCTGTCTCCCTCCAAGGAGCTCCTGCTTCTTCTGCAGTCAGCCCTCCACTGACTTCCCCTAAGCAACCTGTGCTTCTCTATATATACCGGCCAGCTGGGCTCTCACTCCCCTAATGGGTTCAGCTGGCTTCCACAAGCCAATTGTGCTGCCCTAGATAGTTGCCAGCTGGGCTCTCACTGGCCCTAAACCGCTCCAGCTGGCCTCTTTCTTTCTAGCGCTGGCTCAGGACCTGAGTCCTGGTCTTAAAGGGCCAGTGCAGGGCAGGCACCCTGTCACAGGCACCTATATTTTTTATAGAATAAAATCTGAATTATTTCAGTTATCAGGCATAAATGAACTGAAACTAAGAGGGAACATGTAAGAAAATTTAACAAAAATGTCTTCACACAGCAGGTACTTAAAGCTGTATTAGTATCTTAGCCTGAATATATCCACAAATTAAGTATTTTCAAAATAAAATACATTACAGGGCACAAATAGAACTGCAGACAGAATTGCTGGGCCCCTGGGCTGGCTCTAGGTGCCCAGAAGGGGTGAAACCTCGGGTGGAAGCAGTGGGACTGGGGAACAGCCTCCCCAAGCCAGCCATTCAGCACTGCCCAGCTTGTGCCCTCTGGGGCTTTGGCAGCTATTTTAAATTGCTTAGGGTTCTGGCCATGGCATTCGAAGCAGCTGAGACCCTTAGGCCATGGGGCAGTTGCCCCTTTTGCACCCTCCCTTGCCCCATCAGCTGCCCTGGATACAGACACCCAGAATTATAGGCAAGGTTCCCTCTAAGCTGTGTGGTAGCATGACCCCATAGCTGCTTAATGGGCCCCACCCAGCCAGGGACTCAGAGCTCTACGCACAGAGCTGGAGACAGAGCAGCAAGTCTCTCCCAGCCGGTTGGGAGGGGACATGTCCCTACTGGCTAGGAGAGACTTGTTGCTCTGTCTTCAGGGAGTTTCTGCTATAGCTGAGGGAGAAGTGCCCCTCCCCCAACCAGGTAGTTCTATGTGCAGAGCCCTGAGCCTCTGGCTGAGCAGGGATCATTAAGCAGCTGAAGGGCTGTGCCAACTGCGCAGCTTAGAGGGAACCTTGAAGGTAAGTGATGGCTAGTCATACTTGGATGCCAGTTGAGTTCAGTGGGTTGGTATGTACCTTACAGGACCAAACTAATAAGATAATTTCTAAGGCTTTGTCTACACTACCAAGTTTTGTCACCAAAAGCTGAGAGCATATACCCTGCAATGCAACTTTGGTTGGGGAAAACACTCAGTTTCAGTGACAAAAAAATGTCTCTGCCTACAAGAGACTTTTTTTTTCTTTTCCCCTTGTTTATTGTTGACTCCTCAAACAGCCATGAATGGCCCAATCCCCACCTCCTATCCAACCTGCCTTCTCCCCACTTCCTGTCCCCAGAATTCCCTGCCCCCTGACTGCACTGCCCAGAGCAACTGCACTGCCCAGACTCTGGCAGAGCTGAGCTTACAGGCAGGATGGGCAGAAGGGGAGGGGTTGGGGGCTAGTTTTCCATGCTTGCTGTGCTGCCTAGGAGTTGAGCTCATTCCTCCTGGGAAGGCTGTCTGTACCATATTCCCCCAGCACCCATTCTGGGGCCGGACTGACTGGGATGTGGCCCATGGGCTGTAGTTTGTCTCTCTCTGAATTAAAGCATCAAAACATCTAATTCATGTTGTATATTAAATTGCCTAGAAGAGGAAGCACTGTGATTAGCACAGACATATTAGATTCACTAAAACATTAACCTCTATGCACAAGAACTGTCTTAACTTTGAATTTCCTTCTTTTTTGCATCAGTCCAATCCTTCATATAGCTCAGAGGGGTAGCTGTGTTAGTCTGTAACTTTACAAACATAATGCCTTCATAATGTTGTTCGCATAGGCTATGTCTAGACTACATTCCTCTGTCTAAAGAGGAATGTAAATGAGGAAAATCAAAAGTGCAAATGAAACACGGATTTAAATATCCTGCACTTCATTTGCATATTCACATCTGAGCACTTTTTTGGAAAAGGGTCTTTTTTTTTAAGTGAAAGCACAATCTAGACATGGTTCTTTAAAAAAAAACCCTCCCCTTTTTCGAAAGAACCCTTACTTCTGAAAAAATGAGGAGTACGGGTTCTTTCAAAAAAGGAGGCTTTTTCCAAAAGAACCACATCTAGACTGTGCTTTCACTTTCAAAAAACCCTTTTTTGAAAAAGCGCTTGGACACGAATATGCAAATGAAGCACAGGTTATTTAAATCAGCGCTTCGTTTGCACTTTCAATTTGCCACATTTACATTCCTCTTTCGACAGAGGATGTAGTTTAGACGTGCCTATAGTGTTTTGTGTGTGTATCTACAGCTCTTATTGAAATTATAGGGCTTCATGGGTCACTTGTGGAATAGCCTGTCTTTATCATTCACTGTGTCATTGTGGTGGTTGCCAAACATTCCTATTAGCTGTCTGTACTATGGGTTTTTAGCCATTTTGATGAAAAGCAGATGTGCATGTACGCTGGTCACAACTGTAAATAAAATAACTTGGATTCAGGAGCCATGTCATGTTGCTCTGCAGTTGCTCTTGTCTAGTTTATTCATGGAAGCACTGAGATGACTGATAAAAAGGAAAAGAAAAGCAAAATGTAAGATCTTTTGTGGTTTAGGGGGACCAAAAAGCTAATTAAGGCAAATCAGTTGGTACTGTGTGTGTGATTCTACTGTATCTGTGGTATTGGTGCACTGCACTACACTGTATCTAGTGAATGAAATAGCCATTGTGACTGATGCGGCTTTTGCCTGAGCTTCCCACCTTTGAAGGTTTGCCTGCCAGTCACTGGGAAGTGCAACTCCCTTATTGAGTAGACATCATATAGAGCTCTGCTCACTAGAGTGTCTGAAAATCACTGTGTGGGAGCTGTCCACATATACATCTAGAGGTCAGGCAGAGTTGTGCTCAGGTTGCTAGCCCACACTGTTGCTAGTGTAGTCAGGGCTAGATTGCTAATTTTAGAGCATTTGTTTGATTTTAGCAACTGTGCATAGCTCCATCTGAGCTGGGAATTAACCTTTCTCTCACCTCAGTCCTTCCCCCTTGCATGTTTCCAAGCTCTTTACCCTTGGATATTTACTGCCAAACCTGCCCTCTTGTTATTGGGCAGCAGAACCACACGAAGGGTGCGTCCACACAGCAGAGTTATTTTGGAATACCAGACATTATTCTGAAATAACCATGTGAGCGTCTAAATAGCAATTCTGTTATTTCAAAATTATTTTTGAAATAGAGGATGGCTTATTCCGGTTTCTGTAAACCTCGTTCTATGAAGAATAACACCTATTCCGGAATAGTTCCTTGTGTAGACAGGGAACAGCTGTTATTTCAAAATAAAGGACCTCCAGCCTTTCCCAGGCTGCCCTGCTGGGCTGCTCTGTCCACACTTAGCCAAACTCTATTCCCCTCCTCCCTCTCCCTCCTCTCCCCCCACTCTGGAGCCCTTAAAGCTGCAGCCTCAGCTGAAAGGGCTTGTAGCACACAGGAGGCCCTGACAGCCCATAGCCACCCTGCAGCTGCCCCTGCCTTGCTTTTCCCCCAAAATGAACCCGTCTGCTGCTCCCACCCAGTGGGCCACTGCTCCCAGGGACGCAGTCAGCTCCCAGGAGCCTGCTAGGGGCTGAAAAAGACACACGTCTTCCTGGTCTAGTGTGGAGATCCTGGACCTTATTGAGGTTTGGGACCAACCTCCAGGATCTCCGTACCAGGCGCAAGAATGCCAATGTCTATAGCCTCATGGCCGAGAGCCTGCCCACAAAAGGACATATCCGCACCCAGGAGTAGGTGCAGATGAAAGTCAAAGAGCTCCGCCAGGCATATGCCAGGGCCAAGGAGGGCAGCTCCCTCTCTGGGACAAAACCCCACACTTGCCCTTACTTCAAAGACCTGAACTGCATTCTAGGGGGTGAGGCAGTGCCTTCCCCCTGCATACGGTTGTGGACTTCAGGCTCAAGATGCCTGTCATTGTCCTCATGGGGGTCAGAGGTGGGGAGAGATGAGGAGGCAGAGGAGCAGGAGGAGCCGGAGAAGGCCAGCATCAGCACCCTCCTGACCGTGGAGCACCCCTCACTGTGGACGTGTCCCAGGCATCATCCGAGGCCAGGGAAGGAACATCATGTGAGTGCTATCACTTTCCCTACACACACAGGGGCTGGAGGGGGTGGGTGGCGAGGGTAGCTGGGTGCTCCTCTCTTGGCCCTTGCAGCTTGGGGATCACACAGCAGCCTGTACACATGGGATCACATGTCACGCTGCTCCCGGCCAAAACAGCCCCAAGAGGCTGCCACAGAAGATCCTTGTGCTGTTGACCATAGGGTGTCTGAAGAGACCTGCCATGCTTGTGACTGGACATCCTCTCTCCATAAGCCACCTGTAGAAGGAGGCTGGGGACATTGACACACACACACTAAGCAGTCCTGCATATGGCACACGGGCATGCCCACACTCTCGGGGCAGCACCCACTGCTGGGGACATCTGGGCCTCCATAGGGATAGGCCCATTGGCCAGAGCGCACGTGGCCTTGATCAATCATGTCACCTTTGACTGAGGTGAGAACTGTCACTCTCAGCTCACAGATGAGGGCTAGACTTGAGGCACAGTTCCCCCGGGATGACTGACCATATTTCTTTATTCTCCGCAGCCGGACCAGCTGCAAAAGAGGGCATCAACAACACCCGGGACAGCCTCCTGAACCCGAGGGGATCCGTAGGCACCACAGACCCATGGATGAGTTCCAGGGGCAGCACCTCGCAGCACTCCAATCCTTGGAGCAGACCATTGACCGCAAGCTCCAGGAGGACATCCAGCTGCAGTGAGTGGGCTGCTCCATGTGCGTGGATGTGCACTCCCTCGTTGTCAGCATGATGCCTGCTCCTGCTCCAGCTTCTGCTCCCACTCCTGCTGTCACTGGAGCTCCTCCTCCCACTCCCACTCCCACTCCTGCTTCTCTCCCCCATGGATCCTGCAGCCCCTGTACCTGTGGCGGTGGGATCCGCAGAACCAGGCGCCACTCCCAGTCCCAGCCCTGAGCTCTCCTCACCCTTCCTCCCCCTTCCAGCTCCCTCATCCCCCCCTTCTCCCAGGTTCTTTCCTCAGGCCCTCCCCAGTTACTTTGACTCCAAATAAAAACATTCAGTGTTTGCAGTTTTTCAAAAACAAATTTGTGGTCTAATGTGTTAGCAGGGAAAGGGGGAAGGGAGAGGTTACTGGAGGAAAGGCAGTGAGGAGTGAAGTAGAAGCCCCTGGTGGGGCAGCCCAGTGGAGTGTGTCTCTGGGCCCCAGGGGAGAAACTCTACCTCAGAGGCTCCCAGATGTGCATGGCCCCTGATGGTCCCGCCAGATGGCAGCCATGTACGACTCTTCAAAGGCCCTGCCAATGCAGTCAGCCTCCGCCCTCCGCCTTGGTAGGAAGGCCTCCCTCTTCCACTCACACACATTGTGGAATACACAACACACAGCCACTACGTGTGGAATGTTGTGCTCTCCGAGGTCCAGCCAGGAGAAGAGGCATCTGAAACATGCCTCCAAACAGCTGAAGGCTCCCTCAACAACCATGTGGACCCTGCTAGGCCTGGCATTGTACCCTTCTTGAGAGGGGTCGAGGTGGCCAGTACATGGCTTCATGAGCCAAGGCAAGAGGGGATAGGCAGCATCCCCCAGCAGGCAGATGGGCATGTCAATGTCTCTGAGCCTGATGGTGCAGTCGGGGAAAAAAGTTTCAGCATGCAGCTTCTGAAACATGGTAGAGTTCCTAAAGACAGGTGTCGTGCACCTTCCCCGACCACCCGACATAGATGTCGGTGAACTGACCCCGGTGGCACTTTGAAGTGCCACGTGCTCCTCGCAGGGCAGGGGATGGGCCGAGGAAACTTCACGTAGCTCCCCAGGCCAATCAGGGCCTGGGGGCAGGGGAGTGCATGACGTCTCCTCCCACCCCGCAAGCAGCACATCGCACTATAAAGTGCCGCATGCTCCTGGCAGGGCAGGAAGAAGCTTCATGCATTCCCCCACCCCCAGACCATAATTGGCCTGGGGGTGGAGGAGTGGCAGGGCCTCCACAGGCCAGATCAACCTGCTTGTTGGTCCAGATTCAGCCCACAGAGGCCCTTTTGCCCACCCCTGGCTTTGGGAATACTTTTCTACCATGAAGGTAAAGGCAGGGTTTGGTCTTATGATAATTGAATGACTGGCCAGTGTGCCAAAGGAATCACTCCTTATAGCAACATGGACTGTTGTTTCTTTAGATAGAAAATGTATTATGTTGACTCCGTGTTTTGAATGTTTTATTTCACAGGGAGTTTCCATGAAAGATGTGGTAGGACAGCCACAAGAACATAAAGCATTTTATTAATCTTTCACTTGCTGTCATGTATAAAACAACAGTAAAGAGCCTTGAAACAAAGTCATGGTTGCTTAGTTGGTTGCTGTAACATTTGGTTAACCTTTGTTTCAAACCTCTGAAATCTTGGCAACATAGTCTTTGAAGATAATAAAGTGTGGTTTTAGGATAAATACTATAAAAATCACCCAGGCTCTGGGTTTTGTCAATATTTTGTGTGACTCTGAACAAAAACATAAAGGTAGACAAATGGTAAGGTAATGAGCCAAGAATAACCTTGATAAAAATGTCAAATCCATATTAAGCGCTTTCACTGAAAAAATGCAGTGAAAAAGATGTATAACTTTTATATTAAAAATTGTGGAAAATAAGATTGTAAACAACCCTCCACTTGAAAATCTGCATATGTTGTGAATATTTCATAGAATTTCTGGCATCCGTTTTTGCTATTACAACTCAGATTCAGAGTTATATGAATTGGTTGTTAGGATGCATGGGGGAAACACTTTGTACACAAAATTAATGATTCATTTGGTAGTATTGTCAACCTTATTCACAATCTTTATCACAATGGTAGGTTCTTTAATACTTCTTACATTAGCTACATTTAAGAGCAACTTGATTTAATACTTCTGTATTCTCTCTTTGTAGCTGGAAATGAACATCACACAGAAATCAAGAACCTAGTTCCTGATTTTTCTGTACCCAGCTATTAGGTATTGAGTTTTGTCTGAACAGCAGTATCTTGGGTGATATGACTCTAGCACAGAATGGTGTTTCTGACTTCACAACTTCAAACAGAAATAGCTTCCCCTTGTCTTCTTTAACCTTAAGAACAGGAACAACCATGTTGGAACAGGTAATGGGGCAACCTCCCTCTATGAGCTTATTCCTGTGAGGTGCTGAGCATCCTCCACCCCTGTTGTTTTCAGCGGTAGATGGCACACTCATCATCATCTCAACAGACTGGGCCCACTCTCACCTACCAAAATAAGTTGCATACAACTACCTTTCTATCACAGTATCCAGATATATGGATGAAGGGAAGTCGATATTATAGAATATGGTTAGGGTAGCCACAACCTTACTAGCTGGATGGTCTTTTAGTGATATCATAGCCATTGTTCCAGAGTCTGGAACACTATCACTACGGGTTGGGGAGAGGAAAATCCTAAATTCAAGATTTTAAAAAGTTATGAAAAGTTGAGAGACTATTGTTAGTATTTTTCCCTGACTTTTTCCAGTGTGTAATATAATGTTTATCACACTTGTTTAGGTGCATTAAGATGACAAAAATAAAAAAAATCACCAAAATAATAACAAAATCCTCTAAGAAAAAGAAGAGAAATAATTCTTATTCAGCCTACCTGTTCCCAAAAGATGTATGTAAATAAATAAGCCATGCAGCATGCCCTGTAAATTCTGTTTCTTTTCAGTCAACTGAGGGATCTAGTTCCAGAGATCATTGCCTTGCACAGCAGATGCTGTGTCTTCCCTGCTCCCAATATAGATTCTGAGGATAATTACCTTGAATAATCTGAGGACAATTACTTTGATGAATAGTCTGAAATCAGTAGAGAGAGAGACAGACAGACTATGAAATCATTTCATGATCCCCACCACCTTCTGCCTACTTCCTCAGCATCCTGGAACCCTTACCTCTGCCTTCCCAGTGTCTCTTTTAAGTGTGTCCTCTTAAATTCAGACCATAACCTGGGATGTCTATATTAAATCCCCATTTACTATATTATGATAAAGTTACAGTTAAACTCAGTCTACTCATTTTCATACTCTGTTGAGTGCCATGACCAAGCGACAGAGGAAAATGGTAGTTTTTCTTTTAAATCCCACTGGCAGAAGCATCCTTGTTCTTTAAAAATACAATCAGAAGAGTAAATTCTGATTGCTGATCACTGCTTATTTGCAAACTGCACTAGAGATCCCAGAATTTACATTCCTCAGATTTACACTCAATGAGCTGTCCAAGTCTGGGACACGATAGTCATCAGGAAAAAATTGTTAGTGTCTCGTTTTTGTGACCTATGCTTAATGAAGTACTGGAATAAATAGTTTTTCCACTCTAAAAGAGGTTAGATTAAGTCCCTCTAGATTCTTGCCTGCAAAACTTAATTTACAAAATGTAAAAGTTCCTCGAGAGTTTTGATAAAATATTGGGTGATTATCTAGACAAGAGTTAAATTAATTTGTAAAGTCTGCCAGCTTGACACTAGTGTGTAGCCTTTTGAGCTTAGAACAGGCTGAAGTCACTGTATTCTAATTATGAAGTGTACCCATGGTTTAATTTATAACCTGTTAGCTTTGTCTGAAGTGTAGATATGCCTTCATTTGTAGATTTAAATTTCAATTAATGCAATTTTAAATTAACAAATTAACTTAAATGCATTGTGGTCTGACAAGTAATCAGTTAATAGTAAATTACCATTTTGATAATTAATCAAAAACATTTTGGCTGTTGGAACTTAGAACAATTAATGCTTTTTAATTATAAGGGGGAAATATATGTCAGACTTAAAATTAAAATTGTGGTCACAATTTAAAAAATCGGGCAATTTACAGTTCTCAGGCCAACAAATTGTAGCTCTGCTGACATCATTGGAATTGGGCCCATTGTGTTTACAAAAGTAAGTTGTTTTCCATAAAACACATATATACAGTAGAAGGATATTGTTGTTAATGGTTACTTGTGTAGGATTAGTGCCATTTCGGAAGCCAGCCAACTGAAATCCTGACAACAGGGGATTCAGTTTAAAAGCCACAAGCTGAAACTTTACTATGTAAATGCAAATAGTTACGCAGGCTCTTCATCCTCTCATTTATTAATGAAGCAGACTTTGACTTTCTGCCTAATCATGACATGTTACCCATGTAGCCTCAACACCATACAGAGTAGTGATTCTCTAAAGAATGAGGTGTGCTCATTGGCATGCTTTATGTTTGTGATCAGTTGTAAGATCCACCCTCTCATTTTGGGGAAAAGAGCATTGATAATCGCTCTCAGTACAAGGAACAGTTTCAGCAATAAAAGGATTGTATAACTAACCACAGTGGAACCGAGATGTGAATTCCATTGACTGTATTGTCAAACGTCTAAAATAAAAGTCAGGTTGGAATAAACATTAAATCAACACACACTTAAAATCAACCCTGCTCACCATTTCAGGTGATTCTTGAATAATGATCCAGAGTGAAAGAACCCAACTGAAACTTACTCAGCATACTATAGATGAGGAATAGTAATAGAGATGTAGCTGTGTTAGTCTGGTTTTACTGTAACAAAAGACAACTATGCAGCACTTGAAAGACTAACAAGATGGTTTATTAGGTGATAAGCTTTAGGTGATGGTCTGATTCACTGGGGGACGGTGACCAAAACCTTGAGAGGGGTGGGAAAGTCAGATACCGGGAAGAAATGCAAAGAGGAACGAGCAAGAAAAGAGGACCCTGATTCGAATGGAGAAGATAGGGCAATCAACTGGTTATCTGAGGTGTTTGTACACTAATGCGAGAAGCCTGGGCAACAAACAGGAAGAACTGGAGGCCCTGGCCCAGACCAATCAATATGATTTAACTGGGATAACAGAGACTTGGTGGGATGACTCTCATGACTGGAGCACTATGGTATAGACTGTTCAGGAAGAACAGGCAGGAGAGAAAAGGAGGAGGAGTTGCACTATATGTCAGAGAGCACTATGATTGCTCAGAACTCCAGTATATAGAGGGAGAAAAACCTGTTGAAAGTCTATGGGTTAAGTTTAGAGGTGCATACAACAGCAGTGATGTTGTGGTTGGTGTTTATTACAGGCTGCCAAATCAGGTAGATGAGGCTGAGAGAACTGAGAGAAGCTTCCAGATTGCAGACCCTGGTTCTCGTGGGGGACTTTAATTACCCTGACATCTGTTGGGAGACCAATACGGCAGTTCACAGCCAATCCAGGAAGTTTTTGGAGAATGTTGGGGATAACTTCTTGGTACAAGTGCTGAAGGATCTGACCAGGAGCTGTGCGCAGGTTGATCTTCTGCTCACAAACAGGGAGAAACTAATATGTGAAGTAGAAGTGGGTGACAACCTCGGAAGCAGTGATCATGAGATGGTAGATTTCAGGATCCTGACCAAAGGAAGAGAAGAGAGTTGTAAAATGCACACCTTGGACTTTAGAAAAGCAGACTTCAGCTCCCTCAGAGACCTGATGGGCAGAATTTGCTGGGATGCTAACATGAAGGGAAAAGGCGTCCAGAACAGCTGGCAGTATTTTAAAGAAGCCTTATTGAAAGCGCAGAAAGAAACCATCCTGATACGTAGCAAGAGAGGCAAACATGGTAGGTGACCAGATTGGCTTACAGGGGAAATCCTTGGTGAACTTAAGCACCAAAAGGAAGCTTACAAAAAGTGGAAACTTGAACAAATGACCAGGGAGGGTTATAAATGTATAGCTCGAGAATGCTGGCGGGGGTATCAGGAAGGCGAAAACGCAATAGGAATTGTGACTGGCAAAGGATGTGAAGGATAACCAAGAAAGGTTTCTACGGGCATGTTAAGAAGAAGAAGGTGATCAGAGAGGCTGTGGGGCCCCTACTAGATGAAGGAGGTAACCTCGTGACAGATGATGTGTTGAAAGCTGAAGTACTTAATGCTTTCTTTGCCTCTGTCTTCATGGACAAGGTCAGCTCCTAGACTAATGCACTACGTGACGCAAGATGGGATGAAGATGGACAGCCCTTGGTGACTAAAGAACAGGTTAGGAACTATTTAGAAAAGCTAAACGTACACAAATCTATGGGTCCGGACTTAATACATCCGAGGGTACTGAGGGAGTTGGCAAATGTCATTGAGGAGCCTTTGGCCATTATCTTTGAAAAGTCGTGAAGATCAGGAGAGGTCCCGGATGATTGGAAAAAGGCAAATGTAGTGCCCATCTTCAAAAAAGGGAAGAAGGATGATCCTGGGAACTATAGGCTTACCTCAGTTCTTGGAAAAATCATGGAAGGGATCCTTAAGGAATCCATTTTGAGGCACTTGGAAAAGAGGAAAGTGATCAGGAATAGTCAGCATGGATTCACAAAGGGCAAGTCATGCCTGACTAATCTGATTAGCTTCTATGATGAGGTAACTGGCTCTGTGGACAAGGGAAAGTCAGTGGATGTGATATACCTTGACTTTCCCATGGCTTTTGATATGGTCTCCCACAATATTCCTGCCAGCAAGTTAAGGGAATGTGGATTGGATAAATGGACGGTAAGATAGATAGAACACTGGCTAGAAGGCCGGGCCCAGCAGGTAGTGATCAACAGCTTGATGTCAGGATGGCAGTCGGTTTCTAGCGGAGTGCCCCAAGGTTCGGTTCTAGAACCGGTTTTGTTCAATATGACCTAGATGAGTGGATGGATTGCACCCTCAGCAAGTTTGCAGATGACAGTAAACTAGGGGGAGAGGTAGATACGCTTGAGGGCACTGATAGGGTCCAGAATGACTTAGACAAATTGGAGGATTGGGCCACATAAATCTGATAAGGTTCAACAAGGACAAGTGCAGAGTCCTGCACTTGGGACGGAAGAATTCCAAGCATTGTTTCAGGCTGGGGACCAAACAGCTAAGTAGTAATTCTGCAGAAAAGGACCTGAGGGTTACAGTGGATGAGAAGATGGATATGAGTCAACAGTGTGCCCTTGTAGCCAAGAAGGCTAATGGCATATTAGGTTGCATTAAGAGAAGCATTGCCAGCAAATCCAGAGATGTGATTATTCCCCTTTATTCAGCACTGGTGAGGCCACATCTGGAGTATTGTGTCCAGTTCTGGGCCCCCCACTACAAAAAGGATGTGGTCACATTGGAGAGGGTCCAGCAGAGGGCAATGGAAAAGATTAGGGGGCTGGAGTATATGGGTATGTCTACACTACAAAGTTGAGCACTAGCGGAGCACTTAGTTCGAACTAGGTAAACCTCATTCTACGAGGACTAAGCCTAGTTCGAACTTACTAGTTCGAATTAAGGGGTGTGTAGCCCCTTAATTCGAACTAGTGGGAGGCTAGCCCTCCCCAGCTTTCCCTGATGGCCACTCTGGCCAACACCAGGGAAACTCTACTGCCCCCCTCCCGGCCCCGGAGCCCTTAACACCCCCAACACCCAGTCCAACACCCAGTCAGCAGACCCTGCACCTGGCACGGCTCGAGCCATCCACCCGATGCCCCCCAGCCCTCCCTCTCTTCCCAGGACCAGGCTGGCGGCTCCCGGGAGCTTGCCCGGGACCGCAAGAGGCGGGCACCCGCCTGGGCTAGTGCGGACATCGTGGACCTCGTCCACGACCTCCGCACTAGGCACAGGAAAGTGGCTGTCTAGGGCAGGAGAGCTGCCAGCCTGGCCACCCAGGAGCAAGTGTGCATGAAAATCAAGGTGGTCCACTGAGACCCCCAACCCTGAGCCCTGAGCTTACAATGGCCGTCCTGGGTCAGACCAAAGGTCCATCTAGCCCAGTAGCCTGTCTGCCGACAGCGGCCAACCCTAGGGACCCTGGAGGGGATGGACCGAAGACAGTGACCAAGCCATTTGTCTCGTGCCATCCCTCTCCAGCCTTCCACAAACTTTGGGCAGGGACACCACTCCTACCCCCTGGCTAATAGCACTCCATGGACCCAACCTCCATGAATTGATCTCACTTCTCTTTAAACTCTGTTCTAGTTGTAGCCTTCACAGCCTCCTGCAGCAAGGAGTTCCACAGGTTGACCAAGAGCACATATTCCTGCACATCCAGAAATGTAATTTATGCTATCATGTGCCAAAAGTGTCCGTCTGCTATGTACATTGGACAAACGTCTCAGACACTTCGCCAAAGGATCAATGCCCACAAAACAGATATTAGACAGGATCACAAAGAAAAAACAGTTTCTTGCCATTTCAACCAGAAAGGACATTGTCTCAACAACTTAATTACCTGCATCCTGCTTCAAAAGCCTTTTAAGAATACACTTGAAAGAGAATCCTCTGAACTGTCATTCATGCTCAAATTCAACACTTTACGCTTAGGTTTGAACAAAGACTCTAATTACCTTACCCATTACAAAGATAGCTTCCCCAATTATCACCTCTAATATCATTAGCTCACAGACATTTACCTTCCCCCCCTCCCCCCTCCCATCCTCCTTCTGTTCTGAAATTTGATTTGTCCTTTTCATATGTGTTCATTTTTTTTAATTGTATCCTTTGGTATATATGGTTGTGACAATTTTCTTCCACTATTTGATCTGAGGAAGTGGGTCTGGCCCACGAAAGCTCATGACCTAATAAACCCTCTTGTTAGTCTTTAAAGTGCTACATAGTCCTGTTCTAAGACTTTAGGAGTTTTTGGACAAACAAACTCACTCATAAATGGACAGTGGACACACAGACAAATAGATGCACAAACTCTCTAAAAGATACAGTAGACAATGACATTTTAAATTTTGTGAAAAATATGATCCTGAGACAGGTTTTCTTAAGAACACAGGAGATTCTAATAGTGACTGTGATGTGCTATACTAATAGAAAAATTGAAGTGTGTGAAATATTGTTAGGAAATTAAGGTCCACTTCACTGCGTAATAAATACTTTTTATGCTTTTAAAGTATAGTAAATTCCTTGGGATGTTGGGAACAGAGATGTTACTGCACAGCAACAGATAGTACAATACACATGTATTTATGAACTGATTCCCTAATACATGATAACTGGATTGGCCTGGAATGTTGCAGCTATTTTAATAGCCCTTCCATTATTCTAGGGATTTTTCCATTGTTCCTTAATTCAATTAACTAGAATGGTTGTAAAATGGTTTAAGAAGTATTTTGAATTTATGTTTTGCAATCACTTCACCAATGTTTTACTGCAACACAGATTTTAGACAAGCTCTGCAGTATGTAAACATCTTGTAAATTAACCTTTCTTGTCTGGGTGTTTAATGACTATTGATCACTAGTTTGTCATGAATTGTAATGTGTCCCATGGTTTAATTTAAAAAATATTTGTCAAATACTTTTAGAAATTATTGTGCAGGACTTTGTTTCACAGCTGGTGTAGTTTAAGGCTTGGATAGAGTCATTGCGAATGAAGCCCTGCTGTGAAATAAAAGTCAAAAGGCATCTTGGCATTCCAACCATTTCCTTAGGAGAAGATTACAGCCTGAGTATGTTGAACTTTATTGCCATGGGCCTCATGACAGTTTTCAGAAACATGCATGGCATTTTTTGTTAAAGAAACTCAGATGTGCTCAGACACAAGGGATGGCATTCTTAAATTTATCAGTGTCTTAAGCAGAAAAATTAAAAACAACTTTTATACTTATTACAAAAGAGCTATAATGGAGTACTGCAAAATACTGAGAATTTATTACTTCTGCATGTATGAGTTGTCTCCTTGTTTCCTAAATATTTTATTTATTTTAAAAGGATAGAACAACAAATCTTAACCTTATGTTATGAAAATTGCATGCGTTGTGAGATAAGTACCTGGCAGCTCTCCTTCTGGTAGAGTACTATTGGTAGTGTTGGCTTACAGATAAACTAGAAGGGCTGTGGGACCACAAGTGGAAAAGTTCTGCAGTGTTAACTCATCATCCAGAATATAGTTGAATTGAACTTTTTAAAACGTAATAAAAAATTAGGCACTTGCATGCATCCATGACGTTTTCTTCACTGCACTTTCCTTCAATATGTCCACACAAACTAGAACCTAGTACAGCCAAGTGTGAATAAAGTTTATAAAGTTAAAACTTTCTTGGCAGAACTTCCTACAGTCCAGGATGGCATTCTGCAGTCTCTCACCCCAAAGATTTGTTTGGTAAACTTCCGCACTCTCTCATTGGCTAGTGAAATGTTCCTGGTTCCAGTCATGGCCCCTTTACACTGCTTTGATGTAAAGGGGCCAGAAAGCCAGCCAGCCAACCAACCAACCAAACTGTGGGGATTTCCCCGGGGTGATAGACAGCTCTGCTTATTCCCACTCAGAATGCCTATTGTGGGGCATGGTTGAAGCATGTTTTTGTTCAAGTGATCCCAAGATGGTATAATATCCCCTATGGGGTGTTGCAACTAGTGTATCTCGGGCAGAGCTGAAGTTGATCTAATTTGCATCTTGCATTGAATTGTCCATAAGATCTGTAAGTTACACAGGCTTTGCCCTTCATCTTGTCCTGTACTAAACATTAATAGCTGCAGCTTCAATCCATAGCACCTTTCCAAGCAGTGGTCCTCCTTGCAAAAGGTTCTAATACAATATAACCTCTTCACTTTTTGTAAATGGCGCGTTGTCCTGCCAGAACACTAACTAAAGGTGTGGATCACTTGAGGAGGTGTAACTACAAAATGTTCAAGGAGCTTCTGGAGGACACGACATGGTGAATTGTCCCCCTTCGCTTTGTAAAATTTCTCTTCGTGACATTTTCATAAAAGTATAAGACATTTTGGAGTGATGAGCTTTCACTTACAGAGCATGGGCCTCATATGGTTACTCAAGATAAACTGAAGGAGGACTGCAGGCAGAAGCAGTAGTTTCCATAGTGCGGGGGGAGGAGGGAAACTCCCTTGCCATATTACCCAAAATCTGGCATGAAATATCAGAAATATCATACATAAAGTAAAAATGGCAAAATGTCAAATATGCATATTTCACTTAAGTCCTGATATGCAAATATGGAAGCTCATTAGTAAAAATATATGATGTATTTTTGTATGATCAAGGGTTGTGGTGTTTACTGTGCAAAATCAAGAAACTTTATTTTGTGTATCTTTGCCTTTTCCCTTTTGATATATTCCATCCATGCATCACGTCTTTTTTCTGCCCAATCTAGAACAAAAACCACTCTATTTCCCAGGTAAATTGCAATGCACACATACAGTGCTGCACACAGACATTATAAATTAATTATATATTTGTTATATGAAAACTGATTTTGAATTGTTTGAATTGTTTTAAACTTATTTCGAATAATGTACCCATATAAAAGGGTATGTTTCGTATCCACACTCAAAGGTTTTAAAAACGGAAGGCAATTTCTCCCACAACAGTGAGAAAAAACAGTTCCTTGGAGGCTTCACAGCTACTTTGACAGCTTTGTAGTTGGAGAGGTGAGGGCACAGGCCCTCTGTGTAGATTCTTCAATCATTGTCTTCCCATGCCTCATAGAAGTAATCTGTCCAAGAATCCTCAGTGGAATGAATATAGAACACTACTGTTACATAGAGGCAGAATTCCTTCTTCCTTACTCCATTGTGGAATAGAGGAACACAGTCTGGTACTGACTTCATAAGGTGAAACCTATCTGTATTTGATGGTTACAAATTAAGTAACCATGAAGTTAGCTTTCACTAACAGATGTAATGGACGAAAACCATGTCATCATTGACATAGTTGGAGTTTTGCTGATGATTTCAATGGGGCTAGGATTTCACTCTAATTTATGAAAAATTAGATTTCAGGCTTTATTTTTAAGTATATTATTATCTTAATAATAGGAAATTAGCTAGTTGGTCTGAACTGACTCTTTTCAGGCTATTAAGCTAATTAAGGCACCATATGCAAATTAATTTGGATGAGATCAATTGAGATTATTAGGTTAATTGAGACACCTACTTAAGATCCCCCTTTCTGAGTCAGGGAACACCGAGGAGCTAGAGGGGAGGAAATATTACCAGTGGACTGAGAAGTACAAACACAATAAGCTACAGGGATGGTAAAACTGATTGAGGTGGTGGTGGGGATGGGGCGCACAAGCCCCGCGAATTGAATGAGCTGCATTAGATTCCATGGGCTGGAAAGTGGATTAGAGGGTGGGCCTAGGTTCCCTCCAGCCCCTAATTCATTTCAGAGACAATCATTGGGAAAAGGAGGCTGAACTGCTCCTACTAAGCCCAAAGGGGCAATAGAAACTTTGGGCATTCTCCCACCATCCCCCTTGCTGGTCTATGATAAAAATGGCTCAGTAGACTGACTGCTACTTCTAGAGAGGGGAGCAGTGGGGCGAGGGTCATAGTGAGTCCGAAAGGCAAGTGTAATTCACTTGGAAGCACAGAACCCCTCAAAAGTAGGTTGGAGCTTTGTCACACTATACAACTGCCATGTAACTTGTTATTATGACATATTTATAAATGTTATGTTTATTATATAACAATGTACAATAGATTGTAGCTAAATGCATTTATTTAAACTGCTTCAGAACTTTAAGCAAAATTGTCCCAGCTCTCTACAGCATGTAGAAAATACAGTTCCTGTTCAAAGAGCTTACAATCTGAGGGTATGTCTACACTACCACCCTAGTTCGAACTAGGGTGGTTAATGTAGGCAACCGGAGTTGCAAATGAAGCCCGGGATTTGAATTTCCCGGGCTTCATTTGCATATTGCCGGGCGCCGCCATTTTTAAATGTCCGCTAGTTCGGACTCTATGCCCGCGGCAACACACGGCACGAACTAGGTAGTTCGGATTAGGCTTCCTATTCTGAACTACCGTTACTCCTCGTGGAACGAGGTGTACCGGTAGTGCGGAATAGGAAGCCTAATCCGAACTACCTAGTTCGTGCCGCGTGTAGCCGCGGGCACGGAGTCCGAACTAGCGGACATTTAAAAATGGCGGCGCCCGGCTATATGCAAATGAAGCCCGGGAAATTCAAATCCCGGGCTTCATTTGCAACTCCGGTTGCCTACATTAACCACCCTAGTTCAAACTAGGGTGGTAGTGTAGACATACCCTGAGGTAGGTACAGCTTACATTTATGTACGACTCAAGTTGCCTTCAGTGATAGAAAATCTCGATGTGATTTAGATGTTCCTATTTTATTAAAAACACCACACTTTTTATTGCTGGGTGGATAATGACAAACTTCATAGAAACAGTGACTTTTAAAAAGACAGGAATAGTATCAGTGGAAGATAGCCCTCCTAAATTTTGTTACAAAGGGAACTGACATCTCTAAAATTTTACTGTTGCTTACCATGTCTCCAGTTCTGGAAAGCACTTAAGGATATGAGAAATGGTGTTGAAATCAGTAAGATTATTCATAGGCTTGTGGGATTTTTTAAAATCAGAGAATATTTCCCCTGAGCACAAGCAAGAACTCTTTATTTCATGTGGTTGTTCATTAGCTGTTCTCCACTGGGAACAGAATTAGCATAACAGGTTGTTGTCAATGGTTGTTGAAGTGGGGAAGTTGCAGTTGCAGCTTCCCAAAAAATGCAGGTCAACTCTGACTCTGGCTATAAGGCGAGGGAAAGAAGAGATGCCTCCAAGTCCCATCTCCAAAAATATAAAATGTCCACTGTGTTCCAATAGCTAAAACTATCTCCTTCCTTCTTCCAGATTCAGAAACCCCAGTTATCTGCAGCAAGCTGCCAAAACCTCCAGTTTCCCACTACAAAGTCTATGAAACAGATAGTGTTAATAAATATATTTACTACACATTGAGATCCTGAGAGCAGCTGAGAGCAGGGGGTCTGGGAGCAGGGAGTCAGCAGCAGAGTGGGTGAGGGAGGATAGCAGCTGGTAGCAGGGGGCCAGCAGCAACAGGGCTAGCAGCCGGGAGCAGGGGACCAGCAGTGGGGGGAAGGGAGAGTACTGGCAGCCAGGGGTAGGGGGCCTGGCAGCTGGGAGCATGGGACCAAGCAGCAGCGGGGCTAGCATCCGGGAGCAGAGCTAGGCCAACTCTGAGCAGGGGCCGAGGAGTATAGCTGGGCTGGTGTCAAGGGGCCCAGTGGCCAGTAGCCCAGCTGGGGCCGGGAGTGGAACCAGACTAGTGGCAAGAGAGGCTGACTGAGTCTGGGAGTGGTGCTGGACTGGCAGCCAGGAGTTCGGTGGCATGGAGCCTGGGCTGGGAGTGGAGTGAGCAGCTGGGAGGGGAGCAGGAACTGGTAGCTGGGAGCAGGGGTCTGGCGGCCCAGAGGGAAACCTGGGCGTGAGGGTTTCTGGTGGTAGGGAGGAGAGCCTGGGTGTGGGGGGCCACCACTAGGAGAGCGCTAAGGCCAGCAGCAGAGGGGCCAACTCTGCTTTATGCTGCCATTGAATTTACAGTTTGTTTTGTAGAATTATTGGGTTAGAAAGGACCCAATATTGTCTAATCTAGCCCCCTGCCAAGATACAGCTTCAGAAATTTCTGGTCCACAAAGTGCACTTTTGGTCCTTACTGGACTGGGCATGGAATCAACCCAGGTTTTTATATGAACTGGTATTTTATTATCCATTGCCATTATTTATAAGAAGACGATGTGCTAGGAATAACTCTTGATTCACCCGTTTCACTCATCTTCATGTTATGGTAATTAAGAAAGCAAATTTGATTTCTTTGCAACATCTCATCTGGAATGTTTGCCCCTTATATAGTGTACGGGCTATATTCTATTATCGGTAACATTTTATATATTTTATCACTGGTAAACCACATGGAGATATTTTGCTGATAGTCTGAATTCATTTCATACAATATTAGTAGTTATGTGGCATATACAGTATCTGAATGTCAGTAACTAAGAGTGTCTAAAATTTCCACTTATCTCCATTAATTGTGGCAGTTTAGTGAGCTCAAAGCATGTGAATAGTTAATGGATTTTATTGTACTTGTATCTGCACTGTTAGGAAAGCATCTTGGGGAGATATTTGTTCTGGAAGGGGATTGTTTTACTTGTTAGTGTCTAATGCTTCTATCACGTGCTGGACAAGGAAATATATACTGACTATACCACTACATTGGATGTGGAGAATGTACTGCTGACATACCAAATGTGGAGATTGCATATTTTCAAGTAAAAATTCAAAAATAAAGCACCATATGTTGTTTGTGCTATGAATGGATATACAGGCAGTCCCCGGGTTACATGGATCTGACTTACATCGGATCCCTACTTACAAACGGGGTGAGGCAACCCCGCACTAGCTGCTTCCCCCCAGCAGACCAAGGAGACGTGAAGCTAGCATCCCACCCCCCCACCCCCCCAGCAGACCAGGGAGACGCGGAGCGGCTTTTCTCAGCAGACACCTCAACTTGAGAATAAAGGACTGAGGGAAGTGAGGTGTGGGAGAATAAAAGTGAGTTCTGGAGAAATGTTTGGCTAGAGTTTCCCCTACAATATGTACCAGTTCCGACTTACATACAAATTCAACTTAAGAACAAACCTACAGTCCCTATCTTGTACGTAACCCGGGGACTGCCTGTATATATAATTTCATACCTATGTTAGCTCTTGGAATACTGAATGTTCTGTAGATAGGATTCTAAGATTGTTCAGTTTTAGACAGATACTTTTGTGTATATTTTGGGTAAAAGCCAATACTCCAGCAAAATAACTTGAACCGAAAGATTAAATGGACTATTTAAAATAATCAGCATAGATCATTTTGCATCTAGACACATCCGCAAAATATACAAAATCAAAATAAGTATTTCTTCAATAATAATTGAGAATTTTAAACATACAATTTCACTTTAAATGTAGACTCATGAACTTAAGTTAAAAATGCGAAGTGTTGTACATACTTACCATATCGTAAATATGTATAAAACCACAAAACTTACTGATAAAGTTATATGTGTGGACAATGATAGAATATCAAATAACGTAGTTTGAGAATGAAAGGCAAGCAAGATTTCCCCTTCTGTACTCCATTATGTCTAGATACTGGAAGAGTGGAATTAGAGTATAATATTACAAACTATTGAGCACACTGTGTAGAGTGACCATGTTTCCCTATGCTGAATATGGGTTGCTTGGCAAAATTACTCATATTCAAGTGAGTGCAACAGCAGTCAATCCGAACTATGCAGTACAAACCTTCAAATTAACCTAAACTTAACTGAGCTCCCCTTAAAAAGAAATACTACACAGCTGGAGGCTTTTTATTTACCTTTAAAGCTTGAGAGTTCATTTGGGGAAGATGCCAAACACCCCTCCGCTCCCCTCCTACACACATGGGCAGAGGTGACAAACACACACTCATACCCCTCTCTCACATGGGAATGACCAACCTGCCCACTGGTCTCTGCCCTCCATGCCTGGCTGGGCCCTGGAATAAACTGTGTCAAAACAATGCCGAAGGAGGCACCTGTGGTCACACGCCTCCCCCAGATTTCTGCCAGGGTTCACACTGGAACATGTCCAGAAGCAGCCTTCTGACACTGTGTGAGAGATAAGGGATGGGAGCTGCTTCCAGCCATGGGGGTGGAGGTCGAGATAACCAAGCACATGTCTTTGCAGAGCTCATCCTTTCCCCCCACTCCTCCACCTAATCCCCCACCCCCATGGCAGGAAATAGCTTGTCCCTTCCCATTCCAGAGCAAGCACTCAGCGGCCAACCCCCCCATGCTGCAGCTTTACCCTGCCACGAGCTTTGCACACCCATCCCCATCATCAGCTATTGGACCACAACCTCACCACTGGTGGGGTGATGTCTGGTAAGCAGGTTTCCCACTAGTAGCGGGACTGGCTAATGTTGATGGGGGGAGGCAGAAAATATGGGACAATTTGCCCTTTTTAAGAAAAAGTTGGAACACTAGCAGGAGGGCTTAAATACAGGACTCTTCCTTGAAAAACATGATGCCTGGTCACCCTAGTTCTCAGGCACATACCACAATAATGCAAAGCATCAGAGTATCCATCATTGTTTTCAGCATCACTTTTTCAGCACTTTAATGATCACCTTTTCCATTGGTATGTGGTGCACATGCAGAATGCACATATTTACACACATGTGTTTCCAAGGACAGTTGCAACATTCACATTCAGAGAGGGTCTAGACAGCACCCTTCTGTCGGAATAAGCTAGGCAATTTGTGCTAGCTTATTCTGATTCTAGGTTGTAAGAGTTTAATTTGGTGCTATGTAGACAACATCAGGTTTCAAACTAAGGCACTATTCCAACAAATCCCTTGGACCTTGTGGAATGAGGGTTACAGGGACGCCGGAATAGCACATCTGCTATTTCCTGATGCATTTAAAGATGCAGTGTTGCTATTTCGGAATACTTCCAGTATCCCGAAATAATGCCGCAGTCTAGATGTACCCTAAGAGTCCATTTAGAAGCACAACTGGGTAACAGCAGAAATGTAAGCATAAAAGTGTGAATCCATTTATACACCTCCTTTAAAATCTCTCTTAAATCTTTTGTCACTTTTTTGTCATGCACAATAGTACACGCAATAGTATGCTACTCAGGAGAGCTGGGCTACCTGAACTGAGAACAGAGCACAGAAGAATTTGCTTTGAAAAAAGTATTACAATTACATGGACTTTTTAAACTAATAGAAAAAACTGCTTGATATTAGTTTTTTGGTTTTATCACTTTGGACCCTGTCCTGTGCTTCTTAACACTAATTGAGTAAATTGGGATTAAGTGGCACTTTTTATGTGAAGAACTGTGAGATAATGTACTGTAAGAGTGTCCAGTGGTCTTCTTTTGGCATGTGTATGTTTCAGATATTTTGTTATGCAATTTATTTTGCATAACAATTCACATGAGCAGTCACAATGAAGTTAATGGGATTGTTGGGGATGAAAACGCTTTTCTTGTTGTGGGGTCAGATAGAGTTAAAATTCTACGTTTAGTAGTATAGATTAAATTGCAAAAAGTTTGAGAGAAAAAAATTGGTAGGGAGTGTTATCAGAATGAAGGCATAAATAAAAATTTTGTAAGAGGAATAGCTAAAATAATTTTGGATTCAGGCAATTTTTCAGAGATTAATAAAGAATACGTAGATCTGAAGCCTTTGGGTTGGATTGAAAGTACTCAACAGTGAAGGTCAATATGAAACAGGAGTTTGAGAAAAATAGTGCTAATGGAAGTTATGTTTATGCTATTCATTATCTTGTAGAAATATTGCATTATCATGTTTCTTCAGCCTTGGTAGCAAGGACTAATGAAAAATATCCAGTTCATTTAAAATAAAAGAAAGAGGGGCCTTTCAGAGATAAATTGTACTTGGGTGGGTGTCCTGGACTGCTTTCACATTGTGTTTTCACTTAATGATTTTTAAAGTCTTAAATAGTTTTTTTTTTTAAATACCTTGCACTTCCTATCAATTCTAGGTTTTTTTTTTTTTTTAATTATTTCCGTAACAAGATCATTATTTTCTTCAATCCACTCATTGGTTGATTTATTTTGGCATGAGATCTTTAGCTTTATCCTTAAAGACATGAATGACATATTGACATGAATGACTGTTCAATTAAGCATTCTCAGGCTATATACAGTTAGTGGGGGTTTTTCCAAACAATAGGCCATTTCAGAGCTTTTGGAAAGATCAAGGAGGTGATAATTTCATATAGGTTAAAGTTAATTTTTGTATAGCTTAAAACATAGCTTATGAAAGAGAATTCCTTGGTCCAGAGTCTTGCTCACATGAAGTCAGTGTGAATTTTGCCATTCACTTCAATAGATCCCCTTATATGGTTTCACATAAAGAGTTTAAATATAACGTAATTGTATTTTGTATATTATACAAAATAGGATTACCGACCTTTTCAATTCACAGGCATAAGAATAGTGAAGGATAAGACTTGGTATCATATTCTGTACCAGAAGGTTCTATTCATTAAGTGTTTTGTGGCCATTTCATGTGCAAAAGTATATAGTAGAATTGACTGCCTTTTTTAATCTATTGAGCAGAACTTTGGTGATACTGCTATTCCATAATAAATTTCTACTGAAAGTTAAGAGGTTTTGGAAAGTGAAACAAATTCTGATCACCTTAATCTCATAAAGAAGTCTCTTACACTTTGTACTCCATGTGTAAATAAAGAGAGTTAGATCTGATAGTTCTAAAAACCCTTTTTCCCACCTTCACCCCATCCGTTGCAGTAGTTTCATTCATGTTCTAAGATCCTATCATGTGAAAGATGATGTTCCCTTATCATATACATAGTTCATTCATTAAAACACTATGCAATCCAGATGGATTGTCTTCATCTTTTGCCACAACTTAGTAGTAACAAAAGAAATAAATCCAAACTCCATTACAAAACAAAAGGTTTTGAATTTCTTCTCCACCAGAAACAACTAAGACAGAAAATATAACATTGCCTTTATGTAAATCCATGCTATGCCCACATCTTGAGTACTGCATGCAGAACTGCAGATGTGGTCATCCTTTCTCAAAAAAGATGCATTTGAAATCAGAAAAGGGCAACAAAAATTATTAGAGGCGTGAAACGGATTCCGTATAAGGAGATTAATAAGAATAGAACTTTTCAGTTTGGAAAAGAGACTAATGGAGGATATGGTAGAGGTCTATAAAATTATGGCTGGAGAAAGAACAGGTAATCCATCCTCTTTGTCTATTTCCAGGTTCTGGCAAACAGAAAGCTAGGAATACCATCCCTGCCCATCCTGGCTAATAGCCATTGATGGATTGATGCTCCATAAACTTATCTAGCTCTTTTTTAGAACCCTGTCATAGTCTTGGCCTTTACAACATTCCCTTGTCTTATGTTTTTAACTGTTTATACTACGAGATATTTTTGCCGTAGTTTTAAGCTTCTCTCAAAGTGTCCTTGAAGCTTCATTTCTAATTTTATCTATTCAGAATTCAGAATTTAAATTTTTGTCTTCACAAACCTCTATATTTGACCACTTGTAAGATTAAGGCATTGAAAAATGTGAATATGCAGAAGTTCATCTTGAAAAATTACCAAAAACAAATTATACAGAAAAAAAAGTAACTGTAAATATACCTATTTATCAGTAGACATGTCATAATAGTTAATTGAATGTCATAGATTTAAATATGATAGGGCTTATTTTTATCTCTCATGCTGATGTATATGAAGTATAACTCCACTGAAGCTAGTGGAATTATTTTGTATATACTATAATAGGTGTAAGTCCCAGCATGTTAACTAAATGCTATCTCAGTTAGCAGTTTCTTGAAATAACATTTCATCAGCCATGTGAAAAATACTTAAATTACAATGGACTACTAATAACCTCCTGTCTAGAGACTCATACTTTCATTCCATAAAAGTGAGTACGAACAATCAATTTGTTTATTTCCTTGGATAAATTCTGGATTATAGTGTTACGTGTACGTATTCATTTGTATATTGTATTTGTAGTATGTAAAATGTATAAAGCTAAGTTGAAGCTAAAAGTTCATAGAAATGCTTTTCTGTGTGCTTTCAGATACTAACCCTAACCCCAGACTTCTGTTGTGGTTGAAACTTAATGCTACTATGCTATGGACTTAGCATTGGCATTAACCTAGCAACTTTGCTTCCGATCAGTTAATGGCCTTGTTATCACTCTGGGGTGTGTAACAAGAATGATATTCTGTCTCTAAGAAAAGGATGTGTGGACTACGCATCTCTCAGGACACATTCTTGTTGATGATATATGGAGCAGAATTGGCTCACCCTGTAACTGCTGGTGATGGTCTCACTATTAGAACAAAGCAGAAAGGGGCATCTAACAAAAAAGCTTCAAATTAAGTGAAAATAATTACTTACTGCTCAGTAGATTGATCAAAAGTTATATAATTGTAAAAGAATAGTCTGATAATTCCCTGCTCCACCTCCAGTAAAAAGGGAAAGAGCCATCTATTATGTATAAATGAGATTCATGCCCTCACCTAGTCTTCGTGAATTTGCTTATTTTCTATGTATGTTTTTCTTGAAGGACTGTTCAACTTTAGAAGAATACAACATTGCTGCAGCATTACTGCCCCTGACAACTGCATTCTACAGAGTAAGTTTTTACTGGTGTTAATTTATGTTGATTAGTGTTTTCTTATATATGTTTACATTTATTTAGATCAAACTGTGGGTTGGAGTCCCATGTTAATGGGTGTTCCAGAGATGACTTCCTGGAGTCAGACCTTAAACCCAATGATTTCAGCCCTGTGTGGCAGAGCTTAAGTTTCAGCATCAGCACTGGGCGGCAGGGCTCAGGTTGCAGGTCCCCCACCCAGGCTGAAGTCCTTGGCTTTTGGCTTTGGCCCCCTGCCCTGTTACAGTGGGGTTTGTGTGGGCTCAGGCTTTGGTCCCATTTGAGGGGGCCATGTATTAATTTTTATTGTCAGAATTGAGAACCAGTGATTTAGATCACTGAGGATACATCTACACAGCAGAGTTATTTTGGAATAACGTCGACTATTCTAAAATAAAGTTATGTGCTGTCTACACAAGAAGCCTGTTACTTTGAAATAAATTCAAAATAACTGGCTTCTTACTCTGACTTCCTCTAAATCTCATTGTACGAGGATTAAGGAAATCAGTGGAATAGCAATTTATTTCTAAATAAGTGTTGTATAGACAGTGCCAAATTTCAAAACAAGCTACACAATTTGCATAGCTCAAATTGCATAGCTTATTTTGAGGTACACACTGCTGTGTAGATGTACCAAAAAAGACTGGCACTAAAAGGATGGAAGTAATGACAGGCATAAACCTAAACAGTAGGAAGCCAATTAAATTCAGAGTGTCTTTTAGTGAATATCAAGCCCAGAATGAGGGGGGAGATATTTGGCCCGGAGGTTCTGGCTAAAACAGAGCAAATAATTGATTTTCAGTTTGGAGAGTGGGCTGAAATGTCAAAAAAAAATTCAGTTCATTTCTAAAAATGTGTGTCAGCAAATCAGAAAAAACTATTTTGCGTTGTTCAAAAATTTGTTATTACTGTCAGCGTCATATGTATTGGCCAGGCCTACAGTTATCTAGTGGAAGTGTTATGAGACGATGGATGTTGAAAAGATGATGATTTTCCACGTTTCTGACCTGAACTGGAAAACTAAGAAATCTGACTGTCACTTGCGCAAACCAGATGTTGCTGCATAATAGAAAAAGAATTTTGTTATTCACAGTTCTAACCCTTAGGTTAAGTGACTGTCCCTGTTGTATGCCTCATAAGACCCACATTCCTTGACAAAAATGCAGAGCAGTTTTTATTTGGGTTAGATTTTTCATACAAAATTAAGAGTTAATTTAGTTGTAAAAAAATGCGTAGTATGTGAAATCAGCAGGGGAACTTTTGGAGGGTGTACGTACAAGGATTCCATTTGGAGTTGAAAAATTAATAGACCTTTTAAAACATATTTCAACTTCTTTAGACTCTTTCAAAATGTATTCTGGACTAGAACAAATAGGTCTCAGCCTTTCCTGGGTCTTTGACAAGAGAACACTATAGGGGAATTCTTCTTAGGAAGAAAACATACTTAATGGGTGTGGTTCGTTAGACTATGGGATGGTTTTCCAATGAAGGTGGTAAAACTTCCATTCCCTGAGACATTTAACAGTATACTGAAAAATCATTAAAAATATATTGTAGAGAACAAATTTGCCCGGGCATTGTGTGAATAGAATGATCTAATAGTTCTTTACAATATCTTGATGTCTCCAATCATGAGAAGTTTACTCTATGGGGTTACTATATGTATTTAATTAAAATAGCAAGATAGCTAATTTTAGCTTGCAGCATAGTATGGCTTTGGCTTTTGGGATGTCCAGCAATGTTCCCTCTACTTTTTTCCAACCATGTGCAGAATAAATGTTTATGTGCACCGAGGCATGTGTGAATGTGCACCACCAGTAGACACACAAAAACCTATCTGTAGGCATTCTGCTAATCAGCTAGATAGCATTTAAGTCTCTTCTAAGTGCCCGCACAAGTGCTCAGCTTATAGGGACCACTGATGTCCAGTAAAATTCCAGAATTTAACTAGTTAGTACCCAGAGATTAGGGTACTGGGAAACTTGATAGTACACGATATAATTGCAGAAGTATACTAATTCATAGTTGGCAGCATTAATTTCATAGACAAGTCAGTACAGTATACATACTTTCAGGCTGGAAAACGCTTTACATTTTTTCTATGAAAAAATCTCAATACTTTTGAAAAACATTTAATGTAATAACCATACCTTATTAACAATGTGTGACTTACGAGTCGAGCAGTCGTCTTTATTGTGTTCTGTAATGTCATGTAAGCAAAAAAATCTTTTGCCTCTGGGTCAGAAAGGGCTTTAACTTACCATTAGTAATACTTACGGAATTTTGTTTACATTTTAAACAATATAAATAGATAAATAAGCAGACATCCTCTGTTTGTTCTTTATTTGTTTTTTAGTATAGGGAGGTATAAAACAAAAATTATAGATGTTTGTTGATAGATGAAGTATTTCGTTTAACTGGCTTCTGTGAAGAATGCTACGGCATGTGGGTTATTTTCCTTTCCTTTTTCGTAACATTTGTCATAACAAATGTTTCATAACATTTCTTAACATTTTCTGGTACCTTAAATTTTTAAAGTTCTTCACAAACATAAAAGTTCAAAACAACTACCGTAGAAATCAAGACAAATGAAGCCTCAATTAATTACTATTTTAATTAATTCATTTATGTTATATTTTTCCTCTTTTTATGGGCTTTCCTTCCTATGAATTAGGAATATAAATACTGTAAGAAGTTCCATGACAAATATTATATTGTCTTTGGTTATTTCAAAGTGACAGTAAGTTCAATGGGGTGAAAATCTTTTCCACAGAGGCCTATAATTTTACTTCCTAAATGTAAACTGTAGTTCAGCTTTTCTGATTAAGAAGGCTAGTAAACAGCTTTCTTCAAATCTGACAACTCTTACGCTTTTCTACTAACTTTTGCCACTACAATTAATTAATCTAATTTCCTTTTGTGAAGGTAAAAAGCTTCACCTGACCTAAATGAACCTGAGGCTCAGAAACCCAAAACTGCTTTGAGTAACAACACACAATATTCTGAATTTTTACCATCCTTTCTGAACTAACTCTAATACAAACATAAATTGGATATTGTAGTAAACTAGCCCACAAAACAGTAAAACTTTTATACATTTCAGTATTTTTAATTTTTCTAAAATCTTACAACATTCGCATTGAAAAAAATTAAAATTTCAAGACGATATTTGTCTCATTGTTACCTGAGTCCTGTTTTGGGGTTGTCTTTGTACTGAGTTTTATTTGGAGCTCATTATTTCTGGGGGCCAAATTCTGTTTTAATGTATACTTTCAGGTCTCCTATCAATTAATGTATCATATCAGTTGGCAAAATTTACACCTGTGTAGAGGACCAAAAAAAGCTCTATGTATCATTTAAATCTACTGTAAGTAATCAAAATAGTGCTTCAATGGTGTATGTAATTTGCGGTGAATTTCACTGCACAGGGGTGAATTTCACCCACATATACTGAAGTTATTCATTTAAAGCCTAAAAAAAAGAACTTAGGTGAACAAGAAATACTGATCAGGATTGAAATACAGTTATGGGGATGCATTGTGAATTGAACTGTATTGATTTTAACTTTAATGAAGGAGGTGCTTCACCTCTCCCAAAATACCATGCATTTACTTGACTACACTGCAATGTTAAGTAGCCTTATGCTAAATAGCCAATATTCTGGATTTGCTCACTTCATCTCAACTTCTCAGATTCAGTCTATCTTGAAACTCTCTTACTTTCCCCACCGTAAGAGGATACTCTTCAATGTGTAACACAAGCCAGTTGTATGCTACAATACAAACTATACAAAAGAAAAATAGTAATTGTAAATATAGAAGTGCAGCATGGTAAGCAGCTACTCCCGGGGGGGCAGTGTGAGGCAGCAGGGCCCTTTCTTCCAGCAGCTATTGCTCTCTTGTTACCCCCTCTGCCCATGCTCCTTTGTGAGTATAACTGTCCCCTCTGATTGCTGCCCCCTGTAGTCATTGATGAGAATAACTGTCATAGAATCCATGGGCTGGAAGAAACCTCAGGAGGTCATCAAGTCCAGCCCCCTGCCCAAGGCAGGACCAACCCCAACTAAATCATCAGCCAGGGCTTTCTCAAGCCGGGATTTAAAAACCTCTAGAGATGGAGATTCCACCACCTCCCTAGGTAACCCATTCCAGTGCTTCACCACCCTCCTAGTGAAATAGTTTCTCCTAATATCCAACCTATACTTCCCCCACTGTAATTTGAGACCATTGCTCCTTGTTCTGCCATCTGTCACTACTGAAAACAGCCTCTCTCCATCCTCTTTGGAACCTCCCTTCAGGAAGTTGAAGGCTGCTAGCAAACCCCCCCTCACTCTTCTCTTCTGCAGGCTAAATAAGCCCAAATCCCTCAGCCTCTTCTCATAGGTCATGTGCTCCAGCCCCCTAATCATTTTGGTTGCCTTCCGCTGGACCCTACTCAATGCGTCCACATCTTTTCTGTAGTGGCATGCCCAGAACTGGACACAATACTCCAGATGTGACCTCACCAGTGCTGAATAAAGGGGAATAATCACTTCTCTGAAGTTGCTGGGATTGCTCCTCCTAATGCACCCCAATACGCTGTTGACTCATATTCAGCTTCTCATCCACTGTAATCCCCAGGTCCTTTTCTGCAGAACTGCTGCTTAGCCAGTCAGTCTCCAGCCTATAATGCTGCTTGGGATTCTTCTGTCCCAAGTGCAGGTCTCTGCACTTTTCTTTGTTGAACCTCACCTCCCCTCTCTTTCCATTTGATGCAAAACAATCGTATTCCATGCATATCCCATATTCCCGGCACAACCAGATCCTGACCTTGCTTTAAGTTAGGACGAGAGGAAGCTGCACACCAAATTTGGTGGTCCTAGCTGCTATCACTTAGGAGGAGTTTTTTAACAAATGGACTGACAGATGGACAGACACACGCAAACTCTCTAAAATATAAAGTGGATTTTGGATGTTTTTCTACATTTTCAAAATTATTGATTTCAATTACAACAGTGTTCACTTTATATTACTATTTTATTAGAAATATTTGCACTGTAAAAAAATAGTATTTTACTGTCATACAATCTTTTTATCATGAAAGTTGAATTTACAAATGTAGAATTATGTACAAAAAATAACTTCACTCTAAAATAAAAGAATGTAAATCTTTAGAGCAAAGGTGGGGAATCTGTTTTTGTATTAGGAGCTGCCGACCCACAGAAAAATCATTTGGGGGTCTGCACACAAGTGAGAAGCAAAAAAAACCAAAAAACAAAAAGCCCACCCCCTCATTGACATGGCCCCCAACTGAAAAAGAGAAAGACACTCCCCACATTCCCCACAGACCACTCACACATGAGAGCATGAATGTACTCCAGCTCCATGGGGAAATGGTGGGGGGACTGAAGCACTAGTGTGGGCTTCCCCAATGCTGGGGAGAGCCCCAAGCCTTGGGGGCTGGAACCAAGCAAATGGGGGGCGCACTTAGCCCCAAGGCCTTCGGTTCCCCACCCCTGCTTTACAGCCTTCAAGTCCACTTAGTTCTACTTCTTGTTCAGCCAATCAGTAAGACAAACAAATTTCTTTACATTATCTCCCATAAATGATGACCGATTCTTATTTACAATGTCACCAGAAAGGGAGAATAGGCATTTGCATGGGACTTTTGTAGCTGGCATTTCGTATTTACATGCCATATATTTTAAGCATTCATATGTCCCTTCATGCATCTGCCACAATTCCAAAGGATTATGCTTCTATGCTGATGAAACTTGTTTAAAAAAGTGCATTAATTAAATTTGTGGCTGTGCTCCCTGGAGAATTTAATATCTCCAGCTCTGTTTTACATGCATATATTTAATGTTATTATAATCTATGATGACTCAGCACATTTTTTTTTTTTTCATTTTAAGCACACCTTCACTGCAGGTTTGACAAAACACACAGAAGGCACCAATGTGAGATTTCTAAAGATAGCTTCAGCACTCATCCAGAGTTCCCTATAAGTTGAGTGTTTGGGAAGCCACCCAGGAGAAATTCAAATACCGCCCAGCTGATTAGTAGAGCACCTGCAGTCAGCAGCCTGTGTTTCTATTGCTGGTGCACATCCACACGTGCCTTTGTGCACATAATAAAGTTTATTCCACTCATGGAAATTAGAGGGAACACTGCACTCAACCCAAGGTTTAAGAATCTGAAGTGACTGCCAAAATCTGAGCAAGAGAAAGTATGGATCATGCTTTCAGAAGTCTTAAAAGAGCAACACATCAGTGCAGGAACGGACATGCTATGTCCCAATATTTTTATGGAAATATGCCTTTGAATATAAATATGCATAACTTGAATATGCTTTATCCAAAATGGGGCAAGTGACCTATCATTCAAGAGTTTGTAATACCCTGAATATATATATATTCTATTTGTCTGCGCGTATCATTAGTCAGAATGGGTAGGAGTGGTGTCCCTAGCTTCTGTTTGTCAGGGGTTGGAAATGGATGACAGGAGAGGGCTCACTTGATGATTATCTGTTTCTCTTCTCTCCCTCTGGGGCATCTGGCATTGGCCACTGTTGGAAGACAGGATACTGGGCTAGATGGACCTTTGGTCTGACCCAGTATGGCCGTTCTTATATTCTTATGTTCTCATTGTTCATGTATGTGAAGTTAAAAATATGAAGTACACATCTGTTTATATATCAAGATGTGGTAGGGAAGGTCATTACTGGTACTTGCAGATCAAGACAACATTATGTAAATGGTTAAGTTTTTCCAGTTAGCCTGGACCGTGTTTGGTCCCACCAAGACACATAGCCAAATCACCTGAGTATGGAACCCATTTTGAATGTGGTACTTTTCCATGGGGGTGCTAACGGGTTGAAGTTGTACATAAATGATTCCCACCTTGAGAAAAAATCTATTTATAGGCAGGGAAGCAGACAGTAGGGGAGTTGGCAGTTGGGAGACCCCAAGACACCTCCTATAAACATGATGACCGCTGGAAACAACTAAGACTGAACAGGGGGGCATTAGGCTCAAACTAGGAGGCTGCCTAGTTTATATATGAGAGATGTTTAAAACTTTGTTTAGAGTAAGAAATTGCATGTAACTGGTTTCTTAGAATATTAAGCTTAGCTGGCATGTTTTGTTTTATTTTGCATAGTAATTTAGTTTGATCTATCTGTTTTCACGTGCAATCACTTTATTCCTACTTTTTATACTTACTAAAAACACTTTGTTTATTATCAAATCCAGAGTAAGTAACTTAGGCTGTGTCTAGACTGCAGGGTTTTTCCGAAAAAAGTAGCCTTTTTTCGAAAAAACTTCACCTGCATCCAGACTACAGCTGTGTTCTTTTGAAATTAAATCGAAAGAACGCGGCTTTTCTTTCGACGGCAGTACTCCTCATTTCACGAGGAAGAACACCGTTTTTCGAAAGTGCTCTTTCGAAAAAAGGCATTCTTGAATGCAAACAGGGCTTTTTCGAAAGAGAGCATCCAGACTGCCTGGGTGCTCTCTTTCGAAAAAGCGGCTCACTTTTTCAAAAGAAGAGGTTGCAGTCTACATGCTCTTTTTTGAAAGAAGCTTTTTCGAAAGTATCTTTCGAAAAAGCCTCTTTTGAAAGAGGCTTGCAGTCTAGACGTAGGCTTAGTGAGGGGGCACAACAGCTGTCCATATCCCTTTTTCATTGAGAACAAGGGTGAACGTATGAACTTTTATAGACAATAAAAGGGATTTGTCTATTTGGGGCTGTACATCTAGATGCTGACAAGTCCATGTAGCTGAGCCTTCTCATAGTTAAGCTGTTTTCAGCATCTGTGTTGCTGTGCCAGGGGGCTGTTACCCCAACTCTATGCCTTTGCTATGGGAGACCAGAGCATTTGGCCCAGCCGGACAGATGGTGGGACATCTCATAGGGCAAGTAGGTGGCCTCAGCAGGCAACAGCCCCCCTAAGATTCGGCCACAAAAGCGATGAGGGTCCCTGGAGATCCCGTCAGATCCACGGGAGGGCTCTACTTCTGCTCTGTTTCCAGGCTTAGCATGCTGTTACATCTTTCCGAGGGAAGAGTTCCACCTGGCCGCTTGTCAGTTTAATGTATGCACTTTAAAGTGTTCTTTCTTGCCTTAAAAGGTTACAGATGTTGGACTGCTTTATGACTGGGTGTTTCTCATTCATACTTCTTCACTCATTCCATAGGTCACATACATATTCATAAGCATGAATATAATTAATTCTATTTAAGCAATGTGGTGTCTGGCATTATCGCTTTGACATAATAGGATGCTCATAGACTTTAAGGTCAGAAGGGACCATTATGATTATTATGATGCTACTTAAACTACATTTGCACAGCTAACAGGAACTGCCTAAACTGCATTTGCTTAATAGGAACTAGTCAAATTGTAGCTGAGAGAGCTAGAAATACAGGAGAAGAGGGGAA
The DNA here is from genome assembly GCF_049634645.1 of Pelodiscus sinensis. Lineage (NCBI taxonomy): Eukaryota > Metazoa > Chordata > Testudines > Trionychidae > Pelodiscus > Pelodiscus sinensis. The sequence goes on from NC_134714.1 coordinate 105,862,663, forward strand.
GAACAGGGGTTTGTGTCCAGCTAGCCACACTCCAATGCAGGGGGCTGTGCCAGTTGGCTACAATCAGCACACTGGTTTACAGTCTCAAGAGAACCTCTGTGATCTAGCCCATCACAGAAACAATAGAGCCTGCACCACTAAAAGGAAAGGCATCTGATTCATATGATGAAAATGAACATTTGTTGTTTTGCACTGTATCCTATGAAATAATAGTCTCCACTGGTTATTTTCTGAATTCCACTTATAAATGTACATACTTTAAATGCCTATTTCTAGTTTTTATTAATCTGTACTTGGCTTCCAGTATATCCAAGGGGGAATATCCAACAGACAACTTCCCTGTTTTGTCTCAAAGGGAAAAAATCCCATCCTGGTCAAAAAAGGACAACTGGTCAGACACACAGTAACTGTGAAACACATCAAGGGAATCTCTTTTATAGGGCAAGACAGCACTTGCAACAAAATGGCCACTGAATGTCCTGATGGTTTCATGTACAGAAAAGGATGTTCAGTGAGAGACAGTTAACCCCTTCTCATTGCCTCAGCCTAGACAATGGGCAACAGGAATAGGCAGAAAAACCTCTCCTCCTTTGCCCCTCCACACCCAAGAACGATCTCCATGTAGTTGATGTTGGGGAAGGAAGGCTCCAGAGCAGCTGAGCCTGCCCCTCTTCCTCTCCCTCTCCCCTCCCCCCCCCGCCCCCCCGTTTTCTCTCAGAAACCTTAGGGTTCCTCTGTCTAGAAAAATCCTGGCAACCTAATCAAACATTTCTCCTACTCCCTTCACCCCTGACCTCTGCTGAAATGGGTATAAGGGGCATTTTGACATTCTATTCTGCCAGTAAATATCCTAAGGTAGTAAGAATTTTCTGATTTCCACAAAACAGATTTCTTTAATTTTTGAATAGAAGCTTCAATTTTATTTAAGCTTGATTTCTAAATTCAAATAATTTAATCTTGAATGATATACAGTAAACTGTATAATTACATCTGTGATTGGAAAATGACAATCCATTACAGATTATTGACCTAATGTTCAAATTTTATTATTCAGCAAAGGGAATATTTAATTCATCCATGAATGATGAAAGAAAATAGCATAATGAAAAACATTTCCCTTGGAAAGCCAAATTTTTCTGTTTGGTATAGAAAATTTAGGACTTTAAGTTTTCCATTGAAATGAGCATTCCTTTAAATGTTGATTACTAGAATCATCTTGCTATTCAGCATCCCAAGTGTACCATCTAGAATTCTGAACCATTTAATGTTTTTAATGTCATGATTTAAAGCACTTGTCAGTGATTATCTTGTTTTGGCAAACGAGATAAGTAGTAAGCTATCTCATGTCTTGGATATGTTACATACAAATCAACATATACCATTTAAGGTAATACATTTAGATACTTCAGTGACTAATTACATCATAGATTGCAATGCATGACTAAATTATGCAATTGACCTAATTTGTGGTTCAAGCTATTGTGTCACTGCTGAACAATTGTTTGTTTGGCCAACAGAGCTACAGGTTTATTTGTAAGATTTTCATCCAAATGTATCACTTTAAGTTTTGTTGGGTTTCTTTCCATTTGTGAGCCATCCAGTTTCCAATAAAATTTAAATTGGATACTGATGACAATTTTTAATGTAAATCTCATCGTGAAACATTGGGAAAATATTTTGCAAAGATGGATGCGAGGATTAGCAGGTTAATTCTTTGATGGAGTCATTGTACACCCACATCCACCCATTCTTATTTTTATATTGTGTCCACATGCAAGGCATTTTTTCATGACATTGCTTACTTTAGTTGAAAGAAAACATTTTGGTAATGAAACTGGGTAAAACAGATGTCCTGTTACACTGATACAATCTTTTAAAAATGTACAAAAATGTATTTAGTTGTCAAGTACCCTTTTTTCCAAAGCATTTGTGGAAAGGATTTATTGGTGGCTCATAATTGTATTAAGAAGGATAGTCTATTAAAGTTCAATGAAAACATTTCTAAGAATCCCAAATCAATCATAATATGAGAAGTAAAACAAGAGATGGAAGAAAAGGGGTAGAGATAGATTATTAAATATGGGGCAAACAGAATTCAGACTGGGACACCCTATAAATAATTATGATGGCTGTTCTTTGAGTCATTGCACATGTCTATTTCACTTCGGGTGCTCGAGACAGAGGGTTTTTTTTCCCTCAGCAGTACCCATTGGGGTAGTATATGCATCCCATCCTGCCTGGTGCACTTCACAGTTTCCTTTTACTGTCCATGGTTTGTAATTGCAGCATGTCAATGTGCTTCTGCAAATTTTCTCCACTTACAAGGAATTAATTCTACCTTCCTGTGAATAGTTGGTTCTTACTAGATGTTAATTGTTTAGATTTGTCTAAGTTTTATTTGTTTTTTTTCTTTATTTTGTTGGAGCATTGGTTGCTTCTTGTTTTGGGGTATTGACACTCAGAGCCCAGATATGCCTCAGTCATGAGGATTTAGGCCTTGTTAGTAAGTGAATCTCATCTGTCTGCCTAAGCTATCTCAGTGGGGTCACAGTATAGAGACTTTAAGATACCCCCAAAGAGTGGTCTTTACACTAGGTACCAGGTTAGTTATGAGGGACTCAGTGGTGTTTCCCATGGTTAAATGATATCCCCCAATAAATGATCAGTGGAGCTAAGGTCTGATCCCTGTGACAGCCCCCTCTTCTCCTATCTAGTAACCCCAGAGCACTTTTCAGCCATGGGATTCAAGTACAGGAATCAGCTTCTTCCAGGGAGTTCTATCCTTCCCACACATAGCTGGCAAGATCTCACCACCTTTGGGTATTCCCATCAGCTGAATTCTTAATGGCCCACAGCAGCATCTTTGCCCCTACTTTGGCAAACTGGAAACAATTAGCAAATGTGTTATTAAGATACCAGTCAGTGAGGAATAGGGTCATAGATAATTTGCAAAGCTGATGCATTAAAAACCACAGCCCTTTGGATAAAGGTGGACCACCATGCAGATAAGCGTGTAACTAACAATCTGGCCAGAGGTGAAGGGGTAAGGAGAGGAAGAGGTTTAATTAGAGTGCATTTCCCTTTATTCCAAAAGGGACCCTATAAAAGAGGCGTGCCATTCCTGTAGGGTGCAGGGAGATGCAGAGAGTGAGTGAAAGTCCCATTTGATGCTCCTTATGCAATATTGGTTTCTGTACATATAATTAAATAAATAATCAGAAGAAAACCACGTGCATTATACATTGTTACAGGATTACTTATGAACATTAAATTTATCCCAGGGTTAAACAGTAACATTATCATTAAATCTTTTACATGTGGATGTTACCATGTCCTTTATTAGACAATTTATCTTTGAGAGCAGTGTGTTCAATACCTTCCTGAAATCTTTAAATAGGCCTCAATTTATCCTGAGCTTTGGGTGATTTAAAAGGTAGTGATATTATGCATATAAGCAGACCCCCTTTATCCCTATTTTCAGATTTCAGCACTGTGCAAACACATTTTTTCCTCTACTTAGGTTAACCTGCTTCCCCTTATTCTCAGGTTTGACTCCTGCTACCTTCACTTCTGGAGGGTTACAATATGAGCCGACTTAGTTGACCAGGTATATTAACCATCCATTACTCCTTTGTGCTGTCACTTATGGGCAGTTCTTGCCCTCCCCTACTAGCCAGGCAATCTACATTTACACAGACAACTTTGGATCCAAAAGCGAACCAGAAAGTATCAGTTACTCAGGGGAACGCAGGGTGGTGAGCTGGAGTCCTGCCCACCCCTGGAGCAGGCAGACAGCCAACACCAGTTTCCCCAAGGATGGAGCAGGCTCTGGTATTAGAAAGACTGGATGAGGGATGTCCTGAAGGTAGGGAGGGGGGTGGGCTCTGGAGTGGCATAGGGCAGTGTTTCTCAACCTTTTTTTTTTTTTATAAAGTACCCTTTTAAAAAAAAAGTACCCCCAGTACCTATAGTTTTCAGACACACATTTTTTTCTACCATTGCAACACATTTGTTTAAACAATTTAATCGTAGCCAGGTGGGCAATGAAATGTTTTGGTGTAAAAAGAACAAAAATAATAAAGCGCTGTAAAGCTTAAAACAAAAATTCAGTTTTCTCCAAATTTCAGTTGTTGACGTACCCCCCCAGACTTCTCTCGAGTACCCCAACGGTATACATACCACTTGTTGAGAACACTGGCCTGGGGATAGGGCAATTGTCTGGACAGTGAAGGGTGATCAGTTTGAGTTCTCTCCCTCCTCTGCCCACAGACGCAGTGACTCTGTTCTTTAAAGGGACACAATTAACTGACAGAGTTCTGATTACTTTTCACTTTCAAGTCCTGCTCCCACAACACTAAGTAATCTGAAAATGAAAACACAAACTATTGTGGCTCCCTTTTGGAGCCCTAGTAAGATATTAAGAAGCATGTTTTGTTTCATTTCACGAGGAGTACTGGTAGTTCGGAATAGGAAGCCTAGTTCGAACTACCTAGTTCGTGCCCCGTGTAGCCGCACTGCACGGGGTTCGAACCAGCGGGGTTTTAAAAATGGCGGCTCCCCGCTTATGCAAATGAAGCTCGGGAAATTCAAATCCCGGGCTTCATTTGCAAGTGCGGAATGCCTACATTACCCTCCTAGTTCGAACTAGCGGGTTAGTGTAAACATACATATAGAGTTCATTTTCATGTTAGAGTGCAAGTTAGTCCTTACCTCAGATAGGAAGTTCCCCCCTTTTTACCTTTATTTTCAGTTTTCCCTTGGGACTACCCTAGGCTACGTCTAGACTGCAAGCCTCTTTCGAAAAAGAGCGTCTAGACTGCAAGCAGTACTTTCAAAAAAGCAAGCCACTTTTTCGAAAGAAAGCACCCAGGCAGTCTGGATACTCTCTTTCAAAAAAGCCCTGTTTACATTCAAGAACGCCTTTTTTCGAAAGAGCACTTTCAAAAAAAGGCGTTCTTCCTCGTGAAATGAGGTTTTCTGCCGTCGAAAGAAAAGCTGCGTTCTTTCGATTTAATTTCGAAAGAACGCGGCTGTAGTCTAGACGCAGGTGAAGTTTTTTCGAAAAAAGGCTACTTTTTTCGAAAAAACCTTTGAGTCTGGACACAGCCCTAGGGATTTAAGCATTGCAACTCCTATGGCAAACCTATGCACAAAGGGGACACGCATGCTGCTAGTGCTTAGGTGAGGGACACTTACTTGGTAAGTGCAGTATCTGCAGAGGTTTCAAACCAAGAATCAAAAGAAAGAGACCACCATTTGAAACTTCTGTTTAGGGAGTCAGAACTCTGACCCCCCCCCCCCAATGCAGGAGCCTCAGTGCAGGATGCTTTAGCACCAAGAAAGGAAGGCCACAAGGAGCATCAACAATGTTCCCTGAAACAGAAGATCATCTCTTTGGTGCAGCACCATTTATAATCTCCAGTGCCGCACAAGAGGAAAAAGGCGGACCAATAAGGCCCCAGCAACCACCCCAGCATGGCACATCCTTTGTTGAGACATGAAATGAATGACACAGCCCTCTTCAGAGGCACCGACATCCATTTGGCACTATGGAAAACCAGCCACATTGAGACACAACCCACCATCACCCCAGCACCTGTAACATGCACCATCGGGAACTGTTCCACGTTGCTCAGGCTCCAGCCACACTTCAGAATCTGAGGCAGAGTCATCAGCAGACTATATTGCCTGATTCCGATCCAGGCACTGGTCACAGCATCAACAGTGAAATTCCATGACACCGCATATGTCCTGGCCCTCACAATGGCAGGCTCCATTCAATGGCCATTCTGGACACCTTTGGCTTACCATCATGACTAGGGTTCAGCATCAAGAGCTGCATCAGTGGTCTCCTCTAGCCATCAGTTGCCTTTGGCCACATCAGTCGCCTATGATCACCAAAAGGGGTATGAGATTCACCAAGCGCAAGCACCGATTGAGCAACAGGTCACATCAGTGCCACTATATTCTCTACCATCTCAGCCACTCCTTCAGATGGTCTCTTAGGGCAGATGTCACCCTCTCCATCTTCCAGAGATGGGGTCATCCCTGTTCATGGTAAGGAGCATGACAGGAAGTGCCACCAATTCTGCTCCTTTTGGAGCCACAGTCACAGCCCTGTCACTAGCTGTATCTGTTACCACCCTTCCCGTAAATACATAAGGTACACCTCAAGATCCATCAGGACCAAGCAGCATTCCTCCTCATAGCACCCGTGTGGCTCTGGCAATGTTGGTACACTACTGAGTTTATTGGTAGATAGGCCAGTAGCCTTCCCTCTCTATCCTGATCTCATCGTATAGGACTATAGACAGTTGCAGCACCTCAACCTGGAGTCTCTCCACCTCATGGCATGGAAACACCCTGGTTAAACCAATTAGAGCTCCAGTGCTAGGACTTTGTTAGGAAGAGCCTGTTGAGCAATAAAAAACCTTGCACCTGGGTGGTGTACCTAGCAAAGGGGAAGCATTTCTTGATTTGGTCCTTGCAGATGGGATTTCACCCACAAGAAACTGTCATCCCATTGGAGCTTGTCTACCATTTGGAGCTGAAACACCAGGGACTAGCTCTATCGTCCCTTGAGGTCCACTTAGCGGTCATATCTGCCTTCCACCTGCGGTGGGGGACAGCTTCCTGTTCTGCAGCCCCATGGTGAGATGCTTTCTCAAGCATTTAAGAAAGGCTGTACCCCTAGGTTAGATACCCCATCCCACAGTGACATCTTAACCTGGTTCTATCCAGACTCCTGGGTCCACCTCATGAGCCCTTCATACCCTGTCCTACCTGTCTTGGAAGGCAGCCTTCCTAGTCACTATAATTTCAGACAGAATGGGTTCCTGAATTCCATGTCCTTACCTCCACGCCCCCATAAATGGTCTTTTACAGAGACAAAGGGCAACTCCTCCCGCACCTAGAGTTTCTGCCTACAGTGGTCTCCTACTCCTGTGTAAACCAGGAAGTCTTCCTACCAGTTTCTTTCCCAAACGCCACACCAACTATAAAGATCAGGCTCAGAGATGTACTAGCCTACAATAATGAACAAACAAAGCCCTTTTGTAAGTCATCACTACTCTTTTTTGTAATAGCTGAAAGAATGGACTCCCCATCTCGCCTCATTGCCTCTCTTTGTGGATCATTTCCTGCTTCAGGACCTGCTATGACCTAGCCAGGTTCCCAGATCCCACATTCACCAATAACTTCACGAGAGCACAGGCATCCACAGCAGCATTCCTCATGCAACTTCCCATTCAGGACATTTGCAGGGCAGCAAAGTGGTCACCTGTTCACAGCTAGGCGTTACACTGTGCTGTCACCCAACAGTCAAGGAAAAACATGGCATTATGGTGGAGCAGTTCTTCAGGCAGCAAGTCCATTATTTTTGACTCCTCCTTCAGGTAAATTGTTTGGGAGTCACATATTGGAATGCACATGAACAATCATGCAAAGAAAAATGGTTACCTACCTGTAGTAACTACTGTTGTTCGAGATGTGTTGCTCATTTTCATTCAAAATCCCCTCCCCCAGCCCTGGGCCTCTCCTCTGTTGGAATATTACAGAAAGAAGGAACTGAATCAGCTGGGGGCCAGCAGAGCACTATATACTACCTATCTATGAAGGTGCCACTACTGAGAGCTCCACAGTCAACTCAATGGATACCACTAGAGGAAAAACCTTCCATTGATCTTGCATGTGGTGCGTGCGCACACCTATTGGAATGAACATAAGCAACACATCTCTGAGAACAAACAGTTACAAAGGGTAGGTAACCATTTTATATTGATGTGATTTTTTTCAAAGTATAGAGACCATATTCTTTATAGTTTCGGATCTGTTAGACCAAAAGAGAAGAGGTAACATACTTTTCCTAACTAAAAACTTTCACTAAGGACTTATACGCAGCATTTATTTGGCATAATGTCCCTCCAGCTTGAAACAATTTTCAAAGTTTAGTTCCTTTATGGACCTTAATAAATAACCAGTTCACTTTAGAAGCCTTTCACATGTCGGGGAGGAGCTTTTTGTTATAACAATATAGGATATCAATGAAGATCAAAATTTGTAACATTCAGGACAGACAAAGCTCTATAACACTGTGGCAAAGGTCCAATCATGCCCTAGGATGGACATGATTTGCCTCAGAGACTTACTGTGACCCTCCACACAACATCTTCTTTTTCTAGAAACAAGGCCCATCATAGGTTAGTCCATAGTTTGTAGTGAAAACCCATTCATAGTCCTGATCTCCCTTCTCAGAGGCAAACTCTGTAGTGGCAGGGGGATGGTTGGGGGAACCTGGGCCTACCCAGTACTCCAGGTCCCAGCCCAGGGACCCAAAGGCAGCAGCAACAGACAGGATTACTTTTACTCCCGGTCTGGCAGCTTTTTCCCTGGGCCACTTTCCCAAATGATCCCTCCTCTGTATCTGGGCAAGTCAGTCCTCAGCGCTCACACACAGTTCTCTAGCAATACACTTCCTCCTCCCAGTCTTCCATTCTTTTCCTTTCCCCTTCCTTGCCTGGGGGAAACCTTTTAAAACAGCCCCGCAGGTTTTAATTGACTGCAGCCGTCTGATTAGGTTGCAGCTTCCAGCATGCTCCATTTGGCCCCAGAATCTGCCTGATTATGCTGCACTAGGCTCAGCATTCTCAGAGAAAAGAAAACCGTTCACTCACTCCCCAGCATTTCTTCCCTCCATTAGTGAGTAGCAGCAAGCTGGGCCTGTCACAATCACATTCCAAATACACATCTATATAGCCTCTCCCCAATTACAAATGAGTTACGGACCAAATATGTGGCCGTAACTCGATCTGTTCATAACTCGGACCCCATTGAGTTACATAGCAACTGTGCTGTTCATAAGCACGGTTCACGTTCATAACTCGGGGACCGTCTTTACAACGGCTCCATGGGAGCTTTGGTCGTAAATGCAAACGGTTGTAACTTGACCATTCGCAACTTGGGGACCGGCTGAATTGCCATCTTAGACACTTTCTCTAAGAGGGACCCAGTTCCAAGTCATTCAAGGAACCAGAATATAATCGTATATTATGTTATCTCTTTCTTATAACATCTGTTAAATAAAAGATGAAGTACTCATTTGTATCAATTGCTGTTTGAAAAGCCCAAAGCTCTGTTGTGGAAAGACTAAATTTCTAATGGAATGGAATGGAATGTTAGACTATTCTTGTGATGAATAGAAGGTTAATTGATAACAAACAAGAGACATATCCTGTACTCCTATATCTTGACACCATGCAAGGCACTGCATTTAGCCGTATGGAGTGGAAATCTATCAACCTCATGAAGAAACTTGCACAAGTACAAACAGATATCATCTTTCTCTCCAAATGCAAACGGATGGACATTATACCAAATGGACTGAAGGTGAAAAATCCATTGCTATCTACGTACTGCACAGACTACAGTGAGAGATTATGCCATATACTATCCAAAAAACTGAGGAACCACCTGATCAGCATCCTGTACAGCAAACAGGAAAACATCAAAAAAGAGCTCTCCAATCTGGAGTCTCTCATAAAACACCAACCTTCTGCACAAGTGGACTTTACTAAAATAAGACAGGAGATCTACATTACACACTTCACTTCTCTACAGAGGAAAAAGGACTGTAAGCTGTCTAAAATCCTACCTGCCACATGGGGCCACAACTCACCCAGCAACATCGTCAATCTCTCCAACTACACACTCAGCTCGGCAGAAGAATCTGTTCTATCTCGGGGACTCTCTTTTTGCCCCGCCACCCCCACTAACATGCTACAGTTCTGCGGTGATCTGGAAGCCTACTTTTGCCGTCTCCGTCTCAAGGAATACTTTCAACACGACACTGAACAATGCACTAACACACAGATACCATCCCACCAACAGCACAAGAAGAAGAACTCCACATGGACTCCTCCTGAGGGCCGAAATGGCAGTCTGGACCTCTACATAGAATGCTTCCGCCGACGTGCACAGGCAGAAATTGTGGAAAAACGGCATTGTTTGCCTGGTAACCTCAGTCGTGCAGAACGCAATGCCATCCACAGCCTCCGGAACAACTCTGACATTATAATCAAAGAGGCTGACAAAGGAGGTGCTATTGTCATCATGAACAGGCCTGACTACCTAAAGGAGGCTGCTAGACAACTCTCCAATACCAAATTCTACAGGCCACTTTCCTCAGATCCCACTAAGGAATACACTAAGAAACTGCACCATCTGCTCAGGACACTCCCTAAACAAACACAGGAACAAATCGACACACTTTTAGAGCCCCGACCAGGGTTGTTCTATCTATTACCCAAGATCCACAAACCTGGAAATCCCGGACGCCCCATTATCTCGGGCATTGGTACTCTTACTGAAGGACTGTCTGGCTATGTGGACTCTCTACTCAGACCCTACGCCACCAGCACTCTCAGTTACCTTCGTGACACTACAGATTTCCTGAGAAAACTACAGTGCATAGGTGATCTTCCAGAAAACACCATCCTAGCCACCATGGATGTAGAGGCTCTCTACACAAACATCCCACATGCAGATGGAGTACAAGCTGTCAGGAACAGTATTCCTGATGATGCCACAGCACAACTGGTGGCTGAACTCTGTGAATATATCCTCACACACAACTATTTCAGATTTGGTGACAACATATACCTCCAGACCAGTGGCACTGCTATGGGCACCCGCATGGCCCCACAATACGCCAACATTTTCCTCAGCTCTCGTCCACTTACACCCCTTCTCTACCTACGCTACATCGATGACATCTTCATCATCTGGACCCATGGGAAGGAGACTCTGAAAGAATTTCACCATGATTTCAACAGCTTCCACCCCACCATCAACCTCAGCATGGACCAATCTACACGGGAGGTCCATTTCCTGGACACCACGATACAAATAAGTGACGGTCATATCAATACCATCCTATACCGAAAACCTACCGACCGCTATACTTATCTGCATGCCTCCAGTTTCCATCCCGGACACACCACACGATCCATTGTTTACAGCCAAGCACTGAGGTACAACCGCATATGCTCCAACCCCTCAGACAGAGACCAACACCTACAAGATCTTCAACAAGCATTCTGTAAACTGCGATAGGAAGTGAGGAGACAGATTGACAGAGCCAGACGTGTACCCAGAAGCCTCCTGCTATGGGACAAGCCCAAGAAAGAAACCAACAGAACACCACTGGCCATCACCTACAGTCCCCAGCTAAAACCTCTCCAACACATCATTAGTGATCTACAACCCATCCTGGACAATGATCTTTCGCTTTCACAGGCCTTGGGAGGTAGGCCGGTCCTTGCCCACAGACAACCCACCAACCTGAAGCATATTCTCACCAGCAACTACACACCGCACCATAATAACTCGAACTCAGGAACCAGTCCTTGCAACAAACCTCGGTGCCAACTCTGCCCACATATATACACCAGCAACACCATCACAGGACCTAACCAGATCAGCCATACTGTCACTGGTACATTCTCCTGCACATCCACCAACGTAATATATGCCATCATGTGCCAACAATGCCCCACTGCTATATACATCAGCCAAACAGGACAGTCCCTACGTAAAAGAATCAATGGACACAAATCTGATATTAGGAATGGCAACATACAAAAACCTGTAGGGGAACACTTCAATCTTCCTGGACACACAATTGCAGATCTAAAAGTAGCCATCCTGCAGCAAAAAAACTTCAGGACCAGACTTCAAAGAGAAACTGCTGAGCTACAGTTCATCTTTAAGTTTGACACAATCAACTCTGGATTAAACAAAGACTGTGAATGGCTTGCTAACTACAAAAGCAGCTTCTGCTCTCTTGGAATTCACACCTCCAGATCAGATGCTAGAAGTGGGCCTCATCCTCCTTGATTGGATCCACCTCGTCATCTCCAGCCTGATCCTGGCCTGCATATTTATTCCTGCCTCTGGAAATTTCCACTACATGCATCTGACGAAGTGGGTCTTTGCCCACGAAAGCTTATGCTCCTACACTTCAGTTAGTCTATAAGGTGCCACAGGACTCCTCGTTGCTTGTACTCCTATAGAAGACTTATTCAGGCAGTAGTCAAAGTGACTTCAGTTACTGTCAGCTGGAGTCGGTGGGTTTTGCCTGAATCAGTCTCAAGAAAAGAGTGAAGGATTTGGACCCAACACATTGTCTATTAATATGAAGATGACTAAAAGCTATTCTGTATTTCATTTGTAGAATTTTTATGACACTGGCAAGTTATATAGAATTAATTACCAGTATAGTAATTTTGGAAAATCAAAACTGGTATATTATTTCATAATTTAATTTTAGCATCCACTTTAATGTTCAGCCTCTCCTTTGAGCCCTACTGACCATAGACATGTCAGCATCTATCTTTCTTTCTTTACTTGACTGTAACCAATAAACCCATTCTTCTGTTTGTCACCATCTAATCATCCCCGTTCTCATGTAATGTCTTTTTTCATGGCGTCCATCATCAACTTTCTGCTGAGTTTTATACCTCATTTCAACTATACTCTGCAGGACAACCTACGATCGCCTCTCCATTATAGTTCACATTTGCCACAGATTTGACATGGAGGTGATTTATTTATTCTTGCAGATACCAGGGTAAGTTTGATTACTGCAACTCCCTCTTCTGTAACCTTTAAATCACTTACGTCCAAAGTCCATTATGCTCAGAGTGCTAAGGCACACCTTTTCACATTCATAAATCAGCATCATCCCTATCATGAAAGATGTCTGCTAAAATGGGTTTGACATCTTTGTGGTATCTTTGTTTACTCCAAGATTTTGTATCTTCATACTTTCAGTTCTGAACATGTCTCATGCCACAGAGATATTTTTAAGAATTAATAATGTATTAAAGGGCTACGTTCACCAATCCCTCTCTCTCTGGCAGCTTTCACAGGAGCAAGGGGAGGTGTAGAAGTGGGCTGAGGGTAAGGTATGTGGCCAAGGGGGAACTGGCAGAAGCAGGCTGGGAGTAGGGTGTGTAGCCAAGGGGGAGCAGGCTGGGGACAGGTATCTGGGAAGAGGGAGGAATGGGCTGGGGGTAGGTGTCTGGCCAGGGGGAAGGGGAGAGGAATGGGCTGGATTGCGGGGTCTCGGTGGAAAGGATGAGTGAGGGGGCTGGCAGTGCAGGTTCTCTGCAGGATGATGAATAAGGGAGCTGGGGGTGTGGGGTCTTGGCTGAGAGGGTCTGTAAGGGAGCTGGAGGTGTGGGATCTCGGCCTAGGGGACTTGGTGCTGTCTTATAGCAGGTTTCGGGGATTCATATGAGCAGCTACTATCACAGGGCCCTGGGCTGGAACCCAGAATAGAGGGTGGGCCCAGGTTCCTCCCAACACCCACCTCCTCATTTCCACTAGGGGAAAAAGACTGTGGAGTTTATTCTCCATTTTACCATACACTGGCCAATGATTAAAAGAGCTTGACAAAAAGTAAATTAAAGCTCTGGGCATGATGCCTAAAACTGTGGGCCTTTGTGAGCCTCTGAGGCAAGCAAGTCCGCCAGGAAGCGCAGGACCCACCGAGTTTTCATTGTAGCTTTGTCACAATAAATATTGTTTGTTTGTATTGCTGCAGGGTTTAAGTACCCTTCTCCTGCAGGAGGACCTCATGTGCTAGGCACTGTACAAACATGGAACAAAAAGACTGGCCAGGCCCCCAAAAACTTACTAGGTATGAGAAAAGAGATGACAGATGGGTACAGACAGAAAAGCATAAGGCAATAGTGATACAGCATTACTAAAACCACAATTTAGCATGCGGACCATATTGAGGGCCTAAACAATCTTTTTTATAAGCACTGTGGAAAAAAGAATATAAAACAATAACAACTGATGGGGGAATACAAGAAAGCAATGAAACAATCTTGGTCAGCATGATAAGCAGTGGTCTCAGTAGCAGCCTTATAACCCACAAGTTTTTTTGCAGACATCACAAAAGGAACTATAAGGAAGGTTTTGAAGGAAGGTGATGAGAGGTAACTTTAAAGTTATTTATTGAGACCCCTCCAAACAGTGAGGGGCAGAATGAGAGATGATAATATGTGATCGTTGAAGTTTTGTCAGTGTTTCCGTTGCCCCTCGCCTCCCCCGCATCATTTCAAGGGCTTATACCATGGCCATAAAAATAGAAAGGTGATGTAGTTTAGGGGTTGGAGCATGAAACTAGGAATCCAATCTCAGCTGCTCCATAGTACTAGTCGGGGTTGTTTTGTTTTTTGTGAGATTCTTTTGCTGTTTTTGGTTGTTTGTGGTGGTACCTGCAAGCCCCACTCAGACCCCAGTGTGCAGAAAAACAGGTAGCAAAAAGACAGTCTGCCCTTTAACACTGTTTACCAACACCAGTTTGTGTTTGAATGCACTGTGCAGGGCATGCCAGCTTGGTTTCCATTTAATTTGCAGGTGCTCTACAGCTCACTTCTGCTTTTAACATAATTCTTGAGTGCCACGGGTTGTTCTAATACAGTGGTTTTCAAACTGGGTCACGCCCCAGCACTGAGTTATGGAATGTCGGGCACTGGGTCTCGTTGCTGCAGGGGCATCAGGTGACCAGTGGGTGCTCTAAGACAGCTACCTGCCTGTCCTGGCACTGCAGACTGCACAGCAGGCCTGACTCCTAGGTAAGGGAGGGGAATGCACAGGTCTCTGTGCACTGCCCCTGCCCTGAGCACTTGCTCTACACTCTTGTTATGTGGGAACCTGCTGCTGGCTGCTTCTGGGGTGCAGCATGGTCTGGGGTACCAGGAGAGGCAGGAAGACAGCTTTAGCACACCCGCTGAATCACTAATGGGGAGCTGCTTAAGGTAAGCCCCTGCTGCCTCTCAGCCCTGAACTCCCTCCCCCAAAGCTGGAGCCTCATGCTACACCCCAAAGTTCTCAGCCTCACCCCAGACCCATACTCTAGTCAAATTTTATGCTGGGTCATGAGGAAAAAAAGTTTAAAAACCACTGTTCTAATAGATCACCGTAACAATATGGGCTTAAAAGAGGGGTTTGGTCATGCACGGGTGACACCATTAGAGGAGAATATCAGTTTTTCATTTTGATTGCTGTGTGTTTTAAAATGAAAGGAATCAAGGCCCAGTAAAGATGCCATCTGTGTGTTTTCACAGTTCAGAAGGAGAGAGAAAAGGAAGGGTTGTTTTAACTTCTGTCTGTAAAAGGACCTTTGGAGAAGGATTATGGTGATAATTTTTCTCTGAAATAGTACAATTTCCCAAAATGATGGTATCATGAGAGACACTGAGAAAAGCCTGAATTCTGCTGTTCCAGCCTTCAGAAGTTTATGGGAAGAGATGTTTGGTTGAAAAATAAGAAGGCAATAAGATTTTCACTGTTTTTGATTTTCACTGTTTGTGAAAATAAGATTTTAATTATTTGTTTAGATAAATAGAAAATCTCACTTTAACTCCCATAGAATTGGATTACAGGAAAGGAAGTTCTCTTTACATTATTTTATTCTAGGACAAAGCATTCCTATTACGTTCCTATTCTTTCCCAACCCCCAAGAATTTTCACCAAACATGCAGTTTTCTGCAAATGTGTATATGAATACTTTAAAGGAACACTTTATTATGCCCAGTAAATTGGTATGGCATTCTTCATTTCCTGATCTAAACTAATGTTGTAATCCTAGAATCCTAGGGCTGGAAGAGACCTCAGAAGGTTATCAAGTCCAGCCCCCTGCCCAAAGCAGGACCAACCCCAACCAAATCAACCCAGCCAGGGCTTTGTTAAGCTGAGACTTAAAAACCTCTGGGGATGGAGATTCCACCACCTCCATAGGTGATCTGTGTTTCACCACCCCTAGTTTTTCCTAATGTCCAACCTAGACCACCCCCACTGTAACTTGAGACCATTGCTCCTTGTTCTGCCATCTGTCACTACTGTGAACAACCTCTCTCCATCCTCTTTGGAACTTTCCTTCAGGAAGTTGAAGGCTGCTATCAAATCCCCCATCACACTTCTCTTCTGCAGACTACACAAACCCAAAGTCTTTTGGCAGAGATTATCATGATTTAACATAAACAACACAGCACAGGTTATAATGATTTCAATTACAATTAGGGATCATTATTATTATTTATTGTATGTATTACAGTAGTGTCTGAGGCCCCACTAAGAGTGAATCCCCATTGTGCTGGGAATTGTTCCAACATAAAGAATAGTAGATGGTCCATGCTGTGAAGCGTTTACAATCTAAACAGACAAGAGGTTGGTGGAGACAAGCAGAGTTTGACACAGATGGAAATGATCTCCAGAACACCAATCACCTGTCTTACAGGAAATTTATTCAAAAAGAGTAACATGTAAGGTGTTCATAGAAATCCAGCCAGCTCTGCAACAGACTAAATTCTCGGGAAAAACTACTTAGTTATATAGGAAAGCTAAGTGTTAATAAGTGTAGACCAGTGGTTCTCAAAGCTTGGTCTGTGCTGTCCATAACTGTCTTGCAGGTAGGCTGTGCGCTCAGGGCTTGGTTGGAGTGTCTGCGCTGGCTTCCCGCTCTGGGGAGGTGAGCCTCGTGGGCTAGATCCATCTTGTGCAGAAGATGCAACTCCAAGTGCTGCTGCTACCCCACCCCCAGCTGAGGAAATGCCAGCATTGGAAACCACTCCTCTGGAGGCTTTCCCCACTGCTCTCATTGTCTGGAATAAAGGCCAATGGAAGCGGGGGGGCGGGGGGGCGGAGAAGGTACCTGGGAGCAACAGGAGGCATGGAGCCTACTAAGCCCCATCTATCCCTCTTACGCCCAGACCCTTCACCCCCAGCCCACTCCTGCACCCAACCTCCCAGCCAGACTCCGCACCCTTACCCCATCCTGCACCCATTTTGTCATCATGAGTGATTGTCTGGTGGTTCACAGAAAGATCTGTGTTGAGCAGGGTGGACCGCAGGCCAAAAAGTTTGAGAATCACTGGTGTAGACTCAGCTTTGCATTTTACAGTTTTGTTTTGTATTACAATCATTAGTTTCCATCACTCTTTCTTGTTTCTAGTAGAATCTCTGTTCTTTCATAAGTAAACCTACTTTATTATAAATGCTCAGAAGTACTCAGTGATTTTGCAGAAGCAATGATTTAAGGTCAGACTTGTAGACTGAGGCGTACCACTCTGTTGGGGTCAGAGACTCTGGGATTTCTGAGAGTAGCCCCTGTCAGGCTGGATATGGCAGGGGTGGGATTCTTAGGTGCCAGGCACTTATAGTTAACCTGCAAGATGAAGTCAGGGCTTCCGTAGCTCATAGGAGAGTGAAAGGCTGGTGGAGTTAGGGAACTGACTAGGGTTGCCAATGTTCTAATCGCACAAAACTAAACATCTCCCCTTCATCCCATGCCCCGCCCCTTCTCCAAGGCCCTGTCCCCTGCGTGCTCCATTCTTTCCTCCGTTGCTCACTCTCCCCTACCCTCACTCACCAGGCTGGGGCAGGAGGCATTCTGGATTAGGTCTCTGGCTGAGGGTCCAGGCTGAGGGGTAGAGTCACGGATGAGGGGTTCAAGATGCAGGAGAGGGTTCGGGGTTGGGATGAGGGGAGTGAGGACTCTGGATTGGGATGAAGGCTACAGGTGGGACCAGAAATGAGAAGTTCAGGGTGTGAGAGATTGCCCCAGGCTAGGGCAGGGGCTGAGGGTGTAGGTGGGTGAAGGCTCTGGCTGGGGATATGGGCTCTAAGATGGGATCAGGGGTGAGAGATTTGGGTGCAAGATGGGGCTCCAGGCCAGAGTGGTGGTCTGGGAGGGTTCAGGCTCCAGGAGGGAGTTTGGGTGTGGGAGGGTACTCCAGGTTGGGATAGGAGTTTCAGGTACAGGAGGGGGTTCATGTTTACCTTTTGTAATCAAGCAAAGGTAAGAAACCATTGTGTCTGTAGAGGTAAGACACCATTGTGTTTCTGGCCCACTTCTTCAAACCATCTTTCTTACCCTGTTTTTATCATCCCTAATCTCTATTCTCTCCCTTGCCTGAACTCTTATCTTGTGTTTTGATTTGCATTTGTCTTATCTAACTTTCTCAGCTGATTTGAGATTCTGAGACTCCTCATCTTTCATTTCAGGTGTTCAGTACATTGCAGGGTCAGGCCCTTTGTGGAAGGAATGGATTGTATTTGTCATTAGTATGCATTATTTAATACGTTATATCATTTTGTACAGTAAAAAATGAATATTAAGACAGTTTCTTTGCTCAGAGTAGTATCTTGCTCTCTGATTTAAATTATTCTGTAAATTTATGGTGCTATGTGTTATTTTTAATAATATAATACACAGGAGTAGCCCTAGGCATGCTGCTGGCAATTGGTGCCCTAGGCGAGACACACGATTGGCGCCCTCACCTCCAAAGCCCTCAACGGCCATTTTTCTTGGTGCCCTAGGTGACCACCTAGGTCGCCTGGTTTGACGGACCACCACTGATAATACAAATGTATTCAGTCACTGTGCATGCTTTCTTGAATTTCATGCCAGAAAGTAATTGCTGTTAATATGTGACATTTCTCTTGGCGGGGAGGAAAGTGACATTTGGCAGTGGCACCACGGCACATGTGTGGGGCTTTCTGAAGTGCGGGGCCCGGGGCGGCCGCCCCGTTCGCCCTGCCCTATATCCGCCCCTGACTGCAGTACAGAAAATTATGTACAATTGAGTGTACACTTTTTTTCAATCATATGGGACAAAAGAAAATACATACTTTAGATGCTCGAGTTTCTTCTGCCAGAAAATGTACACAATAAATACATCTCTGCCTAGGATTACATACCAGTTCTACAGTTTTCTATTGCCCTCTACTGGCTCTCTGAAAAGAGCTGTGATTTGGCAATGCTGACTAATATATGCTGGATCTCTTTTTGGCTTTCATGGTGAAATAAATTACAGTTAACAATCAAGATAAGGGCTCAATGTGCCACTTCCATTTAAAAGAGAATAAAAATCTAAATACTATTGAGTTTTTAGATTTATTTATTTTATATTATATTTTCATTTTGTATCCAAGAGTAGCTGCAAAAATAAATAATTTTCCTAACAGTGAGCCAACACTGCCTGTTCTTTTTTCGTGCACTATATCCATTTACATTTATGTGTATAAAGATCTGTAGCATCAATCCTACAGTGAACTCCAGATGGGAGAACTCACATTTACTTCAGCAGGGTTCCTCAGGAGCACAGGTGTTTATCTATACAGAGCCCACCAAAGGACTGAAGACTGTAACTATAAACACAAGTAAAGATATATGTGAGATAGATAGATAAACACATTAATAGCCTGTGGTGAGGGACCTTGTCAAAGGCTTTCTGGAAATCTAAGTACACTGTATCCACTACATCCCCCTTACCCATGTGTTTGTTGACCCCCACTCCCCTTCAAAGAACTCTATTAGATTAGTATGACATGATTTTCTTTTACAGAAAACATGTTGACTTTCCCCTGACAAATTATGTTCATCTATAAATGGAGATTGCCTATCTCCTAGAACTGGAAGGGACCTTGAAAGGTCATCTTCACAGCAGGACCAAGTACCATCCCTGACAAATATTTGCCTCAAATCCCTAAATGGCCTCTGCAAGGATTGAACTCACAACCCTCAGTTTAGCAGGCCAATGCTCAAACCACTGAGCTGTCCCTCCCCCTCACTCTTGAGCTCTTATGTACTACTGCCAATACTAGCTCTGCTGCCTCAAAGAAGCTCATATTTCTACTAAGTGCAGCATGTGCTGCTACTTTCCCAACCGAATGTGGTTGGCATGAGAATTGCAGTTTCAGAAACACCTAATGGAACACACCAGGAGGCTCCAATCAAATGCAAGCCAGCAAGAGCCCCTTGCATATCAGCCATGAAACTGTACATCTAGCTCAGTGTCTGAATCAGCAGAGGGAATGACAAGAGTGAAGGACCCTTTGAGCATACTTACTACTGTAAGGGGCACTCTTATCAGTATAAAAAGATTTGTTAGAAATGTTAATTTTGTTCTGTAATCGACATCTGAAATTTATCTAAGTTATATAAAAATGTGAGATCTTCTAAGAAAAAGGATCACTCTCCATACCATACAGATTGAGAAAGTTCTTGCATGCAGGACACAAATATTTAGGTCCTCCTAAGTTTCATGGCATTCATCAGAAGGCACGTATAGAAGGAGGGGTCCTTCAGTACTGCTCCATACTTCACCATTGACACCAATTCTGGTACCAAGTAAGACTAAACACTAGGAACTGAAGAACCAACAGTAACCACATCGTCAGAAGCTCCTTCACTGGCAGTACTTTCACAGCCCCAGAAGGAACCACCAGTTACTAAGAGTCCCATTACACCATCTCTAATGACACAAGACAACAAGCTGCAGCCTTCCAAGATGCCAGTGTCCTAAACCACTTCATATAATATCCTCATCCTCTTGGAGTCACAACTTCCCCAACCCTCAACAGAGAAATTCTAATACCAAGGAAAAGCCCGTCTCCCAGGGTATGTCTACACTACCACCCCAGTTCGAACTAGGGTGGTTAATGTAGTCATACGAACTTGCAAATGAAGCCCGGGATTTGAATTTCCTGGGCTTCATTTGCATGTTGCCGGGCGCCGCCATTTTTAAATGTCTGCTAGTGCGGACTCCGTGCCGCGGCACGAACTAGATAGCTCAGACTAGGCTTCCTATTCTGAACTATCTGTATACCTCGTTCCATATTCTGTGTCTTTATCCCCTGTTTAATGATTCCTAACATTATTTGCTTTTTTTGACTGCTGCTGCACATTGATCTCTCTCTTGAGTGGCAATAACTAATTTAGTCATCATCATTTTATATGTATAGTTGGGATTACGTTTTCCAATATGCATTGGTTTCAATTTATCAACATTTAAAATTCATTGCCCTTTTGGTGCCCAGTCACCTTGTTCTTCTTCAAGTGGTGTTCCCATGGGTGCTCTACTGTAGGTGTCGGGCTTGTTCCAGTGCTGCAGATCAGAGATTTGTTAGGCGCCTCATGCTGTTCGTGCCGTTTCTTAGAGCACAGCTCCCACCAGTTCCTCCTAACCATCCTTCAGTCGCAGGCGGAGTGAGCTCTTTCTCCTCAGATCCTGTCAGATGTTAAATTGGTTGTTAATCGTCAGATAGTTATTGTTCTCTTAATAGTTCTAGTTAGTTAAGCTTTATCAGTAGGTCAATAGTTATACAGTTGTTTTTTTTAAAAATTGTATACAGATATAAATAGAAAAGGGGCAACCATGCCGGGATCTCCCAGTTTCAGAAAATGTGATGACTGCCGGGAGCCCATGCCCGCATTGGATGGGTACTCCCATTGCATAAGCTATCTCGGTGAAGGGCACATTCCCCAGAAGTGCCTTCATTGCTCTAAATTGACGACACGAGCGCATAGAGATAGAGCAATGAGGCTCAGAATGCTTCTTTTTGCAGCCTTCTCAAACAGCGCCTTCCCCGCCCATGTTGGACTCAACTAGAAGGGATAAGCACTGAGCGGCCTCGCCAGCCTCCCATGCTTCAGCAAAGAACAGGTCCTCTCCGACAAGATCCTTACCAATCACCCGTGTCAGCATTGGGGACAAGCCGGGCACATCAGGCACAGCTGCCTTACGCTGTCCAGACAAAACAAAACTGAGCCACAGTGTATTGGCACCAGGTCTGTCTTGCATGGAGGTCGCCTCCACCGGCGCCTACACCATCCATGGTACCAATAACAGTGCCAGCAGCGGAACCGGTATAGATGGTCACAACCAGCACCGACACTGCACCCAGCACCAGTGGTGCCAGTGACCATGGCACCTTTCTCCCCACCACAATCTACACTGGCACCGTGGGAGGCACCGAGCAGGCATCCTGCTCCTCAGCCTTCAGCTGAGCCTGCAGTTACCACAACCGTTGTCACCGACTAAAGCCCAGTGCATGTCATGCAGGATTATTACTCCTTCACCCAGTCCGGAGTCTATCACCTTTTCTCCGGAGTCTCTGTCGGAACACCACAATCCAACGATACGCATTCCTCCATCGCCCCATCACTATTATCGGCAGCAATGTTTATCGACATCTCCGAGATCACCAGGGCACAGATCCAATTCACCCAGATCGCCCACACTTTCTGCATACACGCGCTGTCAGGATGACCGCAGTGGTTGAGATATTCCTCAAGATACTCCTCGCCGGCAAGACATTACTACGACTGCTACAAGGGTCGCACCTACTACGAACACCACTGCCCATCATGCTACTCCATTTCCCCGCGCTATTCCAGGCATTGGTCACCTTGCTGCTACAGATCAGATGCCAGACGGAGCCAGATCAAATCTCTTCCTCTGGCCGGCACATGGCTGCCTACCCTCCGCCCAAAACCATGCCTGAACTACCTCAGCTTTCTGAGCCTGAGAAAGGTCAGCTCTCAGACCACAAGCAACTACAAGAGCTTTCTCTAACTGATCCATCCTCGTCCTCACCCGACGAGGCAGTAATTCTGGGGGACTCATCACCAACCAATGATCTTCGTCAATTCCAGGACCTTTTTAAATGAGTGGCAGACACTCAGGAGATCCAGCTCTCCGAAATACAACAAAAACAGCACCACCTTTAAAAAATTTGCAGCCCTTCCAAAATGCCAAAGTATCCTTGCCCCTTGACAAGGCTATCTTAGAAATGGTGGACGACATACAGCAGACTCCAGCCTCAGTCCCAGCAACAAAGAAGAAGGCCGATAAGAAATATTTCATGCCTGCCAAGGGAATGGATTTCCTCTTCACTCATCCTAAACCCAACTCTCTTCTGGTTGATGCAGCACTGCTGAGGGCCAAGAACCCACATTATAGAACCAGTACCAGTGACAAAGAGAGTACAAAATTAGATCTTTTTGGTAGGAAAGCATATTTCTCAGCTACCTTAATGCCAAGGAGGGCTAACTATCCTCCTCGTGAACCATAATTTTGATAATTACACGACACTGAACACACTGATAGAACAACAAATGCCAAATCCTAAAATGCATAGTTCAGAAAGGGTACACTGCTTCACGCACAGCTCTTAAATTGCTCTTGACATCACAGACACAGCTGCACGATCCACGGCAACATCAGTTGTGATGCGCAGAGCTTCTTGGCTGCAATCTGTGGGAGTACCCAAGGAACTGCAGTCGAAAGTGGAGAACCTCCCTTTTGATAGGCAGAAGCTCTTTGCGGAGAAAACTGATGAGGTCCTCCATACCAATAAGGACTCGAGAACTACTTTAAGAACATTGGGCATGCACATGCCACCGTACAGATGCATACACTACACTCCATATCAGAGATGCAGACCTTTCCCTTACTTGGCACTTCGATATAGGGCTATCGACCAGCACTGTCCTAGACAGCGCCCACAAAAACAAAGCTCACAGAACAACAAGATGTCCAACCAGCAGAATAATTGGCAGCTATTTTGATGTGATGGTCGAGGGTCTGCATGCCATTCCACTGTCTAGACATCAATGCAAAGAGGCTCGGTTATTCCATCATCACCTAAGACTATTCCAAAGATGGCCTGTCTTCAGCACCCAGAGTGTTTTCAAAGACATTTGCGGTTGTAGCAGCCTGTCTCATCAAGCCGGGATCATTATCTTCCCTTATCTCAATGACTGTTTGATCAAGGGCCCATCCTTCGATAATGCGGTGCAGTCTACCACCACAATAAGGGCAGCCTTTGAAGCCCTTGGCTTTATAATCAATTTCCTAAAATCGTCTATGACACCACAACAGTCTTTGGAATTCATTGGCATATGCCTAGACTCATCTACTGACCGAGCTTACCTGCCTTTAAATAGATTTCAGATTATTCAGGCGCTCGTATAGGTCCTCTCCACAGGCCCCACGATTTCCCTACTTACCTGCCTTCAACTCATGGGGCATATGGCAGCTATCACATATGTCATAGAGCATGCCAGCCTTCACCTGTGGTGCCTTCAGCACTGGATAGTCTCGATCTACGTTCCTGGCAAACACGACATTCACAGGAGAATTGCAATACCATCAAAAGTGGTAAGGTCTTTGAGTTGGTGGACCGCCCCCGCAAACACGTTAGCAGGCGTCCCCTTCCACCAATCTAAACCAATGATGCAAGTTATGACCAACGCGTCTTTGGTAGGCTGGGGAGCACATCTCAATGGCCATCGCATTCAAAACCGCTGCTCCATACAAGAAACGTCCCACCATATTAACCTCCTAGAATTAAGAGCAGTTTTTGGTGCGTGCAAACACTAGCAAGCTTCCTTTAGTTTTTCCTTTTGTTTTAGCAAGATCAGACTAACACAGGTACCTCTCTGTTACTATGCAAACACTTTGTCACTCTTATCTGGGGCCACACCATCAGGGTGCTTACCAACAACATGACCACGGTTTTCTACATAAACCGTCAGGGAGGACCTCAGTTGTGCTCCCTCAGTGGTGAATCCACCACAACGTAACGATTCTAGCATCGTACCTACCTGGCAAAGACACCACCACTGCCAATGCACTCAGCAGGTACTTTGTCACAAACCACGAATGGAAACTACATTATCGGGTGCTACAAGTTGTCTTCTGCCTCTGGGGTTTCCCAACTATAGACCTATTTGCCACATATCAAAATGTGAAATGCCTGTACTAATGCTCCAGAGCGGCCATTGGACCGAGATCCCTGGGAGATGCTTTTCTCCTCGACTAGAGCGCTCACCTCCTCTACTCATTTCCTCCGACTCTCCTGATACCAAGAGTCTTAGAAAAGATCACCAGGGACAATGCAACAGTAATTCTCATAGCCCCCTTTTGGCCGCGTCAGACATGGCTCCCTTATCTTTCTCGCGTGTTTCCTTGCCCACCATATCACCTACCTAGACGCCACGACCTGTTGACCCAGGACCAGGGAACACTAGTGCACCCTCACACTAGTCTCACAGCGTGGTTCCTAGTTGGTTCAGAGACTCGGAAATTATCTGTTCCCCGCTTTGGAGTTTCTTCTTTATGTTTTTCATATACTCAGCGATTAGGAGGAACTGGCAGGAGCCGGACTGCACGCTCTAGGAAACGGTGTGAGTGGCACGAGGTGCCTAACACACATATGTGGTCCGGCAGCCCACTGCTGACAAATCTCGGATCTGCGGCATCGGGACAAACCCGACACCTACAATGGAGCACCCACAGGGACACACATCTCAAAAAACTGTCATTACTGCACCAAGGTGAGTGACTTCCTCTTTTCTGAGATCCTTTTGAAGCTCTTCATAGCCTGCTTTAGGCTTAAACTGCTCAAGATATTTAGTAACATCTGAAAATTTTGCAGCTCACTGATTACCCCTTTTTCAGATCATTTATGAATATGTTGATTAGGATTTGTCTCAGGGCAGACTGTTGGAGGACACCACTAGCTACCTCTCTCCATTCTGAAAACTGACCGTTTATTCCTACCCTTTGTTTCCTATCTTTTAATCAGTTATCAACCCATAAAAGGACCTTCCCTCTTATCCCATGACAACTTACATTAAGAGCCTGTGGTGAGGGACCTTGTCAAAGGCTTTCTGGAAATCTAAAGTACACTGTATCCACTACATCCCCCTTGCCCACGTGTTTGTTGACCCCACCCCCCCCAAAGAACTCTATTAGATTAGTAAGACATGATTTTCCTTTACAGAAAACATGTTGACTTTCCCCCAACAAATTATGTTAATCTATGTGTCTGACAATTCTATTCTTTACTATAATTTCTACTAATTTGCCCAGTACTGACATTAGACTTAACAGTTTGTAGTTGCCAGGATCACCTCTAGAGTCCTTTTTAAATATTGGTGTCACATTTGCTATCTTCCAGTCATTTGGTACAGAAAATATTTTAAAGGTTGTGTTACAAACCACAGTTAATATTTCTGCAATTTCAACATTTGAGTTCTTTCAGAATTCTGGGATGATGCCATCTGGTCCTGGTGACTTGTTACTGATTAGTTTATCAGTTTGTTCCAAAATATCCTCTAACGGCACCTCAAACTGGGACAATTCCTCAGATTTGTCAACTAAAAAAATGGCTCAGTTTTGGGAATCTCCCACACATCCTGAACCATGAAGGACTGATCCAAAGAATGCATTTTGTTTCTACGCAAAGACCATATCATCCTTGAGTGCTCCTTTAGCATCCTGATTGTCCAGTGCCCTCACTGGTTGTTTAGCAGGTTTCCTGCTTCCGATGTACTTAAAAACATTTTGCTATTACTTTTTGAGTTTTTGGCTAGCTATTCTTCAAATTGGCCTTTTGGGCCTTCCAAATTATATTTTTACACAGTTTATGCTTCTTTCTACTTTCCTCACTAGGTTTTAATTTCCACTTTTTAAACTATGCCTTTTTTGCAAGGAGGTTTAACCTGCAAGGAGGTTTAACAGGTAGTTCGATTTAGGGCTTTAATTCGAAATATCAGGTCCCTGCCGCGTGTAGTCCGGATTTGTAAATTTCAAAAATGGCAACCAGCCGGGAAGATGCAAATCAAGGGTGGGATATTTAAATCCTGGGCTTGATTTGCAACTTCGAATGCCTACATTAGCCTCCCTAGTTCGAACTACGGGGCTAGTGTAGACATACCCTAAGATAGATTAAGTGAACTGAACCTGCATATTCCATTGTTGTAAAAATACACATTGATTTAACTGATATTCCTATCTCTGTACTTTCAGAGACTGGCACCTGGAGTTAGTCAATTTGCTTACACCTGTGTACAAGACCACTCTATATGGGCTAACCAACAGTTTTGGGAAACTACATTTTATAATGATGTGCAAAATCAAGTTCGTTCTCTCTATCTCACAGCTAAGGAAGACTATCATTTGAAGAAAAAGGTAAGAGAATATATAAAATAAATGAAGTACAAAACAAGTATGTTACTGCAGCATAAGGGCTGACATTTTACATGCAAATAAAGTCATGAAGATGTAAATTATGGCTCCCACCACTTGTATCAATGTAGTGTTTTCTTGTTACCATTTATAGATTAAATGTGAGATTATTAATTTTGTTCCATAATCTTCATCTCAAATGTACCTAATGTGAAGGAGTCAGATCAGAAGGCTATAAAAAGGAATGGAGGGGCAAGATCTAAGCCTCAGACTGAGGAGATCTCTGCTCCCAAAGTAACAGGGAGGGGCCACTTTAGAACCAGCAGAGGCAATCAGGGGCAGTGAAACACTTGGGGCTAATTGACCAGGCCTGCAGAGTCAGGCCAGCCTAGGCCAATTAGGACACCTGGGGGTAATTAAGAAAACCAGTTCAGACTGGCTATAAAAGAAGCTGGGAGGAAAGAGGAGAGAACCACTGGGAATAGAAGGAATGGAGACAACAAGTAGGAGGATGGACCTGAGAGAAGGAAGGTTCTGGGGAAGGTGTGAGGAGATAGCCCAGGGGTCTTGACGCTGTCTTATAGAAGGTGTCAGAGATTCACACAAGCAGCTATTATCACAGGGCTCTGGGCTGGAACCCAAAGTAGAGGGTGGGCCCGGGTTCCCCTCCTCCCCCAACACCCACCTCCTATTTTCCATTCAGGGAAAAGGACTGTGAAGTTTATTCTCCATTTTATGAAGCTCTGGCCAATGATGAAAAGATCTCAACAAACAGCAAATTAAAGCCCTGGGCATGGTGCCTAAAAACTGTGGGCACCTGTGAGCCTCTGAGGCAAGCAGATTCACCAGGAAGTGCAGAACGCACCAAGTTTCCGTAGATGCTTTGTCACACTAAGTTATGGGGAAAAAAGTTGTGAAGATAACTTGTGGGCATATTTTACAGTGGGCATATTTTATTGCCCTTGATTAATGCAGGTTAATGACAAATAAAAAAAATTACCACCTGATTCCCAAATGTATCCATCACAGGGAGTTATGTCCTAGTATGAAGTTCTGAAGTTCATTGCTTTTTCATTTTTAACATTCCATTAAAATATACTTTCCTTTAATATCGTAAACAAAAATGTCCTATTTGTGAATTTATTTTATGCAAACTTTATATTATATTCCAGAGATATGTTGCTAAGTAGGAAACCAGCTTTTAGCCTTTTTGACTGATCGGCTTTCGGCTATCTTAGCTTGAGATTATGTATAGCTCCTAAACAGCATAATTCACTGTCCCAGATTGCGAGAATGGATGTTTGATATGTGCATTCAGAAAATACTAAAGTAAGAACATTACCACTACATTGTGTATAGGCATGCCAGGTGTAATCTACTGGGCCATCTCTATCCTCTTGTGTCATGTGAACTCTCCAGGAGCACCATCCCTAGTCATGTGATTTGAGAGATAAGTACTGCCAAGGACATATGATGAGAAGAGAGAGAGAGATGCCAAGTATAGCTCCACATAACCATATGGGCTTGGGAAGAATGAGATACAGAGAAGACACTCTCAGCCATGTGGTTTGTGAAGGCGATGGGAAATGTTGTTGAATGATGAAGTGTCTTGTCCTCTTGAGGTGTAGGAGAAGCTTCAGAGGGAAGGAAAGTGCAGTAGGAGAGGAGGCACAGGCAGACACCCATATTCACAACTCAAAATAATGTCTGATATTACTGAAAATTACTTGGAAATTTTCTTCCACTTCAGCAGATCCCTACTATTTTAATTCTTTATCACTAGCTAAATGAGAGTGCCTTATATCAGCTACCAGATGCATTTGTCTGAATTTCTTCAGGCTACCATATAATTTGCCTATGTGCCACCTATCGAGTTTACACAGAGCAAATGCTTAAATTGGAATCCAGCATGTGAAAACATGAACATTTAAGCTGTGATATAAACTATTTATATCTATGTAAGGCAGTTAGCTGCATGTTGTTTCTCTATCCAATTCAAGCTTCATCCCTGCCCAAGTTAAGACTGCAAGCTGAAAAGAAAGGCTATATAATAGACTGTTAAACCAAACTCAGTAAAAGAATACATGATGGTATGGGTTAGAATTTAATCAAGCTATGATATTGAAATTGATTACAATATGCTATTTGCATTATTTCAGTACAATACTGTCATTCACTATGGGATGCAATCCTTAAGTGCTATTACCAGTGGCTATAACTGCTAGATTTATTATTTTTACATTTTAAATAATGAAATGAAGAGTTCAACACTTCGGAATTAATGTTAACATCTCTTTTCTTAATGTTAGTAATATAACTCTGTCATCTATTGTTTTTATCTGGCAATATTTGTTATAGGAGAAAAATTCCGTAGGTCTAAATCAGGAGAAAACCGCCATGGACCTGGCAGCTGAGCAGTTGCGTTTATGGCCAACATTCAATAAAGAAACACAGCAGGAGCTAATACAGAATGAGGAAAGTACAGTTTTCAGTCAGGCAATTCATTTTTCTAACCTCATGGTATACCTGCTAGTGCCTCTGGATACAAGTAAGAACAAACTATTGAGAACATCAGCTACAGGAGACTGGGAGAGTGGCAGCAACAGCATTGTCACAAATAGGTGCGTAAATGAAGACGTGATTTGATAATAAGCAATTGTGGCAAATAACATTATCCTTTTTAGCAAAAACACAATTTTAATTATAAAAAGTAAACACAGAAGCAATTTACAATAATAATAGTTCATGTCCTGTGTTAACAACCTCTGTAGTAATGTAAAAATAAGCGACTTTGGAATTATAATTCCTGCTGGTGTTCTTTCTAACCTAATGTTCAGTTTGCAGTGTGCTATGTATTCATAATACAAGTAATATCAACAAAGTGTTTTAATACCAGCCAAAAATTACCATTTTCTCCTTGGACACAATACACAGAAATCCTTTCTTTTCTAAACTGTGTCTCAGTATTGAGCTGTTAAAATAGTTATGCAAGCCAAGACACTATTTCCTTGGCAGTAATTAAAGCTGTAAGACATTTCACTGGTGGACCATGATCATGGTGGGCATTTTGTATATTTGATTAAAGTTCTTATCCTGCAAACTGCTCTACATACATAAAGTCCTGGTGCAGAGCAACTTCCTTGTCAATATTTGTGAAGCATTTTATGACCTTTCCAATAACACGTGTTGTGTAACATATTATAGTAAATGTTCATTCAATGTATAAAAACTGCAAGATGTAAAGGGAAAGTGATTCAACAAGATTCAGCCCCATTCCTAAGTACCTAAAACATTGTTTTGAAATAATCTCAGAAGCATCAGAGAGATTTCACTGTGTGGAATAACGTGTTCAAAAGTAATAAATTAGGGAAGTCAGAAGCTTAGCATGGTCCTTCTTGTGAACCATGATACTTTTTCATGTGTATTTAGGAATAGGGAAGAAAATTCCTTCCCTGAGCACTTTAGACCCTTCTGTTGAAACATGAAATCATATCCTGTGGAGAAGTAGCAATTAGCAATTAGCAACTTAGCTATAATATATTTTGGGGTCAGGATCAGGAACTATTGGGATGGGAGGGGTAGGGCAGGAGGGCCATTTGGCCCAGGCCTCAGAAGACAAAGTGGCCTCAAATCTTGACATTGTTCTACCAAGTCATTTCCATTTATTATACAGAGTCCAGTCCCCTGCCCCCATGGCAGGACCAAATACTGTCTAGACCATCCCTGATAGACATTTCTCTAACCTACTCTAAATATCTAAATATCTCTAAAGATGGGGATTCTACAACCTCCCTCAGCAAGTTATTCCAGTGTTTGACTACCCTGACAGTTAGGAACTTTTTCCTAATGTCCAACCTAAACCTCCCTTGCTGCAGTTTAAGCCCATTGCTTCGTGTTCTATCCTCAGAGGCCAAGATGAACAAGTTTTCTCCCTCCTCCTTATGACACCCTTTTAGATACCTGAAAACGGCTATCATGTCCCCCCTCAGTCTTCTCATTTCTAAACTAAACAAACCCAATTCTTTTAGCCTTCCTTCATAGGTCATGTTCTCTAGACCTTTAATCATTCTTGTTACTCTTCTCTGACCCTCTCCAATTTCTCCACGTCTTTTTGAAATGCGGTGCCCAGAAGTGGACACAATACTCCAATTGAGGCCTAACCAGCTCAGAGTAGACTTCTCGTGTCTTGCTCACAACACTCCTGTTAATGCATCCCAGAATCATGTTTGCTTTTTTTGCAACAGCATCACACTGTTGACTCATATTTAGCTTGTGGTTCACTATAACCCCTAGATCCCTTTCTCCCGTACTCCTTCCTAGAGAGTTGCTTCCCATTCTGTATGTGTGAAACTGATTGTTCCTTCCTAAGTGGAGCACTTTGCATGTCTTTATTAAACTTCATCTAGTTTACCTCAGACCATTTCTCCAATTTGTCCAGATCATTTTGAATTATGACCCTAACCTCCAAAGCAGTTGCAACCCCTCCCAGCTTGGTATCATCTGCAAACTTAATAAGCGTTCTTTCTATGCCAATATCTAAACTGTTGATGAAGATATTGAAGAAAGCCGGTCCCAAAACAGACCCCTGCGGAACCCCACTTGTTATACCTTTCCAGCAGTATTGAGAACCATTAATAACTACTCTCTGAGTACAGTTATGCACCCACCTTATAGTAGCCCCATCTAAGTTGTATTTGCCTAGTTTATTGATAAGAATATCATGTGAGACCATATCAAATGCCTTATTAAGTTTAGGTATACCACATCCACCTCTGCTCCCTTATCCACAAGACTCGTTATCCTATCAAAGAAAGCTATGAGATTGGTTTGACATGATTAGTTCTTTACAAATCCATGCTGGCTGTTCCCTATCACCTTATTATCTTCCAGGTGTTGCAGATGATTTCCTTAATTACTTGCTCCATTATCTTTCCTGGCACAGAAATTAAATTGACGGGTCTATAGTTTCCTGGATTGTTCTTATTTCCCTTTTTATAGATGGGCACTATATTTGCCCTTTTCCAGTCTTCTGGAATCTCTCCTGTATCCCATGATTTTCCAAAGATGATAGAGTCTCAGATACCTCCTCTATCAGCTTCTTGAGTATTCTAGGATGCATTTCATCAGGCCCTGTTGACTTGCAGGCATCTAACTTTTCTAGGTGATTTTTAACTTGTTCTTTTATTTTATCTTCTAAACCTACTCCCTTCCCACTAGCATTCACTATGTTAGGCATTCCTTCATCAGACTTCTTGGTGAAGACTAAAGCAAAGAAGTCATTAAGCATCTCTGCCATTTCCAAGTTTCCTGTTAGTGTTTCTCCCTCCTCACTGAGCAGTGGGCCTACCCTGTCCTTGGTCTTCCTCTTGCTTCTAATGTATTTATAAAAAGTCTTCTTTTGTTTCCCTTTATTCCTATAGCTAGTTTGAGCTCATTTTGTACCTTTGCCTTTCTAATCTTGCCCCTGCATTCCTGTGTTGTTTGCCTATATTCATCCTTTGTAATTTGTCCTAGTTTTATTTTTATAGGACTTCTTTTTATTTTTAGATCATGCAAGATCTAATGGTTAAGCCAAGGCGGTCTTTTGCCATACTTTTTATCTTTCCTGTGCAGTGGAATAGCTTGCTTTTGGGCCCTTAACAATGTCCCTTTGAAGAACTGCGAACTCTCCTCAGTTGTTTTTTTCCTCAGTCTTGATTCCCATGGGACCTAACCTATCAGCTCTCTGAGCTTACCAAAATCCACCTTCCTGAAATTCATTGTCTCTATTTTGCTGTTCTCCCTTCTACCCTTTCTTAGAATTGTGAACTCTAGGATTTCATGATCACTTTCACCCAAGCTGCCTTCCACTTTCTAATTCTCAACCAGTTCCTCCCTATTTGTTAGGATCAGATCTAGAACAGCTTCCTCCTGGTAGCTTTTTCAACCTTCTTAAATAAAAAGTTGTCACCAATGCAGTCCAAGAACTTATTGGATAGTCTGTGCCCCGCTGTGTTATTTTCCCAACATAATTCTGGATAGTTGAAGTCCCCCATCACCAGCAAATCTTGGGCTTGGATGATTTTGTTAGTTGTTTAAAAAAAGCCTCATCCACCTCTTCCATAAGGAAACCCTCGTAGAACAAGGAATGCAGAAGTTATCAAAAGAGCATGTTTGCTCGTCCACAAAAAAAGCAGAAGAAGAAATGCATCCCTGGATGCAAAAGAGGTTTTCCGGGATATCTCTGGAATCCTGGAAAAACTCCTGCAGTCTAGCCGTACCCTCACTGGGTTGAGACAGGCTCTGGGGTGGGAATGAGGGATTTGGGTGTGGGAAGGGGTGAGAAGTGCAAGTTCTAGGAGGAGATTTGGATGCAGGAGGAAGTGGAGAAGGGGACGCTGGCTCAGGGAGGGGGCTCCAGGCTGGGGAGTATTGGGGTCAGATGGAGGGTTGCAGTACTAAGCAAGCTACAGGTTTGTGGCTGTGAGGGTGCAGGAATTTGAGTCAGGGTACATAAGGCGCTCAGGGCAGCGGGGGTCTAGTGTATGATAGGCTCAGATCTAGGGCCTGTGGAGAGTGCAGTAGTGTTATGATGCTGCAGCCAGATGGGGGCTTGGCCCCAATTGGGGGTTTGTTGGCCAGACTTCATTTTTAAATAAAATACTATGTCAAACACAAAATGTTTCTGCATTGTCTTTATTTATGAGAAGAGCAGGGAACCTGTTTTGAGTCAGGGGTCACTGACCCACAGAAAAGTCAGTTGGGGGCCACACAAGTGAGATACAAAAGAATAACTCCTTCAAAAACCCCCCAAGCCTCACTAATGTGGCCCCAACTGTGCTGGTGGGAGCAGGGGACGTACTGGGGAAGGGTGCTAGTGGGTGCTGGGGCAGGGGACAGTATGCCGGGGTGGGGGTCCAGTGGGGGAGAGGGGACAGGGTTCTGCAGCAGGAGACAAGGTGCCAGTGGGGATAGGAGACAGGGTGCTGCTTGGGGCAGGGGGCAGGGAGTTCCACGCACCCGCCTCCACCCAGCATTCCTCCCGCAGAGCAAGAAAGTCCCAGCATGCATCTTCTCCAGGGCCGAATCCCCCCTCCCACAGAACATGGAAGCCCCAGGCACGCATCCTCCGGGGCCGACTCCCCCCTCCCACAGAGCACGGAAGCCCCAGCGGGTGCCTCTTCCGGGGATGACTCCCTCCTCCCGCAGAGCAGGGAAGCCCCAGCGCTTACCTTCTCTGGGGATGACTACTCCCCCCCCCCCACACACACACACACACAAGTTCCCAGCACACCACAGACCTGGGGGAAGGGACCAGCTAGCACACTTCTGGAACCACCGGAAGTGGCGTGCAGCTGCAGGACTTCCGTCCACCCCGCAGGAAGCCGGCACTACCTCCATTGTTGCTGTTTAAAGCCAATAACATCATTTCTCATAGAAAATACGCCTCAGCCATTAGACGGTGACCATACTGACAGTGACACTTCCAGTTCTGATGAAAACTCTGCACCTACAAATGACATTTCATTGCCACTGCCTCAAAATGAGGAAGTCATTAATCAAGACACAGAAATGCCAGCAATAGCAATAAATGCAGAATCTACACTCGATTTAGAGACTCTGCAGGCAGAAAATGAGGACCCTCAAAGATGCTGTGCAGCAAGAGCAAGAACTTATGACTAGCACATGACAGTGTGACAACAGTGGCATCAGATCCTGATATTGGACTTCTTGATGAGAACAGTGTTGCTCAAATGCAGTTGTTTCTCAAATTTAGTAGTTTTCAGATTCCAAGTAATATACCAAAAGATGCTGAAAATCATGTTTTTGCCATACGTCTGCTGACAAAAACTTTTCCAAATGGAAAGAGATACACAAGAGACTGGCTCTTCTGGAGCATGGAAAAGCAGACTCTGTTGTAGGTTTAATAGTAATACTTCAAATGCTTCAGTACTGTCTGATCCATCCGGTTGGAGGAAGTTGAAAGACTAAATACCTGCACATGAAACTTCAGTATCACATAAAGATAACTATGTTACATGGAAAACAGCTAGTAGAGCAGCACTAGCTGACAGTTCAACTGAAAATTTACTCCTGAGTGAAATAAACACAGCAACTAATAACTGGAAAAAAACTCCTTGAGCTCATATTGAATGTCATTCTTTTTCCTTCTGAATGGGGATTGGATTTGTTTGGTTCTAGTAAATGTATCGGTGACCCTAGAAACGAAAACTTTCTTGGTATACTTGAGCTTCTTAGCTCACTTTTATAAGGTCATGTTAATCACAAAGAATGTCTACCAGAATACAAAACAAGTTTATTGAGCTGTGTGGATTTTTGTGCAAACAACAATTTTTGAAGTGATACAACATGCAAAGTACTTTTCAACTATTATTGATTTAACTCCAGACTGTTCATATAAAGAACAGACAGCCTTGATTGTCAATTCAGAAGTATATATCCAAATTTGAATCCATTTTAATATCATCTGTGTGGATGAAGCTGCTAAAAATGATCCACAAAACCAATATTATTGAAGCGTGCGGTGCTACATTAGATGATGAGAGGGATAATATTGAATGACTTCTTGAAGATATTCAAAAGATTTGTGATCAATGGGACAAAATCTTTTGAGTCCAAATCAGTAGCACAAGGTATTGACATTTCATCTGAGTTTTCCACCAATCGCAGCCTTGCATCTCAATCCGATGCTGAAAGGCACTATTGAGTCAATGTTTTTTGTTGTTGTTATCATTGGCGCCATCAAATTTGGTCTTACACATTGATTTGAGTCACTGTGTAAGACCGAATTTGTCTTACATTGTGTACAACAAAGACCACTGTGTACAACAAATTTGTACCCTTTTTGGATTCCTTTGGGAGTTCAGAGAACTAAGTGATGAAGTTCTATATTCGGCAGCTGAACAGTTTCAACAAAGATATAACAACAACATTTCAAGAGACCGTTGTGACGAGATTGTTTTCCTGAAATGTATACATTCCACCAACTTTAAGTCGCACTGCAAGCCAAAAGAACCGCTTCAAGAAATCTTGGACTGTATTTGTATTTTTGTCAGTCTCCTTTCTTCAGTGGCTTCAGGTGACTGCACATTCAACGTGTTAAAAGAAGTAAAGAACTATCATCGTTCTACAATAGGACAAAAACATTTGAATGGGCTCTCAGTGCTTAATGTTAACAGTGATGTTGCACGTAAATTAGATTTTTCTTCAATTATAAATGAGTTTGCCCACAACAAAGCCAGAAAAGCATTCCTAAAATGAAGAGTTTTGCTTGCAGTGGAAACTCACAATTAAAGTTACATTTTTAATATACATCTGTAGTGGGGCAGAGTGGCCGCCCACTGACCCAGAGGCGGAAGAACCCCTCCAGCAGCCATTTTGGACTGACCCTGACCCTGCCCAGCCACCTAACAGGAAATCGGGGGGGGGGGGGAGAGAAAGGGGGACAGAACTATAAAAGCCCAACCTGAGGACTCAGTCAGAGCCCAGCCTCTGGAGGAACCAGAGGTCTGCTCAGTACTCCCAGCCTAGGAGGCTGAGACGGATTCCTGGCCTGGTCCTCCTACCAGGCCTGACCCAGAAGACTGGCCTACACCCCTGCCCCAGCCTGCACCCCGAGACTGGCAAGGACCACTGGACCTGCAAGAGGCCAAGGACTGGCATGGGCCTCCAGCCGCACCTGATCCAGAGGACCGGCCTGCCCATATACACCAGCCTGCACCTGAGAAGCAGCTGGAGCCGCTGGACTTGCAAGCTGCCGAGGACTGGCCTGGATCCCCTGCACCTGAGCTGGGCCCACCAACCCTGGAACCCCTGGGATACCAACCTGACACCCAGGTACACGTTGAGGGGGAGTTCGGAAGTGACCCAGGAGATAGTGAGGCCTGTTAAGCACCTCCGGTCAGCACGTTTCGGGCCGAAGCCCCTGCTGATCCAGCAGCCAATCGCTCAACTACTACTTGGGCCCTGGGTTGGGACGCAGTGGAGTGGGTGGGCCTATGTCCCCCCTGCCACCCACCTACCAAGTGGCAGTCTCCCCTTCTCCACCACTGCAGGCGAGCAACCTGCACTCATCCTGAGCAAAGAGACAAACTACTACCTACTGTTTAACTGTGGGTATTTGCTGCCTGGCCTGAACCAAAGCCCAGGCCCCTAGAGATATGTCTACCCGGCCTGAACCAAAGCCCGGGCCCCTAGAGATATGTCTAAACTACATCCCTCTATCAAAAAAAGGATGTAACTTAGGCAAATCGAAAGTGCAAATGAAATGGGGATTGAAATATCCTGTGCTTCATTTGCATAATCATGTCACGGTGGTCTTTCTTAAAAGGGTTTTTCAAAAGTGAAAGCGCAGTCTAGACATGGTTGTTTTGGGAAAAAAAACCTTTTTCGAAAGATCCTGTACTCATTTTTTGAGGAGTACAGAATCTCTCTCAAAAATATCTTTCCGAAAGAACTGTGTCTGGATGGTGGTTTCACTTTCGAAATACTCTTTTTCAAAAGACCACCGAGATGCAATTATGCAAATATTTAAATCCCTGCTTCATTTGCACTTTTGATTTGCCTAATGTACATCCCCCTTTCAACAAAGGGATGTAGTTTAGACATACCCTAAGACTGATAACTGTTTCTTTTTTACCCCACCCTGAACCAGTGCTTTGAACTATTTACTGGCTGTGGTTGTTTTGCCACCCTGCCTGAACTAAAGCCAGGGCCTTGGGACTACTGACTGTTTGTGTTAACTGCTTCGCCCTGAAGGAAGGTTGGGCTTGTGTGTATGGGCATTATTTGTCTGTCGCCCTCCTGAACCAAATCTTCCTTTTCTTCCTAAATTAACTCCTTAGAAGAGCTCCTTTTGTTTGTTTTAAACTTGCTGTCTATTAATTTCATTTGGTGACCTCTAGTTCTTTTATTGTGGGGAAAAAGTAAATAACTTTTCCTGATTCATTTTTTCCACACCAGTCATTATTTTATATACCTCTATCATATCCCCCCTTAGTCTCCTCTTTTCTAAGTTGAAAAGTTCAAGTCTTTTTAATCTCTTCATATGTGACCCTTTCCAAATCCCTAATCATTTTTGTTGGTTAGCTTTGTATTAGTTAGTTGTAGAAATTATGCAGTGAGAGTTAGTTATATGAGTAAAGACCATTGTCCTTCACTTTCTTTTTAAAACCTATCAGGGTGAACTTAAACACTGTGAGTACATGCCCAGTTCTTCCAGTTGGAAGTGCTGTTTTTCATGCTGGAAGGTGATTTTGATGAATGACAGGCTCTCACAGCAAGTCTGTTGCCTTGGTCTGTCACACATTCCCCAAAAATGTTATTCTTGCTTGGCATTATAATTAAGAGGAAGAAAGAAGTGGAAATCTAAATTATGTCTCTTTGTGATGGAGAGTTCACTGTGACCTGCTTCTGACGCCAGCCCAAGGTCCCCACCCTGCACAATAATCTCTAAGGGTATGTCTACACTACCCCGCTAGTTCGAACTAGGAGGGTAATGTAGGCATACCGCACTTGCAAATGAAGCCCGGGATTTGAATTTCCCGGGCTTCATTTGCATAAGCGGGGCGCCGCCATTTTTAAAACCCCGCTGGTTCGAACCCCGTGCAGCGCGGCTACATGCGGCACGAAGTAGGTAGTTCGTACTAGGCTTCCCTAGTTCGAACTACCGTTACTCCTCGTGGAAGGTGCCACTTCGTTGCACCACAATAGTTCCTACCTTTAAGAGAGCAGACAAAAAATATTATGTTCTTCATAAGGACTCTGAATTTTTTTTTTTTTTTTTTGCATCCTTCTCATGACAACCTTGTCAACACTGTAAATGTGGAAAACAGCACTGCACTCAATCCACACTAAGGCTATATCTAGACTGCAGAGTTAAATTGGAAAAGATACGCAATTTGTGGTACGCAAATTGTGTATCTTTTTCCCATGTTCTTTCGAAAAAGGCTTTTCCAAAATTTGATGCATCTACACAGCACGAAATTTCAGAAAAACCTGCTCTTTTGACACATTCCTTATGCCTCATAGAATGAGGTTTACAGGGATGGTGAAAGAGCGCATCCACTTTTTCAAAAAAGTTTTCGGAAAAGCAAACATGTTCCTTGGACCTGGCATTGCTTTTCTGGTAAACCTCTGGTATCTCGGAAAAGCGCTGCAGTCTAGACGTAGCCTATATGACAAAGACCTAAAGCATCTTGATTTATTTGGCCATAAATCAAGTTCCTGGGGTACTCTTCAGTTTAAGATCACCATCTACCAAGTGAAATACTGTTTCAAGTTTAAATTGTTTAAATCGGGCATCTTCTACAAGAACAAAGGGAACCATTTCAAGTAATCATTAGAGAGCATCAGCTGATGGCCAGAATATGACTGCAGTCCTCCCCGGATGCCATTGATAAAGCTGCTCATTCTCTCTGCACAATACAATTGAGGATCTCCCTTCTGATGGATTGACGCTGTTTGCAAAAAATACCAGATCAGTCCCTGCATACCTTGAAAGACAGTAAGAGCACCTTGCATTCTGTGGGAATTTGTACCCTTTTATACAAAAAAAAGTTTAGTAAATCCCAAACAGCATAGAAATCTTGTCCTGCTTTGTTTCCTGCCTCCTACATATCTTACAGACTCCAGTATAAGAAATGACAATTCCAGAAGACAAGACCTCACAACCCACAGCTTTAACACACCAGTTGTGAGAGAGTGGTTGAGGTATTGAATTATCTTCCCCACTCGTACCTGCTTAAATAATCAGCATCTCTTTCGCTTTGGTGACCATCTTTCTCACTTCTGCTGAACTATGGACATGGGTGTTTTAGAGATCATTTTAACAGAACTCCATCCACTTTACTTCCTTCCCACCATCCCACCCTGCTTCCCCAACCCTCTTCAGGGACCCTCTCTCATAAGTACCTTTTATGACTGAAAGGTGTCCTCTGGAACTTGAGTGCTATTGAACCAGTTCCTATGCAACAATGAGTCATGGAGTTTTGTTACAAGTATTTCCTCATTCCAAAAAAGAATTGCAGCTGAAAACCTATTGTGGGTCTAAGATTACTTAATAGTTTTGCAAAGATTCTGAAATCAATATGTTAATTCTTTAGGCAATAATTCCATCATTAGACAAAGGGGATTGGTTCACAGCTTATGTTCTATAGGAGAGTTACTTTCATACAGTGATTCACCTTCTCTCACAGAAAGTTCCTATTCTTTGTTTTTCTGTACCTAAAATGATCTCAAAATGTCTCTCAGTAATGGCTCCTTGTCTTCACAGACAAGGAATTCTGATTTTCCCATACTTTGATGATTGGTTGCCCAAGGGATGGTCCTTCAATAAACTCTTGCTGGCCACTGAGGGTGTGTCTAGACTACAGGGTTTTTTCGAAAAAAGTGGCCTTTTTTCGTAAAAAACTTCCCCTGTGTCTAGACTGTTGCCATGTTCTTTCGAAAGTAAATCGAAAGAACACAGCAGTTTTTTCGACCGCGGAAAACCTTGCTTGACGAGGAATAACACCTTTTTTTGAAAGTGCGCTTTCAAAAAAAGGTGCTATGTAATGCAAACTGTGATTTTTCAAAATAGAGCATCCAGATTGCCTGGGTGCTCTCTTTCGAAAAAGCGGTTTGCTTTTTCAAAAGTACTGATTGTAGTCTAGATGCTCTTTTTCGAAAGAGGCTTGCAGTCTAGATGTAGCCTGAAAGGCCTATAGACCTATTTCTGAGACAGGGACCACAATTACACATCCAAAAGTAAAAAATAACCCCAGTGCAAAGTTTAGTGTTCATAGAAGCTTACCTTAATGTGGTAGAGGCCCAAGCATACCTCCCTTCGCACAGTTTTATAGCCCTCGCCAATTTAGTCACTATAGTCCAGATCAGTCCCCAGAGATCTGCTGATTGTCTCTAGTTTTTGGGACGTGGCAGCTGCTACCTTTGTGATGAGTCACGTGTTATCTTCAGGGCAGCTCAGAACTGTTTGCCAAGCCAACAGAGTTTGAACAAATTACTCTTGATGCTCTCACTCATGGAAAAAATCCCTTATCTAGTGGAAGGACTCTCACAATTTTGCACATTCAGTCCCCTTTCATCTCTAGTATCATCAATATCAGACACATAACTTTTAGAATTCAAAACCCATCTAAACACCCACTGCTAAAAGCAGATGGTCATCTCTTGAGTCCAAGCCACACAACAACATACTGCAACTCTGAACAGTCAGAAATGCCTGTCTCCATTTTCTTCCAGAGTAAATACATGAAAATCGTGTCAGATAACATATTGTGCATGTTTTGTATCAGTCATCAAGAGAAACAAAGGTCATTTTCCTTCTACTCTGGAGCAGTGAGACTTTGGAATTGATGCATTTGAAATAAGATCTCAGCAGCTTTGTTTCCTGGCATGCAAAACATCACAGCAGACTCTTTGAATAGATATTTTTTGTTGGGTCACAACTGGGAGATAACGCCCATTACGTTCCACTGCATATTTTGATGTTGGGGCATCATGGAGAGGACCTGTTCACCACAGCCAAAATAAAAAACTCAGGAGTCAGACTGTCCCTATGGGTGCTCCACTGCCTGTGCACATCCCCTCTGCTTCAGAGTTCTTTGTGATGGAATGCAGCCGTAGAGAAGGAAGTGCAGAGCAGTTCACCTGCACAGCCCTGTAAGGCTACGGTGCAGAGCATGGCAAAGCATGGATGCATGTGCAGGCTGAACAGACGCTGCTACCTAAAATCTCTGAACTGAGTTCATGAGATGCATACATAAGAATGGCCATACTGGGTCAGACCAAAGGTCCATCCAGCCCAGTATCCTGTCTACCAACAGTGGCCAATGCCAGGTGCTCCAGAAGGAGTGAACCAAACAGATAATGATCAAGTGAACTCTCTCCTGCCATCCATCTCCACCCTCTGACAAACAGAGGCTAGGGACACCATTCCTTACCCATCCTGGATAACAGCCATTCATGGACTTAACACCCATGGATTTATCTAGTTCTTTTTTAAACCCTGTTATAGTCCTAGCCTTCACAACCTCCTCAGGCAAGGAGTTCCACAGGTTGACTGTGCTCTGTGTGAAGAAGAACTTCCTTTTATTTGTTTTAAACCTGCTGCCCATTATTTT
This sequence comes from Pelodiscus sinensis, assembly GCF_049634645.1. NCBI lineage: Eukaryota > Metazoa > Chordata > Testudines > Trionychidae > Pelodiscus > Pelodiscus sinensis. Next base: position 105,904,616 of record NC_134714.1, read on the forward strand.
CATTTCGTGGCCCCTAGTTCTTGTATTATGGGAACAAGTAAATAACTTTTCCTTATTCACTTTCTCCACACCACTCATGATTTTACAGATCTCTTATTATATCCCCCCTTAGTCTCCTCTTTTCCAAGCTGAAAAGTCTTAGTCTCTTAAATCTCTCCTCATATGATGGGACCCGTTCCAAACCCCTAATCATTTTAGTTACCCTTTTCTGAACCTTTTCTAATGCCAGTATATCTTTTTTGAGATGAAGAGACCACATCTGTACGTAGTATTCACGATCTTGGTGTACCATAGATTTATATAAGGGCAATAAGATATTCTCCGACTTATTCTCTGTCCCTTTTTAAATGACTCCTAACATCCTGTTGGCTTTTTTGATTGCCGCTGCACACTGCGTGGACATCTTCAGAGAACTATCTACGATGATTCCAAGATCTCTTTCCTCATTAGTTGTAGCTAAATTAGCCCCCATCATATTGTGTGTATAATTGGGGTTGTTTTTTCCCAATGTGCATTACTTTACATTTCTCCACATTAAATTTAATTTGCCGTTTTGTTGCCCAATCACTTAGTTTGTGAGATCTTTTTGAAGTTCTTCACAGTCTGCTTTGGTCTCAACTATCTTGAGCAATTTAGTATTGTCTGCAAACTTTGCCACCTTACTGTTTACCCCTTTCTCCGGATCACTTATGAATAAGTTAAGTAGAATTGGTCCTAGGACTGACCCTTGGGGAACACCTCTAGTTAACCCTCTTCATTCTGAAAATTTACTGTAGATACCTAGGGTACGTCTAGACTACATCCCTTTTTTGGAAAAGGGATGTAAATTAAACATATCGAAATTGCTAAGGAAGTGAGGATTTAAATATCCCACACTTCATTAGCATAAAAATGGCAGCCACTTTTTTTTTGGCACGGAGCTTTGTCGGAGAAAAGCTGCAGTCTAGAGGCTGATCTTTTGAAAAAGGCTTTATTTTTTAAAAGCTCAGCCTCTAGATTGCCGCTTTGCTCTGACAAAGCTCTGTGCCGAAAAAAGCGGTGGCCATTTTTATGCTAATGAAGCATGGGATATTTAAATCCCTGCTTCATTAGCAATTTTGATATGCCTAATCTGCATCTCTCTGTCGGCAGAGAGATGCAGTCTAGACACACCCATAGAGTGGAGCACACACATGGAGACATATCTTGAAGAACCACAGTTACTATACAGGGCGAGTAATCTATTTGTTGAGCATGGATTACAGATCGTGTGAATGTTGCTAAATATAATGAAGAAGAGATATTGGACCAGACTTTAAGAATTTTCCCTTCTAAGAAACCATTCCTGTCTACACTAGAATTTTTAGAAAAATGTTCTACTTCTTTATTTATTATCATTGCAGCTCCAACAGTAGGAATATTATTGTAGACGTGTCAGCATACGCTGGTGTTTTATACCAGTTGTATCTGAAACTGCCTGAAGTGTAGAGGAAAAGTGGACAACATGTTTAGGCACACTGAATATAGCAGACTTACGAAACAAAAACTATATGATAGTTATTCTTTGTGTTTATGATTAGCTAACTGGATTTTTTTACACTAGCAATTTTTTGTTACTTTTGTAGTATTGCAGGCAGTGTTGCAGAGAGCTTTGACACAGAAAGTGGGTTTGAGGACTCTGAGAACAATGATATTGCCAATGCAGTTGTGCGCTTCATCACCAGGTTTATAGACAAAGTGTGTACAGAGAGTGGAGTTACACAGGATCACATCAAGAGCCTTCATTGCATGATACCAGGTAAGAACTAGTATACAAAAAAAAAGTGGATTCACAAAATTGTCACTTCTTTCTGGGAGCTGATATTTTCAGGTAGAAGTGTATTTTTGCTCTCAGTTATTTTCAGTACCGTTTAAGGGTTTGTTTCCTAGACAGTAATAATTGATAAATTCCAAATAGTCATTGATGGTATCTACTCTGCTTTTCCTTCACAGGAATTTCCTTCAGGATTTCAAGAACAGTGGAGCTATATTTAATTTGTTTTATTCTTTCTTATACTGTGTGAAGTTTAAATTATGATGTCATTGATTCCCAGGCATTGTAGCGATGCACATTGAAACTCTGGAGGCTGTCCATCGAGAGAGTAGAAGATTACCACCAATACAGAAAGTAGGTTGGAATCATACACAATTTGAAGTGGTTTCAGCCTTCCTTTTTCTAGTATTATGAAAAGACATCTGATCACTGAACAGGATAATTAAGAAATTTTCCACCAGTGATAAATAAATTGTTTGGCTTTGGTCCCATGAAACATGAACTTGTGAAAGTAACAGAGCCTCTAAGCATAAAGAAGTAATTGCATGCCAATAACTTATAAAAGACCCATTATACTGAGTTGAATCCAAACTCAACCTCTTGCGGAGTCAATCTCATAATTTTATATTTAAATGTTTTCATGGCAAATAACAGTTTGGTAGATTCCAGTCTTATACTGTACATGATATTTACATATAAAATTCTTATATTTGACCTTCAGCCTAAGATTCTGCGACCAGCTTTGCTACCAGGAGAAGAGTTAGTATGTGAAGGTCTCCGTGTGCTGCTGGATCCTGACGGGAGAGAGGAAGCAACAGGAGGATTGCTCGGAGGTCCCCATATTCTCCCTGCAGAAGGAGCATTGTTCCTTACCACATACAGAATTATATTCAAAGGAACTCCTCATGATCAACTCGGTATGGTCTTTCTTAGTAGGATCAAAATAATGTATGTTCTGGCAGATATACAAGACTTTGAACTGGCCCGGCAGTTTAACAAAACTATCAAAACCTATCTAATCAACAAAAAATGTGATAGAAATGTAGCCATGTTAGTCTGGTGTAGCTGAAACAAAATACAGGACTATGTAGCACTTTAAAGACTAACAAGATGGTTTATTACATGATGAGCTTTCGTGGGCCAGACCCACTTCCTCAGATCAAATAGTGGAAGAAAATAGTCACAACCATATATATCAAAGGATACAATTTAAAAAAATGAACACATATGAAAAGGACAAATCACATTTCAGAACAGGGGGGGAAGGTAAATGTCTGTGAGCTAATGGTATTAGAGGTGATAATTGGGGAAGCTATCTTTGTAATGGGTAAGATAGTTAGCGTCTTTGTTGAGACCGACACGTAGAGTGTCGAATTTTAGCATGAATGACAGTTCAGAGGATTCCCTTTCAAGTGCAGATTTAAAAGGCTTCTGCAGCAGGATGCAGGTAATTAAGTCGTTGAGACAGTGTCCTTTCTGGTTGAAATGGCAAGAAACTTTTTTCTTTGTGATCCTGTCTAATATCTGTTTTATGGGCATTGATCCTTTGGCGAAGTGTCTGAGACGTTTGTCCAATGTACAAAGCAGACGGACACTTTCGGCACATGATAGCATAAATTATATTTCTGGATGCGCAGGAATATGTATTCTTGATCTTATAACTCACTTGGTGAGGTCCAATAATGGTATCAGCAGAATGAATATGTGGACAAAGCTGGCAACGGGGTTTGTTGCAAGGGAAGGTACCAGGGTTGGTATTAGTGTGGTATGTCTTGTGGTTGTTGGTAAGAATCATCTTGAGGTTATGTGGTTGTCTATAGGAGACTATGGGTCTATCTCCCAGAGCCTCTTGGTGTTTAGTATCCTGTTCCAGTATAGGCTGTAGTTTATTGATAATGTGTTGGACAGATTTAAGTTGGGGGTTGTAGGTGATGACAAGTGGTGTTCTATTGTTGGTTTTCTATTGTTGGTGTTCTATTGTAGTCTTGGGTCTGTTTTGAAGTAGATGGTTTCTAGGTATTCGTCTGGCTCTTTCAATTTGCTTTTTTATTTCTCCAGGTGGGTAGTTGAGGTTTATAAATGCTATCATGTGCCGAAAGTTAATATCATTAGCTCACAGACATTTACCTTCCCCCCGCCTCCCGCATCTCCCTTCTGTTCTGAAATTTGATTTGTCCTTTTCATATGTGTTCATTTTTTTAATTGTATCCTTTGGTATATATGGTTGTGACTATTTTATTGATAATGTGTCTCAACGACTTAATGACTGTCTCAATGACTTAATTACCTGTATTCTGCTGCAGAAGCCTTTTAAATCTGCACTTGAAAGGGAATCCTCTGAACTGTCATTTATGCTAAAATTCGACACTCTACGCGTCGGTCTCAACAAAGACGCTAACTATCTTACCCATTACAAAGATAGCTTCCCCAATTATCACCTCTAATACCATTAGCTCACAGACATTTACCTCCCGCTCCCTCCGCATCCCCCTTCTGTTCTGAAATGTGATTTGTCCTTTTCATATGTGTTCATTTTTTTAATTGTATCCTTTGGTATATGTGGTTGTGACTATTTTCTTCCACTATTTGATCTGAGGAAGTGGGTCTGGCCCACGAAAGCTCATCATCTAATAAACCATTTTGTTAGTCTTTAAAGTGCTACATAGTCCTGTATTTTGTTTCAACAAAAAATGGTTGAGAATTCAATTAAGTGCTAATTTAATTCATGCTGATTATAGTCCTTTGAGAGTTTTCACTTATTTACTTAAAATAAAAATATATTTTGAGGTTTCTGTTCATATTTGCACAAGTGAAAGCAGTTCAGTAGTGTTATCACCTGAGTGAAGGAATGTTACGTAGTGGTTAAAGCTGAAAACTGGCAATCAGGACTCTCTAGTATATTCCTGGCACTCCCACAGACTTGCTGTATGGTTTGGACAAGTCTAAAATGTTACTTTATGGAGAATTTGTGAAACATGCAGAAGTACACTGTGTACTACAGAAGTACAAAAATGTCATTAGCGCTAAAGATTGAAATCTGATATAATTGATTCATGTGTCAATTGATGAGCCATGTAAGGATGGAGGCTTGAGTTGAGAACTTTAACAGGGGGAGGGAGATAAATTCCTGACCTCAAAGACCCGCATATGTTAAAACATTTTTAAAAATAGCACAGAATAGTAAAAGTGCAGTAATCAAAAAACTAAGAAATGACTCGGAATGACAGAAATTTGTAAAAGTAATTATCTTCGACATATTGAAAATCCTGTGTGATGGAGTTACCTTTTTTTTTCACCTTCAACAATCACTCCTTAATTAAGCATTGTATTTAATTATGTCATGGGAAATGTGGTAGTTCTAAAGATCAGATTTTCTAGTTTCTCTGCTTTAGTTAATTCATTTTATCAACCAAAAATGTAAAAACATACAGTTCATAGTTTTTATATGACAAAACGGATGCATATCAAGTATATATAAACTTCAAAATGTAATATGGCAAATCACTAGTAGTTAAAGGCTGATTTTTGGACCTATACCACAGTAGTTTTTTTCTGTAATTTCCACCATTTAGGAGAGAGAGAATGGAAAAATATATGTCCAATCATCCTAATTAATTTCAAATAGGAAAAATGAATGTATGTCATATTCTGAGAATTTATCACCTCCTTTAAAACTTTTTGCCTAAAGTGGATTCTGAATTGTTGTTGGCCTCCTGGCCAAAATCTTATGCCTTATTTCCTATTACTTTGCTCCCATTCATTAACACCCATTCAAAGCAAAATATGATTAAATCAGATATGATTCCATGACCTAATATATCTGTAAATGATTCTATGGTACTTAGCTGGAGAACAGACAGTGATACGGAGCTTTCCCATTGCATCTATTATGAAGGAGAAGAAGATTACTCTACAGAACCAGCTGCAACAGAATATGCAGGAGGGACTGCAGATCACCTCGGCATCCTTTCAGGTAGAATGGAGTGCTTTATATTTTGTTAAACATCTGAAATTATCTCATCAGAATAACCTGCTGCAAGTAACACTTTGGCCCCTGGGAAAAAGCTGAGTGTTCTCAATTCTTCGTGAAGTTACTGGTACTGGCAGGGTCTCAGCATCTCAAAGAACCCTTCTGCATTGCTTTCCCATCTACACAATCAATACTGACTAGAGCATTAATGGTTTTCACTGCCCGTTTCTCTCATCATTGATGGAGCCACAGGATCTGAACAGCTTCCTGATGATTACAAGTTTAGGGACCACTCTCACATCCTATTCTTCAAATAGGAAGAGTACAGTTTGTAGGGATGGGGATCCTCTTGAGATTTTTCTTCTTCCAGAGCCCTCTCCTTTAGATTTAGTCTGAGGTAATTTAATCTATGCTGAGACTAGAGGAGACTAAGGGGGAATATGATAGAGGTCTATAAAATCATGATTGGTATGGAAAAAGTGAATAAGGAAAAGTTATTTACTTGTTCCTACAATAAAAGAACTAGGGGGTCACCAAATGAAATTAATTGGCAGCAGGTTTAAAACAAACAAAAGGAAGTTTTTCCTTCACTCAGCGCACAGCCAACCCATAGAACTCCTTGCCAGAGGATGCAGTGAAGGCTAGAACTTTAACAGGGTTCAAAAAAGAGCTAGATAGATTCATGGATGTTAGGTCCATCAATGGCTATTACCCAAGATGGGTAGAAATGGTTCCCTAGCCTCTTTTTCTCTGGAGGTAGGTGTCGGGGAGGGATCACGTGAGGATTTCCTCTTGTGATGCCTCCTTCTGGGGCATCTGGTATTGGCCACTGTCGGCAGACAAGATACTGGGTCTGACCCAGTATGGCTGTTCTTATGAGACCCTAAATGAAGAGAAGAATATAAGGTAGAAATCTTCACTAATTCTGTTGCTTACAATTAAAATTATATGATGCGGGGTTTCAGAGTATGAAATGGTTAGCTAGATCTGGCTGCTACTACATTACTTCGTTGAGGATCAAAAAAATCACAGTTTGGTGAAAGGGAAAGTCTTTTAGGAGTATGTCATCAATTTCTTCTTGTTAGTGTTTTGAATAGACTCTTGGTAATATATTTTTCTCTCATATGCATTATCTTATACAAATGAATGGATTTAATTAACAATTTAAGGAGTCACTCCTTTATGCCTTTCAAGTAAAACAGTAACTGTGAGGCCTTTTCCTTTCCAAGACTCTTTTTGGAGACTAACCGTAACAAAATTTACATCCTTCAGTTGTATGTTAAATACAGATACAAATCAATTTCTGGTTCTGGACTGTAATCAAATATAATCTCTGCTTTTTTGTCGGAAATTATAAAAACAAAACAAAACAGCAAATAGTTTACATTCTGTTCCTTTTCTTACAGCCAGAGTTCAGTATTACGTGAAATAGACCCCCTCTGCTTTGTGTATTAATTATGACTTTTGAGGGAGAATGGTTACAGCTATCTTATTTTAAGGTATTTAAAATTTCTTTTGGGGGTGGCCCATATATATTCAAGACTTCATTTCAAGGAAGTCCAGAACAATTGGATTATTAGCTGTTTGGAGAGAAAACAAAGGATAAGGTATGCAGCTCTGGTGAGACCCACATCTGGAGTATTGTGTCCAGTTCTGGGGCCCCCACTACAGAAAGGATGTAGACAAATTGGAGAGGGTTCAGCAGAGGGAGACCAAAATGATTAGGAGGCTGGAGCGCATGACCTATGAGGAGAGATTGAGGGATTTGGGTTTGTTTAGTCTGCAGAAGAGAAGAGTGAGGGGGGATTTGATAGCAGTCTTCAACTTCCTGAAGGGAGGTTCCAAAGAGGATGGAGAGGGGCTATTCACAGTAGTGATGGATGGCAGAACAAGGAGCAATGGTTTCAAGTTACAGTGGGGAAGGTCTAGGTTGGAAATTAGGAAAAACTATTTCTCTAGGAGGGTGGTGAAGCACTGGAATAGGTTACCTAGGGAGGTGGTGGAATCTCCATCTCTAGAGGTTTTTAAGTCTCGGCTTGACAAAGCCCTGGCTGGGCTGATTTAGTTGGGATTGGTTCTGCCTCGGGCAGAAGGCTGGACTTGATGACCTCCTGAGGTCTCTTCCAGCTCTATGATTCTTGTGTCTGGCAAACAAAATACACATCAAAAGTAACTTCATCTTGAGCCTTATAAAATAACAAATACCTCAGAAATATTTATTTTGAAAATTCTTTGTAAAGTTTATACAGACCCTCATTTTCCCTCTCATTTATTGCTCATCCTCAAAACTTAAGAGCTGGGCATCATCCCTCTGGTTAAGAATTGTAGGTTAGGACTCTTTTTAAGCTGTATAAACACCATATTTTGACGGAGCAGAGATATCATTGGTGGCTAGTACAAAGCACTTCCTTTTCTAAGGGTCGTTTTTGGTTATCATGCTTTATTACTAACACAGTTTTTGAGGCTTTGCAAGGTGAGGAGTGAATATATGGCATAGTGAGAGAGTCTTGAAAGTAGAGTGCCAATCTTTTTACTAGTTTTGACCTGTCTATTTCAAGGGCTTGAGACACCAAAATCTTTCCAGGCCTTGTCATTCCATGTAGCAAGAAAATATAGCTGGCATTTTAACTAATGTATAAATGTTAATGCGAAAGCTACTTCATAGATTTGCTCTGATGTTTTGTCTTAAATTTGAGAACTCCAGACACCGCAGAGTAGAAATATTTTGGCATTAGAATATAACATTTAAAAAAGTAAAAACAGATACAATGAATTCCCACAATCAATAACATACACATATTTCTGTATTTTACCAATATATTATTTTACTTCCCTTGTGGGATCTCTTCCATTTTTTAATCTGAAAAGTTGCCATATTAAATTTTTTAAAATCTCTAATCTGCTATGTATTTTTATTTGCAGTTAATTAAAGTAGCATTTGATGAGGAAGTAAGTCCTGAAGTGGTAGAAATATTTAGGAAACAGCTAATGAAGTTCCGTTATCCCCAGTCAATCTTCAGCACCTTTGCTTTTGCAGCTGGTCAAACTGCATCACAGATTATTTTACCAAAGCAAAAAGAAAAGAACACTTCTTTTCGGTAAGGTATAATCTATTTTTTCTTTCATACAAATTTATTATTGATATTCTGGTTTAGCATTAAATTCTATGTATCATTTTTATGGTTTTCCAAAACTGCAAGTACATTGAGGTAGTCCTCAATAAAGCTGAATTGTCTGGTTTCTATCAAGTATGTTACATCGGTATGGCAAATAAAAGCAACAAAAAAATATATGAATTAGTAATATAAGTGTATAATAAACTTGTTGAACTACTTGCCTTAGGAAATTATGGAAGTATTTACTGTAATAAGATTCAAAGCATACAATTAGGCAAGTATATGAATATCTACAGTTATACTAATTTTATGGCAATGTATAATGAGGATGCTCATACTTCAGAGTGTGGGCTGATCACCAATAAAGGTAAAAAGAAATTTACACTCATAGGATGGTCGTGTCCAGTTTTTCTGGTGCTCCATAATGTAGAGTTTGGGGTTTTTAGTCACTCTTTGAAGTAGGTCCAGATAACCTGCATTCAAGAGTTTTGAGAGATTGAGGAACAAACTGGATGATTAATGTTACATTTCAATAAGTCTTGGAACACCGATTCATTTCCAAAAGTTGTTCCAATATTTTAAAAAGATAGAAGGGATGACCCAGATAATCATAAGCCTGTCAGTCTGACATTGATCCCAGGTAAGATAATGGAGCACCTGATATGTGACCCAGTTAATAAAGAATTAAAGAAGGCTAATTAATGCCTTGGGTTTATGGAAGATAGATCTTGTCAAACTAACCTGAGAAGCCTCCTGCTTGCTGTGCAGGGCATAGGAAGAAGAGGAGGGGTTGCTGTTGTCAGGGTGCCCCTCCCTCCACTCTGAGCCCCATCTCCACAGAGCAGCAGGGGGCAGGGATGGAGAGAGTTTGCTGGCTGCTTTTGGGAGTGGTGCAGGGCCAGGGGAGGGGTGAGCCTGCCTTAGTTCCTTGCACCATCACCCAGAAGTCACCTGTGGTAAGCAATGCCCAGCTGGAGCCCACATTCTGAACCCCTCCTGCACTCCAAACCCCTGCCCTAGCCCTGAGTCCCCCTGCATCCAAACTCTCTCTGAGAGCTAGCACCCTGAACCTGCTCCTGCACCTCAACTCCCTGCCCAAGGCTCAGCTCAGAACCCCTCCCACACTCCGAATCCCTTAGCCCAATATCAGTCTCTACATCCCCCTCCCCTGCACTCCAGCCCTCTGCCCCTAGCCTGATAAAAGTGGATGAGGATGGGGGAGGGAAAATGGAGTGAGCAGAGGCGGGGCCTCAGAGAAGGGGCAGGAAGGAGACGGGGCCAGAGTGTTTGAGGGGGACCTGGATTTGAGGGAGCACCCAGATGAAGAGAGGCTACAGAGACTGGGACTGTTCAGCTTAGAAAAGAGGAGATGGAGCGGGGACAGGATAGAGGTCTCTAAAAGCAGGGGTTGGGTGGAGAGGGTGCATTCATAAAAGTTCTTCATGAGTTCCCATAAAGAAGGACTAGAGGACACCAAAGGAAAGGAATGGGTAGCAGGCTTCAAACTATAAGAGAAAGTTGTTCTTCCCAAAGCAAATAGTTAACCTGTGGAACTCCTTGCTGCAGGAGGCTGTGAAGGCTACAATTAGAACAGAGTTTAAAGGGAAGTGAGATCAAGTCATGGAGGTTGGGTCCATGGAGTAGTCTTAGCCAGGGGGTAGGAGTGGTGTCCCTGCCCAAAGTTTGTGGAAGGCTGGAGAGGGATGGCACGAGACAAATGGCTTGGTCACTGTCTTCGGTCCATCCCCTCCAGGGTCCCTAGGGTTGGCCGCTGTCGGCAGACAGGCTACTGGGCTAGATGGACCTTTGGTCTGACCCAGGACGGCCATTGTAAGCTCAGGGCTCAGGGTTGGGGGTCTCAGTGGACCCCCTTGATTTTCATGCACACCTGCTCCTGGGTGGCCAGGCTGGCAGCTCTCCTGCCCTAGACGGCCACTTTCCTGTGCCTAGTGCGGAGATCGTGGATGAGGTCCACGATGTCTGCACTAGCCCAGGAAGGTGCCCGCCTCTTGCGGTCCAGGGCAAGCTCCCGGGAGCCGCCAGCCTGGTCCCGGGAAGAGGGGGTGGGCTGGGGGACATCGGGTGGGTGGCTCTGTGCCGTGCCAGGTGCAGGGTCTGCTGGCTGGGTGCTGGCAGGCTTGCACCTGGCACGGGCACCGTAGCCAGCCCCTGCCCCTTTAAGGGGTCCGGGGCCGGGAAGGGGGCATAGAGTTTCCCTGGTGTTGGCCAGAGTGGCCACCAGGGAAACCTGGGGAGGGCTAGCCTCCCACTAGTTCAAATTAAGGGGCTACACACCCCTTAATTCGAACTAGCTAGTTCGAACTAGGCTTAATCCTCGTAAAATGAGGTTTTCCTAGTTCGAACTAAGCGCTCCACTAGTTCGATTCAAATTCGAACTAGCAGAGCGCTAGTGTAGCGGCTATGAATGTTAGTTCGAACTAACGTCTGTTAGTTCGAACTAACATTGTAGTGTAGACATACCCCCTGAGAATGTAAACTTGATAAAACAATGGGAATCTACCTTAGGAGCACAGGAATGTGACCACCCAGCCAAAACCCATCAGACAAAGAAACCACTGCAAGGATCAAGATCACAGGATAGTCTGCTGACAAATGTAACGGCAGAAAGGCGATTTGAGATTGCGGGATAACTGATGTCCTCTGTAATGGATTATACTGATGACAGGCCTTCCTGCTCCTGAAATTGCATCAAAACATTGAAACGTCTCTCAGCTGGGCCATGTGTGTAGAGCAACCACACTGATTACCATTGTACACAAAGGTTCCATAGCACCATTAGCATTTGCCTGTGTTCCTGGCGGGCTCCAGCTGCCAGTTCCCAAATTCTGTGGACCTGAAAATGATATAAGTCATGTGCTAATCTTTTGTCAGACCCAGAGGTTATGAAACAAAGTAATTCCCTGGAGGCCTTTGGGGGGCAAAGCCTTGGGATTGAAACCACAAGATCCACCAAAATTCATTCTTGTAGAATGATTGTCTTAACCACATGGCCAAACTGAAAATAATTACTGCATTACATAGTGGAGACAAGAATCCCCCAATAAACCCAGACCACCAATTTGATTGACTGCGTTAGTCTCAAGGAGATCCTAGCCTATTCCATTCCTGCTTGATGCTAGCCTTGGGGGAGGAGGAATAAAAACCAAATTGTCCAGAGACAGTTGTCCACAGATCACTGTTTAGATGGCCTTGGGACTGTGCCCCAAATTCATTCTTGTGGAAATATCATCAGGACAACAGGCCAAACCGCACACTTGATTTAATTATTATTAATATTTCACATGAAAAAGGGGGGTATGAATCCCTGCTAAAAAATCCAGTCCCGAAATTGGACCCATTGGTGATCCTTTCATTCTGTCACCCACACCCCATTTATGCCGGGCCTACCTGCAGATAGCACTTGTCATACCCTGCTTCTTGTACATCCCCATGGTGGTGGGAATGTTCTGTATATGACTCAATGCCACTTTTCGCATGCATTCCTGAAAGTACAGGTGCTGCAAAGCAACTGCTCTGATCATATGTACACCCGGAGGTGTATAGAATGTTCGCACAATTATATTAATATATGTAACCATGCTGGGCTGCTGTCAGGGTCCATAGCCATTGGAAGAACTGTAATTTCGCCTGTAGGAGCTGTGCAATATGGGTACCCCTGACAAACTGAAGACAGTATCTGGCCAGCCCACATGACACTGCACTGAGGGTGTTGTTTATTATTGTTTCGTTTTTGTTTGTGTGTAACGCCTCAGGGGAATCACTAGTGCCAGTGCCTGCATTTCCCTATCCCCATCCCTGTCCCATCCTGAATTCCCTTTTGCAGCCTTTCCCCCAGCAGATCCAAACACCTTTGCAATTGTGAGCCTTCCTTGGTTGATGATTTACCTCACCCCTGCCTCTCGCATCTCCCTCCGCTCCTGCAATCACCTAGAATCATAGAATCATAGAGCTGGAAGAGACCTCAGGAGGTCATCAAGTCCAGCCCCAAGGCAGGATCAATCCCAACTAAATCAACCCAGCCAGCGCGTTGTCAAGCCAAGACTTAAAAACCTCTAAGGATGGAGATTCCACCACCTCCCTAGGAAACCTATTCCAGTGCTTCACTACCCGCCTAGGGAAGTAGTTTTTCCTAATATCCAACCTAGACCTCTCTCGCTGTAACTTGAGACCATTGCTCCTTGTTCTGCCATTTGTCAGTACAGTGAACAGCCTTTCTCCATCCTCTTTGGAACCTCCCCTCCCCTGCTATCAAATCACCCCTCACTCTTCTCTTCTGCAGACTAAACAAACCCAAACCAAAACAAACCCAGGGTGGCTGAACTGGAGGAGCTAAGGGAGGTAGAGAGCTATGTTGATGAGACTTTCCGGGACACTGTAGTACTGTCCCAACTTCAGTCTAAGAGCCCCAGTGCTCTTAAGGAGGATGAAAGTCTCAAGGGAACAGAGCATTCAATGGGAGCAGAGGGAAACCATCCCGTAGTTGGGACCCTCCTCCCAGAGGATGTTGCGGTATCCTCTCACACTGAGGATACCTCTGAGGGAGAGGGAAAGCCAGTTAGGAAGAGGCAGGTCTTAGTTGTGGGTGATCCAATCGTTAGAAACATAGATAGTTGGGTTTGTGAAGACCGGGAGAATCGTATGGTCACTTGCCTGCCTGGTGCGAAGGTTGCGGATCTCTCGAGGCATCTAGATAGACTTATGTGTAGTGCTGGGGAGGAGCTGGTGGTCGTGCTACATGTAGGTACCAATGACATAGGAAAGGGTAGGAGAGATGTCCTGGAGGCCAAATTTAGGCTTCTAGGAAAGAGACTGAAATCCAGGACCTCTATGCTGGCATTCTCGGAAATGCTTCCAGTTCTACGCGTAGGGCCAGGTAGGCAGGCAGAGCTTCAGAGTCTCAATGTGTGGATGAGACGATGGCGTAGGGAAGAGGGGTTTGGATTTATTAGGAATTGGGGACACTTTTGGGAGAGGGGGAGCCTATACAGGAAGGATGGGCTTCACCTAAACCAGGGTGGAACCAGAGTGCTGGCACGAAACATTAAAAAGGCCGCAGAGCAGTTTTTAAACTAAGAGATGGGGGAAAGCCGATTGGTGCGGAGATGCACGTAAATCGGAGGGAGACTTCTCTTAGAGGAGAATCCATTGATAGAGATTCTCTAAGCTGTAGTCAGAAAGAGAGGAGGGAAGAGGGCAAACCATGGGCCAGAGCAGATGAACAACCGCATACAAAGGAATCCAATGCATCAGGGAAGGGCAGACAAATAAGCAGTGGCAAATTTTTAAAGTGCTTGTACAGAAATGCTAGGAGTCTGACTAATAAGATGGGTGAACTAGAGTACCTCGTATTAAATGAGGAGATTGACATAATAGGCATCACTGAAACCTGGTGGAATGAGGAAAATCTGTGGAACACAATCATACCAGGATATAAAATATATCGAAAGGATAGAGCAGGCCGGGTGGGTGGCGGAGTGGCACTGTATGTGAAAGATAATGTAGAATCAAATTAAATAAAAATATTAAGTGAATCAACATGTTCAATAGAATTGCTATGGATAGTAATTCCATGCTCCAATAATAAGCAATTAGCAGTAGGGATATATTACCGACCACCTGACCAGGACAGCAATACTGACATTGAAATGCTGAGGGAGATTAGAGAGGTTACCAAAATAAAGAACTCTATAATAATGGGGAATTTTAATTACCCCCATATTGACTGGATACATGTCACTTCAGGAAGAGAAGCGGAGATAAAATTTCTCAATGGCTTAAATGACTGCTTCTTGGAGCAGCTGGTACAGGAACCCACAAGGGGAGAGGCAATTCTCGATTTAGTCCTGAGTGGAGCGCAGGATCAGGTCCAGGAAATAACCGTTCAGGACCGCTTGGGAATAGTGACCATAATATAATAACATTCAACATTCCTGTGGTGGGAAGTACACATCAGCAGTCCAGCACCCTGGCATTTAATTTTAAAAAGGGGAATTATGCAAAAATGAGGAGGTTAGTTAAACAGAAATTACAAGGAACAGTGACTAGAGCCAAATCCCTGCAAGCTGCATGGAAACTTTTTAAAGACACCATAATAGAGGCCCAACTTAAATGTATACCCCAAATTAAAAAACATAGCAAGAGACCTAAAAAAGAGTCACCATGGCTTAACCACCATGTAGAAGAAGCAGTGACGGACAAAAAGGTATCTTTTAAGAAGTGGAAGTCCAATCCTAGTGAGATAAATAGAAAGGAACATAAACACTGTCAAATCAAGTGTAAAAATGTAATAAGAAAAGCAAAAAAAGATTTTGAGGAACAGCTAGCCAAAAACTCAAAAAGAAATAACAAAATGTTTTTTAAGTACATTAAACGCAGGAAGCCTGCTAAAAAACCTGTGGGTCCCCTAGATGATCGAGATATAAAAGGAGCAATGAAGGACGATAAAGCCATTGCAGAGAAACTAAATGATTTCTTTGCTTCAGTCTTCATGGCGGAGGACGTTGGGGAGATTCCCAAATTTGCACCGTCCTTTGTGGGTGACGAATCTGAGGAACTGTCCCGGATTGAAGTGTCATTAGAGGAGGTTTTGGAACAAATAGAAAAACTTAATGTTAACAAATCTCCAGGACCGGATAGCATTCATCCAAGGGTTCTAAAAGAACTCAAATGGGAAATTGCTGAGCTATTATGTGTGGTTTGTAACCTATCCCTTAAATCTGCTTCCGTACCTAATGACTGGAAGGTAGCCAATGTGACCCCAATATTTAAAAAGGGCTGTAGAGGCGATCCTGGCAATTACAGACCGGTAAGTCTAACTTCAGTACCGGGCAAATTAGTCGAAACAATAGTAAAGAATAAAATTGTGAAGCATGTAGAAGAACATAATTTGTTGGACAAAAGTCAACATGGTTTCTGTAAAGGGAAATCATGTCTTACTAATCTATTAGAGTTCTTTGAAGGAGTTAACAAACATGCGGACAAGGGGGATCCAGTAAATATAGTATACTTAGATTTTCAGAAAGCCTTTGACAAGGTCCCTCACCAAAGGCTCTTGTGTAAATTACATGGCCATGGGATAAGAGGGAAGGTCCTTCCTTGGATTGAGAACTGGTTAAAAGACAGGAAACAAAGGGTAGGAATAAATGGTAAATTTTCAGAATGGAGAGGGGTAACTAGTGGTGTACCCCAAGGGTCAGTCCTGGGACCAATCCTTTTCAACTTATTCATAAATGATCTGGAGAAAGGGGTAAGCAGTGAGGTAGTAAAGTTTGCAAATGATACCAAACTGTTTAGGATAGTCAAGACAGAAGCAGACTGTGAGGGACTCCAAGAAGATCTCACCAAACTGAGTGATTGGGCAACAAAATGGCAAATGAAATTTAATGTGGATAAGTGTAAAGTAATGCACATCGGGAAAAATAACCCCAACTATACGTACAGTATGATGGGGGCTAATTTGGCTACGACAAATCAGGAAAGAGATCTTGGAGTTATCGTGGACAGTTCTCTGAAAACTTCCACGCAGTGTGCAGCGGCGGTCAAAAAGGCAAATAGGATGCTAGGAATTATTAAGAAAGGGATAGAAAATAAGACCCAGAATATCTTACTGCCCCTGTATAAAACTATGGTACGCCCACATCTTGAATACTGTGTATAGATGTGGTCTCCTCTCCTCAAAAAAGATATTTTGGCCTTGGAAAGGGTTCAGAAAAGGGCAACTAAAATGATTAGGGGTTTGGAACAGGTCCTGTATGAGGAGAGGTTAAAGCGACTGGGACTTTTCAGTTTAGAAAAGAGGAGACTGAGGGGGGATATGATAGAGGTATATAAAATCATGAGTAGTGTGGAGAGGGCCGATAAAGAAAAGTTATTTATTAGTTCCCTAAATAGAAGAACTAGAGGACACCAAATGAAATTAATGGGTAGCAGGTTTAAAACTAATAAAAGAAAGTTCTTCTTCACACAGCGTGTAGTCAGCGTGTGGAACTCCTTGCCAGAGGAGGCTGTGGAGGCTAGGACTATAATAGAGTTTAAAGAGAAGCTAGATAATTTCATGGAGGTTAGGTCCATAAAAGGCTATTAGCCAGGGGATAAAATGGTGTCCTTGGCCTCTGTTTGTCAGAGGCTGGAGAGGGATGGCAGGAGACAAATCGCTTGATCATTGTCTTTGATCCACCCTCTCCGGGGCACCTGGTGCTGGCCACTGTCAGCAGACAGGATACTGGGCTAGATGGACCTTTGGTCTGACCCAGTACAGCCGTTCTTATGTTATGTTCTTATGTTAAATCCCTCAGCCCCTCCTCATAGGTCATACGCTCCAGCCCCCTTATCATTTTGATCTCCCTCTGCTGGACCCTCTCCAATGCATCCACATTCTTTCTATAATGGGGGGCCCAGAACTGGACACAATACTCCAGAAGTGGCCTCATCAAAGCCGAATAAAGGGAATAATCACTTCTCTAGATCTGCTGGCAATGCTCCTCCTAATGCGCCTTAATATGCCATTAGCCTTCTTGGCTACGAGGGCACACTGTTAACTCATATCCAGCTTCTCATCCACTGTAATCCCCAGGTCCTTTTCTGCAGAACTGCTACTTCGCTTGTCGGTCCCCAGCTTGTAACAGTGCTTGGGATTCTTCCATCCCAAGTGCAGCACTCTACACTTGTCCTTGTTGAACCTCATGAGATTTCTTTTGGCCCAATCCTCTAATCTGCCGAGGTCACTCTGGACCCTATCCCTGCCCTCCAGTGTATCTATCTCTCCCCCTAGCTTAGTGTCATCTGCGAACTTGCTGAAGGTGCAATCCATCCCCTCGTCCAGGTCATTAATAAAGATATTGAACAAAAACGGTCCTAAAACAGATCTTTGGGACGCTCTGCTAGAAACCGACTGCCAACCTGACATCGAGCCATTGATCACTGCTCGTTGGGCCCGACAGTTTAGCCAGCGTTCTATTAATCTTTCAGTCCATTTATCCAATCCATACTCCCTTAACTTGCGGACAAGAATATTGTGGGAGACCGTATCAAAAGCTTTACTTAAGTCAAGCTATATCATATCCACTGACTTTCTCATATCCACAGAGCCAGTTACCTCATCATAGAAGCTAATCAGATTGGTCAGGCATGACTTGCCCTTCGTGCATCCATGTTGACTATTCTTGACCACTTTCCCCTCTTCCAAGTGCTTCAAAATGGATTTCTTGAGGATCCTTTCCATGATTTTTCTGGGGACTGATGTACGGCTGACTGGTATCTAGTTCCTTGGATTCTCTTCTTCCCTTTTTTGAAGATGGGCACTACATTTGCCTTTTTCCAATCATCCAGGATCTCTCCCAATCTCCACGAGTTTTCAAAGATAATGGCCAAAGGTTCTTCAATGACATTTGCCAACTCCCTCAGTACCCTCGGATGTATTAAATCTGGGCCCATGGACCTAAGTTGAATGTCTTTGATCCAACCCCCTTACACACACCTTATGCAGCATGTAGACCTCAAACACAAGAACCCTGATTACTTGTATCAAATCTTGGTTGACTATGCCACCAGGAAACACAGCAGGCTCACTTGCCTGGGTGAGTACTTCACCCTGAGCTCCCCCATTGTCCAAATCTGGTAGGCTGTCCTTGGTAATCAAAGGTGCTTCCCCAGTCCCTGGAGCAAGGATCCAGCTCTGGGCTTACCTTCAGACAAAATTACAGCACTCTGTTTGTCTTGGGCAGGGTTTGCTTACTCCCTAATTTCTTGTTCCTGCAACAGTAACTAGGAGGGAGAGGAAAACTCAACTCCCCCTGCTGTGAGAATCTTTTCTCCTGCCTGCTATGTGTCTTTAAGGAGTCATGCTGCCTGAGACTAAGTATATGGAGAGCTTTCTCCTTTCTCCTTCCCACTCACCGCTCTTTCTCCACTTCCACAGGGAATGTAGCTCAGTAAACTTGGACTCTGGAGCTTTCTGCTCCTACCCATATTCTGAGACTCCAGGGCTACGTCTACACTGGCCCCTCTTCCGGAAGGGGCATGTAAATTTCAGCAGTCGTCGTAGGGAAATCCGCGGGGGATTTAAATATCCCCCGCGGCATTTAAATAAAAATGTCCGCCGCTTTTTTCCAGCTTTTAAAAAAGCCGGAAAAGAGCGTCTACACTGGCCCCGATCCTCCGGAAAAAGTGCCCTTTTCCGGAGGCTCTTATTCTTACTTTGAAGTAAGAATAAGAGCCTCCGGAAAAGGGCACTTTTTCCGGAGGATCGGGGCCAGTCTAGACGCTCTTTTCCGGCTTTTTTAAAAGCCGGAAAAAAGCGGCGGACATTTTTATTTAAATGCCGCGGGGGATATTTAAATCCCCCGCGGATTTCCCTACGACGACTGCTGAAATTTACATGCCCCTTCCGGAAGAGGGGCCAGTGTAGACGTAGCCCAGTGGTAGGGAGTTTGTCCCCATCCTCCCTGCTCATTGCCCTTTGCAACAAGAGTTGAGTTAAGCTGTAAGATGAAGCCCTCCTGCAGAAACTTAATGCAAGATCAAGACTGAATTTTGGGTCCTGCCTCAACCTTGGTGTGTGTAAAATGGAGGCTGAGCTGTGTTCTTTTCAAGCCCTGCATTTCCAGGTGATGAGTCAGCGACCCACTGCCCCCCTTTTTCAGCAGTTTTCATGATTCCCAGACTCCCTCCCCCAACCATAAAACACTGTTACCTTAATTTGGTATGGCCAAACAATGGGAAATTGTCCCTGAGTATGTATGTTTCCAGTGGCATTCCGCATGGATCAGGTTTTGATCCTGTTCTGTATAACATTTTTATTAATGACTAGAAAAAACAAAATTATCACTGGTGAAAATTGCAGGCAACATAACAATTGGGAGAGCATTAAGTAAAGAAGACAGATCACTGATTATAGAACAATCTGAATCACTTGGCAAGCTGGATGCAAGCATATACTATACATTTGTGTGTGTGTGTGTGTGTGTGTGTGTGTGTGTGTGTGTGTGTGTGTGTGTGTGTGTGTGTGTGTGTATAAAGATGTGTGATTCTGTCTCTAGGTCTGTCTGTGAGTCCATCTGTTCAACAACCCCTCCTAAAGGGTAAGAGCTAGGACCACAATATTTGGTATGTAGCTTCCTCTTACCATAACTTAAAGCATGGTCAGTGTTTGATTGTGTCAGGAAATTGGGATGTGCCTGGAATTTGATTGTTTTCCATAACATGGAAAGGGAGGGGACTGAGTAGAGGGATGCTATATTCAGTCACCACTGGGGGCAGTGAGCACAGGAGAGCACTATATTGCAAATTAACAAAAAAAAAATTAATGGAGATTGCCCATCTCCTAGAGAAGGGACCTTGAAAGGTCATTGAGTCCAGTCCCCTGCCTTCACAGTAGGAACAAGTACCATCCCTGACAAATTTTTGCCCCAAATCCCTAAATGGTCTCTGCAAGGATTGAATTCACAACCCTGGGATTAGCAGGCTAATGCTCAAACCAATGAGCTATCCTTCCCCTCCCTACGTTGCACCACCTAATAGTATATTGCACTACCAACGGAGTGACAACTGGGCACAGGGCTCACCATCTTGCCTGTCACCAGCACAGGTAAGTGGCTCCCACCCCTAAATCTCTACCTGACACCACTGAGGCACTGCCAGGGCCAGGCAGTGCAGCGCAGCAACAGCCCACCAATCCTCCCCCAGCACTTCCAGACCTTCTTCCCAATCCCTACAGGCCAGGCCCAGGGAACACTGGTGAGAGGTCTTCACGGCCCTTCTCCTGTACTCAGGCCGGGCCCGGGGAGCACCACCAGGAGGCCTGTATTCACCACCACCACATTCTCTCCCTGGGTAACGCTCAGTGAGTTTTCTAGTATAAACATATACATGTAGGAACTCCCAGTTATGCTGCTGCTTAAAGAGCTAATGTAATCCATCCTTAGATGCATAAACAGGGGAATGTCAAGTAGAAATAGAGACATTATTTTATCTCTGTTTGGCACTGGTGTTCCAATTCTGGTGTCCGTAGTTCAAGAAGGATACTGAAAAAACTGAAAAGAGTTCAAAGAAGAGTCAAGAGAATGATTAAAGGCTTAGAAAACATGCTTTAATAGTGATAAACTTAAGTAATTGGATTTATTTTGCTTAACAAAGAGAAGGTTAAGAGCTGACTTGAACAAAATTTATAAGTGGCTACATGGAGAAGCAATATCTAATAATGGGCTCTTCAAAATAGGAGGGAAAGGTAAAGCATAATCCAGCATCTGAAAGCTGAAGCTCAACAAATCATATGGGAAATAATGTAAGGTTTTAACAGTGTAAGTAATTACTCACTGTAACAATTTACCAAGGATCCTGGTGGATTCTTCATCACTGATGATTTTTTATTTAAATTAAATGTAGGGGCTCAGACTAGATTATCACAATGGTTCCTTCTGGCCTTGAAATTTATGAATGTTACTTGCTATTATTAGGCCGTTTACTAGACAAGATAGATTATTAGTCTGTTACAATAATTAATGTCTTCCTCTATTAATTAGTGCTTTTTTGGTAAGTGGGCTAGAATCCCAACATAGTTCTGAAATAAAGAGGTTTTTAGATCTTTTTTCCTGTCTTCAATCCGTTAATGAGGAAGATTTTGTTGCTGTTTTGCCAACAAAATTCAACATCTACAAACAGGAGATAGTTGCTTATTTTTTACTATTGAATATAGTTAGAATAGTGTTGCCACAGCACATTTTCTTAAATCTCAGGACTAACCATTTAAAATTATATTAGGAGCCATTTTCTGAGGTCCTAACATCCATTTCCTTTCTTTAAATTAAATGAAAACATTATAAAACATGCTTTTTGTGGGTGAAAAGATACATCCTAAAAATGTATTTTGGTATACTGACATAGACACTGAATATTAGTGAGAGTTAAAGATAACTATTGTGTTTTACCTACATTTTGACATCAGGTATTGTTGTTTATTTCTGAATTGTAGTACCTTCTCAAAAACAATTGTGAAAGGAGCCAAGCGTGCAGGGAAGATGACGATTGGTCGTCAATACTTACTAAAAAAGAAGACAGGCACTATAGTAGAAGAAAGAGGGAATCGTCCAGGTTGGAATGAAGATGATGATATCTCTGGTAAAATATATTCATATTATTAGATGGACTTATGCATCTATTCAGTAGGTCGTATCAACAGATGTGAAAGTATAAAATGAAGTGATTTGTTCAATGTACAGAAAGTATTACACATGGAAATACCACACTTCCAGACTTCACAGAAAAGTATATTGGAGCTGAAGGAAAAAGTGTGTGTTTGTTTTTTCTAAATATATCAGTTTCTAAAATCCATAGCTGTCACTATTGAGACAAGATGGGTGAGGTAATGTATTTTTTTGAACCAACCTCTGTTGTTAAGGGAGACCAGTTGAAAAACATGTCTCTCTCACCAAAATAAATTGATTTAGTTAAAGATATATTCCCATCCATCTTGTCTTTCTAATATCCTGGGCCCAACATATCTACATCACTGCATACAGCTGCTGTCACATGCATTTTTTCCTAATCTGAATTAATGCTAGTATAAAACATACCACTAGAGGGAACCAGATTCTCCTATACCTACATAGGTATTGTTTTGTCTCACAATTCTTTACTTATTTTATTTACTATTTCAGATAATGTCGTGTATCAAAAATTATTTCTTTAAAACGTTGTACAACACCAATTTTTCCTATTTATCACAGCACTGGTTTTGGATAGTTATGGGAAAGATTTCAATTGGAAAAGGAGACTACTATTTCCTCTCCCTTTCTTTTGTTTTATTTGTAAAATTCTTCTTATTAATACCATTATAGAAATGGTTGGTAAGTGAGTGGAACAAATTACGTGGATGTATATGAAGCTCATTTCTAATGAAGTATTAAGCTAGGTTCATTGTTCACAGCATCTCTCTGCTCTCAGAAAGAATGAACCAAATCTGCTAGAAAGAAGTCCAGAAATACCTGATGCTCTTCATTCATCTGAAGGAGAAGGAGAAGGAAAAGCAATCAGAGGGGAAAATGTCCTCACATTAGTCAAAAATAACACTCCTTGGGTGAAAATCCAGATTTTTTTTAATCCTTGTTCCTATCTATTCCATTTGTGATGTATGTTCCCTGTGCTCAAGCTCACAATCTTTGGCTAGTAATGGCCACTGGGGTTGCACTTGGACCCTATTGTCCTGCTTCCCAGAGTGCATAAAATGCAGGAAGTTTTAGCACATTTAATGTTAATGGGTTTATCACAAGTTTCTCCCCTCCTCAGCCCTTTAATTTTTTTTTAATTCCTTACCTTGTGAGGCTTCCTTAGTACTAGGTTCCTGCCTTTATGGCTGAACTGAAGTCTCCAGATTTTAAGAATTGCCTTTCTTGTGATGTGGGGTTACCACTTAATAATGGACATTTCAGCTTGTTCAAGAAAACAAAAGCTGAATAAGACTTGCCTTAAATTGCAACAAGTGTAACTTGATAGTCTCTGAAGGTCAGCTGATGGCACACCATTCTCACCCTCCAGTTGAGTGCCCAGTGTGGAGAGAAGGTATCTCAAATACAAAATCTATGACCATTTCTATTGCCTTGAGAGAGTCCTCAACAATTGATTTATTCTGGAGAAATCACACAGCATGTGACCAGCTCCATTCATCAAACGCTTTAGCATTTTACTGCCCCAGGTCACAAAGTCAGCATATAAAAGTCAGTATTAGTACCAACCCAGAGGCTATAATTTATAGTCTAAAGCAGCAAAGTTTATTTGCCTAAACATCATCATAGCTCTCATCAACTATTTACAGGCTCGTTCTCAAACCTAAGGACAAGTATACCTCAGATGTCTAGATCCCATAGTCTCCTGCATTTACATAACATTGTATGCCATACTCCACCTAAGTTGCATGGTTAAAAATCTTCATATCTTCCCATAAAAGTCACCTAGAAGTCCTATTCTCATTCAGTTGGTAGGACTCTCTTTTTCCTCACCATTGCCATTTAAGACACTAGTGATAAAGGATTCCACACTCAATTGGGATTTCACCTAGAGCATCTCTAGGTCCTAGACCTTTGGACTCTTCAGCATAGGTTCCAATGGAAGCCTGCAACTGTAATTATCATGCTGGTACTGGCATGGCCAAGACAGTTCTGGTTCTCAGACCTGATTAATTTTTCCACACAATCTCCAGAACGAGGAGTAAATCCTCTATCCCGACACAGAGCCATTATATTTGACAGCATAGATGAAGGCAGCATTGAGCAGAATTGCTCTGCAAAGATCCAAAATCTGTTATTCCACAGTAGTAAAGACTCTCCTATCCTTACATAGTTGACACCGGATGTGTTTAGGGCACTATCTGTACCTATCAGGAATTTCCCAAGATTATTTAGTGATAGAAATGTAGCCGTGTTAGTCTGGTGTAGCTGAAACAAAATACAGGACTATGTAGCACGTTAAAGACTAACAAGATGGTTTATTAGATGATGAGCTTTCGTGGGCCAGACCCACTTCCTCAGATCAAATAGTGGAAGAAAATAGTCACAACCATATATACCAAAGGATACAATTAAAAAAAATGAACACATATGAAAAGGACAAATCACATTTCAGAACAGAGGAGGGATGCGGGGGAGGGGGGGAGGAAGGTAAATGCCTGTGAGTTAATGATATTAGAGGTGGGGAAGGGGAGATGTCTGTGAGTTAATGGTATTAGAGGTGATAATTGGGGAAGCTATCTTTGTAATGGGTAAGGTAGTTGGGGTCTTTGTTCAGCCCCCTGAGGAGAATGTCGAATTTTAGCATGAATGCCAGTTCAGAGGATTCCCTTTCAAGTGCAGATTTGAATGTCTTCTGAAGTAGGATGCATGTGATTAGGTCATTGAGACAGTGTCCTTTCTGGTTGAAATGGCAAGAAACTGTTTTTTCATTGTGATCCTGTCTAATGTCTGTTTTGTGGGCCTTGATTCTTTGGCGAAGTGTCTGAGACGTTTGTCCAATGTACATAGCAGATGGACACTTTCAGCACATGATAGCATAGATTATATTTCTGGATGCGCAATAATATTTATTCTTGATCTTATAACTCACTTGGTTAGGCCCAATAATGGTGTCAGCAGAGTGAATATGTGGACAAAGCTGGCAATGGGGTTTGTTGCAAGGGAAGGTACCAGGGTTGGTATTAGTGTGGTATGTCTTGTGGTTGTTGGTAAGAATCATCTTGAGGTTAGGTGGTTGTCTATGGGGGTATGTCTACACTACAAAGTTAGTTCGAACTAACTTAGTTCGAATTAGTTAATTCGAACTAAGCTAGTTCGAACTAACGCGTCTAGAACTAAAAACTAGTTCGAATTAGCGTTTTGCTAGTTCGAACTAGCAAGTCCACATTGAGTGGACTCTGAACAGGGCTTAAGGATGGCCGGAAGCAGTGCCGGCAGGGCATCAGAGGAGGACTTAGAGCATGGAGATGCTGTCTCAGGCTAGCCGAGGGCTGCGCTTAAAGGGTCCCGACCCCCACCCCGGACACACAGTTCTAAGGGGTGCCCCGCTTGCAAAGAAGTTCTGGCTTGGAGTGCCCTGAGTGCCCACACTGGGCACATCACACCACTCGGCCATCAGCCCAGCTGCACTTGCTGCAGGCTGCCATCTGGGGAGAGGGAGTAATTGGGGGGCTGCAGGAGAGCTTCCACCCCCAGAAGCCCGCAGAGCCAGCCCAGTCCTCCCCATCGGGGGCTCATACCCCATTCCTCCCTCACCTCCTTCCACTTACCCTTCCTTAGCCCCCCTTCTTATTGATGTACAAAATAAAGATAACGTTTCTTCCAACATTGACTCTGTCTTTATTGAAAAAAAACTGGGGGAGACTGGGAAAAGGAGGTGGGAGAGGGGAAGAGAAAGGCTGGGAGAGGGGAGGGCAACTAACATGATCAGGGGTTGGGAACAGGTCCCAGATGAAGAGAGGCTACAGAGACTGGGACTGTTCAGCTTAGAAAAGAGGAGACGGAGGGGGGACAGGATAGAGGTCTCTAAAAGCAGGGGTTGGGTGGAGAGGGTGCATTCATAAAAGTTCTTCATGAGTTCCCATAAAGAAGGACTAGAGGACACCAAAGGAAAGGAATGGGTAGCAGGCTTCAAACTAGTAAGAGAAAGTTGTTGTTGTTGTTGACAAAGCAAATAGTTAACCTGTGGAACTCCTTGCTGCAGGAGGCTGTGAAGGCTACAACTAGAACAGAGTTTAAAGGGAAGTGAGATAAAGTGATGGAGGTTGGGTCCATGGAGTCCTATTAGCCAGAGGGTAGGAGTGGTGTCCCTGCCCAAAGTTTGTGGAAGGCTGGAGAGGGATGGCACGAGACAAATGGCTTGGTCATTGTCTTCGGTCCATCCCCTCCAGGGTCCCTAGGGTTGGCCTCTGTCGGCAGACAGGCTACTGGGCTAGATGGACCTTTGGTCTGACCCAGTACGGCCATTGTAAGCTCAGGGCTCAGTGTCGGGGGTCTCAGTGGACCCCCTTGATTTTCATGCACACCTGGTCCTGGGTGGCCAGGCTGGCAGCTCTCCTGCCCTAGACGGCCACTTTCCTGTGCCTAGTGCGGAGATCGTGGACGAGGTCCACGATGTCCGCACTAGCCCAGGAAGGTGCCCGCCTCTTGCGGTCCAGGGCAAGCTCCCGGGAGCCGCCAGCCTGGTCCCGGCAAGAGGGGGTGGGCTGGGGGGCATCGGGTGGGTGGCTCTGTGCCGTGCCAGGTGCAGGGTCTGCTAGCTGGGTGCTGGCAGGCTTGCACCTGGCACGGGCACCGTAGCCAGCCCGTGCCCCTTTAAGGGGTCCGGGGCCGGGAGGGGGGCATAGAGTTTCCCTGGTGTTGGCCAGAGTGGCCACCAGGGAAACCTGGGGAGGGCTAGCCTCCCACTAGTTCGAACTAAAGGGCTACACAGCCCTTAGTTCGAACTAGCTAGTTCGAACTAGGCGTTAGTCCTCGTAAAATGAGGTTTTCCTAGTTCGAACTAAGCGCTCCGCTAGTTCGATTCAAATTCGAACTAGCAGAGCGCTAGTGTAGCACCTATTAAAGTTAGTTCGAACTAACGTCCGTTAGTTCGAACTAACTTTGTAATGTAGACATACCCTAGGAGACTATGGTGTCTGTCTCCCAGAGCCTCTTGGAGTTTAGTGTCCTGTTCCAGTATAGGCTGTAATTTATTGATAATGTGTTGGACAGGTTTAAGTTGGGAGCTCTAGGTGATGACAAGTGGTGTTCTATTGTTGGTTTTCTTGGGTCTGTCTTGTAGTAGATGGTTTCTAGGTATTCATTTGGCTCTTTCAATTTGCTTTTATAAACTTCAACTACCCACCCAGAGAAATAAAAACTGGACATAATACTCCAGATGGGGTCTTACCAGAGCCAAATAAAGGGAATAATCAGTTCTCTGGATCTGCTGGCAATGCTCCTCCTAATGCACCCTAATATGCCATTAGCCTTCTTGGCTACAAGGGAACACTGTTGTCCATTTCTGCAGAACTACTACTTAGCTGGTTGGTCCCCAGCCTGTAACAATGCTTGGGATTCTTCCATCCCAAGTGCAAGACTCTGCACTTTTCCTTGTTGAACCTCATCAGATTTCTTGAGGCCCAATCCTCCAATTTGTCTAAGTCACTCTGGACCCTATCTCTACCCTCAAGCGTATCTACCTCTCCCCCCAGCTTACTGTCATCTGAAAACTTCCTGAGGGTGCAATCCATCCCCTCATCCAGGTCATTAATAAAGATATTGAACAAAAGCAGTCCTAGAACTGAACCTTGTGGCACTCCGCTAGAAACCGACCGCCATCCTGACATTGAGCAGTTGATCACTACCCACTGGGTCCGGCCTTCTAGCCCTCTTACTATTCATCTTACTGTCTATTTATCCAATCAACATTCCCTTAACTTGCTGGCAAGAATGTTGTGGGAGACCGTATCAAAATCCTTGCTCAAGTCAAGGTATATCACATTCACTGACTTTCCCATGTCCACAGAGCCAGTTACCTCATCATAGAAGCTAATCAGATTGGTCAGGCACGACTTGCCCTTTGTGAATCCATGCTGACTATTCCTGAGCAATTTCCTCTCTTTCAAGTGCCTCAAAATGGATTCCTTAAGGATCCCTTTCATGATTTTTCCAGGAACCCAGGTAAGACTGACTGGCCAATAGTTCCCTGGATTGTCCTTCCTCCCTTTTTTGAAGATGGACACTACATTTGCCTTTTTCCAGTCATCCGGGATTTCTCCTGATCTCCACGACTTTTCAAAGATAATAGCCAAAGGCTCCTCAATGATATTTTCCAACTCCCTCAGTACCCTCAGATGCATTAAGTCCAGACCCATGGATTTGTGTACGTTTAGCTTTTCTAATA
The DNA here is from genome assembly GCF_049634645.1 of Pelodiscus sinensis. Lineage (NCBI taxonomy): Eukaryota > Metazoa > Chordata > Testudines > Trionychidae > Pelodiscus > Pelodiscus sinensis. The sequence goes on from NC_134714.1 coordinate 105,932,901, forward strand.
GTTCCTAACCTGTTCTTTACCCACCAAGGGCTGTCCATCTTCATCCCATATTCCATCACATAGTGCACAAATCCAGGAGCCGACCTTGTCCGTGAATACAGAGGCAAAGAAAGCATTGAGTACTTCAGCTTTCCGCATATCATCTGTCACTATGTTACCTCCTTCATCCATTAGGGTCCGCACACCCTCTCTGATCACCTTCTTCTTGTTAAAATGCCTGTAGAAACCTTTCTTGTTATCCTTCACATCCTTAGCCAGTCGCAATTCCATTTGCGCTTTCGCCTTCCTGATAACCCCCCAGCATTCTCGAGCTATACGTTTAAACTCCTCCCTCGTCATTTGTCCAAGTTTCCACTTTTTGTAAGCTTCCTTTTTGTGCTTAAGTTCACCAAGGATTTCCCCTGTAAGCCAATCCGGTCTCCTACTATGTTTGCCTCTCTTGCTACACATCGGGATGGTTTCTTTCTGTGCCTTCAGTAAGGCTTCTTTAAAATACTGCCAGCTGTTCTGGACTCCTTTCCCCTTCATGTTAGCATCCCAGGGGATTCTGCCCATCAGATATCTGAGGGAGTCAAATCTTCTTTTCTTAAGTCCAAGGTGTGTATTTTACTACTCTCTTTTCTTCCTTTGGTCAGGATCCTGAAATCTACCATCTCATGATCACTGCTTCCCAGATTGTCACCCACCTCCACTTCCCCTATTAGTTCCTCCCTGTTTGTGAGCAGAAGGTCAGGCTGTGCACGGCCCCTGGTCGGATCCTTCAGCACTTGTGTCAAGACGTTATCCTCAACATTCTCCAAAAACTTCCTGGATTGCCTGTGTACTGCCGTATTGGTTTCCCAACAGATGTCAGGGTGATTAAAGTCCCCCATGAGAACCAGGGCCTGCGATCTGGAAGCTTCGTTCAGTTGTCCGAAGAAAGCCTCATCTACCTCATCCACCTGATTCAGGGCTTGTAGTAGACCCCAACCACAACATCACTGCTGTTGTTTGCACCTCTAAACTTAACCCATAGACTCCCAAAGGGTTTTTCTCCCTCTATATACTGGAGTTCTGAGCAATCTTAGTGCTCTCTTACATATAGTGCAACTCCTCCTCCTTTCCTCCCCTGTCTGTTCTTCCTGAACAGTTTATACTGTTCGATGACAGTGCTCCACTCATGCGAATCATCCTACCAAGTCTTTGTTATCCCAATTAAATCATATTTTTTGGACTGGGCCAGGGCCTCCAGTTCTTCCTGTTTCTTGCCCAGGTTTCTCGCATTAGTGTACAAACACCTCAGATAACCAGTTGATTGCCCTATCTTCTCCACTGGAATCAGGGGTCCTGCTTTCTTGCTTGTTCCTTTTTGCATTTCTTCCTGGTATCTGACTTTCCCACTCCCTTCAGAGTTTTGGTCACCGTCCCCCAATGAACCTAGTTTAAAGCCCTCCTCACTAGGTTTGCAAGCCTGCCCGCGAAGATGCTCCTTCCTCTCTTGGTTAGGTAGATTCCATCTCTTCCTAACAATCCTTGTGCCCAGAACAGAGTCCCATGGTTGAAGAAGCCAAAGCCCTCTCTGCGACACCACCTGCACAACCACGCATTGACTTCCTCAATTCGACGATCCCTGCCCAGTCCTTTCCCTTCAACAGAGAGGATGGACGAGAACACCACTTCCACTCCGAATTCTTTGATCCTTCTTCCCGGCACTGCATAATCTGCAGTAACCCACTCAAAGTCATTCTTGGCCATATCGTTAGTTCCCACATGGAGAAGCAGGACGGGATAGCGATCCAAAGGTTTGATCAGTTTTGTAAGCCTCTTAGTCACATCCTGAATTCGAGCTCCCAGTAAGCAGCACACCTCTCCAGATTCCAGATCCGGACGGCAGATGGATGGCTCAGTCCCTCTTAGGAGGGAGTCCCTGACCACCACCATCCGTCATCTTCTTTTGGGGGGGGTCGTGGACCCCCCATCCCTAGGACTATGCGTCCCATGCCTTCCAGTAGATGGTGTTCCCTTACAGTTTCTTCCTTGTGAGGTCCCTTCCAAAGCATTCAGCACTGTAAAGCCTGTGGAGAGAGCCTGAAAGCAATTACTTACCTCTATAGCATTGGGGGATTCCTGTGCTGGCCTTTTTCCCCTTCTAGAAGTTACATGCTGCCAGTTCTCTTCCCGGTCCCATACTGCCCTCTCTGGCTCTTCTGTCTGCTGTACTTGCAGGATTAAACACTGCCTTCTCTCGAGGAAGTCTTCATCCTCTCTGATCAAGTGTAGGATCGACACTTGGGCCTCCAGTCCTCTCATTTTTTCTTCGAAAATGGTGACCAGCTTGCACTTAATGCAGATGAAATCTGTTCTTTCTTCTGGGAGCAAGACTAACATGCACTTGCTATGCAGGTAACAACAGGAGACCTATCACCATCTATACCTGCTGTTCTGGAAAAAGGATTTAAAAGAAAGGCAAGAGAACCTCACACCCTTTCCTCTCCCCTTTCCAACTCCCTCTCTAAACTCCCTGTTAGCACTCATCTGTTTGCAAGTGCCTTGGTCACTTGCTCAGTGCTTTATAAAACCGTGGACTGCCTGAAAGTCCCTCCCCCTACCAAGGCTCAGCCAACCAACAGAGGCTTCTAGAATTCAAACTTTAATTAGTAGCCAACAGTTTCCACCTGCCAGTCACAGCACACACTCCATGAAGGGGAGGGGAAAGGGCAAGTGGAAAAAAAAAAAGCCTCACTCACAAACACAGGCGGGAAAAAACCACACACACCAACCCTCACTCTCAAACACAAGCTCAGCACACAGCAAGAAAGCCCCAAACACAACACACTTCCCTCAAGAGTCCTGTATCTGTTTCTCCTTTACGTGGAGAACTCCCTCTTTAAACTCCCTGTTAGCACACACCTTTTCGCTAGCTCCTTCGTCACTTGCACTCATGGCAGGGCCAAGCACCATCTAGATCATGGCTACTTAACTTTGAAAGCCCCGGGGGCCACAATGATACTCAGAGCACATGCTGGGGGCCGCAAATTAAGTGTGGTTGCATATATATGCAAATAGCTTATTTCATACTGATGGGCATGAATACAAAGATTAAGGCAAGACTACACAGCACACAGGCCCCATTTAAGTCAGTTCTGCTAATACTAATAAAATGCAATAATTACCCGATTTCCACCCATATGACAGTACTTTTAATGAGCAGTGATAGTTCAGCAATTTAACTACTAAAACACATATCAATAGAAGACCGTTATATTGACTACTTTTTTGTTTTGGCGCCACAATTTTAACAAATCAAACAAAAACTGCTGTAACGGGGTACACTCACTGCCACAGCACCACCAGCGTCGGTCCTGGGAATTAGCTCAGATGGCAGGTGGCGGGATCCCTGCCCCACAACAGTCTGAGCTCCCCCCTTCCGGGGGTGGGTTGTAGGCTGGTTGGCCTCCTGGAGGGGTTCCTCCACCTCCGGGTCAGTGGGCGATACGCCTGTCCCACTGCGCAGCCCTTGTCAATTGTCCCCAAGTCTCTAGTCCCACAGCCAGGCCTTATCCCAGACGGGTAGAAGGGTTCAGTAGTTCATGGTCCCGGCCTTGCTTTAGGTCTGGGGTGAGAGGTAATAGTTCACATGCCCAGCCTTGCTTCAGGTCTGGGACACAGGGAAGAAGTCTACTCACGTCTCTCAGCTCACAGTTCTGGGCAGGGCAACAGTCCTAGACCTGCCCCTTTAAAAGGTCCGGCCCGGATCCCAGCCGGATTCCAAAGCGCAGTATGTAAGCCCGGGCCCTTGAGAAGGGCGGGGTACCAAACACAGGTTTAAACAAGCCCAGGCCCTTGAGCACAGCAGGGCAAACACAGTAGCTGAGCCCGGGCCCTGGTGCAGGGCGGGGCAGCTAGTCAAAATGGTGGCCCTGGCCTAGCTTAGGGTGGGGCAATAAACACAATAAGCAAGCCCTGGCCCTGGGGCAGGGCGGGGCAACAAACACCCAGGTTTGAGAGAGCTCCTGGTTCAGGAGCAGGGCAGGTAGCGCACCTGCAGCAGTGGCGAGGGAGGAGACTGCCACCTGGTCGGTGGGTGGCAGGGGGAGGGGCAGGCCCACCCACTCTACTGCGCCCTGACCCAGGGGCCCTGGATGCAGCAGTGCAGCTGCTACTGGCTCAGCAGGGGCTCCAGCCCTCAACGTGCTGGCCTAGGGCTGCTCTCAGCCCATGCTACCCCCTGGGCCAGTCCTCAACTCCCCCTTCACAGGTACCTGTGTCTCCGGCAGGTCAGTCAGGGAGTTGAGGGTGGTGTCGTCCCAGCAGGGTCCAGGTGGCCCAGTCCAGGGTTCAGTGGGTTGGAGCTCTGCAGGGTCCAGCGGGTTCATCAGGCCCCAGGGTTCAGGCAGGCTTCGGGGTTCCAGCCGGTTCACCGGCTCCAGCAAGCCCTCAGGTTCCAGGAGTTTCCGCAGGCCTTGGGGCTCGAGCAGGACCTCAGGCCCAGGCCAGTCCTCTGTATCCCCAGGCACCAGAAGAGCCCCGGGTTCCTCTGAGTCAGAGGGTAGCTCTGCTGGCTGACTTGGCCAGGCCTCAGCAGCTCTGGCAGGGAAGTCTTTGCTGGCCTTAGGGGAGGCAGCTGTGGGAGGCCCAGGCCAGGTCCCAGCCTCCTCAGCCAGGAGCTCTGGACAGGCCTCTGTCTCCCTCAGAGGCTCGGCCCCCACTGAGCTCCCTGGCAGAGTTCTTATAGTCCTAGCCGTCTCCAACCCACACTCTGCCTGCCACTTCGCGTGGCAGATTGAGCATTGGCTCCAAACCTGGCACTTCTGGTCTGTCCAAACTGCGGCTTGCACCGTCTAAAGCAGCAAAATCTGGACCCTTGGTGCCGATAGTGAGTCATCCACCGGCACCGAGGCCCATGGCACCAGCAATGTCTAGGCACATCACACTGGCACCATCCACACCAGTGAGTTCAGCTCGACCTGCGCTGATGCTGCCGGCACCAACCCCAAGACCAGCACTGACCGCCTCTGACCCCCAAGCGGCACGAATGTGCTCAGAAGACCCCGCTCCGACTGCGGCACTAATGTTGCCGGCACTGCAGATGGCACTGGTCTCCACACCTCCCGAGGGACCGGACGATCCGGTACCGATATCGGCACCAACATGGGCACAGCCTAGAAAGGCTACGGCCAAAATGCAGCAGCAACGGAGTCCATCCCCAGTGTTTTCTCCAGAACCCTCCTCACCTCCTCCACCCCAGTCACTGAGGAGGTCACCACCTAGGAGGTTCCCCTCCACGGAGTGCCTGCCATCGCCTTTCTTAACACTGCCAAGGGAGCACTGGTACCAATCGGGTCAGTGCCCCCGGCACCATCGTTTTTCTGTCTCTCCCTCTCCCTTGAGCTGAAGGTTCTACTTACCTCCATTGTCTCCTTGATCTCCTAGCTACTCCTACAGGAAATCCTACAGAAGGTCTCATCATTACGACCACTCCTCATACTATTATAGAGACCCATATGACAGACGGACCTTCTATAAAACCCATTCACCATATCACCATGCCTATCACCGATCAAGCCCAGGTCGTACAACTCATCTTTACGTTACTCACTGGCTATCGACCCACCTCCATCTGCACATAGTCCGTGTTTGCCACCGCCTCCCCCCTCCCACGCTGAGGAGGAGCAATGCTTCGAACAACCCCATCAACCTCAGGAGTCTCCTGTAAACTCTTCATCATCCTCACTGGACGAGGCAGTGATACCAAGAGACATCTTGCCCCCGGATGATATTAGACAATTCCAGGAGCCTTTTAAAAGGGTCGCTCTCTCTCAGGAGATCCAGCTCACTGAGTTTCAGAGTAAACACCACTGTCTATTCAGAAACCTAGACACATCCCAACCTTCTAAACTGGCTATATCCCTCAGTGAGGCCATTTTGGAGGTCGTCAATGCACTGTGGGCAACCCCAGCATCGGTCCCACAGCTCATTGGCTCATAACCTACAAATAAAAAGGCCGACAAGAAATACTTTGTGCCACCCAAGGAGTCAGAGTTCCTGTTTACGCATCCGCTCCCCAACTCCTTGGTGGTTGATGCAGTGCGACAACGAGCACGTGCTATACAGTACAGGAGCCAGGCCTCGGATAAGGACTCTGAGGGTATGTCTACACTATCACCCTACTTCGAACTAGGGTGGTTAATGTAGTCATACGAACTTGCAAATGAAGCCCAGGATTTGAATTTCCCGGGCTTCATTTGCATGTTGCCGGGCGCCGCCATTTTTAAATGTCTGCTAGTTCGGACTCCGTGCCCTCGGCTACACGCGGCACGAACTAGATAGTTCGGACTAGGCTTCCTATTCCGAACTATCTGTATACCTCGTTCCATGAAGCGTACAGGTAGTTCGGAATAGGAAGCCTAGTCCGAACTACCTAGTTCGTGCCGCGTGTAGCCGTGGGCACGGAGTCCGAACTAGCGGACATTTAAAAATGGCGGTGCCCGGCAACATGCAAATGAAGCCCGGGAAATTCAAATCCTGGGCTTCATTTGCAAGTTCGTATGACTACATTAACCACCCTAGTTTGAACTAGGGTGGTAGTGTAGACATACCCTAAGAGACTAGATCTCTTTGGAAGGAAAGTGTATACATCTGCAACACTCCTCCTTCGGATAGCCAACTATTTAGCTCACCTATCCAACCATAATTTTGACAACTATTTGAAATTTACAAGTCTTATGAAGTCTCTGCCTGAGTCAAAGAGGCCCATCCTGAACGTGCTGGTGCAGGAAGGATATGCCTCCACTAGAACCAGCTTACAAATAGCGGCGGATGTGGCAGACACCGCAGCTAGGGCCACTGCTACGGTAATAGTCATGAGAAGAGCCTCATTCCTCCAGGCAGCAGCAGATCCTAAGGACCTGCAATCAAAGGTAGAGGACTTGCCCTTTGAAAAAGATAATCTGTTCGCAGAAAAAACTGACAACTTGTTGCATTCCAGTAAAGACACCAGGTCCACACTATGGACTCTTGGGATGTATACTCCACCATATAAAAGACACCTGTGTTCACAAAAGTGCTCTCTGTGGTCACAGCTCATCTCCGGCACAACGGAGTAAGCATATTCCCCTACTTCGACGACTGCCTCATAAAGGGCCAGTCGTCTACGCAGTCCACCAGGATGTTGACCATCATCGAGCGGACTTTCCACTCTCTAGGACTACTAGTAAACAAAGACAAATCAACATTATCCCCCACTCCAAATCTAGAGTTCATTGGGGTGAGGTTGGACTCAGCAGTGGCAAGGGCATTCCTCCCCCTAGCCAGATTCCAAGCCATACAGTCTCTAATAGATACCTGTCAATCCAACTACAGAATTCAGGTTCTTTTGGCTCTCAAGCTTATGGGGCATATGGCCACAACTACCTTCGTGGTCACGAACACAAGACTACACTTTTGCGCCCTTCAGCATTGGCTGGCCACCGTGCACAATCACACCACTCCAGATGTATGCAGAATGGTAACAATTCCCCCCAACGTCATCATGTCCCTTCGCTGGTGGACCACGGAAAGGCATTTGCTATCCGAAGTGTCTTTGCAACAGCAACTACCAAGTCATCAGATTGCTACAGACGCTTACCTCCTGGGCTGGGGCACACACATGTTGGTGCAGGGCTGCTGGACACCCCGAGAGACGCTGCTTCATATAAATCTGCTGGAGCCCAGGGCTGTCTTCAATTCCTGCAAGCATTTTCGCGATCACATTTGCAATTCCATGGTAAAAAATCTGACAGACAATGTGGCCACAATGTTCTACATCAATCGTCAAGGCAGAGCACGCTCACAATCCCTATGTACAGAGGCAATCAGACTGTGGAATTGGTGCATCATCAAAGGCATCACTCTTGCAGCATCATATTTACCTGGCATAAACAACGTAGCGGCGGATTCCCTCAGCAGGAACTTTGCGCCAGACCATGAATGAGAGCTTTACCACAAACCCCTCCACTTCCTCTTTCACAAATGGGGCATGCCACTTATAGACCTATTCACAACATACAACAACAAGAAGTGCCCCCAGTATTGGTCCAGGGCAGGTCTCGGTCGCCGGTCCCTGGGCGACGCGTTCCTTTGCAATCTGGTGCTCAGGTTACCACATTGACCCAATAATTACTCCTATCCATACTGTCCTTGATTACATAATGGGCCTCCACCAAGCGGGACTTGCTATACCATCTTTAAAAGTACATCTCGCAGCAATAATGGCTTTACGTCATCCGATAGAAGGGTTTTCTGTATTTGCACATCCCCTCACTAAGAGATTCCTCTAGGGCCTAACAAATTTGCACCCGCTCTTATGCATGCCACTTCTGCTTTGAGACTTATACTTGGTACTGCGCACCCTTACGGCCCCACCATTCGAATCACTGAGTACGATACCTCTACAGCTCCTGACCCGGAAACTGGTATTCCTGCTTGCGATCACCTCAGCACGTAGGGTCAGTGAGCTCTCAGCGTTGATGGCCATACCCCCATACACCATCTTCCAGAGGGACTGTGTCATCCTTAGACACCAACCAGCCTTTATACCTAAGGTCTGTTCGGAGTATCATGTCAATGAACCTATAGTATTGCCTGTGTTCTCCCCTAAGCCGCATGCTTCATCTAAGGAAGCCACTCTCCACACGTTAGATGTGCATAGAGCACTAACCTTTTACGTTGACCGTACTAGGCTCTTTAGAAAAACAGACAGACTTCTCCTGTCCCTAACTGAATGCTCCAAAGGGGAGCCCATTTCTGCCCAAAGAGTTGCTAACTTAATTGTGTCATGCATATCTCAATGTTACTCTATTCGGGGGATACCTCTCCTCAAATGCCCTAAAGCACACTCCACTAGGGCCATTTCAACTTCCACTGCCTTTCTTAGAGGCATTCCCCTTGCAGATATCTGTAGGTCAGCCACATGGGCCTCCTACCGCACCTTTGTAGAGCATTATGCTGTACAGCACAGATGGCTGCCGGACAAATCTGCTACAGCGCAGTTTTTTCATCAGCCAATCGATAAGCTCCGGATCCCACCTGCCTTGTCATATATGGGGAGTGGGACACTGCTGTGCAGACACCTAGGCTGTGTCTACATTGGCACCCTTTTCCGGAAAAGGGATGCTAATGAGACAAGTCGGAATTGCAAATGCCGCGGGGGATTTAAATATCCCCCGTGGCATTTGCATGAACATGGCTGCCGCTTTTTTCCGGCTCAGGGCTTTGCTGGAGAAAAGCGCCAGTCTAGACGGGATCTTTCGGAAAATAAAGTCTTTTCTGGAAGATCCCTTATTCCTCTTAAAATCAGGAATAAGGGATCTTCCGGAAAAGGCTTTATTTTCCGCAAGATCCCATCTAGACTGGCGCTTTTCTCCGGCAAAGCCCCGAGCTGGAAAAAAGCAGCAGCCATATACATGCAAATGCCGCGGGGGATATTTAAATCCCCTGCGGCATTTGCAATTCCGATTTGTCTCATTAGCATCCCTTTTCCGGAAAAGGGTGCCAATGTAGACACAGCCCTACAGTGGAGCACCCATGGGGACTCCTCAAAGAAGAAAGCTAAGTTACTCACCTTGGGTATGTCTACACTACCACCCTAGTTCGAACTAGGGTGGTAATGTAGGCAACCGGAGTTGCAAATGAAGCCCGGGATTTGAATTTCCCGGGCTTCATTTGCATAAAGCCTGGCGCCGCCATTTTTAAATGTCCTCCAGTGCGGACTCCGTGCCGCGCGGCTACACGCGGCACGGACTAGGTAGTTCGGACTAGGAAGCCTAGTCCGAACTACCTAGTCCGTGCCGCGTGTAGCCGCGCGGCACGGAGTCCGCACTGGAGGACATTTAAAAATGGCGGCGCCAGGCTTTATGCAAATGAAGCCCGGGAAATTCAAATCCCGGGCTTCATTTGCAACTCCGGTTGCCTACATTACCACCCTAGCTCGAACTAGGGTGGTAGTGTAGACATACCCCTTGGTGCAGTAACTGTCGTTCTTCGATATGGTCCCCATGGGTGCTCCACTACCCGCCCACCTTCCCGCTTCGGAGTCTGTGTCCGTTTTGTGTTACAAATACTAAGCCAGGTACAAGGAATTGGCTCAGACCAGATCAAGCAGCGCGAAAGGGCGCGAAAGCCATGAGACGCTCCCCGTGCACGTGCAGTTCAGCAGGACTACTGCTGCAAAAATCTCTGCCCTGTGGTGCTGGGGCAAGCCCAGCACCTACAGTGGAGCACCCACGGGCACCATCTCGAAGGACAACAGTTACTGCATCAAGGTGAGTAACTTCGTTTTCCACTGAAGGCACGTGCCGCCGCCCACTCCCCAATCCCCTTTGTAGGGCAAAAAAATCCCAGACATTTTTTGCATTTTAAAAAACCTGTTCGGACAGTGATTTAACATGTGAAAACCAAGGACATGTCTGGGAAAATCCGGATGTATGGTAACTCTGCCCAAGCCCCAGCGCAGACCTTTCTCACCCCAGCCTCGCTGCCTGGCTCTGCCACTGCCTCGCTCTCTCACTTCCCAGCTCTGCCACTGCCTTGCCACGTGCCTCACTGCCTGGCTCCCCCACTGCCTTTTGCTGCCTCCGGCAGCTCCTGTGCAAGCGCCGATGTGGCCTGGCTCAGGGAGGTGTTGCCACTGTGGCAGGCGTGATAGGCATGCTCTGCCGCTGCCTCTCCCCCCACCAGCCGGCATCTCCTGCAAAGGCGGCTTGTCTCGCGGCTCGGCGCTGCCACTGGTGCCCCAGCAATGAGACAAGTAGACAGCCCAGGAAGCAGTTCAAGGCACCACGTATTGAGTAGCCCTGATCTAGATCATCCCTGACAGGTGTCTGTCTAACGTGCTCTTAAATATCTCCTGGGATGGAGATTCCATAACCCCCCTAGGCAATTTATTCCAGTGTTTAACCATCCTGACAGGCAGGAAACTTTTCCTAATGTCCAACCTAAACCTCCCTTGCTGCATTTTAATCACATTGCTTCTTGTCCTGTCATTAGAGGTTAAGGAGAACAATTTTTCTCCCTCCTCCTTGTGACACCCTTTTAGGTACTTGAAAACCACTATCACGTCGCCTCTCAGTCTTCTCCTTTCCAAACTAAACAAACCCAATTCTTTCAGTCTTCCCTCATAGCTCATGTTTTTTAAACCTTTAATCATTTTTGTTGCTCTTCTCTGGACTTTCTCTAATTTCTCTACATCTTTCCTGAAATGGAACTGGACACAATACTCCAACTGAGACCTAATCAGTGCAAAGCAGAGTAGAAGAATGACTTCTCGTGTCTTGCTCACAACACTCCTGTTAATGCAGCCAAGAATCGTGTTTGCTTTTTTTGCAACAGTGTCAAACTGTTGACTCACAGTTAGCATGTGGTCTACTATGACCCCTAGATGCCTGTGATGGGGTGTAGGGTTAAGCCTAGCTACCTGGCTGAGAAGGCCCCGTCCCCACAGCTCTGCTGGGCATGCTTCTACTGAAGGCCAGCTATAAAGGCAGCTCAGTCTGGGCTGACCACCCACAAGGAAGAAGGTACTGCTGGAGGTCCTGAAGGAGAAGCACACGCACACCCAGATGCAGTCACCAGTCAGCAGGGAACTACAGCGGAAGTCCAAGACAGGAGGAAAGAGATGGAGCAGACTATGAGGGAGAAACTGTTAGGAAGTAGTCCAGGGGAAGGAGTTGAATCCCACCCAGATGCTCAGTGTGTTTTGGCTGGAATCCTTGCCAAACTATTGGAGATCCACACCACCGCTGACAGGGCCCTGGGCTGGGACCCGGTGGAGAGGGCAGGGCCCCCTATCCTTTCCCCACCAACCTCACAAGGGACTCTTAACCATCCCAGTACTAGAGGCTCTGGATGCTAGGCCACGCTGTCCTCTGTGAAGGGAGCTGTATTATTGACTCTGGCTGCTAGGCCCCACTGCCCTGTGTTCAGGGAGCTGTATATTTGAACTGTGGGATGCATGCAGGGATGAGATCCAAGTGAGGGGCCACAGAGCAAGGCCCAGTACCCCCTCCTGAAGGGAACAGGCGTGCTCACCCCATGACAATCCATTTCCACAGTACTCCTTCCTCGATAGTTACTTCCCATTTTGTATGCATGAAACATTGTTTCTCCCTATGTGGAGTATTTTGCATTTATTCTTATTGAACATCATCCTATTTATCTGAGGACATTTCTGCAGTTTGTTCTGATCATTTTGAAATATGACCCTATAGGATCACCTGTAGGATGATGGGCCTGGCAGTATCAGTCCCTAGAATATCTAACTGGATTTCCAGTTGCTGAACTAGCTAGTTTAGATCTGCCAGTTAAAATTAGTGTCCACTCCATCAGAATCCAGGCAGATACTGTGACCATTCTCAGATCTGTTGAGCAGCTGTGGTATTGGTTTCATACATTTACACCTCAATCATCTGTGAAGGCATCAGTAACTGAAAACCCCTTTCGCAAAGCACTTCTTCAAGTAATTATTCAAATAGACAGCAAGCATCCTTTTCTGTGTGTCCCTCTGTGTACTTTGTGACAGGGGGTCATCACATGAAACGGAGGGAGGGGTGGCTAAATCATCACATACTCCTCCTTCTATACCAGGGTTCCTCGTTCCCACCCATATAATTTCTCTGTGTGCACCCTGATTCCCCCCACGGCAAGGATTTGATGCATCCCGTTCCATGCTTTCTCACTCTTCCTCCCAAAAGCAGTGCTCCCAGCTCCCTCTCATCAGGCAATGTGTGTGTGTGTCCCCTTATACTCTCCACCCATTCTAGAGTCCCCAATATTCTACCCATGGCTGGAGTTTTTCTCTTCTATACAAAAATGAGAGTCCCGCTGTGCACCTTCCTGCCAGGGGAGATCTGTCTGCCCTAATTCCCATCTTCCTCTCCATGTCAGAGGTTGTGTGCTTCTTCTCTCCTCCTTATTAGGATCCCCAATCTCCACCTTCTGTCCTGTGCCAAGCATTCAGTGTGCCCATTACTGTCTTCTTCCTATGCCAGCAGCTCGGTGCATGCCTCTGGTCCTCCCTTTCCTCCCCCACCCCATCATTCTTTCTGTCTGGGGGTGAGACATTCCAGGGTGTCAGTCATTGGTAGGAGGGATAGAGATGAGATGGAGTGTTGTTATGCTGGAAAGCATAGTGGGTGCTTATAAGGTATCTGCTTATACCTTTCTTTGCAACATCTGGTGCTGGCCATGTTTGGAGACCGTTTACCAGGCTAGGTACTGATCCAGTGAGAGAATTTTTGTGGTGGGTGGGATGTAGAATGTTCGTAATTTCAACTTCTTTGTGTCCTGGAAGTTAGATCTACAGTAGTAACTGAAGATCCCACATCAACTTTCCCCAGTAGATTATGCTAAACTACTAGGTTTGGAATTATATGGGCTCTTATTTACCTTTAAATACTTAAATCATGGATCTTATTACATGCAATAAGATGCTAGTAGCAGTTTTAGGGTATTACCACTTCACACACACTCCCTTTGTTGATTGTCGCCTTTATAAATTACTTTAATTAAATTTGTAGACAGATGGCTTTAATTTGCATAAATTGGTGTCAGTTCTCATTAGTCCCTGATATCAGCAATTGCTAGCTTTGGTAAATATTTAGATTTGGTAAATGTTTTGCTCAGAATGAAGCATCTCAGTCTACTTTGTGTAATTAGTATCAGAGGTGTAGCCGTGTTAGTCCGAATCTGCAAAAGCGGCGAGGAGTCATGTGGCACCTTATAGACTAACTGAAGTGTTGGAGCATAAGCTTTCGTGGGCAAAGACCCACTTCATCAGATGCAACGAAGTGGGTCTTTGCCTACGAAAGCTTATGCTCCAACACTTCAGTTCGTCTATAAGGTGCCACAGGACTCCTCGCCGCCTTTGTGTAATTAGGGAATTTGTAAATACTAAGCTATAAAAGTTTTTTAACTTCAGTTTCAGATGAGAGTGAACTGCACACAAGTGGTACTTTGAAAGCTTCAGAGAAGTCGACAATGGAACAGTTAATAGAAAGAGCCTGTTTTAGAGACTATCAGCGTTTGGGACTGGGTACTATCAGTAGTAGCTCTTCTCGCTCAAAAACAGAATACTTCCGAATAACTGCATTGAACAGGATGTATTCACTTTGTAGAAGGTGAGTTAATTAGTTCATTCATGTTTAGAAGTGTGCCTCTGCCATATTACACATCGTCGACAACATACATTACATATAACACATCAATTTAAGACCAAAGCATTGTGAGGAAATGCCCATGGCTGCTATATATGAACCTCTGAATGGCAGTATGAAATTAACGCATGAACTTTTTCTGTTGTGAAAATTCATTGAGATTTATAATCAGTGTCTGTAAAAATGCTGTAAAAACACAAAAGCAAATCTGCAGGAGTTTCCTCACTGGAGCACTCACATACTACAAAGATATGGTAGGCTAAAAGTTGTTTTCATTAAGAAAAAATGAAATTGCCATATGCTTTTATGGCAGACTGTCTTTTATGCAAGACAGCAATGTGATAGCAATACCTTTATTCTATTGTTAGTGAATATGAGTTAAATTTAATCAAAGAAATCACTGCGTTATGCTTTTAAATTGCTTATAATCACTATATTCTAAAAATAAGTTTCATACCTTATTCTTACCCTAAAGTACCTCTTCGATTTTTTGTCACTGTTTTGAGAAAAGGAATCCAATTGGTTATGATATGAGTGGTTAATTAATTTCATGTGGTTTTGGCTCAGGTACTGTGTTTTAGCAAATGGACCATAAAGCAGATTTAGTTATTTATTCCCCAATGATAAAGTTCTGTAAATGTCACATTAATTCACGTACATTGTGGCACAAACACTCCTATGTTGTGTGTTATAGAAGAAGAGGGGTTCTTCAGTAAAATGTGAAATTTCCCAAGTGCTTTCCTTAATCAGTTTTCTCTCAAAATAAAACTGACACATTAATTGAATCCTCTTGTGGGAGGTAGACGAAATTGTTCAAATTCCTTGAATCCTTCATCCATGTATATGACCAGAGAAAATATTGTTGCATGATTTTGTTTTGAAAACTATTATGTCACAGAAATTCCCAAACTGTCTTTGTTTTGTTTTTTTAAACATTATATAACAAGCAATTTGTAATGTGCTATTCAAAGACAGTTTCTTACTAAAATATTATATGCATTTTGACATCAGCCTGTCATGGCCAATGCCAAAGTCATGGGGAAGGTTTTCTTTTGTTTGTTTTAGTGTTTTAATTCAAAGCATCTAACTTTCTTGCCTTTAAAATGTCAGCATCTGTATACAATCACTGATGTCAAATATTGAAATATTATTTGTTTCCTTTGAAGAGTCCAATCTGTTTTTATGTTGTTTTCACAAATCTGATGGTTCAAATGACTGATGAGGTAGAAATTTTAGGAATAAGTGGGGAACAAGGAGAACTATCAACAAATAAGACTGTAAATGAAATGAAAAAAGGAGGAAGTAATCATATAAATTTTCTCCAATGAAAGCTTCTGTTAAAAAATTCTAATGTGTTTCATCCTACCAAAATAATAATCTGGACTACAATCTGTTAGAAAAATTAGCTCTTCTTTAAAAAGTGTTAAATGTGAATAGATAGATAGATAGATAGATAGATAGATAGATAGATAGATAGATAGATAGATAGATAGATAGATAGATAGATAGATAGATAGATAGATAGATATTGTTTTCAGATTTGAAACAGGGAAGAGGAAGAATCTTTTGAAAAGAAGTCTAATTATCTTCTTAATTTCTCTCCATTGATTAATATAGCTATCCTGGACTTTTGGTAGTACCTCAGGCTGTGCAGGACAGCAGTTTGCACAGGGTAGCTCGTTGTTATCGTCATAATCGCCTGCCAGTTGTCTGCTGGAAAAACTCAAAAATCAGTACTCTGCTGCTGAGAGCTGGGGGCTTCCATGGAAAGGGAGTTGTTGGCCTCTTCAAACCTCAAAATACACATACTGCAGGTGAGCCGAATTGCTGGCAGGAGGATAAAAATCAGTGATTTTTTTAATAGGAGCATTTTTTTTATTTAAATCAGATTTTTTATTTAAATCGGATTTTTTCTGATAAAATGTTTTTTGAGGAATAAACCTATCTAAGGATAGTTTTTAATTAAGATACATTAAAGCTCAAAGATATCTCATCATAGAATAGGGATTATAAATTCTAATTATATAATATGAGACAACATATCCATGTAATATTTAAGACAAATTTTGTAAATGAGTTCCAATAGTTCATGGATTAGGGACCCCATCTTATGGGGTTCCAGAGGCTTCTGTACAGATTAGGTTAATCTTTCTGCCTACACAATGGTACTCAATGCTCATTCTACAGGATGACATCAGAGATGCTTAGGTTTGAATTTCTCAAATTGTGGGTTTATGTCTCCAGAGATAACATGCTTGTTAACAGTAAAAATGTTTTAAATAAATAAATAATATAGAGAGGTGAGAAATAAGGGTATGTCTACACTACAGCGCTAATTCGAACTAACGGATCCAGACTAAAAAACTAGTTCGAATTAGCGTTTTGCTAATTCGAACTAGCATGTCCACACAGAGTGGACCCTGAACCGGGGTTAAGGATGGCCGGAAGCAGTGCCGGCAGCACATCAGATGAGGACTTAGAGCATGGAGCTGCTGTCTCAGGCTAGCCGAGGGCTGTGCTTAAAGGGACCCGACCCCCACCCCGGACAGACAGTTCTCAGGGATGCCCTGCTTGCAAAGCAGTCCTGGCTTGGAGTGCCCGGAGTACCCACACTGGGCACATCACTGCACTCGGCCATCAGACCGGCTGCACTTGCCGCAGGCTGCCATCTGCGGAGAGGGGGCAATTGGGGGGCTGCAGGAGAGCTTCCACCCCCAGAAGCGCGCAGAGCCAGCCCAGTCCTCCCCATCGGGGGCTCGTACCCCATTCCTCCCTCACCTCCTTCCACTTACCCCTCCCTAGCCCCCCTTCCTGATGTACAAAATAAAGGACAATTGTGTTCAAAAATGGAATCTGTCTTTATTGAACAAAACTGGGGGAGACTAGGAAAAGGAGGTGGGAGAGGGGAAGAGAGAGGGTGGGAGAGGGGAGGGCAACTAAAATGATCAGGGGTTTGGAACAGGTCCCATATGAAGAGAGGCTAAAGAGACTGGGACTTTTCAGCTTAGAAAAGAGGAGATGGAGGGGGGATATGATAGAGGTCTATAAAAGCATGAGTGGGGTGGAGAGGGTGCATACAGAAAAGTTCGTCATTAGTTCCCATAATAGAAGGACTAGAGGACACCAAAGGAAAGGAATGGGTAGCAGGCTTCAAACTAATAACAGAAAGTTGTTCTTCACAAAGCAAATAGTCAACCTGTGGAACTCCTTGCTGAAGGAGGCTGTGAAGGCTACAACTAGAACAGAGTTTAAAGAGAAGTGAGATCAATTCATGGAGGTTGGGTCCATGGAGTGGTATTAGCCACGGGGTAGGAGTGGTGTCCCTGCCCGAAGTTTGTGGAAGGCTGGAGAGGGATGGCACGAGACAAATGGCTTGGTCACTGTCTTTGGTCCATCCCCTCCAAGGTCCCTAGGGTTGGCCGCTGTCGGCAGACAGGATACTGGGCTAGATGGACCTCTGGTCTGACCCAGTACAGCCATTGTAAGCTCAGGGCTCAGGGTTGGGGGTCTCAGTGGACCACCTTGATTTTCATGCAAACCTGCTCCTGGGTGGCCAGGCTGGCAACTCTCCTGCCCTAGACGGCTGCTTTCCTGTGCCTAGTGCGGAGGTCGTGGACAAAGTCCACGATGTCTGCACTGGACCAGGCAGGTGCCTGCCTCTTGCGGTCCTGGGCAAGCTCCTGGGAGCCGCCAGCCTGGTCCCGGGAAGAGGGGGAGGGCTGGGGGGCATCAGGTGGCTGGCTCAAGCCGTGCCAGGTGCAGGGTCTGCTGGCTGGGTGCTGGCAGGCTTGCACCTGGCACGGGCATCGTAGCCAGCCCATGCCCTTTTAAGGGCTCCGGGGCCGGGAGGGGGGCAATAGAGTTTCCCTGGTGTTGGCCAGAGTGGCCACCAGAGAAAGCTGGGGAGGGCTAGCCTCCCACTAGTTCGAATTAAGGGGCCACACACCCCTTAATTCGAACTAGTAAGTTCGAACTAGGCTTAGTCCTCGTGGAATGAGGTTTACCTAGTTCGAACTAAGCGCTCCGCTAGTTTGAATTAAGTTCGAACTAGCGGAGTGCTAGTGTAGTGCCTATCAAAGTTAATTCGAACTAACGTCCGTTAGTTCGAATTAACTTTGTAGTGTAGACATACCCTAGCGGACCTCAAGCCTATTGTGCTTCTGCAAATTTGTGTACACAGAATCAAACCCTTACCTCTCTCTAAAGTGCAAAGTTTCAAAAAGTTCAATGAATACAAAATTGTTGGGAATGGAATAGATCGGGACAAGGAGAAATTTGGAGGTCAAGTAAGAACGAGCGACAATCAATAGAAACAAAAGTGAAACTGTTTGAACAGCATATGCCAGAGTGCTTGAGGTCTTTCTAAGTAGCCTTCATTGATTTGAGAGCTACCATACCGTTCTCTCACTAGAAGAGAAAACTTATAATGGCAGTAAACCATAAAAGAGACCCAGTTTGGGAATATTTTAATGAAGTTCCTGTACCTGTGTATAAGACAAGCATGTGTGCAAAATGCAAACAGTGCAACAAAGAAATGCAAGGCCTGGTTGCCTAAATGAAACAACATCATGAGAAGTGTTCCTTGTCAGGAAGAAGATGCATTGAAAATAGTGAAAGGAACATGTCTGAACATGCAGGATCTTCAGGTAGGTAAACTTTTTTATGTCATACTTCTCTGTTAAGGACTGCCTGTCTTCCTTCTGGGCTATTCTTGAATTCTCATTTTTGAGGAAAACATTTGGGGTATGTCTAGACTACAGGCTTCTGTCGACAGAAGTTTTGCCTCACATAGCCCTGTGTTGCCTCACATAGCCCTGGTCCAAGAAACTTTTTCCCGCCTAGGACTCATGCTGAACGAGAAAAAGTCAGTCCTCGACTCCACGCAAGTTATAGAGTTTGTAGGGGCAAGGCTGGATGCCATGACAGGTTGGGCATCCCTGCCAAGTGCCAGGTTTGTGACAATGAGGGATATCATTCTGTGGCTGCACCTCTGACCACAGCAAAAAACTGCATGAGACTTCTGTGCCATATGGCAGCCTGCACGTATGTAGTTCAGTACACCAGGCTACACCTGCGCTCATTTCAGGGCTGGTTAGCGAGGTACTTCAGGCCAGCCTGTGATCACATCAACATGTTGGTGACCATCCCACTAGAGGTCCTGTCTACCCTGGACTGTTGGCTGCAGGAAAGGGACGTGTGTGGAGGAGTCCCCTTTGGCCAGCAGCAGCCCTTGGTGCAGTTGGTGTTCTGTACCTTGGTACCTTTGGTGGTCTGAATTGTCAGTGTCAGCGTCGTCTGGCCCAGGACCTCTACTCCGTCGTTCATGACAAACTTTCGGCTGCGTGCGTAACAATCGGTACTCCCTTTATCTAGGACGCACTTTGGTCAACACGGGAGATCTCTGAGAGGCCCCGGAAACAACAGATGCAGGCAAGGTTTGAAATCAATCGAGCAAGTTTATTGTCAAATGCGAAGCTCTACCAGTTGATAACAGAGATCAGTACAATGTTACACCACTGAGCACTATGGCCCATGTTGACAAGGTACCAACACCGGGCAGGCCTATTGCCATATAACAGATATTAAGAGCAGTTAGTCAAAGTTAAGCTACTGTGCATTCTGTAAGTATAGGCAGAAACACCTGCCGTTCAGGCACCTAGTGCACCCCCCTCCAAAAGTCAGCCAGAGAGCACCCTTTGCGGTATCCTTTTATAGACAGGTATAAACAACTTACATCACTTCTTTACGTACCAGGTTACCACCCTCTGTTGCCTAGTTACCACCCCTCACCTTACAGAAGGGGGGCTTACTATCCTTCATGCTGGCAATTCTGACCTGGTCCTGAACCTAGGTTGGTATGTGCATTAGTTTTTGGGGAGTCTTTGTACCAAGACATTTCTTATTAAGATTTTCTGTTACTCTCCTTTGGCTTACAGTTTGTACCCAGTGCCTCCCTGTGTCCTTCCATGCTCGACCTAACTTCCACAATTACACAGTTATCAGTAGGGCCTCTTTCTTCGCTCCTGTGTTACTGAACCAAAGTCTTGCTCACTAGATTGCAGGCCTGTTGCTGTTTTCTTGTTACAGGCCTCTATTTAGGCCTGCTGACTCCATATTCCTGACCCTCAACTTACTACAACAGACACCTCCGACATGGGATAGGAAGCCCACCTGGCTGACCTACAGATGCAGGGTATGTGGTGCCAAGCAGAGCGGTCACTGCATATCAATGTCTGGGAGCTGAGGACAGTTCATCTGGCATGTCAGGCATTCCAGCCTTGGCTGAGGGGCAATTGTGTCTCAGTCCCGATGGACAACACAACAGCGATGTTTTATTTCAATTGACAAGGTGGTGCTCAATCCTCTCCTCTCTGTCAGGTCCCTCTGGGACCTCTGCATCACACAAGGGATCCACCGTCAGGCCTCCTACTACCGGGGACTCTAAACACCCTGGCGGACAGTCTCAGCAGGACATTTTCTGCCCACAAATGGTCCCTCGGGGATGATGTGACCCACCATCTTTTCTGCAGGTGGAGAACTCCCCACCTAGACCTGTTCACCTCAGATACCAACAGGAAGTGTGGCTGATTGTGCTCTTACCTGCTCTAGTTCCCCAGGGTCAATGCAGGATGTCATGTTAATGGGCTGGCCCCCTGTATGCATTCCCACCTTTCTCACTCATGCATGAGGTCTTCCTGAGGGTGCAGAGATACAGGCCAGGTGATTCTGGTGGCCCTAAAGTGGCTGAGGCAGCACTGGTATACCACTCTGGTGTCGCTGTCAGTGGAAGACCTCATCTCCCTGCCGCTTCTGCCAGACTTGTTGATGCAGGAGCTGGATCAGGGTCACCTGTGCCACCCAAATCTGCAATCCCTCCACCTCACAGCCAGGAAGATCCGTGGTTGAGGAGTGGGGAACTTCTATGTTCGGACCAGGTTAGACGGGTACTGCTGGAAAGTAGGAAGCTTTCCACGAGGGCATCTTATAGGGCCAAATGGAAGAGGTCCTCGGGCTGGGCAGCCCAGAAGGGAATAGAACCCTTTCAGGATCATATCCCTCTGATTCTGGACCACCTCCTTGAGCTTAAGCAGCAAGGGTTGTCCATCTCCTCAGTGCAGGTACATTTGGCTGCCATTACAGCATTTCACCCTGGGGATGGGAAAGGGTCTGGGTTCACCAATATGGTAGTGAAGTGTTTCCGGAAGGGTCTGGACAGGCTCTATCCCCAGATTAGAGAGCTGGTCCCCCAGTGGGACCTAAATCTCATGCTCAAGGGGCTCATGTGTGCCCTCCCACCCCCATTTGAGCCAATGCCCATGTGTTCGCTGTCCCACCTTTCATGGAAGGTGGCCTTCCTTGTGGCGATCACATCAGCCAGGAGTCGGCCCTGTGCCTGTCCTCATGGATCACGGCATGTATTAAGGCATGTTATGACCTAATGGGGAAACCGGCCCCTCTTTATCAGGGCCCATTCTACCAGGGCACAGTCCTCTAAGGCGTTCCTAGCACAGGTTCCGATATTAGACATGTGTAGGGTAGCTACCTGGTCATCAGTCCATACCTTTACTAACCACTATGCAATCGCTCAGCAGGCTAGAGAGGATGCAGCCATTGGCTGAGTGGTGTTGCAGTTGATTTCCTACTAGGTTCTGAATTCCATGGGATTCAGCTTGGGAATCACCTCGGTGGAATGGACATAAGCAAGCCCTCAAAGAAGAAAAAAGGTTACTCATCTTGTAACGTATTCTTTGAGATGTGTTGCTCATGTCTATTCCAAATCCCGCCCACCTCCCCTTTATCAGAAAGTCTGGCAAGAAGGAACTGAGGCGGTGGCGAGCCAGCAGTGGCATATATGTGCGTGTATAGCAGCACCACTGCATGGGTCTCCCTGACTGGCCCAACAGGTACTGCTAAAGGTAAGGTGGAATGGACATAAGTAACACATCTTGAAGAACAACAGTTACAAAATAAGTAACCATTTTTTACAAAACCACAGTATATTACCTGTAGTTAAAAGGGGGAAAAAAGTCCTTAATCCAAAAACAGCCATCGATATGTTTGTGGTAAAAACCGGCAGATTACAAAAAGAGGTAATTGATTAAAAGATTGCCAGCTGTTTATGAAACAAACTCTCCTTTCCATATAATTGAGAACCCACGCTTCATTAACATGGTTCAAGATACAGTCCACTCGACAGAGCAGATGTTACAGGCAAATAGCTGGATTGCTAGGGGGTAAAGCTGTTAACCTGAGTCTTGATGGGTATGTCTACACTACCCCGCTAGTTCAAACTAGTGGGGTAATGTAGGCATACCGCACTTGCAAATGAAGCCCAGGATTTGAATTTCCCGGGCTTCATTTGCATAAGCGGGGAGCCGCCATTTTTAAAACCCCGCTGGTTCGAACCCCGTGCAGCACGGCTACACGGGGCATGAACTAGGTAGTTCGAACTAGGCTTCCTACCGTTACTCCTCATTTCACTCCTCACGGGGTTCGAACCAGCTGGGTTTTAAAAATGGCGGCTCCCCGCTTATGCAAATGAAGCCCGGGAAATTCAAATCCCGGGCTTCATTTGCAAGTGCGGTATGCCTACATTACCCTCCTAGTTCGAACTAGGAGGGTAGTGTAGACATACCCGATGAGTGGAGCAGTGTCCACAATGATCCTGTTGCATGTGTTTGTGTGACAACAGAAGAAGGGAATGTCTTCCTATAGAAACAATTGATACACCAGGAAATGGAAATGTGCACACTGCAGAATACTCACAAGAAGTAGCAGTATAAAGTATAACAAGTGCTTGAAAAAAAATTCAATGTCTAGTATGCAGCTTGGACACAATGCTGCAAATGAATCCAATATGAGAAGAAAGTTAGAAGAAAGTTAAGAGAGTCACAAGTTAATAACTTATGTTTGCAGTGCTCATTTGCTGCATCTCCTAGCCAAAGACTTCAGTCAGTGCTCCAGAAACAAAGGCTAATGTTGAAATTGCAGAATACTTTCGTAACCACCGCATGGCAGAAGCTGCTCTGAAAAAAGTGAGAGGAATGAAGCTTTCTCTCCCACAAGACATGCAATGGAACTCAGTAGTGGACTGTTTTGAGCAGTATGTCAAGAACTGACCTAATCTGATGAGTGTTGATGAACAAAATCATGAAAAGAATAGATGGCACTGTCACAGCCAAAATTCTCAACGTTGGGCTTAAGAGAAATGTTGAACACTTGCAAAGTACCCTGAAGCCTATTTCTGTAGGCTTGAACAAAATGCAGAGATATGGCTGTTTTATTGTGATGCTATTGAAACTTTGAAGGAATTGAGTGAGATCTTAAAAAGAGAAATATGCAAAGACAGTGTTAAATTATAAGCATTAAAAATGAATGGAACAAGCACTATCTACAGCTTATTTTCTAGCAAATATTCTCAATACTTGGTACAGGGTCAAACCTTAACAGCTGAAGAAGAGGAGTTGGTTATGTCAGGGGTATCCAGCAATCATCCCTCCATAATTCCAACTATAATAAACTAAGGGTGAACCATTAAAGAAATATGTGTTTGCTGATGATGTTTAAAAGAAAGTCACACAAGGGAACTGGTGGAAATCATGTAAGCACTTGGATTCAGAGACTCTTTAAGTGACAATCTAGCTTTTAACAGAAGTAACTTTTTCTGCTGATGTAGGAAGAATATTTTTCTTCCTTTGGACTAAATCATTCCAACTTGAAAAATCATTAGGGACCTGAAAAAAGCAGGAAAGCTTTTCCAGATAATGAACAAACAGGAAAATGAAGGTGAAAATGACTGTGTGCGATGCAATATTGGCAGAAGACAATATTTTAAGTTTGTCATGTTGACGTGGCTGATGTAGTCAATTTAATTTTGGGTTTTTTTAAAATTAATTTAACTATGTTAGTTAAAAACAATTGTAATAAAAACAAACCTGATTTTAAAAAACTTGAACGTTTAACTAAATTAAAAAATTCTTATGCTTGTTTTGTTAAAATATTGTATGTTTGCTGTTGAAGAAAAAATCCAGAGTACATGATTTTGCTGTTTTATTTAAATAAAATAGTTTTCAGTGTCTGTCTGGTGATGTTCTTCTCCTAATACAGGATGGTGCGAAAATCATCCAGATGTTAGGGTGCATCTAGACAGAACCCTTATCTCATAATTAGCACAACTTGAGGAGCTTATTTCAAATGCAAAATAATGCTCTATTTTGAGACATCCCTTAATCTGTGTGGAATGAGGGTTACAGGGACACCAGAATAGTGCGCCCGTTATTTCAAAATCTATTTTGAAATAACAGATGCGTGTAAAAGACGGTATCCCAAAATAGCTTTGCTGTCTAGACATACCCTTAATGATTAACCTGTTGAATTAGAGATAGCTTACCTCTCAAGACTTCATAAATATCTGCTTCAATTACCTTCAGTAAATGTAATAACCATTCATTTTCTGATATATCTGTAAAGCTAATCTAAATCTATGTATAATACAGCAATAATTTAATCTATTTTGTACTTTTAGGGCCTCCTAATTTAGAATCTTCAAGCAGCATAGAACAGGAGAAATATCTGCAAGCCTTACTCAATGCAGTTTCCATCCACTGTAAAATAAACGGCAGTAATACTCTCACCGTCAGACCAACAATTGCTTTGTCTCCAGGTAAAAGTGTTCTTTTCTGTAACTAAAATGAAGAAAAGTAAAACCACTGTGGTAGTCTCTGTGTTAGACTCTTTTACTCCTTCAGTATGACTTTTTAATGTTACAGCTTCTGAAAATCTTATTCACTCTAATTTTTGCAACTGAGTTTTCTATAGTGTTGAGAATGTTGAAAGTTAAATTATTCTTCAGAACAATGTCAGTCAGGCCAAATTTGTAGCTAAATTTGGTGATCATAATTTTGTATTATTTGGCACATTATTTCACTGTATCTCAACCACGAGTTGCACCAGAGGGATTACAAAAGGAAATCCAAAGAGTTGCAAGGTATTAAAAATGTTGTTATAACTCTATAGCAAAGAAAATAAGATTTTCAAAATTACTTCAGGGCAGCCAATACCTTGACATTTTGTGAGCTCCAGTGTAGTAATAGTAATTGTATAGTATAAGTTTATAATTATTCTCCTTAATATATTTTAGTCTTTTAATATTAAATGTAAGGAGGTTGCAAAAAATTTTTGCTTCAAATGAGGGGTCACCAATCTGAAAAGGTTGAGAAACACTGCTCTATTTTATATAGCATGAAAATTTGCAAATGTGTTACAAGTTGATCCTACATGAATATATTTATATGTATCTATAAAAGTAGTGGAAAGTGCACAAGCAATGGTTCTTTCATTGTTTTACCCAGTCAGAATGAATTTTAATTTTTTCTAGGTATAATTTTGGTTAAATAAATTGAAAATTCTTGCAGTTCGCTCTAGTTTAGATATAACAAGTAAAATCACTATGAAGTTTGTCAATATTCTATTTCAGTTATATGATATAACCTGATAGGTTTTATATAAAGCTAACTCAATTAGCATCTTAGGGTATGTCTACACAGCAACATCATTTTGAAATAACTAGCGTTATTTTGAAATAACGTAGTCCACATTTTTACACAGCAGGCAGTTATTTTGAAATAATGTCAACATACTGTCAAGCTGGAGGACTTCTTACTCTGACTCTTCTAACCCTCATTGTCCAAGGAGTAAGGGAAGTCGGAGGAAGAGTGCTCTATTTCAAAATAAGTGCTGTGTAGATGCTCCCAATTTTGAAATAAGCTATGCAATTGACATAACTCAATTTGCGTAGCTTATTTTGAGTTAAGTCCTGCTATGTAGATGCACCCTTAGAAACAAGTTTGTCTACTTGGCTTTGATCAGTTGGTGGAATTGATTTAGTGTATCCAAATAATGGTGTAGTTTTTTTTGCAAAGTAACATTGTCCCAAATTTGTGCCTGCTTTGCTTCATTTATCATTAAACACTTTGATTGCATTAGCCATATCTAACCCTCCATATTGTTGCAAATGTACACATTATTTCTAAAAACAAGTTTAAGACACTCTGAAATTACAAAAATGGCAGCAGTTAAGATATGTTAACCACAAAAAGAACATTTTTGTCATTTGAATAATGTTAGTCTGAATGACAATATATTCTTTAATCCTCTATTCTTTTTGACTAACTTTAGGCACTGAAAAGAGGGCTTCAAGAATGTCCACTGTGGTTAAACAAGTAGTGCCAGGCAATTTGGATGTAAATCTATCCAGTAGCTTTGCTCGAGGAGGTTAGTAAGACTAGCTCAAAGACTAAGCATTAATGTAAACTGAAACGTATAATAAAATGTTAGCAGTGAAATAAAAACAATTAGTTTATACTTTAATTAATTGCATTATAAAATAATAAAATACATATTAGAATTCTTTAATTCATCAGCCACACATGGAGTTAAAACATGTGTCTTGTATTGCCTAATTAAGTAAATGATCATTAATTAACAGAATATTGTTAGTAATTGAACAAGCTCAGACTTGCATAGAGTTGTAAATGAGTAATTCTATAGAACCCTAACATTACAGATCAACATAATGGTTGGTAAAGATTCTTTGATACCTTGTGAATATACAAATGGATGCATCTGCATGAGGAAAATTAAGGACAGATTAGGACAATCAGTATTGGAATGGGTTGTACAGATAGGCTGCTTCAATTGAGGATGAGCTTACTGAGTCTGAAGTTACTTCCAGCTGCCATTTTTACTTTGTGAGATGTGTACATGAAGTTTTGTTTAAAAAAATACTAATACAATAAAAAAGCTTTACTAATTTGGTACTTAGAGAGCCTACATGTCTGGGAGTTGGCCTTGGGCTGCTGCTAAGAGGCAGAGACAATGTTTTTTATTTGTGAGGAATGAAATCAGAGTTTTTTGACTTTTCTCCTTTGAGCTAATCATTCTGAATTTATTTTGAACAACGGCTGCCTAAATCTGTGTACTGAAATGCATTTTATGTTTTTAGACTTGGGTAAGGAAGCAAGGATTTTTGCTAGTGATCCCAATTCTGTACCCAGTATCTGGTACTGAGAAAGTGTTTGGGTTGCAGTCACCACCTGTAGCCACTGAAGATTGCTGCTTGGCAGCCAGAGATTGTTTTTCTTGTATCATTCTTAGGGTACATCTAGACTGTGAGGATTTTTTTCCGATACTTTTGTCAGAAGAGGCTTTTTGTCAGACTGAGCCAAATTTCAGGGAAAAAAATTCGAAAGCCCCCTTCTTCCTTGTGGAACGAGGAATACAGAGGCCTCCGAAAGAGTGCGTTTGCTCTTCCGCAAAAAAAAGTGGAAGAGCAAACACGTTCCCGGGACGTGGCAGTTTTTTCAGGATACCTCCTGTACCCAAAAAAACCCTGCAGACTAGCCATACCCTTACTTATGGCTTCCACCAGTTCCCATAGCCACCCAGTCACCCAACTGTGAAACAGCCACTCAGCAGTTCCTCCAACTCGCTCTTTGCAGGAGAAAAGGAGAGAGGAAGCACCAGACTGTTGTTGAGGAAAGAACTTCACGAGTGCAGGACAGGGAAATAACTTTGTGTGAAAGAGAGATGCTCAGAAGCAGTAGAGAAAGAGAATAGAAGAGGGAGTCTCATGGAGGTGTGGTAAATGGAAAAGATCTACATGGGGAAAAGAAACACATAGCTGTGTAAGAGGAAGTGAAATGATGGACACAGCAAAGAAAAGCAGAGGGACAGATGAGGGGAAAAAACCTCATGGGCTATAGGATGAGCAAAAATTAGGGAAAATTAGGGAAAATGTCATGGAAGAGGAAGTTTTGTGCAGCTCAATATGTGACAATTTATAGCAAAATATTTATGTAACTAATGTGCATGTTTGCTAATGATTTTCCTATAAAATTAAACTTCAGCTTCTGGTGAAGTTCCACTAGCTTCAAATTAATAGAATCATAGAACCATAGAGCTGGAAGAGACCTCAGAAAGTCATCAAGTCCAGCCCCCTGCTCTAGGCAGGACCAATCCCAACTAAATCAACCCGGCCAGGGCTTTGTCAAGCTGAGACTTAAACACCTCCACAACTTCACTAGATAACCCATTCCAGTACTTGACTACCCTCCTAGTGAAATAGTTTTTCCTAATATCCAACCTGGACCTGTCCCACCACAACTTCAGACCATTGCTCCTTGTTCTGCCATCTGTCATTACTGAGAACAGCCTCTCTCCATCCTCTTTGGAACCTCCCTTCAGTAAGTTGAAGGCTGCTATCAAATCCCCCCTCACTCTTCGCTTCTGCAGACTAAACAGACTCCCTCATAAGTCATATGCTCCAGCCCCCTAATCATTTTAGTTGCCCTCCGCTAGACCCTCTCCAATGCGTCCACATCCTTTTTGTAGTGGGGGGCCCAGAACTGGACACAATACTCCAGATGTGGCCTCACCAGAGCCGAATAAAGTGGAATAATGACATCTCTGGATCTGCTGGCAATGCTCCTCTTAATGCAACCTAATATGCCATTAGCCTTCTTGGCTACAAGGGCACACTGTTGACACATATCCAGCTTCTCATCCACTGTATGCCCCAGGTCCAACTCCCTCAGCCAATGCTCCTCTTAATGCAATGCTCCTCTTAATGCAATGCTCCTCTTAATGCAACCTAATATGCCATTAGCCTTCTTGGCTACAAGGGCACACTGTTGACTCATATCCAGCTTCTCATCCACTGTATGCCCCAGGTCCAACTCCCTCAGCCTCTCCTCATAAGTCATATGCTCCAGCCCCCTAATCATTTTAGTTGCCCTCTCCAATGCGTCCACCTAATATGCCATTAGCCTTCTTGGCTACAAGGGCACACTGTTGACTCATATCCAGCTTCTCATCCACTGTATGCCCCAGGTCCAACTCCCTCAGCCAATGCTCCTCTTAATGCAATGCTCCTCTTAATGCAATGCTCCTCTTAATGCAATGCGTCCTTAATGCAATGCGTCCTTAATGCAAGGGCACACTGTTGACTCATATCCAGCTTCTCATCCACTGTATGCCCCAGGTCCAACTCCCTCAGCCAATGCTCCTCTTAATGCAATGCGTCCAACCTAATATGCCATTAGCCTTCTTGGCTACAAGGGCACACTGTTGACTCATATCCAGCTTCTCATCCACTGTATGCCCCAGGTCCACCTAATATGCCATTAGCCTTCTTGGCTACAAGGGCACACTGTTGACTCATATCCAGCTTCTCATCCACTGTATGCCCCAGGTCCAAATCCCTCAGCCAATGCTCCTCTTAATGCAATGCGTCCTTAATGCAATGCGTCCTTAATGCAAGGGCACACTGTTGACTCATATCCACTGTATGCCCCAGGTCCTTTTCTGCAGAACTACTACTTAACTGGTTGGTCCCCAGCTTGTAACTATGCTTGGGATTCTTCCGTTCCAAGTGCAGAACTCTGCACTTGTCCTTGTTGAACCTCATCAGATTTCTTGTGGCCCAATCCTCCAATTTGTCTAAGTTACTCTGGACCCTATCTCTGTCCTCAAGCGTATCTACCTCTCCCCCTAGCTTAGTGTCATCCGCGAACTTGCTGAGGGTGCAATCAATCCCCTCATCCAGATCATTAATAAAGATATTGAACAAAACCGGTCCTAGAACTGAACCTTGTGGCACTCCGCTAGAAACCGACCGCCATCCTGACATCGAGCCGTTGATCACTACCCCCTGAGCCCGGCCTTCTAGCCATCTTTCTATCCATCTTACCGTCCATTTACCCAATCCACATTCCCTTAACTTGCTGGCAAGAATATTGTGGGAGACCGTATCAAAAGCCTTGCTAAAGTCAAGGTATATAACATCCACTGACTTTCCCATGTCCACAGAGCCAGTTACCTCATCATAGAAGCTAATCAGTTTGGTCAGACACGACTTGCCCTTTGTGAATCCATGCTGACTATTCCTGAGCACATTTCTCTCATCCAAGTGCCTCAAAATGGATTCCTTAAGGATCCCTTCCATGATTTTTCCAGGAACTGAAGTAAGACTGACCGGCCTATAGTTCCCTGGATCATCCTTTTTCCCTTTTTAGAAGATGGGCACTACATTTGCCTTTTTCCTATCATCCAGGATTTCTCCTTATCTCCACGACTTTTCAAAGATAATAGCCAAAGGCTCCTCAATGACATTTGCCAACTCCCTCAGTACCCTCGGATGCATTAAGTCCGGACCCATGAATTCGTGTACATTTAGCTTTTCTAAATAATTCTTAACCTCTTCTTTACCCACCAAGGGCTGTCCATCTTCATCCCATCTTATGTCACTTAGCGCGCAAGTCCAGGAGCAGACCTTGTCCGTGAATACAGAGGCAAAGAAAGCATTGAGTACTTGAGCTTTCCGCACATCATCTGTCACTAGGTTACCTCCTTCATCCATTAGGGGCCCCACACCCTCTCTGATCATCTTCTTCTTGTTAAAATGCCTGTAGAAACCTTTCTTGTTATTCTTCACATCCTTAGCCAGTCGCAATTCCATTTGCGCTTTTGCCTTCCTGATAACACCCCAGCATTCTCAAACTATACATTTAAACTCCTCCCTGGTCATTTGTCCAAGTTTCCACTTTTTGTAAGCTTCCTTTTTGTGCTTAAGTTCACCAAGGATTTCCCCTGTAAGCCAATCCGGTCTCCTACCATGTTTGCCTCTCTTGCTACGCATCGGGATGGTTTCTTTCTGTACCTTCAATAAGGCTTCTTTAAAATACTGCCAGCTGTCCTGGACTCCTTTCCCCTTCATGTTAGCATCCCAGGGGATTCTGCCCATCAGATATCTGAGGGAGTCAAAATCTGCTTTAGAAGTCCAAGGTGTGTATTTTACTACTCTCTTTTCTTCTTTTAGTCAGGATCCTGAAATCTACCATCTTATGATCACTGCTTCCCAGGTTGTCACGTACCTATACTTCCCCTATTAGTTCCTCCCTGTTTGTGAGCAGAAGGTCAAACTGTGCATGGCCCCTGGTCGGATCCTTCAGCACTTGTGTCAAGAAATTATCCCCAACATTCTCCAAAAACTTCCTGGATTGCCTGTGTACTGCTGCATAGGTTTCCCAACAGATGTCAGGGTGATTAAAGTCCCCCACGAGAACCAGGGCCTGCGATCTGGAAGCTTCGCTCAGTTGTCCGAAGACAGCCTCATCTACCTCATCCACCTGATTCAGGGCCTGTAGCAGACACCAACCACAACATCACTGCTGTTGTTTGCTCCTTTAAACTTAACCCATAGACTCTCAACAGGTTTTTCTCCCTCTTTATACTGGAGTTCAGAGCAATCTCAGTGCTCTCTTACATATAGTGCAACTCCTCCTCCTTTTCTCCCCTGCCTGTTCTTCCTGAACAGTCTATACCCTTCCATGACAGCGCTCCAGTCATGCGAGTCATCCCACCAAGTCTCTGTTATCCCAGTGAAATCACATTTCTTGGACTGGGCCAGGGCCTCCAGTTCTTCCTGTTTGTTGCCCAGACTTCTCGCATTAGTGTACAAACACCTCAGGTAACCAGTTGGGCGCCCTATCTTCTCCATTCGAAACAGGGGTCTTCCTTTCTTGCTCATTTCTCTCTGCATTTCTTCCCGGTATCCGACTTTCCCGCTCCCCTCAGGGTTTTGGTCACCATCCCCCAACGAACCTAGTTTAAAGCCCTCCTTACCAGGTTTGCAAGCCTACCCACGAAGATGCTCCTTCCTCTCTTCATTAGGTGGATCCCATCTCTTCCTAACAATCCTTGTGCCCAGAACAGAGTCCCGTGGTCGAAGAAACCAAAGCCCTCTCTGTGACACCACCTGCTCAACCACGCATTTATGTCCTCAATTCGACAATCCCTGCCCAGCCCTTTCCCTTCAACTGGGAGGATGGACGAGAACACCACTTGCGCTCCGAATTCTTGGATCTTTTTTCCCAGCGCTACATAATCCGCAGTAACCCGCTCAAGGTCATTCTTGGCCATATCATTAATTCCCACGTGGAGAAGCAGGAAGGGGTAGCGATCTGAAGGTTTGATCAGTTTGGTAAGCCTCTCAGTCACATCCTGAATTCGAGCTCCCGGTAAGCAGCACACCTCTCGAGATTCCAGGTCCGGACTGAAGAGGAATGGCTCAAGTCCCTCTTAGGAGGGAGTCTCCCACCACCCGTCCTTTTCTTTTGGGGGTGGTGGCCGTGGAACCCCCATCCCTAGGACTATGCGTCCCATGCCTTCCAGTAGATGGTGTTCCCTTCCGGTTTCTTCCTTGTGAGGTCCCTTCCAAAGCTTTCAACACTGCAGAGCCTGTGGAGAGAGCCTGAAAGAGATTACTTACCTCTATAGCATTGGCGGGTTCCCATGCTGGCCTTTTTCCCCTTCTAGAAGTTACATGCTGCCAGTTCTCTTCTTGGTGACGTACTGCCCTCACTGGCTTCTCTGCCTGCCGTGCTTGAAGGATTAAATGCTGCCTTCTATCGAGGAAGTCTTCATCCTCTCTGATGGAGCGTAGGGTCGACATTTGGGCCTCCAGTCCTCTAATTTTCTCTTCCAAAATGTCGACCAGCTTGCACTTCGTGCAGATGAAATCTGTTCTTTCTTCTGGGAAGAAGACAAACATGGCACACGCTGTGCAGGTAACAACAGCAAACCTCTCACCATCCATCGCTGCTGTCCTGGAGAAGGGATTTAAAAAGAAAGGCAAGAGAACCTCGCCCTCGCCCTCGCCCCTTTCAAACTCCCTCTCTAAACTCCCTGTTAGCACTCACCTGTTCACAAGCTCCTTGGTCACTTGCCCACTGCCTTATAAAGCTCTGAAGTGTCTGCAAGTTCCTACCCCTACCAAGGCTCAGCCAATCAGCAGAGGCTTCTAGAATTCAAACTTTAATTAGAAGCCAACAGTTTCCACCTGCCAATCACAGCACCTACCAATCATAGCCAATCACAGCACTCACTCCATCAAGGGTGGGGAGGGCAAAGGGGAAGTTCACAAACACACAACTCAGCACACAGTAAGAAAGCCCCAAACACAACACACACTTCCCTCAAGACTCCTGTATCTGCTTCTCCTCTACCTGGAGAACTCCCTCTCTAAAATCCCTATTAGCGCTCACCTGTTCGCAAAGTATATTAAGGGATACTGGTTTAGTTGGGGGACTTAGTTGATGGTTGCATGAACTCTTAAGGGGTGAAAACTGAGCTGTCGGGAATGGCACTGCAGGGGTAGCTGAAGAGGAGTCCGCTAGTTATCTGCAGGTACTGGGATGCATGGAAAGCATGGGGAGGGGTGAGTGTGTGGCTGATATAACCAGGAGGACAGGATAGTTATTAGGTGATGTATGTAGAAGAGGGGCCACATGGCTGGGTTGCTCTCTAGGGCAGTGTTTCTCAACCAGTGGTATGAGTATCCTTAGGTGGTACTTGAGAGAAGTCTGGGGGTACGTCAACACAACTGAAATTTGGAGAAAACTGATTTTTTTTTAAGTTTTACAGCACTTTATTATTTTTGTACTTTTTACACCCAAAAATTATATCACCCTCCCAGCTACAATTAAGTTGTTTAAACAGATGTGTTGCAATGGTAGAAAAAAAATTGTGTGTCTGAAAACTGTAAGTACTGGGGGCACTTACAATTTTTTTTTTTAAAAAGGGGGGGTACTTTATAAAAAAAGTTTGAGAAGCACTGCCCATGGGGATATGCAAACCATTAGGGGGGCCATTATTGTGTCACACCTCCACTTTCTGTTGCTCCTTTCTGGCTGAGTTTTAGACCAGGGAAGAGGCAGAGAGGCCATCTGATTTCACAACAGCTGCCCCAGGCGATCTCAAGGTGTAACTGTAGGCCAGTATCTGCAGTCTGCTCACAGTTGTGGAAGATTCACAGGATTCCAGTTGAAACACAGGAAGTGTGACAAAATGATGGCAGCCCCAGTTAAGGAAGGAAGCTCTGGAGATAGAAAGGAAATATCTCCTAATAAGGGAGTAAACACCATTACTCCAGATAGCAGGCTACTGTGCTCCCACAAGATAACACAGACATCCAAGTTATCTCAGTAGTGATTTTTATATGTAATTTTGCTATTGCTAGATTTCTGTGTTCTTTCATGGTTTGTTACCATTGCGCCTTTGTAAAGCAATGTCATAATGCAGCACACGAGGCAGAAAGTGTAAGATTCAATGGACTTCTGGCTGACAAAAAGAGCAGACTGTCTTAGGAAGGCAGCCTGAAAATGGTGCTATTTTGGAGACGCTAATAACTGACATTTAATTAAAAATAAATATAACTAAGATTCGCCATAATATTCATACGACTCTCCAGAGCCACTGAAGCAAATGTTAGCAAATGTTTCTATCCCTTTGCCTCTCCTTTATGTTCCACTGGGTAACCCGGCAGTAAATGGGTCAACAATGAGATAGCCTGACTCAGCCATCAGCCCCAAGCAATGCAACAGCCAGCTAATAATATCATGTAGCACCTTATCCAGAACTGTAGGCAGACGCACTTCTGTTACTACCAGCATTGCTGTGCGTGGTCCCCTCTTCCATTTCCTTATTTTTCCTAGACGTCACACATAATGGGGTCCAAAAGTTGAGTTTAGCTGTGATATGACCCCACTGGAAATGACATTTCCTGTGCATTGTGTGTATGTGCACACTTACCATTTGGACCTCTGAAACCCCCAGACCAGTGGCAGGCAGCCCCAGCCAGGGCCAGGAGTGGAGGCCAGTGTCCAGGGCTGACAGCCGGGAGCGGAGCCTGCTAGTGGGGCTGATGGCCAGCATTGACCTCCCCTAGCCTGGCAAACTCCCTGGATTGGGACTGCTCAGGTCCCATTGGTGCCAGACCAGGGAAGTCCAACTGATATTAATTTTGTATATTTTGTATATTAATTTTGTAATTTTACAGTGTATTGGCATATTTTGTATTATTTAAATACAAATCTTACTATATATTTTAGAAATGTACTTCTGTCTGTCCGTCTGTCTGTGAGTCCATTTGTTCCAACTCCTCCTAAGTGTACCCTTGGACTTTTCAGCTTAGAAAAGAGGAGACTAAGGGGGGATATAATAGAGGTCTATAAAATCATGACAGGTGTGGAAAAAGTGAATAAGGAAAAGTTATTTACTTGTTCCCACAACATAAGAACTAGGGGTCACCAAATGAAACTAATGGGCAGCAGGTTTAAAACAAACAAAAGGAATTTTTTCTTCATACAGCACATGGTCGGCCTGTGGAACTCCTTGCCAGAGGAGGTTGTGAAGACCAGAACTTTAATAGGGTTCAAGAAAGAACCAGATAAATTCGTGGAGGGTAGGTCCATCAATGGCTCTTAGCCAGGATTGTCAAAGGCTGTTTGTCAGAGGCTGGAAATGGATGACAGGAGAGGGATCACTTGATGATTTCCTGTTCTGTTCATTCCTTCGGGGGCACCTTCTATTGGCCATTCTCAGCAGACAGGATTCTGGGCTAGATGGACCTTTAGTCTGACTCAGTATGTCTGTTTTTATGTTCTTATGGGTTTGGTAAGCGGTAAGAGCTAGGCCCACCATAATTTAAAGCAAGATAAGGGGTTGGTTGTACCAGGACAATGGGATGTGCCTAGAATTGAATTTTCTCATAAAATTGAAAGGGGTTCTAGCAGGAGGGACAGTTATCCTGCAGCATGACCACAGGGGGCAGATGGGGCGTGACCCATTGCACCCGCAGGAACCTGGGGTGGGAAAAGGACAGCTTATCTGCTGTGTATTTCAGAGAGAAAGAGAGTGTCTTTTCCCCAGCTAAGAGATGTACACTCCTACCATGGCTGTGCCCACTGCAGCAGACATGGGCAGGCGCTTCTCACCTGGCCCCAAGCCGCTGCAGTGAGAGAGGGCTGGGGTTGTCTTCTCTCCCTGGGCAGCCTGCATTCCCTCATCTCCAGCCCCACCCCAGGCCAATGATTTAAATGAAGAAAAATAAAAAAATTTGCTTGAGTTAGGGAGCAACACTGGGTAAATCTTCTAGTAAATAAATATACCAGGGATAGCCTAATATTCTACAGTTCTTGAAAACAGAATACTTCTGAATATGAATATCTGATCCTCTTGAGTATATTCAAGTCAGAGTTATGCTCATCCCCTGTCTGTATGGGTACGTCTAGACTACATGCCTCTGGCGCCAGAGGCATGTAGATTAGGCTACCCGACAGAGTAAAATGAAGCGGCGATTTAAATAATCGCCGCTTCATTTAAATTTACATGGCTGCCGCGTTGAGCCGACAAACAGCTGATCAGCTGTTTGTCGGCTCAGCGCGATAGTCTGGACGCTCCCCTGCCGACATCAAAGGGAGTTGTCGACAACCCAGGTATGCCTCATCCCAGGAGGCATACCTGGGTTGTCGACAACTCCCTTTGATGTCGGCAGGGGAGCGTCCAGACTATCGCGCTGATCAGCTGTTTGTCGGCTCAACGCGGCAGCCATGTAAATTTAAATGAAGCGGCGATTATTTAAATCGCCGCTTCATTTTACTCTGTCGGGTAGCCTAATCTACATGCCCCCTGGGAAGCACTTAATTTTTTTATTTTGGAAGAGGGGTTACTTTATTTAAAAAAAAAAAAAAAAGGTTGAGAAACACTGCTCTAGAAATATCATAGCAAAGTGTTTAGATAAAAGCCAGAGTGTTTCTGTTGTAAAGTTTTGCTGTACCTTTTCAGTCCTGGGGCTTTCTTGGCTTTTTTATGTATCTTTCAGAACAAACGTAAGACCACTCCAAGTACAGTGCTTTGTGTTTCATATTGTCTTTGGCTTAAATATGGTGTGGTGCATAATTGGTTAAATAGAAGAGTCTGGTTTTATCCCCAAACATTTAAACAGTTAAGATAGGGTGGGGAATCTTTTTTCTTTCAGGGGCCATTGACCCACAGAAGAATCAGTTGGGGACCAAACACAAGCTTAAAAAAACCCCATAAAAACATAAAAACAGCCATACTGAGTCAGACTAAAGGTCCATCTAGCCCAGTATCCTGTCTGCTGAGAATGGCCAATAGTAGGTGCCCCCGAAGGAATGAACAGAACAGGAAATCATCAAGTGATCCCTCTCCTGTCATCCATTTCCAGCCTCTGACAAACAGCCTTTGACAATCCTGGCTAAGAGCCATTGATGGACCTACCCTCCACGAATTTATCTGGTTCTTTCTTGAACCCTATTAAAGTTCTGGTCTTCACAACCTCCTCTGGCAAGGAGTTCCACAGGCCGACCATGTGCTGTATGAAGAAAAAATTCCTTTTGTTTGTTTTAAACCTGCTGCCCATTAGTTTCATTTGGTGACCCCTAGTTCTTATGTTGTGGGAACAAGTAAATAACTTTTCCTTATTCACTTTTTCCACACCTGTCATGATTTTATAGACCTCTATTATATCCCCCCCTTAGTCTCCTCTTTTCTAAGCTGAAAAGTCCAAGGGTACGTCTAGACTACATGCCTCTGTCGCCAGAGGCATGTAGATTAGGCTACCAGACATAGTAAAATGAAGCAGCGATTTAAATAATCGCCGCTTCATTTAAATTTACGTGGCTGCCGTGCTGAGCCGACAAACAGCTGATCAGACGTACCCCAAGTCTTTTTAATCTCTCTTCATATGTGACCCATTCCAAACCCCTAATCATTTTTGTTGCCCTTCTCTGAACCTTTTCCAATGCCAAGATGTCATTTTTTAGATGAGGCGACCATATCTGTACACAGTATTCAAGATGTGGACGTACCATGGTTTTATATAGAGGCAATAGGATATTCTTTGTTTTATTCTCTACCCCTTTTTTTAATGGTTCCTAACATTCCATTTGTTTTTTTGACTGCGCTGCACATTGAGGGGATGTTTTCATCCACAGTGACTCCAAGATTTCTCACTTGAATAGTTGTAGCTAAATTAGTGCCCATCATATTGTGTATATATAGTTGGGATTATTTTTTCCAATGTACATTACTTTACATTTATCAACATTAAATTTCATTTGCCACTTTGTTGCCCAATCAGGGTATGTCTACACTACCCCGCTAGTTCGAGCTAGTGGGGTAATGTAGGCATACCGCACTTGCAAATGAAACCCGGGATTTGAATTTCCCGGGCTTCATTTGCATAAGCAGGGAGCCGCCATTTTTAAAACCCCGCTGGTTCGAACCCCGTGCCGCGCAGCTACACGGGGCACGAACTAGGTAGTTTATTCCCACGAGGAATAACGGGGCTGCCGACAAAGGGCTTTGATGTCGGCAGGGGAGCGTCCAGACTAGCGCACTGAGCGGACAAACAGCCGATCAGCTGTTTGTCGGCTCAGCACGGCAGCCATGTAAATTTAAATGAAGCCGCAATCATTTAAATCGCGGCTTCATTTGACTTTGCCTATGTGTCTAATCTACATGCCTCTGACAACAGAGGCATGTAGTCTAGACACAGCCTAGGATTTAACTTACACTTTTTAAACAATGCCTTTTTATCTCTCACTGCTTCTTTTACTGGGTAAGCCACAGTGGCACTTTTTTGGTTCTCTTACTGTTTTTTAATTTGGGGTGTGCATTTAAGTTGGACCTCTATTATGGTGTCTTTGAAAAGTTTCCAGGTTGCAGGGATTTTACTTTTGTCACTGTACCTTTTAATTTCTAAGTTTAACTATCTTCCTCATTTTTGTGTAGTTCCCCTTTATGAAATTAAATGCCATAGTGTTGGGCTGCTGAGGTATGTTTCCCACCACAGGGATGTTAAATTTTAGTACATTATAGTCACTGTTTCCAAGTGGTCCAGTTATATTTATCCCTTGGACCATATCCTGTGCTCCTCTTAGGACTAAATAAAGAATTGCCTGTGCCTTTTTGGGTGCCAGAACCGGCTGCTCCAAGAAGCAGTCATTTAAGGTTTCAATGCATTTTATCTCTGCATCCCATCCCGAGGTGACGTAAGGATATTATTGAGTTTTTTATTTTGATAGCCTCTGTCAGCTCATTTGTAGTCAGAGTCACATTAACTCTTCTGGACTTTTAGATTTTGTAGGTTCCCTAGATTCTGGGGTGGGGCCAAAAATGAGGTTCAGAGAGCAGAAGGGGCTGCAGGTTGAGGCAGGAGGATAGGTAGGTGCAAGAGAGGGTTAGGGCTCCAACTGGGGGTGCAGGCTCTGGGGCAGGGCTGGGAATGAGGAGTTCGAAATACAGCAGGAGGCTCCAACTGGGACTAAGAGGTGTGATGTGCAGGAGGGGTCTCAGGACAGGAGTTTAGGGTGGGAGTGCAGGATGTGGGAAGGAGTTAGGGTACTGGAATAGGCTGAGGGCTGGGGCTCAAGGTTGGGCTGTGGGGTCTAGGAAGGAGTTAGGGAGTTAAAGTGCAGGAGGGAGTTCAGGGCGATCCCAGGAAGGGGCTCATCGGTGGAGCAGGGCCTTGGGGTGTGGGTGCTTACCTGGTGTAGCTCCTCATTCATGGAGGGACAAGCAGGTGGCTCAGCTTGGTCCATGCTTCCGTGAGCTAGCCAGCAGGCATTGCCTCTTGCAGCTCCCATTGGCTGGGAATCCCACTCAATGGGAGCTGCAGGGGCGGAGCCTGCAGGTGATGGCAGCATGGGAGCAGAGTTTTCCCCAGTGCTCATGGCGCTGTGGCTCCAGCCCAGCAGAAGGGACAGCAGTAAAATCCACCTCCCACAGGCCTGACAGGGCCAGAATGCAGGAGCTTTAGTGCCTGCAACTCAGGGCCTTGGGTGATGGGAGCCTTGCAAAAAGAACTGGGCTTTTGGCAACCCAGAGATCTTTTTGTAGAGCCCCTCCTTAGTCCAGGGCCCCGAGAAGCAGCCTGTAAAGATCCTTTCTTAATCCAGCCATGCCTGTAATGGGAATGGGCTCCAAATGCCAGCGCTTGCAGTCTAGCCCTGCGAGAGGGCACTGAGGCTTGGGGCTTCCAACTCACGGCATGGAGACTTGCCGTAGATCAGATCAAATTAAGCAAGATGTCAGATCCAGTGCACAGACCAGACATTCCCCACCTCTGCATTAAGAAGTGGTGTCAGAGGGATAGAACGTTGTCACAGATTAATGATAAAGTTATAGGAAATATATATGGAGTCAAAGCCAAGACATGCATGGAACAAGCAGGAGACGTTGTTAAGTGATTATCTTCTACTGTAATTTTTATGTAAAACCAAATGGTTTATGTAGATGCGTAGATGCAAGTACCTGGGGCCAAATCCTGCTTTTTGATGCACATGTATGACTCCCCTCTGAAAGTCAGGAGTGTGCACTTGCAGGAAGAATTTGCCCCTTGAGATGATGAATTATGATGAATATTAATGGTTTAAACTGCTAACTTTCCTAAATAGCTTATGCCGTGCTTTAGAATTATAAATTGGCAGGACTACTGTCCTGCATCCTGATTGTCCCAGAGAACAGAATAATTATTTCATTATGCCAGTCAGAAGGGAACAAATACAATTTTGCACAGCGATTCAGTGGTTCTATGGCTAAGCTTGCTTCTCACATGCTAAAACATTTTAATAGTAATGTTCAATCAGGTGTCCAGCAATCTGAGTGAATGGCTTAAATTCTATTTCATTCATGACTGTGCTTCATGCTTGGGATTATTGCAATATCTTTGAAAATTATTTAGATGAGTGAGTACTGCTTTTCCACGTTTTAGTTTGCTGTTGTTTTGTAATGACTAAGAAATGCACTACCTCTTCTCTGATACTTTGGATATTATTGAAATATAAACTTACATCAATGGAAACTGACAAGTAACCTTTTTCTTCTCTCCTATTCAATTTGCTTATGACTGTCTCGCTGCAATGTGCATTCCATTCCTCCTCCTTCTGTCTGTACTGTTATCTACCAGGGCTTGGGTACAGAGATAAATATCTCGCTCACTCAAATTCCAAATCAACAGCTAAGGGAAGAGTCCATCAAGGTACTGTATTCTCTATCCTGGCAGTGTATTCTAGTCTACATCTCCAGAGTTAGTGCTATGTTTTCATATATTTTCAAGTTGACAATGTTAATAAAGTTCTTTGAGCAGTTGCTCATACACATTCCAATAGGTGTGTGCATGCGCCACGTGCAGGATCGTCAGAGAATTTTTTCTTTGTGGTACCCCAGCAAGTTGGCTGTGGAGCTTCCTGGTGTGGTGTCTTCAAAGTGTGGTATATTGGACACTGCTGACCCTCCCCCAACCTCTCAGTTCTTTCTTACCACCAGTGTTGGTCATTGGAATTCCCTGCTGCTCTGCTCTCATTCTTGGTATCCATCGTTGTTTAGTTCTTCACTGTTAGTTTTCAGTTTCTCATGTTTGTAGTTAGTTAGCCTGGGAGGTGGTTCCCTTCCAGTTTACAGTTCCCCTGACTGGGGCATGCCACTGTCTCAGGGATTCAAATCTTGTGAGAGCTGTGGGAAGTGATGTCCAACAACAGTCCACACTCTTCCTGCATTAAGTGCCTTGGAGAGGACCATCAAACAGCTAAGTACCCTATTTGCCAGAGCTTTAGGCCTCAGAGGGTATGTCTACACTAGCCTCCTAGTTCGATCTGGGGGGGCTAATGAGGGCAACTGAAATTGCAAATGAAGTGCGGGATTTAAATATCCCACACTTCATTAGCATGTTCCCGTCCGGTCGCCATTTTAGAAATTAACTAGCCCGAAGTAACTGCCCATGTCTGCACGTGGCAGTGAAACGGGATTCTGAATTAAAGCCCTAAATTGAATTAGCTGTTATTCCTCCTGCAATGAGGTTTACCAGCTAATTCGAT
This sequence comes from Pelodiscus sinensis, assembly GCF_049634645.1. Lineage (NCBI taxonomy): Eukaryota > Metazoa > Chordata > Testudines > Trionychidae > Pelodiscus > Pelodiscus sinensis. The sequence goes on from NC_134714.1 coordinate 105,974,806, forward strand.
TTAGGGCTTTAATTTGGAATCGCATTTCGCTGCCGCGTGTAGACACAGGCAGTTACTTCAGGCTAGTCAATTTCTAAAATGGTAACCGGACGGGAACATGCTAATGAAGCACAGGATATTTAAATATTTAAATCCCGTGCTTCATTTGCTATTTCGGTCAGCCTCGTTAGCCTCCCTAGATTGAACTAGGGAGCTAGTGTAGACATACCCAGACTAAATAGTAAAGAGCGAGACTATCGCCTGAAGTTCCTGCTTATGTAGGCAGCTGTCCGTTCTCATCCTACAGCAGAGTCGGCACTAGCTGCAGTGGTGAGCAGAGCACCAACCTCCACACTGGACCCCTCAGCACTATGGGTATGTCTACACTACCCCGCTAGTTTGAACTAGTGGGGGTAATGTAGTCATCCGCAGTTGCAAATGAAGCCCGGGATTTGAATTTCCCGGGCTTCATTTGCATGAAGCCGGCCGGCGCCATTTTTAAATGCCGGCTAGTTCGAACCCCGTGCCACGCGGCTACACGCGGCACGGAGTAGCTAGTTTGGATTAGGCTTCTAATCCGAACTAGCTGTACTCCTCGTTCCATGAAGCCTAATCCGAACTAGCTACTCCATGCCGCGTGTAGCCGCGCGGCACGGGGTTTGAACTAGCCATTTAAAAATGGCGCCGGCCGGCTTCTTGCAAATGAAGCCCGGGAAATTCAAATCCCGGGCTTCATTTGTAACTGTGGATGACTACATTACTCCCACTAGTTCGAACTAGCGGGGTAGTGTAGACATACCCTATGTAAATATGTCTCAAGGGATCCCTGGGATTACTCCTCACCACAGGCAGGTTCAAGTATGCAGCTCTATTCCCACTCCCCAGTGCCACACAAGAATGAAAGGACTGATAGAGGCCAGTCCCCAGGCAAGCATCCTCAAAAGGACACCAGTAGAATGCACCATAAGGCAGAGCAACCAAAGATGGGGCAGCAGGCCCTGGCCCTTATGACAGACCAGGCCGGGTCTGGGCACAGCTGAGGGCATCCACTCAGGAAGAATTGCTCAAATTCAGGGCTCCTTACAGCCCCTGACTGGAGACCCTTCCCAAATAGGCTACATCAGTCATACAGAATGCTTCAGCTGCCTACCAAGCAAGCCAGAAGCCTCACGAGCAAAACCCTTAGACACACCAGCTCTTCCTATGCCCTAATCAGCTCCGGGCCTAACACACAGGTGAGGGGTTATAGGACCCAATTTCACCTGACCCAAATGGGTTCTCCAGTCCCAAGAAACCAGCCACAGTTCCCAGGTCAATTTACACTTTGGATCTCACCCACAAGATCATGCTGAGCCAATCCTTTAGAATCTAAAATCTAAAGGTTTATTATTAAAAGAAAGAAAAGCATGAGAGTAAGGTTGTTAAAGGATAACACATTACATGCATCGAATCACCTAGTCTGCAGGCTCTTAGCAGAGATATTATAACTGCTAGCTTAAAAGTCTCTCGTGTACATCCTATGTCAGGACAGGCCCACAGTTCTTTTCAGTTCATGGTTCCCTGCAATGCTGCCTCTGAGCTGAGCTGAAGACCAAAATGGAGTCTGCCACATGTCATTTTATACCCATCCCTGGTCTCTTCCAAGCTGGAGAGAGTCACATGGTCAGTGGCCAGGCATTCCTTCAGGTGTATCTCTGGCACTTAGAGATCTATTGTCCTTGGAGCCTCGCTCATTAGCATATCCATTGGCTGAATATTCCTTGCCCATTGCTCAACCACAGACAGAGAAGTTTCCAGCATCCATACGGAGTACATGTTTATAACTCCACATACAGACATTATACAATTACATGAATAGCATATACAGAATCAGTAGAAGGTTAGCTTTTGTTTGACACCTCACATGGCCCACTTTGTATACACTTTTGGGGCAAACACTCCCCTATGGGCCCAGCAGTGATCTTGGCTGCTCCCCTTAAAACCCAGTAACGTGACAGCCCTGCCGAGAGGTTGGAGTCCAGTGCTTGTCATCTTCCCTGGCAGGGAGGAATTGGCAAAGGAGTTGGACCTTCCCTCTGTTCCCAACACCTTTGAAGCTGGTAGGCATCTTATCATCATGGTGCAGTCCCTGACACAGCACGTACAGGTAACTTCAGCATCCACGCAAGACCCGGAACCACTGCAGCAAACAGCAGTGCCCCTGCACCACCTTTTCTGTTGTCCCCGTCCCTGTGGCCTCCACAGCACAATCTGCAGCATGGGTAGACCAGCAGCACGGCATGCCCTCCGTGATATGATGCCACAATTTAGCTTCCCGGCACCATCGGCCTCAGTATTGCCATGGTTGGACTCAAATATTAGTTGGACTTGGGTGAGGAGTCCTTCGCATCTAAGCCAAGCCGGTACCATTCATGTTCCTAGCACTGCTCCCAGAACCGCAACCCTTGGGATGTACCAGCACACATGCCCCCCAGCAGCAACATCGGCAAGCACCAGTCCTATGGCCCTTTTGGATCCCTGGGGACTTACAACCAAGCCCAGGAGTCACCCATGTTAGTGGTATCTGCACTTCGTCACTTGCTGCTACCCCAATCGCTAAGCTAGGGGGAGAGGTAGATACACTGGAGGGCAGGGATAGGGTCCAGAGTTACCTAGACAGATTGGAGGATTGGACCAAAAGAAATCTGATGAGGTTCAACAAGGACAACTGAAGAGTCCTGCACTTGGGATGGAAGAATCCCAAGCATAGTTACAGGCTGGGAACCGAATGGCTAAGTAGCAGTTCTGCAGAAAAGGACGGGATTGCAGTGGATGAGAAACTGGGTATGAGTCAACAGTGTGCCCTTGTAACCAAGAAGGCTAATGGTGTATTTGGGCACATTAGGAGGAGCAATTCCAGAAGATCTAGAAAAGTGATTATTCCCCTTTATTCGGCTCTGGTGAGGCCACATCTGGAGTATTGTGTCCAGTTCCGGGGCCCCCACTCTAGAAAGGATGTGGATGCATTGGAGAGGGTCCATCAGAGAGCAACCAAAATGATTAGGGGGCTGGAGCACATGACTATGAGGAGAGGCTGAGGGATTTAGTTGGCAAAAGTGAAGGGGGATTTGATAGCAGCCTTCAACTTCCTGAAGGGGGGTTCCAGGTTCCTTCCCTAGAAGTTTTTAAATCTGGGCTTTACAAAACCCTGACTGGGTTGATTTAGTTGGGATTGGTCCTGCTTTGGCCAGGGGGCTGCACTTGACCTCCTGAGGTCTCTTCCAGCTCTATGATTCTATGATCGATGCCATTCCCCAAGGGAGCATGCACAGCACCCACCAGAACAAGAAGACCAAGAGGTCTTTCTTCCAGAGGCCTCTTCATCCTTATCCCTGGATGAGGCAGTAGCTGGCTCCTCCATCACCACACTTCTTGCCATGGTCAGAAACGATCACCACTATCTCCTACAGCAAAAGGCACGAAACCTGCACTTGGAGGCATAAGAGATTATCAAGGGCACTGATCCTATGGGATTGACATCCTCGCTCCAAAGATCCCTTCAAGAGTGGCATGGCTACTGATAAAGACAATCCAGAATACCACAGAGGTGCTATGGCAAACCCCCACGTTCATACCTCCCATGGCCAAGGACATTAAAAGGAGATACCTCATGCCACACCCACAGCCAGGCTTCCTGGTGGTAGAAGCAGTGAACCACAAAAGTGGCAGAGCAAGGGATTCTGCATCCAATTAAGGATGTTAAAAAGCTTGACCTCTTTGGGTGTAAGGTTTATTCTCTTACAACTACTGATGGCCAACCAGCAGGTAGTGCTGAGCTAATATTCTTTTAACTCCTGGGATACCCTCACTAAGTTCCAGGATCTTCTTCCTGCTGACTCCTGTCAGGAATTTGTGGCCCTTATACATGAGGGCAGAACTTTCCTGCTGGCGGCCCTGGATCTGCTGACTCAGTGACCCATACAATGGTCATAGCTACAACTGTGAGAAGGGAGTCATGGTTGCAGGTCTCTGGCATCCACTCAGAAGTCCGAACTATCATCATAGATCTGCTTTTGACTGTGCAGGAGTGTTTGCAGGGAACACAGACCCTGCTTGCATAGTCTGAAAAACTTGAGGGCCACCTTAAATCCCTGGCGATCTACACCCCCGCTTTCCATATTATTCCCTGCAAGCCCCAGACTCCTGCCTGCTTCTACTCTGGGCAACCAAGACACAATTCTTCCAGGTGCACAGGCTGAAATCAAAGGAGACATCTGCTCTACTCTGCCTCTGGCCAGAGCCAGGATCAAGAGGCCGCTTAGAAATTTCTGGGGTCAAAACCCAACTTTTGAATCTGTGCCTGAGAGTGTTCCCATACCAGATCCTCTCCCATCTGGCAACTGATTATCCCATTTCTACTATGCCTGGGCCCAGATTACCTCAGACTGCTAAGTCCTGAGCACAGCACGGGCAGGATATGCTATCCAATTCCAGTTTCTCTCCCTTCCACCCCTTTTCAGAAACCCTTTTCATGAACATTGTCTTAGGTGGGAGGTTTATGTGCTCCTCTCACTGGGTGCCCACAAGTTCTGGGGCAGTGGGTCTTATTCCTGATTTTTCCTTATTCCCCAAGGCCAAAGGGTAGGCTAAAGCCCATTCTGGACCTGTGGAATCTCAACATCTTTGTCAGAGGTTTGGATGGATTCCCTAGCCATCGTTATACTCTCTCTGGGTCGAGGGGATTGGTATCCCATCCTCAGCTTTAAGGACATGTACTTCCACATATCTATTATCCCAGCTCACAGAAGGGTTCTCAGGTTTGTAGTCAACAACTGCCATTATCAGTTTACAGTGCTCTCTTTCAGCCTTTCCATAGCTCCTTAGCTGGTCACAAAATGCATGGAAGCCTTCCTCTGGAAGTTTTGGGTGCATATCTCCTAGTATCTAGATGACTGGCGCATCAAGAACAAGTCCAGAGAGCTGGTTCTGGCTCATGTCATACTAGTGAGAACCATTGTCAACAACCTAGTCTTCCTCTTAAATGAGTCCAAGTCCACCCTGGTCCCAACTCAGAGGACAGAGTTTATCGAGGCCACAATGGGTGTTAGACTCCATAATGGTAGCTTGCATTTATGTGGTTCAGCACTCCAGGTTGTGCCTGTGCCTGCTGCTGAACCCCCAGAACCCCTTCCTCTAGTTCCCAACCTGGTGGTTGCAGCCTAAGGTGGTGCAAGCAGGGCCCATTCTGCAAGCCCCAGCCCATTCTCGCCCTCACCACAGATGCTTCGGAGACAGGGTGGGGGGCATTCCTCAGCATTCCTCTCGCACAAGCTCTGGAACATTCACAACACATCTTCAGGAAGCTCTGAGTGATATGCCTCACAAGCCATGCATTCTGCACCTAGCTGCTGGGCCAGTGCGTCTCAGTGATGCACAGACACTACTGCAGTGATGTTTTATATAAATAAATAGGTTGATGCTTGCTCCTCTCCCCTGTACCAAGATGCCCTTCTCCTGTGGGACTTCTGCATATGCCATCACATCCACCTGCATACTGGGATTGCAGACCAGCCTCAGGGACTGCCTCAGCCATTCATTCAGCACTCATGACAGACGTCGCTTTGTCTTTCTTCTGCAGGGAGGTTATTCCCAAGTGGCATGCTTCTGCTTCTCCCAAAATCACAGCCAGGGCTTCCTAACAGATGCATTTCACCTGTCCTGGACAGGCCACCTCCTGTATGTGTTCCTTCTCATAAACTGGGTCCTCCTCTAGGTTCAGCAGGTGTCCCTCATCCTGGTGGCCCCAGCATGCCCCAGACAGTACTGATTCACAACACTACTGAACCTGTCAGTAGACAGACTGCTCATTGCTTCTACTCCCAGACCTGATTACCCAAGACCATGACCACCATCAGCATCCCATCCTGGAGTGCCTCCACCTCCTGGCATGGATGCTCCATGGCTGACCGAACAGCAGTGCTCGGACCCAGTCTGTGAGGTTCTCTTGCATAGCTCAACAGGAGGTTAACCCACCACAAGTCCCTATCCCTGTCATTCTAGACTACTTCCAGAACCTACAGCATCAGGGCCTGGCCATCTCATCTGTCAGGGTCCACCTAGCAGCCATCTCCATGTCTCACCCATGGGAGGGGTAAATCAGTTTTCAGAAACCCAATGGTGGGGCAGTTCCTCAAGGGTCCAGACAGACTGTACCCCCAGGAAGAGCCAGTTTCGGAACCTGGGTCATGAACCTGGTCCTTTCTAAATGTATGGATCCCTGTTCAAGCCGCTAACAACTTATCCTTTGTCATACCTCATATGGCGGCCTTACTGGTGGCCATAACCTCAGCTGGTAAGTCTCTGAGCTCTGAGGCCACACTTTATTTTTTTAAGGACAAAGTGCAACAGTGCCCTTGTCCAGCATTCCTACCTAAGGTGGTTTGCACTTTCATATAAACCAGGATATCCGTTTACTGGTGTTCTTCCCAAAACGCAATACTAATGTTAGGGAAAGGGCTAACCCTAGATGTTAGGTGTGCCCTGGCATTTTACATTGACTACATGAGACCATTCTGTAAGTCAACACAATGCTTTATGGTGATAGCAGAAAGAATAAAGCACCTTCCCATCTTGGCCCAGTGTCTTTCATCATGGATTGTGTCGTGCATCAAGGTTTGCTATGATCTGGCCAAGGACCTGGTGCTGCCCCTGACAGCCTAATTCCACGAGGACCCAAGCTCCTTCAGCAGCATTCCTTTTGCAAGTCCCTGTCCCAGAAATCTGTGGGTCATCCATTCACACCTTCATGTCACACTATGTCATCATCCAGCAGGCAAGAGAGAATGTGGACTTTGGCAGGGCACTCCTACAGTAAGCAGCCAGGTGATCTCTGACCCCTTCCCCCCCCCCCCCATGGAAACTGCTGGTGATTCATCTATTGGAATATACGTGATGAATTATACAAAGAAAAAAACTGTTCCCTGCCTTTCATAACTGTTATTCTTTGAGATGTGCTGCCCATGTCCATTCCACGTCCCTCCCACCTTACCTTTGTTGAAATAATTGGGCAAGAAGAAAGTGAGAGGGCAGTGTCCTCCATATCACATTTTGAACGTACCAGACAACAGGGGCTTCACAGCGGACCCAAAAATTCTCTCACAATATAAGCAACATTAATTTTACATTAACATTTTTACTAGCTAGTACAAAATAACTTCCAGATTTTAAATATCCCTTTTAAAAATCTATTAGTCTTTGCCAAACAATGAAACAGAAAATCATCCCCCAAAATATCATTTGCTACTTTTACTACTCAGTAGCAGAATAACTTGAGAAATACTGTTATCCATTCTGAACTTGCCTGCCAACATCATCAGTAATGTTGGTGAACAGAGAGGTAATGGGCTTCTGCTGAGCTAGAAAAACATACAATCATAATGTATGTTAAACAAAGAAAGCCCTATCTTAAGATTCTGCTACAAATTATAAAAACCGTACAAAAACTTAAACACTAAATAGAATAGAAGGTAATTAACTTGGTTGTTTTAATCACTGTTACCCATCACTGGTAAACATACTAGTCTGCATGTATTTGTAATTGGCTCTGTGGCTTGTGATGTGCAACACGCTATAATCATAGCCTGTATAACATGCAAAATAGGACTGATATCCTAAGAGATTTTTCTAGTAGTGTACATAGTCTCTGTGTCCATCTTCTTTGTGGGAATATACAACCTTTTATACAAAAACTGAACAGTTTATTTCTGTTATTAAATGACTGCTGTATTCTTTCTTAATTAATGAAAACTTCATTATTATAGCTTCAGTGACATCAGATATGGAACAAAAGCTAACATTAAAGATAATTTTTATGTAAGTGACATGTTTCATACAATTAGTTTTTATGCAGGAGGTGTTATGTAAAGGGTGATCATTATAAACTTTTAAGTTCCTAACAAACCCTTCTCATTTGTTCTTACCTGTTTGTTCACATCTAAAGCTATGAACCAGACAAGCAGACAGGCTATGCTGTACAAACAGGCAAGTCCCTGTCTGAGATTTCTCTACGGTATTATTGTTTGAGTAGAACTACTGTGCTATTTAAAAAAAGAAACAAACTCTGACTAGTTTCAGATATCTCAGTAGAATCTTATTTTATCATTTATTTATACAAGAGCCTTAGCTACTACTTACTATTGGGTTTTAGTGAGCACTTTTTTACTTTTTTATTCCTTGTTATGTCTCAGGGACATGATTTTCTAAAATAACTAGATATCTTTGGTTCCTCAGTTTTTAGATGCTTCATAGATGTATGAGCAAGAAGGGGCCATTATCATTATCTAATCTGAACGACTGCATAACACAGGCCATATTATTCACCCAGTAACTTAAACACTAAACTTGAGACACTTCAAGGAGATTGGATATTCAGAAGTGCTGAGTTACTGACCTCTGAAGATTAAATGCCTTTAAGTTGCTTCAGGATGGCATTCAGAATTACTAATGTGTTTTGTTTTGTTTTGTTTTTAATCATGTGCCGCATTTCTAGCTTGTTTGGTTGAGGCACAGACTCACAGAGTGAGAGAAAATATTTATTATCTAGTCCATCTCTCTGTCAGTGCAAGACTGATCTCTACTGTGTATTTATTGCTGCTTTATCTTAGATGGAGGTCATATGGCTGATTGAAGGCTCCATAGTGAACTAGAGAGAGAACTGAAATATGATCCCAGGATCTTTTAGGCACTACCAGCACCTTTGCTCTAACAACTAGACCATTAGCACGTCTGTCAAAAATGTAATTGTGGGCCATATGCCCAAAATAAGGAATATGCTTAAAATCAATGTAGGCAGGAATATTTAAATTACAAGTTTCATAAGATAATCCATGATTGTGGGTTTAAATATTGTAATTATTATTCAAACTCAAATATGGAGTACCATCATGAAGTTTAGTATTTGGATTGCTTAAGATGATATCAGTTTTAATTACAGTAAGAAATAATGGGGCAATGTGTTACGTCATGTGAAATAACAGGTACTTTCATTTGATGAGGAAAAAATCTTATCTGTTATTCCTAGTAGATAAGCTCCCAAAACAACAGGCCTGAAGCAAAGAAAGCTATAGAAAATGTGTTCACTTAGCACTTTCATTTCCATATAGCTAAATGCATATTAATTTATTTGCTAATTGTTATTCATATCGGAAGCATGTGTGGCTTTTATAGCAAACACTATTAATACATACAATGTTTCTCAGTTTGTAAACTATTACATGTTCAACTAATTTTGACCAGTGTCTCACATTGTATTACTGTACTGTAGTTTAATTTGGAGAATTTTAGTTGTGGAATTATTCCAGTTTGGGATTATTTCTTTCCAGTGTATGATATAAAAGATCTAAATGACATGTGTAAATATCTTACTTTCAAAAATATACATATGTATGCATGCTACAATGTGTGTATTCTACAAAACTCATTTGTATGTGAAAGAAATTGTTTTATAACATTTTTAATCTTTGTGAAGGTGTATGGGCAAGTCTTCGATCTAGCAATCGATTTATCAGCACTCAAACACCATTCATTGATGTTGGTGCAAGATTAGCAGGGAAAGATAACACAGCATCATACAGTAATAGTTCATTTTTGCAAAATCAACTGCTGAAACGCCAAGCTGCCTTCTACATATTCGGAGAAAAATCTCAGTTAAGGGTAATTATTCATTTCTTATTCATTACAAGAATTTTTGTTTGATGAGATTTAATTTTTTATAGATAAATTATAAAAGAATGTCCTAGGTACAGCAGATGGGTAACTTTTCTTAACATGTAAACTTTCTCAGAGATTCTAAGAGTATCCGCTATGCAGATACATCTCCACATTTTATTATCCTCTTATGTACTAGGTTGTTGTGTACAATCTGTTAATATTTAAATACAATGTAACCCAATATAAAATACAGTAATCCAACATCTATTGCCACCGATATAATGTACCCACAGAGTAACATGTTCATTTATATTTTAAAACCATTAAGTGTCGGACATAAATGCTGACAGGATTTTAAAATACGAAGTAAAACTGACAGAGAGAAAAGTTGATAAATTTGCTCTTATTTCAATAGAGCCTACTTTGGGAGTTTGCACAGTGTTGGAGGAATGGAAAGCTTTGTATGAAAAAGCAGAAAATTCCTCTACCACCCCCAGACATCTGAGGCAGATAGTAATGTTTGGAAGATTCTAGGTAGTGCCTTTATGATAGCTACTATGGTTTTTCATCCACATTTCATCATGAAAATAACTCAGGCACTCTTGCTTAAACACATACTGGTATGGTTTGCCACTCTACATCTCCTTTGCCTTGATGGCAATTCACTTTGTCTTAACATTGTCCCTGTTTCCATTCATCTAACTTGTGTACCAGCATGCAGTCCAGAGCTAAAAATAATAGTGCTATTGAGGAAGGCCTTTTTGTTAAGCTTTGGAAAAATGTTTTCTGTTCTGATATTGAGATTTTAAATATTTGTGTTTTCTTTTAAAAAAAATACATTTTAAAGCATACAAAATCTTGAAAATTATACATTGACTATTGACCACAGCAATCAGTGATGACACACTATACATAAATCGATATAATATAGCATAAAATAAACGTAAATCTGAGGAGAACTAAAGTACATCCTATGGTATATAAAATCACTCAATCTAAAAGATTCTATGACATGAATCATATTATTCTTCAGATTTTGGATCTTTAAGACATTCATGCATGTTTTTTTAATATTGAAGCTCATAGAAATGGTCCTGATTTTAAATGTCGAAAACTGATTAATAGATTATGAGCTTCAGGGGGTCGCCGAGTTAGTCTGTACAGAAAAAACAACAAATGGTCTGGTATCACTTTATAGAGTAACAAAACACGTAGATGGTATCATGAGCTTTCGTGGACACAGCCCACTTCTTCAGATGACCGGAGTTTTGAGTTTAGCCAACTGTCATTCTGTGAGTAGAGAGCTATTGGCTTTTTCTGGTCACTTGCAAAATATTATAGAAGCTGGCAGGTCCGTAGTAAAGTTAACAGAGAACTTAATGCCATTTCTGATGTTTGTTCCCTAGATAATCTGCTTTATTCCATTAAACACAGCATTATTTTGATTAGATTAGCAGAAAAATTAGAAAAAAAAAACCTGGCCAGTGTGTCTCATTTTCACTGGTTTCCCTTTAGCTTCATTATATTTTACATTTTAGAAACATAAAGACAAGACAGAGTCTCAGATGGTGTAAATAAGCTATGCTCCATTGACTTTACTGTGGAGTTTTACCAATTTACCAATTTGAGGAGCTAGCTTAATGGATCTGGGTTTTGTTTTTTCCCAGCTTTTTCAGCCAGACCTCTGTAAGACCTCTCTACATATCAAGCATAGAGAGTTGCAGGCCCTATTTTAAGTATGTAAGAGTAGTGTCTAAAGAAAATTAATCAGACTTTTCTGTTCAAGGCCTAAAGTAATGCTTGTTAGATAAAAGGCATTTCTTTTAGTTGTATTTTCCAGGTTGTCAGGCTTCCCTTCATAATTCTCCAATCTGTTTTTAGTGAGATAATTTTATGCATAAAATCAGTAGTTTCAGTACTACTTTTTGCTAATTTACTTTCTAGCTATGTCTCAGAGGGGGAGCTGTGTTAGTCTGTATCTGCAAAAACAAATGTAAGCAGGGGCTGAACTGCTGCTTGCTATAAGCCAGCTAAAAGAAGGGGTGGGTGTGCCCATTACAATTGTTTAGCTCTGCAAGGTAATTAACTGTTAACTGTTTATATGTAAATACAGCTCAGGAGAGAATACGAGGTGTGGCTATGTAAATCCCATTCAGCCAGGGCTGATGGAGGATCAGTACTGGAATGGAATGTGGAGAGTTGTGTATAATTTGGGACTGTTGTGGGGGTCACTAATCATGCTACCCCTAAATGTGGGAACTGTAAAACATGCCACCAGTGCTTGCAGCAGAGACACCACCATCATGGTAAGAGGTCTCGGAAGAACAAGCCTCCCCCCTTCCAGAGTTGAGTGGACTGAGCTGGGGGAAAGGGTTAAAGGGCTTGAATCAGCCTGCTTCACACCTGCCAGGTGTGAGCTATAAGACTGGCCCAGCCTGCACATTTCCCCCTTTGTTTTAAGGACAGACTTAAAGCAGACTCCCTGAGGAGTCTTTTCTTTTGCGAGTCCAGTGAAAGCTGGATTCATTTGCCAGTCCAGCTGGTGGCTAAAGAGTTGAAATCACTGAGACCTGAAATCACTGGTTTGGCTGAAAGCCAGACCTATTGCAGCCAGTGAAGTGGTGGCAACCAGCGGCGTGGAGCGGCGGCAGGCGAGGAGCAGCCACCAGCGGTGTGGTGTGGCATGGAGTGGCGGCAGGCGAGGAGCGGCCACCAGCAGTGTGGTGTGGCATGGAGTGGTGGCAGGTGAGGAGCGGCCACCAGTGGTGTGGCGTGGAGCGGCGGCAGATGCCCAATGGAGCATCTAGTGGCGTGGGACGGGACAGCTGGTGGAGCGTGGTGGAGTTTCTCATAAGGTGCCCCCTATCTATCCCACCACCCCCATTTCTACCCAGGTTAGGAGGTGAAACCCTGCGGGTCAACTTTGGGACTCTGGGTGGCATGGACCAGGAACAGAGACTTTTGGGGTGTCGGACTCTTTGGACTTCGGGCAATTCTTGGCTGGGGGGGAGGGCTTGGCTCATGTTTGGGTTATGAACTCTGTTTGTGGTGTTTTCCCCAAGTTAATGCCGTATGACTTCTCTCTCCGTTTCATTAAATGTTTCTTTCCTACACACAGACTCAGTGCTTGCGAGTGGGGAAGCATTGCCTCTCAGAGGCGCCCTGGGGTGCGTGAATTTCCCAGATTACTGGGTGGGGGCTTGAGCTGGTTCTATGTGAGATGGACCCCAAGATATTGAACCCAGCCCTGGTTACTGCCAGGCCTACCCGGCAGAAGGGTTACATTTTGGGGGCTCGTCCGGGATACACTGGGTCAGTACCCCTCGCAAGCACATGTTGAGTGACTTGCAGTTGTGGGAAATAATTGTGATTTGTATTTGAGGAAATTACTGTTTGTATCATGGCTTGTCTGTCAGGTTTGTTGGGTCCTGGCTCAGAAGCCTGTAGCTCAGAGGCAGCCACCTCAGCAGATGATTGGGCAAAAGTCCTGGGGCAAATCTTAGAGAAATGTGTGCTATCCCATGCTATGGCAAGCTCCTATTGTAAGTTAAGATTATTCCCTGGGGAAGAGGAGTTTGAACCCTGGCTAGAACACACCACTGAAATGTTAGAGCAGTGGGCTGTGCCAGACAGAGAAAAACGAAGATGTTTAGTAGACAGTCTCCGGGGCCCAGCTTTAGATGTGATTCACACCTTGAAGCTCACTAACCCTGAGGTCAGTGTAAAGGACTGCCTAGAGGCCCTCACTCACACCTTTGGGAGCATGGAGGGTCCTGAAGACAGTTTCTGTAACTTTCTCAATGCTAAGCAGCACTGGGGAGAGAAGGTCTCAGCCTATATACAGAGGTTGGAGAGGCTGCTACAGAGAGCTGTCATTAGGGGAGTAGTGACTGATGAGCAGATGGACCAAACCAGATTGGCTCAAATTGTAAGAGGAACTCCATATTACAGCCTGATTCTACTACACCTCCAGCTAAGAGAACGACAGGAACACCCCCCTACATACTTCCAACTGATAAAGGAGGTCAGAGAGGAGGAAGAAGGGCAGGCTGCCAGTGGGCTTTGGGAGGCCCAGATGACTAAGCCAACCAGCACTGCACCCCAACAAACAGTGCTGATGGTGAACACCAGAGGAGACTTTGCCCAATAAATTAAAGTCCTGACAGAATGGATTGCTGAGTTGCAGAGAGCCATTGACCAAGCAAGGATTTGCAGGGATGAGGAACCTCAGGCTGTGGTGATGCAGAAGTCAGCGCCTGGAGCTGCCATCCCACCCAGCCGAAGGAGAAGAGGATCGTTCTGCTATCGGTGTGGTCAAAATGAGCACAGGGCTGCACGTTGCCGAAGTGAGGAAAACCCCAGTTTAGTTTATGGAAAGCTGAGAATCAGTCACAAGACAGTCGGGGGACAGGGACCACCCAAACCCCCAGGATTTGACGGATTCCCCAGAAAAGACTCCTCAGGAAATCTGATTTAGGTCTGTCCTTAAAACAAAGGAGGAAAGGTCCAGGCTGGGCCAGTCTTATAGCCAGGTGTGAAGTAGGCTGACTCAAGCCCTTTAACCCTTTCCCCAAGCTCAGTCCACTCAATTCTGGAAGGGGGGAGGCTTGTTCTTTCGAGACCTCTTACCACGATGGTGATGTCTTTCCTACAAGCACTGGTGGCATGTTTTACAGTTCCCGCATTTAGGGGTAGCATGATTAGTGATCCCCACAACAGTCCCAAATTATATACAATTCTCCACATTCCATTCCAACACTGTTCCTCCATCAGTCCTGGCTGAATGGGATTTACATAGCCACACCTCGTATTCTCTCCTGAGCTGTATTTACATATCAACAGTTAACAGTTAATTACCTTGCAGAGCTAAACAATTGTAATGGGCACACCCACTCCTCCTTTTAGCTGGCTTATAGCAAGCAGCAGTTCAGCCCCTGCTTACATCATCCCCTGCTTACACAAACCAGGCACCATGAAGACTAACATTTATTTGGGCATAAACTTTCATGGGTAAAAACCACTTTGTCATTTGCATCTGAAGTGTTTTTTACCCGTGAAAGTTTATGCCCAAATAAATCTGTTAGGGCACGTCTACACAGTAGGGCTAAAGCCGAAATAAGCTACACAACTTGGGCTACATCAATTGCGTAGCTTAAGTTGAAATTGCTTTCTTCAGCTTTGGCGCTGTCTACACAGCAGGAAGTCCAAGGAAGGGCACTCTTCCTCTGACTTCCCTTACTCCTCGTACAATGAGGGTTACAGGAGACGGAGTAAAAAGTCCTTCAGCTTGACATCATGTCAACATTATGTCGAAATAACTGCTTGCTATGTGGACATGGGCTTACAGTCTTTAAGGTGCCACAGGATTCCTCATTGTTTTTTCTAACTATGGTATGTGTAATTTATACCAGACATCACTCTGTAAAAGCCACATATATCTTCTGAATTTGTATCAATTCTGACTATCAGATATTTTCTCAGTTCTGCTGTATGTTGAGTTAAGCTTTGTATAGGTGCAGCTGATTCATCTTGCAATGGCTATTTAGATGTGTTAGCTGCCTGTAACTTTTCTGTTAATTCCTCCCCCCTCCCTCCCACCCGGAATCCATTTTTAGTTCTTCGTACTTTATTCAAGAGGTTTGATTTAGTACAAGAGAAATTGTATCTTTTGTTTAAAAAGGTTGTTTCAAAATAGCTGATGTTGGAGGAAATAAATAATAAGACATACTTCTTACCAATATATTTCACTCCCCAACCCTATGCTTAATTAGTCCACAGTTTAGGTCTAAGAGTAGATAATCTTACATGCCATCCATTAGAATATCTAGACATATCATTTCTAACAGACAACCATCTACTTTAAATTCCCTTGTTTTTGTTAACTTAAGTCAATACCTTCAAAGTTCCTGAACTTAATAAATAAAAAATATTCCCCACTCAGATTGGATCAATTACTTAAGAATTAAGCATCAAGCTCTTGAGTTCATATTTATCAAATAATAATGATACTGTAACTGTTCATAGAAGTCCAGTGTCATTTCCAAAGAGTTAGGAAGGTCTACTAAATGCCAACTTTATTCTGTTATCCACGTAAAATAGAAGTATTTAACATTCATTTTTATGGTGGATAGGGTAGTATGTTTGGGGATCATTTGGAAAGATGTTGTCAGTATCATTTTATACTAAGCAGATTATTATGCAAAAATGAAATATAAAATGTATTTGGAAGTTCTTAGCATTAAAGTGTTTTTGAAAGCATCTCTTTTCAAATGGATACTTTGGATGAAGAGTATGCTTCTCTAGTGATTAATGTGTCGGTTTTATTCATCCACAGGGCTTCAAACTTGATTTTGCTCTGAATTGTGAATTTGTTGCTGTTGAGTTCAGTGACATCCGACAGGTGAAAACTAGTTTTAAAAAACTGATGAGGGCTTGTGTTCCCAGTACTATTCCTACAGATTCTGAAATGACATTCCTTAAGGCACTGGATGAATCAGAGTGGTTCCCACAGGTAATTAATATGAAAATATATTTGCTTCTAAAAATATATTTGCAATACTGTTTACCCAGAATACATTCTGATTTTTGCTGACAGAGAAATATGTGTTGTTCTAATCCACAAACATTTCTCTTTGTTCCATGTAATTACATTGTATGAAATCAGTTATATCATTATACAGACTCTAACTATTAGTTGAATACAGCATTAGGATTTACTGATCTGAAATATATTAGGCAACTGGACATATGGAGTAATTCATTTTCCCTTATAATGTGCAATAAAATATTATCTATATTGATTGTTATGACCTTGCTTGCACACATGAATTTTTCTGTTTCCTATTAAAGGCAGATAAAAATGTAAAAGTAGAAAATTAAGTAACTATGCAAGGGGAATAATAAATTGACAATTTTAATTTAAAATACATACACAGTTCTTGGCATTTCACTACTATGTGCCAACTCTGTATTTTCATATATATTTTAATTTAATAAATAAGCTACTCTACATGGCTATGTCTACACTATAAGGTATTTTGAAATAATAACTCCCAAAATAACTATTTCAAAATAGCACATCCACACTACAAATCCTTATAGAAATAGCGCAGATTTATATGAAATTGCGCATCCACACTGATTGCAGCCTGAATCACATTTAAGGCCCCCTGGAAGCACTCTGGGCAGGGCATCAGGAGAGCAGTCACTTCCTGTGGCTCATGCTTAAAGGGGCTCCCCTCTACAGCCCTGTCTCAGACTCTTTTCCATTGCCTACCTCATTGAGGGACAGCAAACTCATACCGTGGGCTCTGATTGCCCTTGTGGATGCCACAGCATTTCCACTATGGAACTGGACATGCTGCAAAGCAGTCACTGCTCTCAGACCTCCTGCTGCAACTCCTGGTGAATTTATGCAGGCTGTCCTCATGGCACTTCAGGTACCCCGATTACCAGCTCAGAATGGGGCATCTCCTCACCCCATCTCAGGTGCTCCTTGTGCCCCATAGTCCCTTCCATCCTCTCCTGCACACCATGCACTGCTGCTTTTGGCACCAGGTGACCAGTTCTGATTGCTGGGATTGGATCGTAACGGAGCAGTGGGACAACCAGTAGTGGCTCCAGGACTTCTGGAGAACACCTTCCTGGAGCTCTGCAAGTGGCTCACCCCTGCCCTCTGGTGACAGGACACCCATATGCGATGTGCCATCCCCCTCCAGAAGCATGTTGCCATTGCACTTTGGAAGCTCGCCATGCCAGACAGCTACCGCTCCAAGGGGAACCAGTTCGGCATGAGGAGATCAATCACTGGGGCCATGCACATGCAGGTTTGACTCTCTTGCTATTGTCCTAGGAGGGTGGTGAACTACTAGATTGGTTTCCAGAGGGAAGGGGGGGGAATCTTCCTCCCTGGCAGTTTTTCAGTCACAGCTTCACAAAGCCATGGCGGAGATGGTTTAGTTGGGTTTGATCCTGCTGTGAGAGGGGCTTGGACTCGGGGAACTCCCGAGGGTTCTAGCAACCCTGTGATTCCATGTTTTTATGATTCTACAGGTGATGAAGGCCATCAATGTCATCCTGCTGTGCAGAATCATCACCCTGGGCAATGTGGAGCTTATAATCACTAGCTTTGCCAGCATGGGCTTCCCCAACTATGAGGGCCATTGATGGCACCAACATCCCCATCCTGGACCCTGACCACTAGGCCTCAGACTTCATCAATATGAAGGGGTACTTTTCCGTGGTCCTGTAGGCCCTTGTGGATCACCAGGGCCAGTTCACAGTTACGTCAGTTGGTCACGGAAGGCACACAAAATCCATGTATTCAGGAACTCCAGCCTCTTCCAGAGAATGCACTTTTTTCCCCAATCAGGGTTCGGGAGGTGGACATGCCCATCTGCATTGTGGATGACACAGCCTATGCCTTGCTCCCCTGGCTAATGAAGCCCTACATGGGACACCTGGACCCCATGAAAGAACACTTCAGTAACAGACTCCAAAGGTGCCGCATCATTGTGGAGGGTGCCTTCAGCTGCCTCAAGGGGAGGTTTCGGATCCTCCTCACCTGCCTAGACATTGGTGACTGGAATATCCCCTAGGTGGTAGTGCCTTGCTGTGTGCTCCACAACTTCTTTGAAAATAAGGGGGGGGACTTTCCTGCCACAGTGGGGGGCAGAGGCTTAACAGCTCACCAGCGCTTTTGAGCAGCTGTGCACGGGGGCTGTGCTCATCCAGGAGGCCCTGAGGGAGAGTTTTAGCTAAGGCCAGCTGTGAGACTCTCCCATGGGCTTCCCCACAAGGGGCTTCTGCATTGCCCCGTATGCCTTTCCTCTCTCTGCCCTCCCTTCCCGCCTTCCACCTCCCCTGCAGATAAAATAAACCAGACGTTTTATTTGAAACAATAAACTCAGTA
Organism: Pelodiscus sinensis; assembly: GCF_049634645.1. Taxonomy (NCBI): domain Eukaryota; kingdom Metazoa; phylum Chordata; order Testudines; family Trionychidae; genus Pelodiscus; species Pelodiscus sinensis. Next base: position 105,993,383 of record NC_134714.1, read on the forward strand.
ATTTTTATTTGGGGAATATATAATGGGAGAGACTGGTGAAAGAACCTGAGAGGGAGGAAGAGGGGCAGAAAGGGGGGGATGAAGCACTCAGGGAGGGAGATGGGTCTGGGAGTGGCATCTGCCTTGGGTGTGTTGGGATTGCTTGGCTGCCTGAAAGGTCCCACTGCCTCATATGCACAGCCCTCGGGGGTCCGGGGGCGGGGCAAATGCAGGTGCTAGATGGACTTTGGGGGGAACAGGTGGTGGGTGCCTGCTGGACCACTCAATGACAGTGACCAGGCATTCCACAGTGGTGGTGAAAAGCCATGCACATGGTCTTGCGCTGCCAGGACAGCTGGTCCCAGATGGCGTGCCACAGCTTCCAGTCAGCACGACACTACTCCAGATTGCCAGCCTGCCCCTTCTGTTCCTGCTCAAAACTGTGTTGGAGAATATGCAGGCACTTGAGGTGTTCCTGCACTAGGTCAACATGGGATTGCCCTCACCTGCGGGTTTCTGGAGTCAGGAGGATGGTGCGGGAGGTGGTGGATGCGCCATGCTAACAGCTGTGAAAACAAGTTACAAGGGCAGTCTTGCTAGGAGACAGCGTGCATGAAGCCTAACCCTAATCTCTGAGCCGACACCGAAGGTCTCGGTTCAGACGATGGCAGTATGCTTTGAGCAAGGCCATCTGTTGCCTATACAGTGGGCACTTTCCTGCAGGGGCCCGGAAATCTAAGGGAGTCTTGCTACCCCCATGTTCCAGGGACAAGCAAGCAAGGGTGCCTGGGGGTGGGAGGGAGGAGTGGGGTGGCTTGCCTTCCCTCTGTGCCACACACACTCCAGGTCCAGCAGTGGTGGCATCCTGCAGAGAGAGAACTTCTATTCCTGGCTGCTGGAGGAGAGGAAGGAGGGTGTTCAGGGAGGTGTGTGTGAGCAGAAGAGGCCACTTGCTGGGGAGGCTGGAACTGGGGTCCTCTCCCCTTCCTCCCCCCAGCAGGTTCCCATGCAAGGGATCACTGTCCTCTGCCTCGCTGCGCTTGACTGGAAGCAGAAGCTGCCTGAGTGTGGGCATGACCCTGTGCTTTGTGGGGCACTGTTGTGTGTTTCCATGTCCCCAGCCTCCTTAGTGGTGGCTTGTCATGGGAAGGTGTCCCACCATGGAGGCTGGAGCAAGGCCAACTTGTCCAGGATCCTTGTAAGAAGGAGCAACAGTTCCTGCATGACCTCCTCATATGGCTGAGTACTCCTGACTGGCACTTCATGTGCTCCTACGTGCAGAGCTACTGTGCGAGCCCCAGGCCAAGTGAGGAGTCTTTCACAGCCCGTTGCCTCCCCTGCATGTAGGGTACGTCTAGACTACCGCGTTTTGTCGACGGAAGTTTTGTCGACAGATACTGTCGACAAAAGTTCCGTCGACAAATAGCGTCCAGACACATTGAGTTCTGTCGACAAAGCAAGCTGCTTTGTCGACAGAACTCCGTAGTCTGGACGCAATGTTACAGGCAATAACACCTTCTGTCGACAGAGTTCTGTCGACAGAAGGTGTTATGCCTCGTAAAATGAGGTATACCAGCGTCGACAAAACTGCTGAGTTCTGTCGACGTTATGTCGACAGAACTCAGCGGTAGTGTAGACGCCGGTATAGTTTTGTCGACAAAAGTCCACTTTTGTCGACAAAACTAGGTAGTCTGGACACACCCATAGATAGGGAAAGTTATGGAAATCACTTGAAATGCCTTCTCTGGCCTTGTCCGAGCCCTGGGAGACATCCTGGGATGGGGGTGCTGACTCCAGGGTGATAACTACCTCCTGGCTGGCGGGCATGGTTTCATTTCTGGCCTCGTCATCCTCCTTGTCCTCATCATCCTGGTCCACAGCCCTGCCCTCCTTGAAGCTGACAATGGCCATGACTAGGCTAGAGTCCATGACAAAGGTGGGGAGGTGACCGACCCTCCTCCCAGGATGCCATTCAGCTGCTCATAATTGCAGTATGTCTGGGGTGCCACTCCAGAGCAGGAATTCTGTTCCCTGGCCTTGGTGCAGGCTTGCCACAGTTCCTTGATTTTCATGCGTACCTGGTCTAGTGTGCGGGTGTGTCCCTTCTGGGTCAGGCTTGCAGCCATCCAGCTGTAGACATCTGTGTTCCTGCACCTGGTGTGGAGATCCTAGAGGTTTTACTCCTCGCCCCCAAACCTATGAGATTCAGGATCTCTGCACCAGTCCAGGATGGTGCGCTCTTTGCCTTGGCCAGGGATTTCAGAGATGGCTGCCGGCGTGCTTATAGCCATGTGAGGCCCAGAGGGAGTGCTGGGTTCACTCATGGCAGCAGGATGCTGCAGGGTGGCATGGTGCTAGCAGGGCTCGTGTCATGCCACAAGCCTTTTTCCTTCTGTCTGCAGCTTTAAACCCTGCAGGATATGGGAAGCTATAGAGTTTTGAGGGGTGTGGACAAAGTGGCCACCAGGGCAGCTGTGAGAAGCCCTGGAGGCCAATTATTTCAAAATAATTACAGCTGAGCGACCATATTCACCCTATTTCGAAATAAGCATTATTCCTTATAGAATAAGGGTGTGTCTAGACTACATGCCTCCTTCGACGGAGGCATGTAGATTAGCCAGATCGGAAGAGGGAAATGAAGCCGCGATTAAAATAATCGCGGTTTCATTTAAATTTAAATGGCTGCCCCGATCTGCCGATCAGCTGTTTGTCGGCAGATCGGGGCAGTCTGGACGCGATGCGCCGACAAAGAAGCCTTTCTTCATCGGCACAGGTAAACCTGGTTTCACGAGGCTTACCTGTGCCGATGAAGAAAGGCTTCTTTGTCGGCGCATCGCGTCCAGACTGCCCCGATCTGCTGACAAACAGCTGATCGGCAGATCGGGGCAGCCATTTAAATTTAAATGAAGCCGCGATTATTTTAATCGCGGCTTCATTTCCCTCTTCCGATCTGGCTAATCTACATGCCTCCGTCGAAGGAGGCATGTAGTCTAGACACACCCTAAGGGGTTACTATTTCACTATAGCAAGCCCATTATTTTGAAATAGCTCTGTAGTGTAGACATGCCTTTTGTAAGCTGTTGAGTCAAACATGGGGAAGTTCTCAAATAAATGTATTTCAGTGCAATTGATATTTTCAAAAGTTATTTACTAATCTTTCTCTTTTCTTCCTCCTCTCTCTCACATTCACACAGAGATTAACCAAATAAAAATATGATTAGGGATGTGTTTTGCAGGATTCAAGTGAGTGGGGAATGTAAACAATTTATCTCTTTGTAAATCATAATAAATATGAGCATTTTTGGACAACTGGATGTTTGGTTGAGAAGCTATTGTTTAACAAATACTCATAGGAATATAATAAAACATCCTGTTTGTTATGATAGCCTCTTAAGGAGAACACTTGCAATAAACAGAGTAAATAATAACTCCGGAAATTACACACTAAGGACCAAGTTTTTGCCTGTCCTGTGTTGCAGTGCAGGGGATGTCTTCTCCCTTCTTACTGCCTGGTCTTTATCTTCCATGCACTGGAAGACTGGAGGCTTCATAGATGTGCTGTGTCCATCCCCTTGCTCAGAAGGCTGAGAATGTGGGAATGGGGGTAAGGATGGAGCTTTGCCTTCTCCACCTAGCCATCATGCTCAGTATCATAGGCTAGGTCTACACTACAGAGTTTTTGCACAAAAACTCGTAGAGTGTCCACACTTTAAGTACGTTTTTGCACAAGTAAAATGACAACAGAGGGGTTTTTGCGGTGTAGGTATTTCTCCTTCTACGAGGAATAACTCCTTTTTGCGCAAAAAAAGGTGTGTGGATGGGCAAGAGGGGTTTTTTGCACAAAAACAGGAAAGAGGAAAAAGCATAGGTGCCCTGGTGGCAATTCTGTGGATAGCAATCAGCACTTTCTTTCGAGAGAGCATCCATGCAGTCTGGACGCTTTCTCTTGCACAAAAGCACATTGCTTTTTCAATGCACTTTTGGGGTACGTCTAGACTACATGCCTCCGTCGACGGAGGCATGTAGATTAGCCAGATCGGCAGAGGGAAATGATCGCGGCTTCATTTAAATTTAAATGGCTGCCCCGCTCTGCCGATCAGCTGTTTGTCGGCAGATCGGGGCAGTCTGGACGCGACGCGCCGACAAAGAAGCCTTTCTTGATCGGCACAGGTATGCCTTTGTCTGACAACAGGTTTTTTTTTTAAGAAAATATTAAAAAATATTCCTCATAAAAAAACATTATTGTTTGGTGTACTGTGGTCTCAAAAAGTTTGAGAAACAATGCTCTAGAAGCACAGCAACCATGAGCTTCCCTTTCTTTGAACTAGATCATAATGTCACGCATTGGCCCTAATGAAATTCAAAGACATTTTCATGGTGCTAATCCCAAATCCTGTACAATATGATTATAAATACAAACTGGAAAGACAAGATGAGTTTATATTTAATTTGCCATTTTTTATCATGTCTATGAGATAACGTAGATCTTCATCCTGTAGATTTGTTTTTAGTATACAGGATTTCCCTCTGCTGTAGAAGAAACAAATAAATTGGAGAAAGTCCAGCAGAGGGCAACCAAAACAGGTCTGAAACATTTGACCTACGGGAAGCTGGGGGATTTAGGCTTATTTAGTCTGCAGAAGAGAAGAGTGAGGGGGGATTTAATAGCAGCCCTCAGCTTCATGAAGGGAGGTTCCAAAGAGGATAGAGAAAGGCTGTTCACAGTAGTGACAGATGGCAGAACAAGGAGCAATGGTCTCAAGTTACAGTGCGGGAGGTCTAGGTTGGATATTAGGAAAAACTATTTCATTAGGGGTATGTCTACAGTGCATTCCTTTTTTGAGAGAGGAATGCAAATGCAGCCAAGCAAAATTGCAAATGAAGTGCGGATTTGAATTTCCCATTCTTCATTTGCATAATGGCATCCGGGCACTTTTTTGAAATACAGGCAGTCCCCGGGTTACGTACAAGATAGGGACTGTAGGTTTGTTCTTAAGTTGAATCTGTATGTAAGTCGGAACTGGCATCCAGATTCAGCCGCTGCTGAAACTGACTGCCAGTTCTGACTTACATACAGAATCAACTTAAGAACCCCAAGCGTCCCCAAGTCAGCTGCTGCTGAAACTGATCAGCAGCTGATTCCAGGAAGCCCGGGGCAGAGCAGCTCTGCCTCGGGCTTCCTGTAGTCAGCGCTGGTCAGTTTCAGCAGCGGCTAAATCAGGACGCCTGAGGTAGAGCAGCTGGGGTGCTGCTGGGTTGCTCCAGTAGCGCCTGTGCTGCCCCGCTGCCCGAGCCCCTCCGCGGCTTTGCTCCGCGTCTTCCTGGTCTGCAGACCAGGGAGACGCGGAGAAAGCCCCAGAGTACACGGGTGGCAGGACCGCGAGGTCCCGCAGTCCGTGTACTCCGGGGCAGCCCCGTTCGTAACTGCGGATCCGACATAAGTCGGATCCGTGTAAGTCGGGGACTGCCTGTACTGAGTTCCTACTAATTTTGAATAATTATTCAAATCCTGTAGAGAGGCTTTGGATGACTCCTTCCCAATCCTACCCAAACAAATGCATTTCTAATTAAGAATATAAGAACAAGCCATACTGGGTCACACCAAAGGTCTATCTAACCCAGTGTCCTGTCTTCTGACAGTGGCCAATGCCAGGTGCCGTGTCCCAGAGGGAATGAACAGAACAGGTAACCCTGAGGTAGTCCTTCCTTGTCACCCATTCCCAGCCTCTGACAGAGTTAGGGACACCATTCCTACACACCCTTCCTTAAACCTGTTTTGAGAGGAACTGAGGAAAAGGCAGCGGTAAGTGCTAGGTAATTACTACCTAGCAAGCAAACATCTGCACACATACAACTATTAAGGAAGCGTAGGGGCTCACGGTCAAACTTGCTCTCAATTGCGAGGATTCGTATCCAGGCACTGCTGCAGGACCAAGGACCTCTGCTCCTGGCATTATGCACAGGGGCAGGGAAATTCCCCAGTCAATGGTGCCGCGAGGAGAATGGACAGGGGCAAGGCAGACCTGTGCGGAAGGGTGGAGGGGGAGCGGGCAGACTCAGATGCAGTAAGCGCCGGCGAGAGCTGGAGACGCGGGCAGGGCGGAGAGACAGAGCTGGTGTCCCTGTGCTCAAAGCGCGGGGGAGGAAGCGGGGGGGGGTGTTAAAAACGCTTCTTCGCCAGCAGCAGCAGCTGGTCCCAGCAACCTGGCTCGCGGGGCAGGGGGCTGCTGCCCTTGTCCAGGCTGCCTCGCGCTCTCGGGGCACTGGTCCCCGGGCCTTACACGTGGCAGACGCGCCCCTCGCTCCGGGCGGGACTCTGCGGGGGGCCGGCCATGCTGTTGCTCCCGGCGCGCCTCGCATGAGAGGGAGCAGGCAGGCAACTGCTGCCGGCCGGTGGGCTGCCCGCGGCGCGGACCCAGGAGCGGAGGCGGCCGCAGCGGCTCCGCTTGTTGCAGTGCTCTGGGCGGGGCTGCCCCCGGGAAAAGGGCTGGAAGCCCGGCTCTGAGGTCGCTGCTTCAGCTCCCCCTCCCCCAACCCACCCCCGGGAGAGGCGCCCCCACCTGGCGGAGCTGGGAGGAGCCCACAGCCGGGCTGCTGGGTCCTGGTGACAGCCCCGCTGCTGCAGCTTTTCTTGTCGGGGAGTACACGGGCGGCGGGACCGCGCGGTCCCGCAGTCCGTGTTCGTAACTGCGGATCCGACGTAAGTCGGATCCGCGTAAGTCGGGGACTGCCTGTATCCTATTTTGAAAAAAACAGGGTCTAAATGGGGTTATTTCAGAAAAAAAATCCTTCTTTTGAAATAACCCTTACTCCTCAAAAAATAAAGTTTGAGGGTTATTTCAAAAGAAGGGTTTTTATTCAAAATAACCCCATCTAGACTGTGGGAAATTCAAATCCGTGCTTCATTTGCAATTTTGCTTGGCTGCATTTGCATTCCTCTCTCAAAAGAGGAATGCAGTGTAGACTTACCCCAGGAGAGTAGTGAAACACTGGAATGGGTTACCTAGGAAGGTGATAGAATCTCCATCCTTGGAAGTTTTTAAGTCTCAGCTTGATAAAACCCTGGCTGGAATGATTTAGTTGGGGTTGGCTTTGCTTTGGGCAGAGGGCTGAATTCCATGACCTCCTGAGGTCTCTTCCAGCCCTAGGATTCTATGGAATTACATAGTTTGTATTTTAATATTGTTTTAAAAGGTTAAATGCTTACTTAAATGGAAGTACATAGATAAAATGAAATGTACTACAGTATTTTATTATGGTAGCATTAAGTGAAAAAGATTCAAATTAAGAAATGTAAAGTAATAGTGTACTTTTTATTTAAATGTTTTCAGCTTGCCACGTGACTTCTTGTATTTGAAAGATAATGTAGGCTTCTAGAGTGCTACCCTACTGCTTGTTATTTGTATCTATTAAAGTTACAGGGAAATGAGTTGGAAATATTTTCTAAATCCTTAAATGAATATGTGAGCGATCAAAGAAGTTGGGGATTCATAATGGGGATTAATGTACTTCTTAGACCTCTTTGAGTGATTCTGTACTTCTATTCCACTTCTATTCTATTCTGTTCCATAACAGGGGTCAGGAAACTCAGGCTCAGGGGCCAGAGGTAGTCCCCAGCTTGCCAGAATCTGACCCCGAGGCTTGGGGCTCCCCCCAGCATTGGGGATCCTGTGCTAGTGCTCCAGCACTGATCCTCACTGTATCCTTGTGGCCCTGGAGCACACAAACTCTATTAGCCTCGGCCCCCTTAGGCTCTGGTATGAGAGGGGGATATGTTGAGTGTCTTTCTCCTTCTCAGTCAGGGAGCCACTTCAGTGAGGGTTTGAGGGTTTTTTTGTTTTGCTTCTCACTTGTGCATGGCCTCCCACTGATTTTCCTGTGGGTCAGTAACCCTGGCCCAAACAAGGTTCCCTACTCCTGCTCTGTAGGTATGTGCACTGTGTCGAGAGGTTTTTCCCAGAAGTACTTAATGGGGCGGCCATGCATGAAACCTTCCTTCCCTTGTTCCCAGAGCTAAGGCTGTAGATGGGCCATCTCCATCAGTTCCTTCTTACTGTCAGTGGTTGGAGCACATTTTTCTGCATTTAGTGCATCCTCTTATTATAGAAAACAAAAAGCCTTTATGTACTTTGTGAGGTTGTTTAATGGCACTCATCCATCCCTTTGAAAATGTCTTTATTTTCAATTTCACTTTGTTTCCCCTTCAAATTAGGGGGCCTCCAGCCCTTCCCAGTTCCCCCTGGTGGCCACTCTGGGCCAAACCAGGAAAACTCCTCTCTTCTCCCCCAGCCCCGGGGCCCTTAAAGGGGTAGACTCTGGCCAGACGGCACTTGCCAGAGCCAGGCCTGCCAGTAATCTCTGCCCTGACCTAGTGACGCCAGGATGAGCCAGGCAGCCAGTGACAGCCAGCTGTCCCTCGCCCAGTCCCCCAGCACCCAGGGGCCAGCCAGGGGCCATAGATGGCGCGCACCCTCCTGGATTAGTGCGGAGGTCATTGACCTCATTGAGGTTTGGGGGCAGGCCACCAACGTCCATGATCTCCGCACTAGGCGGAGGAACATGGCCGTCTACGGCCACATAGCGGCCACCATGGCCCGAAAGGGACACAGGCGCATCCAGGAGCAGGTGCACCTGAAAGTCAAAGAGCTGTGGCAGGCGTACACCAGGGGCAGCGCCGCAGCAGGGGCTGCCACCTGCCCCTACTTCTCTGTCGTCAACCAACTCCTGGGAGGCGGGGCGGTCTATGCCAGCCTGGGAAGCAGCGAGCCAGGACTGGAGGGCCCTGATCCGGGCACACCGGAGGGGGCCACCACCAACTGTTCTGGCACCAGAGTCGGCAGGGTCGTCCAGGGAGGCCATACTGGGTAAGTGACAGCACTGTCCCCTGCCCAGGGGGGAGGCAGGGAGAGAGACCAGGGACCACACGTGTGAGCCATGCCTCCCACGGATCACGCAGCCACCTGTGCACATGCGAGCACGTGCCATGCCACCCTTGGGCAGGTGGCTCCAGCTGCCTGACACCCAGGGGCCATGGCCCAATAAACACATGCATTTGTGAAGAGACCTGACATGCTCCTGACCCCAGGGCAGGACCCAGCAGGACGCTCTCCCTTCACATGCCCCCTCTACACAGAGGCAGGGGACATCTCCCCCCTGCCTGGCCACACTATACACGGCACAGGGGCATGGGTGCAGTCTTGGGGCAGCTCCCAGTCCCGGGGAGAGCCAGACATCCTGACCATGGCCTCTGTGCTAGCACAGCAGCTTTGACGGTGCAGGGCATGGTCGCCCTCATGTTGCGGGGGGGGAGGCTAGGCATCATCCACTGTGTCCCCAGGGAGAACTGACCACTTCTCTTCTTTCTCTACAGCTGCACCAGCTGCTCATGCACCACCCCGCCCAGGACATGTGCCCGCACTCGTGGCCTGCTCTGGACCACCACCACGTGGCAGGAGTACTGAGACCACCACCTGGAGGCCCTGCAAGCCCTGCACCGCACCGTCCAGGCCTGGATGCTGGAGGACCTGAGCTCCGCTGGAAGCAGCTTGCGGAGGACTGAGCGAGGAACTGTCACCTACTGGCCCTGCTGCAGAGCATGGTGCCCTGTGCTTCCCCTACTCCTTTTTCCCCTTGCTTCCCCCTTCCAGCTCCGTCCTCCCAGTTTTCCCCCTCCCCTCTCCCACCTTCTCTCCTGCCCTTTCCCACCTCCTTTCCCCATCTCCCCACAGTTTCATTCCCCCTCCCCAGTTGTGTTCAATAAAGAGAGTATTTTTGAAAATACGTGTATTTTATTTGACATCAGGAAGGGGGGGCTAGGGAAGGGTAAGTGGAAGGAGGAAAGGGAGGAATGGGGCACAAGACCTCGGTGGGGCAGACCGGGGAGACTGTTAGCACTCCTCAGGGTGGAAGCTCTCCCGCAGGGCCCCCTGGATCCTGACAGCCCCTTGATGGTCCTCCTGGATGGCAGCCTGCAGACAGTGCAGCCAGGCTGCCAGCAACGTGTCCACGAGACGCAGCAGAGTCCCTAGGGGCAGGTCTGGTTCCATGTTGCACAGTGCCATAGTGCCCCTAGTGAGGGCAAGCAGAGCACGCCGAGACACAAATGCTTTGCTGTCCCTCAGCGAGGTAGACCAGCAAGCAAAGAAACTTGAGAACTGTATGTCCAAGATGGGGGTTGGGTCCCTTTAAGCACAGACCTCTGCTAGCCTGAGGTAGCAGCCCCACACACTAAGTCCAACCCTGATGCCCTGCTGGTACTGGTTCCGGCGAGCCTTACCTTTGATTCAGGGTCCACTCAATGTGGATGTGCTATTTTGAATTAGAAAAACGCTATTTTGAATTAGATTTTGTGTTAAGCTAATTCGAAATAACGCTGTAGTGTAGACATGCCCAGGAGGAGTAACAGTTAATCCAAACTAAGGACTTAGTTCGGATTAACTTCTGACTGCTGCGTGTAGTCAGTTCGAACTAAGGGGATTTAAAAATGGCGCCCGCCTAGGAACTTGCAAATGAAGCCCGGGATATTTAAATCCTGGGCTTCATTTGCAAGTTCAAATGCCTACATTAGCCACCCTAGTTCGAACTAGGGGGCTAGTGTAGACATACCCACGGGTAGTATAAAGGATGCTTACTCAATAAAATGGTAACATCTTATTAAATAGAAAATTAAGATTATTATATTGCAGTATGTTTCACTATTGTAATAATTATTGTTTTATGTCTGATATTTACTTGATAAGGATTTGTAAACCTGTTAAAATTTCCTAAATAATTCAATATTTATTAATATATATAATATATATTTAATATTCATAGTTTATATTGTGAATGGTATAAAATGATACACTAAATATTTGACAATATTAACAGCTTAATTCTGCACTCTAATATATTTCTTATTTTTTATATTATGTAGCTTCACAGGATAATGCAGTTAGGTGTGGTCATATCAGAGCTCCTTGAAAATGGTTCTTCAGTTATGGTTTGTTTGGAAGATGGTTGGGATATTACTGCACAGGTAAGCTGCTATTACAAATATGTGGATGGTGGGAGCTGGTAAACACCAAACATTAGATTGTGGCCAAGTAGATATAATTTTATTATAACTTTAAACAAACTCCCTCTTGGCAGCAAAGAAAAGGCGAAGGTACCTAGGTCTGTCACGATTCTTCATCCATTTTGATTGTCAAATCTAAAATAAGCACTCAAAATAATATCCAAAACAAGCACTCGTGGTTCTGATAACCCTACACAGTTCAAGGGCCTAACCAAGAGTGGACTAATACATGAATAGCAAATATTCATCATGAGAACTTTGCTTATCTTAGTGGTTGAAACACATTTTGGCACAGAAGGTGAGTTGATGGACATTATGCCCTTATCTCAACCACTGTGTGATTGAGAGACTCTTTCCCATATACACACAGTGCCTACGTCTACACTGGTATGATTTTCCGGAAATGCTTTTAACGGAAAAGGTTTTCCGTTAAAAGTATTTCCGGAAAAGTGCGTCTAGATTGGCAGGACGCTTTTCCGGAAAAGCACTTTTTCCGGAAAAGCGCCCGTGGCCAATCTAGACGCGCTTTTCCGCAAAAAAGCCCCGATCGTCATTTTCGCGATCAGGGCTTTTTTGAGGAAAACACTACTCTGCTGTCTACACTGACCCTTTTCCGGAACAGTTTTCCGGAAAAAGACTTTTGCCCGAACGGGAGCAGCATAGTTTTTCTGGAAAAGCACTGATGATTTTACATTAGATCGTCAGTGCTTTTCCGGAAATTCAAGTGGCCAGTGTAGACAGCTGGCAAGTTTTTCCGGAAAAGCGGCTGATTTTCCAGAATAACTTGCCAGTGTAGACACAGCCATACAGTTCTGACCTTGTAACATCTGCTCCCAGGGCAAATTACCAAAGTATAGATCTTGTGAAACAAACCATACATTATATGAAAAGCAGCAGCTGAGCTCGTTGCATGAGTAGATTGTGCCTGCGTAAATGCATTATAATCCAAATGGTACGTACAGCAAATCAATAATTCCATCACATCATTTGAGAACCTAACTCATAGCGCCATACAAACAAAAGCACAACTGAATAGGGATGTTAATGGTTAACTGGCAAGCTAGTGAGATCTGGAGCAGCCATTGCCCTTGGCGGGCAGGAGGCTGCTCCAACCCCACGGGGCTTGCTGCAGGCAGGGGGACCACTCCAACCCAGTTAATCCATTAACCACTTAAACTTAACATTTAACTGGTTAACTAATTAAACTGGATTTTACATCCCTACAAATGAAATGTAACAATGTCCAAGTAACCAGTTTTAAATTACCAAGGAGGAACGGGGGGGGGGGGGGTATAAGTATAGACAGAGCAGGAAGAGGGACGTTTTGGCTCAGTGCAGCCTTTCAGAGCCCCACTACCTGGTATCTGATAAAGGAAGGGCTACAGCTACATGGCATCAGAAGGAATAATCCCCCACCTTCCAGGTCCTCTTCTACAATCCTTTGCCAGCTGAGATGGCCAGCACCAGTTTTCTAAATGTTTGTCATTCTTGTCTGATAATGTATGTTTTAAATTAAAAATTAATTAAAATTTGGCAAATATTGTAATGACTTCCAAAATCTGTAGTCACTCAGATTTGCGCCCCTCCTCTCCTCAACCCGCCACTCCCACCATATACTCCCTATTCAATAAAACCTCAGTTTAGTTGAAGCTCTGAAATGAAACTTTCTCTTATCCAAATTTGGATTATTTCTGCCATTGTAAATCATTTATCTAGTAGGGATGTAAAAGAGTAATCCAATAGTTGACTACCCAATAAGCCTAGGCTTATCAGGTAGTCGAGTCAACTACGCATTTCCCCCTCCCCTTTACTGCCTGTATATTGGAGGCAGCGGGGTGGGGGAGCAGGAGCAAGTGCAAGCAGCTCTGCCTTTTAAATGTAGTAAGAGACACTTGGCTCTACGTTTAAAAAGCAGAGGCACAGTGCAGGACCCGCTGTGAGCAGAGTCCTGGACCTACTCCCAGTGCGCCATTTCCCGGACCAACTCCCGGTGTGCCGGATCCCCTTATCAACTAATCATGTACTTGATACAAATTGTATTGAGTACTCAATTAGTCATTTACTCAGTACTTAACATCTTTATTATCTAGTAACTCCCCAGGTTTAGAATATTTCAGTTTGTTGAACAAAATTGTAGTTTTAAATATGATGTAACTAATGTTAATGCCAGTGCACTCTGCTTTGTGATTTAGGTGGTGTCTCTTGCACAATTACTCAGTGACCCATTTTACAGGACACTTGAAGGCTTCCGAATGTTAGTGGAAAAAGAATGGCTCTCTTTTGGTCACAAGTTCAATCAGCGGAACAGTGTGACCCTCAATTGTCAGGGCAGTGGATTTGCTCCCGTTTTCTTACAGTTCTTGGACTGTGTGCATCAGGTAAGCATAACAAATCTATGCCTGTTCAGTGTTTAGAAAATGGAAATGTGGGTGCTATCACTGAAGAAATAGGGACTTTCTCTTTCACTCTTGTGAGAGAGTGCCCTTTTTGGGGGGAAAGAGGGAACATAGTGATGTTATTGATAGAATGATAGAACATAGACTATTCTTTCTAAATAGTGGTAGTTGGTATTGTGTATCATGTAAGGTGATTTATATAGAGATTTAAATAGAAGCTCTGTGAGTTAGAGGCAAGCCTCCTATAGTACGTGAAGGACCTCAAATCACAAGAAAGAGTTCATGTTTACTTAACTGATGTAGAAAGTGAATGTACTGTCTATAAAGAAAATGCTAGCTGTCCTACATGCGGCTGCCAGCTCTTCGCTTTGCAGTTAATCTTGAGGAGACAATTCACTCCATTGGTTTTGGAAACAGAAAGTGATATAATAATTACATCATTTTGTCAATAGTTTTCATTAGCTTAGTTAAGTCTAGTTAGTTTAGGGTTTGGTAGGTTCCTTCCCCCTTGTTCTCCCACCATTTGTTATGCCCAAGATTTCATACTTCAAGCCCTGTCTGTCCTATCTCTGGTTCTTTCTGATTAGGGACCCTTGCTAGAACTGCCTGTATTGCCTTGCAGAATCCCACATTCCTTTGAAAAGTGGGATCTCCTTGTACTAGGCAAATATTTAATAGAGATGTCCTTGAGACCTCAGTGTGGTCCTGTCCTATCCCAATCCCCAACTCACTGACATGAACCTTCTGATAGTATCCTGCTGGCACCAGCGCTCTCAAGCTGGAAATCCTCTAGCAGACACAAGGACTCCATTAAACGGAGACATGAGGACGACAAAGATAAACTCCTCATTAAAAGAGGAGCAAACTACTCCCTATGTCCTCTAAGAAAAAGACAGCTTCTGTTTCTGTTTCCTTATCACCAAGTAAGACTGTGTGCCCCAAGGCAGGTTCAAACCAGAGTTCACTGGGGCATGCACTGGCATCCTCTTTTATAGATGGCTTTGAAATGGTGAAGGGCTACTATACGACCTAGATGGGGCTACTAAAAGGTGGGTGGATAACTGGCTTCATTTAACAACTATTTGCTTACGGAAATCAGCCATTTAAAAAGTGTCAGGGCACACTATTACTGAAAAATTGCTTATTTTCTTATTTTTACCATAGAACTATAAAAATGACATATAAATATTGTACTTGCATTTCAGGCTATGTTGAGGAGTCTAAACAAGTCATTGTAGGACATTTTAGTTGGTACTGACTTCACTACTTCTTTTTATGTAGCCTGTTGTAAAACTAGGAAAATATCTAATTGATTTGATGTACCTCTTGAAAGATCTCTATACATATACCGCCAGGGGTATATGTACCTCTTGTTGAGAACAACTGGACTTTATTATCACAGTGGTGCCTTTTCCCACTGGAATTGTGAATCTACATACAAAAACAAAGAGAAGCAAAGTTCTTCTTCAAGTGCTCGTCATGTTTATTCCATGTAGCTGTGCACACTGCATGCACATGTCATTGGAAGTTTTTCCTTTAGCAGTACCCATTGGGCTAGCAGGGGAGCCTCCTGTAGTGGCACTACTATATCAGTTAATAAATACCCCCTCTGGCCCTCGGTTCGCTCTCCCTTGGCGACCCCATTGACTTGTTCCCTGATGTTGGGGCAGTCTCTTCCCCCAGGGAAAGCCTTGCCTGGTCCTGCTGCAGAGAGAGGGCCATCCACAGATCAGCCCTCTGCAGTGGCCTCCTTGGGGGCCTCCCAGTCCCTCTCGCAGGTCTGCAGCCTGGAGGTGGTAGGCATGAAGCACTTGGAAGAGGGGAAAGTGATCAGGAATAGTCAACATGGATTCACAAAGGGCAAGTCGTGCCTGACCAACCTGATTAGCTTCTATGATAAGGTAACTGGCCCTGTGGATATGGGATACCTTGACTTTAGCAAAGCTTTTGATACGGTCTCCCACAATATTCTTTGCCAACACCTTAAGGGAATATGGATTGGATAAATGGACTGTAAGATGGATAGAAAATTGGCTAGACTGTCAGGCCCAACAGGTAGTGATTAACGGCTCGATGTCAGGTTGGCGGTCGGTTTCTAGCAGAGTGCCCCAAGGATCTGTTCTAGGATCAGTTTTGTTCAACATCTTTATTAATGACCTGGATGAGGGGATGGATTGCACTCTGAGCAAGTTTGCAGATGACACTAACCTAGGGAGAGAGGTAGATACGCTGTAGGGCAGGGATAGGGTCCAGAGCGACCTGGACAGATTAAAAGATTGGGTCAAAAGAAATCTGATGAGGTTCAACAAAGACAAGTGTAGAGTCCTGCACTTGGGACGGAAGAATCCCAAGCATTGTTACAGGCTGGGGACCGACTGGCTAAGTAGCAGTTCTGCAGAAAAGGACCTGGAAATTACAGTGGATGAGGAGCTGGATATGGGTCAACAGTGTGACCTTGTAGCCAAAAAGGCTAATGGCATATTAGGTTGCATTAGGAGGAGCATTGCCAGCAGATCCAGAGAAGTGATTATTCCCCTTTATTTGGCTCTGGTGAGGCCACATCTGGAGTATTGTGTTCAGTTCTAGGCCCCCCCACTCTTGAAAGGATGTGAACGCATTGGAGAGGGTCCAGTGGAGGGCAACCAAAATGATTAGGGGACTGAAGCGCATAACCTATCAGGAAAAACTGAGGGATTTGGGTTTGTTCAGTCTGCAGAAGAGAAGAGTGAGGGGGGATTTGATAGCAGCCTTCAACTTCCCGAAGGGAGGTTCCAAAGAAGATGGAGAAAGGCTGTTCACAGTAGTGATGGATGGAAGAATGAGGAGCAATGGTCTCAAGTTACAGTGGGAGAGGTTTAGGTTGGATATTAGGAGAAACTATTTCCCTAGGAGGGTGGGGAAGCACTGGAATGGGTTACCTAGGGAGGTGGTGGAATCTCCATTCCTAGAGGTTTTTAAGTGTCACGACAAAGCCCTGGCTGGGCTGGTTTATTTGGGATTGGTCCTGCTTTGGGCAGGGAACTGGACTCTATGACCTCCTGAGGCCTCTTCCAGTCCACAGATCCTATGATTCTAAGGTGAGTGAGCTGACACCAGGGAGTCAGCATGTTTTCAGTCAAAGCTTTTCCCCGCTGACTCAGGAGCTAGAGTTACAGCCACTAACATGGCCCGGGGCTGGGGTCCAGAGGAGTGGGAGGGCCTGGAGTTGTCGCATGTTCCCCTGCTGCCAGTGACTTGACAGGTCTGGTTCTGCTGCAAGAACATTGAAGTATCCATTGTACCAGGTCTGTGGACATTATTACTCCAAAAAGGAAATTTTTAGATAAGCATGGAATGATAGGGTGCGTTCATAAACGTCCCCTTGGGATTGTTCCCCAGTGTGCTGCTCATGCCACTGACACCTGCCTTCATACTTTCTGGGGCTCCCTGCCATCCTGTCTTGCTGAGGCAGATCCTCTGGTGTCCCCCAGACAAGGCACAGAGTTGGGGTAATTCCTCCTCCCCCCTCACCTCCCATCCCGCAGAGCAACACAGACATTGACTCATAGACTTTAAGGTCAGAAGGGACCATTATGATCATCTAGTCTGACCCCCTGCACTGATTAGGCCACAGAATCTCACCCACCCCTCTTAGAATAATCCTCTCACTTATGTCTCAGATATTGAAGGCCCCAAGATGCAGAGAATCCTCCAGCTGTGATATGTGCCCCATGCTACAGAGGAAGGCAAAAAACCTCCAGGGTCTCTACCAATCTACCCTGGAGGAAAATTCCTTCCCGACCCCACTGAACCACTTCAGTTCTGGGAGGATGCGGTTTTGGGCACAGCACCCAGGAAACCAATCTCCAAATGGCACCAACCTCCCCCTCCCCCCCAAAAAAATCTGTCTTTCCCTGTGTAAAAGTTTTACACATGGAAAGCTCATCAGGTAAACTCCCTTTAACAATGAAAGAGAGAGATGCACAATGGTTGTTCCCACCAGTGACAATTTTTACACTAGGCCTGATAGAAAGCAAAAGTGTATTTATTAAGTACAAACAATAGCGGTTGCAAGTAAAAACAGAGAGGGGAAAGTAAGTTACTACATTTAAATGAATAGAAAACACATAGCTACTTCTAATCCACTGAGAAATGTCTCACCCTAAAGAGCTGTTCTTATATCAGGTATAATATTCAAGTCAGAAACAACTTCTTTACTTTGACTTTGGCCCCCAGCCCTCTTTCTGTCCTTTGTGCCCTGCTGTTTCCAGGTTAGTAAAAGACAAAGGCCACTGCATGACCTGCCCAGGATGGGTATCTTTTGTTTAACATCTACCCCCCCTTCTGTGAAAAACTACTAGGTTCAAAAATGGATCCCAGTACCAGGTGGTATGGTCACATGTTTTCTTAGGCCCAACCACCTTCTTGACTTAAAGGACAAACAAGACTATTTACAAGTTCTTAAGTTGATCACCAAGTTGTTATGGCTTGGGGGATACCAGCGATGACTCTCATTAGCACATTTAAAATTATAAACAGTCTCATACTTCATATGTACAAGAATGATGCATGCTGTAAACAGTGTGAGGCTGTAAACAGTCTCCCACTTCATGTACAAGAATGATGCATGCACCAAAATAAGAGATACCTATTCAGCAGATTGTAACATTGTAATAGACAGGTTATGTGAGGCATTTTATTCAAAGCACCTCTGAGTTATGTATATTCAGTGCTTTTTTTGTCATGGTACACCCCGGCACGGTGTACCGGCACCTATTTTCCCATCTTAATTGAATTGAATGGGATTCCCCTCTGGCATACTGGCATCTATTTCTTGTTTCCTGGGGTGGCTTGGCTCCTGACGGAAGTGCACCGCGGACACGTGGCTCTTAAAGGGGCCACAGCTGCAATTTGGCCCTGGCACAGCTTTTTTGTTTTCCCCTCAACTTTGAGCCTGGAGTATCGGCACCTTTTTTCTTACAAAAAAAGCACTGTGTATACTTATATTCAAAAGCCAGTTTTCATAAAGCATCTGAAGGGGGCCACCACACATGGATCATTTCCTATTCATTTTTTTTAATGCAGTATTGTTGTAGCAGTGTTGATCCAAGGAGATTAAAGACGGGGGGGGGGGGCATATCTTCAGCTTCTGTTGGTGAGAGAGAAAAACTTTCAAGCTCACACTGAGCTCTTCTTCAGCTATAAAGCTTGTCTCTCTCACCAATAGAGGTTGTTCTAATTAAAGATACTACCTAACCCTCCTTTTCTCTCATCTTTTTGGCCAATTTAAGTGTTTCTATTACACTCCAAACTACATTTCTCTATAAAATCAATTATTTTTTCTAGGATAAGCCATTGAGTTACCAAAATTCATGTTTATATAAAAATAAATTATCTGTTTATTACATTGGCTAGTGAGTATCATTTAGAAAAAAAATGTCTAAGAAATATATAGAAATTTTTAAAATACAGTAGCAGCTTCCCATATATGGTACTGTGTATTTCTTTCTTCCCTATTTTTTGCTTAGGAAGTGATACAGGTTATTAGTATTTTGAACACATATTCTTTACACAGTAGTTTGTGTTTCTTGTCTTTTACATTAGTTTTTAATCTGTGCATTATGTGTTCTACACCTTGTACCCTCTGCTTAGCAAAAGGCTGTAAACTAAGTATATGATATAGTATAAGGGTGAGTAATTATTTTTGATGGGGGATAGTGATAGAAATGTAACCATGTTAGTCTAGGGTAACTGAAACAAAATACAGGAATATGTAGCACTTTAAAGACTAACAAGATGGTTTATTAGGTGATGAGTTTTCGTGGGCCAGACCCACTTCCTCAGATCAAATAGTGGAAGAAAATAGTCACAACCATATATACCAAAGGATACAGTTAAAAAAATGAACAGATATGAAAAGGACAAATCAAATTTCAGAACAGAAGCGAGATGCAAGGGGGGGGAGGTAAATGTTTGTGAGCTAATGATATTAGAGGTGATAATTGGGGAAGCTAACTTTGTAATGGGTAAGATAACTAGAGTCTTTGTTAAGACCCCGGCGTAAAGTGTCAAATTTTAGCATGAATAACAGTTCAGAGGATTCTCTTTCAAGGGCAGTTTTAAAAGGCTTTTGAAGCAGGATGCAGGTAATTAAGTCCTTTCTGTTTGAAATGGCAAGAAACTGTTTTTTCTTTGTGATCCTGTCTAATATCTGTTTTGTGGGCATTGATCCTTTGGCGAAGTGTCTGAGACATTTGTCCAATGTACATAGCAGACGGACACTTTTGGCACATGATAGCATAAATTATATTTCTGGATGCACAGGAATATGTGTACTTGATCTTATAACTCACTTGGGGTGTGTCTAGACTACATGCCTCCTTCGACGGAGGCATGTAGATTAGCCAGATCGGAAGAGGGAAATGAAGCCGCGATTAAAATAATCGCGGCTTCATTTAAATTTAAATGGCTGCCCCGATCTGCCGATCAGCTGTTTGTTTCACGAGGCTTACCTGTGCCCTTCTTTGTCGGGGCATCGCGTCCAGACTCCCCCGATCTGCCGACAAACAGCTGATCGGCAGATCGGGGCAGCCATTTAAATTTAAATGAAGCCGCGATTATTTTAATCGCGGCTTCATTTCCCTCTTCCGATCTGGCTAATCTACATGCCTCCGTCGAAGGAGGCATGTAGTCTAGACACACCCTTGGTTAGATCCAATAATGGTATCAGCAGAGTGAATATGTGGACAAAGCTGGCAACGGGGTTTGTTGCAAGGGAAGGTACCGGGGTTGGTATTAGTGTGGTATGTCTTGTGGTTGTTGGTAAGAATCATCTTGAGGTTAGGTGGTTGTCTATAGGAGACTATGGATCTGTCTCCCAGAGCCTCTTGAAGTTTAGTATCCTGTTCCAGTATAGGCTGTAGTTTATTGATAATGTGTTGGACAGATTTAAGTTGGGGGTTGTAGGTGATGACAAGTGGTGTTCTATTGTTGGTTTTCTATTGTTGGTGTTCTATTGTAGTCTTGGGTCTGTTTTGAAGTAGATGGTTTCTAGGTATTCGTCTGGCTCTTTCAATTTGCTTTTTTATTTCTCCAGGTGGGTAGTTGAGGTTTATAAATGCTATCATGTGCCGAAAGTTAATATCATTAGCTCACAGACATTTACCTTCCCCCCGCCTCCCGCATCTCCCTTCTGTTCTGAAATTTGATTTGTCCTTTTCATATGTGTTCATTTTTTTAATTGTATCCTTTGGTATATATGGTTGTGACTATTTTCTTCCACTATTTGATTTGAGGAAGTGGGTCTGGCCCACGAAAGCTCATCATCTAATAAACCATCTTGTTAGTCTTCAAAGTGCTACATAGTCCTGCATTTTGTTTTGATGGGGGGGCACTCCAAGATTTTGGTAAATGGTCAAGGGATGCACTTTTCTATGGAGGAGGTGTGGGGTCTGGGACAGAGGCTGGGTGCAGTAAGGAGCTTGGGGCAGGAGATTGGGATACAGGAGTGTGGGGTGTGGAAGGGAGTTTGGATGAAGGAAGGGGTTGTGACTTGGGGTAGGGGATTAGGATGCAGGAGGGGGTGCATGGTCTGGAAGGGGGTTGTGACCATGGGCAGAGTGCAGAAGGGGGTTCTGGGGTTTGGGTTAGGACCTAGGGTAGGGGTACAGGAGGGAAGTGGACAGGGTTTAGATTGTGACCTGGTGCAAGAAGTTGGGGTTTGGGAGTGTGGAGTATCAGGTGCAGACTCTGGAGATGCTTACCTAGGCATCCCAGCAGGACCCTCTGGGAGTATTGCCCTATGTTAGTTTATGTTCCACTAGATACAATATTATAATATATTATAATCAGGCTAGAATTTGATCCTGAAATGTAATATGTTACCTGATATTCAAATGTCCCACAAATAAACACAGAGAAGAAACATTTGGTTTCTCTTTAAATCTCTCTTTTAACCATTCATTTCAATTTTAACATCTTGAGTACAATAAAACAGTAGAGCCAATATACATAAATTTGTCCGCTGTTCAACCAAAGTTTCAAAAAACATATGAAACAGTGATTCCTAAATTAGAACTGCATCATCTTTGAAAAACTCATTGTTTATTCCAGTATTTCCAGGTGTCAGCTGAATTACTAATGCTAAATCATTGTTTTTCAATAGCAACATCTGGCAGATAGTGTTGCTTCTAAAAAGATGGAGTTGATTAAAGTGATGTCATTACAAGAAACTCCCCTTATTTTAAACTTCAGCTATATCTGTTTGGTATTTTGATAAATATACTTCTATTTTATAGTGAACAAATGATGATCCAGAATTTAAATAAAATTCTCCATCAATTTTAGGATTCTGTCCTACAAACAATTACACATGTGAAATACTTTATTTACATCCTTTTCATATTCACTGGCTGCAATGAGGTCAAAAGCTAATAGATGCTAACATGAGTTCAATATAACTACTCCCATGGGGAAAACAAAAAGAAAAACTATGTAGCACTTTAAAGACTAACAAGATGGTTTAATAGGTGATGAGCTTTCGTGGACCAGACTCACTTCCTCAGATCATATTCTGGAAGAGAATTGATATGACCATATATACCAAAGGAATACAATGAAAAAAGTGAACACATTATAAAACTGACAAATCAGATTTAGTACAGAAGATGGGGTGATGGGGAAGGAAGGAGGAAATAGCTATTTATGAGTCAATGAATGGCTAATCAGGGGTGATAAGTGGAAAGCTATCTTTATAATGGTTAAGGTAATTAGCATCTTTGTTTAGGCCCATTCATAAAGTGTCAAATTTAAGCATGAAAGAAAGTTCTGAAATTTCTCTCTGTAATCTGGTGTTAAAGTCTCTTTGAAGTAAAATGCATTTAGTAAGGTTGTTAAGACTATGTCCAGGTAGGCTGAAATGAAAAGCAACTGGTTTTTCCTTGTGAAGATGTCTGATTTGTGGGCATTAATTTTTTGGCAAAGTATCTGAGAAGTCTGTCCAATACACATATCAGAAGGACACTGTTGGCACATGATGGCATAAATTATATTTCTGGATGAACAGGAATATGTGTTCTTGATCATATAACTGACATGGTTAGGTCCAGTGATGGTGTCACCAGAGTAAATATGTGGAAAAGCTGGCAATGGGATTTGTTGCAAGGGAAAGTTCCAGGGTTGGTATTAATGTGGTATGTCCTGTGGTTGTTGGTAAGAATCTTCCTGAGGTTAGGTGGTTGTCGATAGACTATAGTTCTGTCCCCCAGAGCCTCTCAGAGTGTAGTATAGTATCCTGTTCCAGTATAGGTTGTAGGTTATTGATAATGCGTTGGTGGGGTTTAAGTTGAGGGCTGTAGGTGATGACAAGTGGTGTTCTATTGTTGGTTTTCTTGGGCCTGTCTATAAGTAGATAGTTTCTGGGTATTCATCTGGCTCTTTCAATTTGATTTTTTATTTCCCCCAGTGGGTAATTGAGATTTACAAGTGCTTGGTAGAGATATTGAAGTTTCTTGTATCTGTCAGTGAGATTAGAGCAGATGCGATTATACCTAAGGGCTTGACTATAGACAATGGATCGTATGGTGTGTCCTGGATGGAAGCTGGAGGCATGTAGGTAAGTGTAGCAGTCAGTGGGTTTTCTGTAGAGAGTGGTATTTAATTTTCCATTAGTGATTTGTACTGTAGTGCCAGGAAATGGATCTCTCGTGTTGAATGGTCCAGGCTGAGATTGATGGTGGAATGTAGGTTGTTAAAGTCTCTGTGGAAAGCGTCCAGTGTTTCTTGTCCATGGGTCCAGATTATAAAGATGTCTTCGACGCAGCATAAGTAAAGGAGGGGTAGAAGTATACGGAAACGTTGTTCTAAGTCAGCCGTAAAGATGTTAGCGTACTGTGGGACCATGCGGATACTCATGGGTAAAGTTACTCAGCTGTTAATGTGTTTGTAATAACAGTTTTAGTGAGTATTATTTAGTTTATAGGCTATTTCAGAATTTCTTTGATTTATTTAAACCAAATACATATTCATTTGCATTGGGATTAAAAAGCTACAAGATATTATAGAATTGGAAATCTATAAAAGAGAAGAGTACATTCAGGAATTTCACAAGTCTTTATTTTAATCTTTATTTTAGTTACAATAGCAGAAATATCTGCATGTTTACTTAGCTAATTTAGGTATTTAGGGTGGGATTTTCAGAAGAGCCTAATGCTGCTACACACACAATTCCTGATTTACATTTTGGCTTTTGCAGATTCAGACTAACACAGCTACCTCTCTGATACTTTACATTTTTGGGTTGCTTATGTGAAAATTGCATCATTGTTAAGCCATACTTCAACCTTTTAGTCATGCTTAGGATCTGATCCCTTTCAAATTCATTGATTGCAATGAACTCAAAAGGTTATAGATGCTAACTAAATCTAGTTGCTCTTTTAAAAATTAAACATAGTTAAATAACCTGAAATGACCAATGACATCTTTTTTGTGCTTATTTGTAATCAGCTAAATAATCCCAGCTACTTTCTATGATATTAGGTTTGCAATGCATACTATTCTCTCATTTCTAATTGTCTGGGCTACATTTTATGAGGGAGTTTTGACTCCAATAGCTTACCACTCATTTGAACTTTGCAGATTGTACTGCAGCTGGAGAACTAAAGTGAACAATGGTCACTTAAGCCAGTTCTGACACCTTTCCCTGTCTCCAAATATGCAGAAATCAATTGTTAACGCACACACAATAATAGCAACTATGTCATTCAACTTTGTTCTCTCACGCAACAAGTATTTTAGATTACTTCTGCAGGAAAACAAACATAAACTGCATTACAATCATTTCTACAGTAACTTTAGCTCCAGAAGCATCAGAAAAGGGATCTAGTTGTGAAAGAATTTCATTCTCAACATCTAGATCCCTGCCAGGATTTGAAAAACAGTTTATTTTGATTGCCCTTTAAATTTCATAAATTGCTTATTGGCACAAAGGCAGAAATTAGGATGCTGTAAAATTCATGACTAACAGCTAATCTGTTGTATAAAAATATCCATCCCTTATGGAATTCACTGAAAAGTTCTTAAGATGGGGGGAAAGTACTGAACTACATATAGAGTACATATTTTTAAATACATTAATTATGGATAGCAATGCCATATGTAATAAACTGTATTATTTGACCACTTATAAATCTGTGCAGCATAAGAAAACATTATCATCCCATTTACAGTTCTGCCAGTCTTTTTCTTCTCCTTTTTGTAAAAAACCAGAAAACCTTTTCTCTTTATAAACCTGGTCTTCCACAATTTTATTATGGAGAAAATTACATTACTGAAAATTGTTTTATGCTTTTGTATTGTTAAAAATCTATGACAGTTTAGCAGTCCACATCATGAAAATAGAGAGGACACAATAAGCAACTATGCACGAAGTGGAAAAGTTCCTAAAGTGACTTAATATTTTAGATATCTGCCTACTAGTTAATATCCAAATGAGAATTCGTTGTCTGAAATAATGTATATGTGCCTATCTAGTTCTATAGGGATTTTTCCTATATGACTCCAATTTATCACAGCTGTACATTGGTACCTAATTTCTTTTTGATGGATTCAGATTCAGAAATTTGTTCAGCTAACACATCTGATGCTATGCTCCCAAATCAACTCTCAGAAAAACAATACAAAACAAATATGGTCTCACTGATGAATGAACACTTTTCACAATATGTATCTCACCACTCAGTCCTTATCCTCAAATGAAGCCTACATACAACCTTCAAAAAAACAGACTGGTAGGTTAAAGTCATAACTTTGCTAGACACAAAATATATTGATCTTAATAAAGATGCATTATGTATGGCATAATGCGGGGCTGGGCAAAATACGGCCCACAGGCTAGATCCAGCCCACCAAGCCACCAAATCCAGACCGCGGACGCAGCAGGGAGCCCCCAGGCAGGCTCCGTGCTTGCCTCACAGCCCTGCACACCACTCAGAAAAGTGGCTGCAGAGCCATTTTTCTTTCAAAACTGTGATCCCGGAGGGCAGGGGAAAGCTTCAGTCATTGACCCCGCCCCCAACACAATCCCATCGGCCAGTTTCTGCATCCATGGTTGCCAGGATGGTGTTTTCAGGAAGCTTGATTATGCACTGTAGTTTCTTCAGTGGTGTATCATGCCGGTAGCATAGACTCAGCATAGCCAGATAATTTTCCTGTAGGGGTGAAAATGCTGAGCTGACATTATTTACCTTACTATTATTCCAATATAAAGCAAGAATCTTTCCTTATCCATGTGTATCCCACTGACAGAAAGAAGGCTACTTAGGTAAGTAATGACTGTAGGAGCAGTTTTAACAGTTGCATATGACCCTAAAAAAGTACATCTAAATACAAATTATGCGGAAACATATTACAAGCAGATATAAATTCCGTTGGTAGCCAGACACGTTTCATAGGATCCTCATACATTGCACTACATGTCATATTATGGCATGATAGGATAATATATTGATTACGTTTTGCTGTTTCTCGAATAATTTTATAGTTTCAATATTTGTCATGCACCAAAACCCATATCCTTTCTAGTTAGAACTATTTTCTAAGTATAAAGTACTATCATGAATAATACTTGTCTATTTTAAATTAAAACATTGAGTAAAATATTAAAGATATGTATGCCAGCACATAGATTAATGGTATTGACGCATTGTTTTCCATATTAAATGCTATTTATAAACTAGTCTAATTTTTGATATACAAAACATTTATAAAACATTTAAGTTGGGGAAACCATATTTGTTTCATTTTCATTACATGTGTTCAAACTATTGTTATAAAAGTAGCCCCTCTAATCAGTTAGTATTGACAAAGGGAGATTTCCCCTGTTCACCTAAATGAATCCTAGTCATGATGCAGAACCTGAACTGTAGATGGCTTTTATTATTCCAATATAAAGCAACATCGTATTCTTCCAGCTCAACTTTGACTTCACATGAGTATATCTGGCTATAGGATTCTAGATGCTCACTGCAGGTGAACCAAATTTAAGGTTAGAAAAAATGTTGCAAAACTTTGCAAATGTTTTATAAAATGGAAGCTGTAAGCCTAATATGAAATAGGTTTTGTGAAAGTGGCCTCTGTTAAAGCAGCCAAAGCAAGCTATACTAGTATGTAGGAAAAAATGCTGTGCTTTTAAATTGAAAACTAGGATGATGCTATCTATATTCATCATCTTGATGAAGCAGTCATTCCATGGTTTAACGTAGCTGCAAAATGTCTTCAATGAAAATACCAGGAAATACCTGCATGAATCCATGAAGAGTGTAGGTAAGACAGTGACCCTTAATTACATATTTATTAGCATTCATTGGGTTATTACTTTGTGTTATGTTTTACCTTTGTGTCCTTTAAGCATTCTTGTTTTAATATAGTCAATGTCTTTTTTCTCTTCTGTATATATTTTGTAGATTCACAATCAGTATCCTACAGAGTTTGAATTCAATCAGTATTTCCTGAAGTTCTTAGCTTTTCACTACATTTCAAATCGATTTAAAACATTTCTTCTGGATTCAGACTATGAAAGACTAGAACACGGTATGTGTAGTTGAATGTGGTTGATGCTCATTCTTTTTTGTTCCTTTCATTTCTCTGTTATTTTACGCTTTTGCCCTTATTACTAAGTTCACAGGAGCCTTTTCATTGTGAGATGTTGCAACAACATTGTACTACTGATTACATTGCAGCAAACTAGAAACATAGAAACTTAGCGTAAGCTGCGTAAGTGCCATGGGTATACAGGCAGTCCCCGGGTTACATGGATCCGACTTACATCGGATCCCTACTCACAAACAGGGTGAGGCAACCCCGCACTAGCTGCTTCCCCCCAGCAGACCAGGGAGACGCGAAGCTAGCGCCCCTCCCCCCCCCCCCCCCCAGCAGACCAGGGAGACGCGGAGCGGCTTTTCTCAGCAGACACCTTAGCTTGAGAATAAAGGACTGAGGGAAGTGAGGTGTGGGAGAATAAAACTGAGCTCTGAAGAAATGTTTGGCTAGAGTTTCCCCTACAATATGAACCAGTTCCGACTCACATACAAATTCAACTTAAAAACAAACCTACAGTCCCTATCTTGTACGTAACCCGGGGACTGCCTGTATTAGAATTAATTCTGTGGACTAAGGCATTGGCAGCTCTGTTTTGTGAATGTGTAGTTCCTGAGCCATGCTACAAGGGAAGAAAAATTGAAAGAATAGTTATAATTGGCGGAGCCTTGCTTTTCTTTCCAATCCACTCATTCAATACAGTTTCCCCTTCCGTGTGCCTGTTCTCTAAAAGACTTTTGGTTTTTGTTGTGGTTTTGTTTTTTGTTTTTTGGGGGGAGGAAGGTTTGGTTGGTTGGTTGGTATTTTAAGTACAGAAAAGATCCTGTGATTCATGAGATTGTATGGCATTACCACAAAGTCCTTTTCTCCCTTTTTCATGAAGTCCTGTGTTTTCTTTTACTTTATTCCTCTATTTCTAACAGGCTAACTGGCTTCATGTAAGGCCTTACCTGCCTTCTGAATTCTCAGCCCTGTCTCTGACAGATTGCTCACTCAGTCACATCCACCTTTCCCTGGCTTACCTCTGAACATGTGCAAGAAGCAAAATGGTAGTGAAAACTCTGAAATTAAGTTGTCACAGAGAAATCAGATGTTTCATGGCAAGCAGTCTATTTAATGCTTCCTCTAAAGTCCCAAACAACTATGAAAATAATGCAGGCACCAAGCAACCATTCTTTATCTGCACAAAATATTGATTTGTATTAGGGATGCCAACCTGTAGCCGACTATGTAATTTAACCGATAACCTTGGGATTATTGGTTAATCCTATCAACTACATGCAGCCCCCCCCCCCCTTGCTGCCTCTGTATGAGAGGCAGCAAGGGAGGAGGTGGGAACCAGTGCTTGGGGATCCTATGGAACTGCCTTAGACACACATATGCACACTGCTGCCTCTGATAGAGAGGCAACATTGGGGAGGATGACGGGCAGGTGGGAGCTGGTACACACTGGAAGCCACTTTCAAGTGGCTCCTCGCGCATATCAACTTCCACGGAGCCGCTTCCCTTTCTATCATAGACAGTAGCATGGTGGGGGAGTGGAAGGCGGGAGCCAATACACGGGGGGGGAGCCATCTTTTAAGCTGGCTGTGTGCATGTGCCAGCTCCGTGGAGCCACCTGCCCCCTCTTTAGGCAAGAGCTCTGGGAGACAGGGGAGGCTGCCACAGAGCAGCCTCTGTCTGCAGTGGGTCCAAACTTGCCACAGACAGAGGCTGCTCCGTGTGCTGCCGGTGCAACCTCTGATTGTGGGGAGCTCAGGCCCACTACAGACAGGGGCTTCTACCACCCCATGTTGCTGCTTCTATATTCAGAGGCAGCAATTTGGGGCAGCTGTTGAGAGCCATTCTGCATGGGGGGCTGATTTTTAATCCAGTTCCCCTGGTGGACCAGCTCCCACCTGCCATCCCTCACTGCTGCCTTTGATACAGAGGCAGCAGCACAGGGTGGAAGGTGGCCCCCGGGAGTGGAGCCAGGAGCACTCTGGTTTCTTGCCCCATCCCAGGGGCTAAGATTTGATGCGGTTAAATGCATCGATATCTAACAAAATGAATCTGTATGTTCTTCTTTGCGTGATGTCCCCGTGGATGCTTCACTGTAGGTGACAGGTCGCCCGAGGCCTCAGATCGGAGCCTTGCAAAGTAGTTTCTCTTTTTGAGCTGCGCATACACAGGAGGCGTCTCACGCTGCTCCCGCCCGAGTGTACAGCTCGCACGGCTCAACCCCTCCCTTTCAGTTCCTCTCTACGTGCCCTCAGAGCGCCAACAGCTCCCTCTCAGCCTATTACCTCACGTAGTGCTTCATAGTTATCAGTTAGATAGTTACTTTTAATAAGTTTATAATAGTTAACTCAATAGTTTTTTAGTAATTTCCCGCATTTATTTCTCGCTCAGCTAAAGTGGCACCATCTCTGACAGTGCTGTGTGCTCTCACGCCCGTTCCAACGGTGCACACTGACCCACAACTGAGGTGGGAAGCAGAGGAGGCACTATAATCAGCGGCTGATAATTCCAGTAGGCACCAGCACTCGTACCCTCCTTCTGCAGTTCTATCACCTGCAATGTCCTCAGCCCATTGCTCTCCTCAAATACTACAATCTCCAAAATGGTCTCACCATGGTCCTTTACCTGATGATGACCAGGTGACCACATTTTCCTCACAACATGCATCACCGATAGGGTCACGCCCACACCATTATAAATTTGGACCACATCAAAACCCCTGGTACCCACACAGGGCTTCTTCCCCCGCACCTTACCCACTGCAGTGGGTGCCTTGGGAATATTGGTACTCACACAGACACCGGTCCTCAATTCATGCCACACCAGCAAGAAGAGGCTTGCCTCCAACCTGGTCCCTCCCTCGTAGAAAAGACTCAGAAGAGGACAGACAAGTGCCTGACAGAAACCCAGACTCTCATACATTCAATGCATTCCCAACGGACAATTCTCCATCAATACCATCTGATACGTGCCCAACAGACGACATTAAGCAATTTCAAGAGCTTTTTAAAAGAGTGGCAACAAGCCAACAAGTCTCTCTCCAAGAGGGACAGGAAAAACAACACCATCTGTTAAAAAATCTGCACCCCACATTACACGGGGAGATTGCCTTACCTGTAGATGAGGCAATTATGGAAACATCAGATGAGTTATGGAAAAAGCCTGCATCTATTCAGCCTACCAGCAAGAGGGCTGACAGAAAATACTTGTTCTTCCAAAGGACATGGAATTTCTGTTCACACACCCCCAGGCAAACTCCTTGGTGGTGGAATCAGCCCAACAGAGATGCAAACTACCGCAGTATAGGTCAGGCAATCAAGACAGGGATCACAAAAAATTAGATCGCTTCCGCAGAAAGGTCTATTCTTCTGCATTGCAATTGAGAATTGCAAATTACTCTGCTCTTTTGGCATACCATGATTTTGATAATAATTCAAAATTGGGGGATCTCATGGGACACCTCCCTGAGTCAGAGACCTGTCCTGAAGGCAATAGTCCATGAGGGCCACATGATTTTCTGCACTGCCCTACAAATAGCACTGGATGTTGCCGATACTGCAGCTAGAGCAACAGCCACAGTGGTGGTAATGTGCAGGGCATCCCGGTTACAGGCTGGGAACTTTGGTCCAAAGTCGAGGACCTATCATTTGACAAACTAAAGTTATTCACAGCTAAAACAGATGAGGTCCTGCATAGTAGTAAAGTAGTCAAGAACTAAACTCTGAACTCTGGGCACATACATTCCACCCTATAGACATAAACGATACACTCCCCCCCCCCAAAACCGCAACAGATACGGGCAATATAATCGACCACCACAGAAACCCTACAAAGACACCAGGTCCAGACAGTGGCCACAAAGAAGATGCTTCAACCAGGGCCGCCCTTCCAACTAAACCACGAAATAGCAAATTTGAGGGTGTGGTCGAGGGTCTGCAAAATCTCCCTCATGATCTAATGCCAATGCAATACAGCCATCTTTTTATCCATCATTTGCACCTCTTCTTAACGCAATGGAAGTCTATAAGATCAGACCAATGGGTGTTGGGAATAATTCTCATCAGATATACTATCCCCTTTACTATCCCCCCCCCCCCCCCCATCCTACCCAGTCCCTCTTCAGGAACCTCTCTCATGAGGCCCTGCTAAAACACGAGATCAATCATCTCCTGATGATTGGGGCTATAGAGAGAGAACCCAAGAAATTTCGCGGAAGGGGGTTCTACTCAAATTACTTCTTGACAGAGAATAAAATGGGGGGTTGGAAGCCAATCCTTGACCTCCGCAAACTGAACAAATTTCTGAAGAAACACCAATTCAAGATGGTGACGCTAAATACAATTATTCCAGCATTAGATCAAGGGGACTGGTTCGCAGTCCTCAACCTGCAAGATACTTACTTTCATTTCACCATCCATCCAGCACACAGGCGTTACCTACTCTTCACTCTTGGACCAGACCATTTTCAATACAAAGTCTTACCTTTCGGCCTTTTATCAGCTCCCCAAGTATTTTCAAAGGAACTAGCAGTCGTTGCGACATATCTCGGACAACAACCCATCATCATCTTTCCATACCTCGACGACTACCTGATAAAAGGGGTATCATGTGAGGAGACCACCTCCATGATAAACACAACCAGAGCCCTCCTCAGTCACCTAGGCAATCTAATCAACTAACAGAAATCAATGCTGCATCCAGTCCAAGACACAGAATTTATAGGCACCCACCTAGATTCGATCTTACCCACTGCTGTGCCAATGTGACCTTCTTTCCCAGAACCATGGGAAAATGTTACATCCACAATCCAATACATTCCACGTCCAAAGAGGGATGTAAATTAGACATATCGAAATTGCAAATGAAGCCGGGATTTGAATTTCCAATGCTTCATTTGCATAATTGCTTCATTACTTTTTTTTGAAAAATGCTATTTCGAAAGTGAAACTGCAATCTTAAGTTCTGGTCATTTTGCAATATTTTCATTTCTTAATAAATGTCATAAAACAAAATTCTCCTGATTATGCTTTACCATTTGTTACATATCACTCTAAATCCATCTTTTACCTTTTTTCTGATAGGAACATTGTTTGAAGATAAAGGAGACAGGCATGCCAAAAAGGGAATCTGTATTTGGGAATGTATTGAAAAAATGCACAAAAGGAGTCCAATTTTCTTCAATTACCTATATGCACCTGTTGAAATAGAGGTATGACACAGAAACTTTTATGTTGTTTGTTATTCTGAATGATTCTTTAATTAAAATTTGTCACTTGTTGAATTGGCCTAGACCACTTTCAGACATATTTTATGCTAACTAACACTGCTGAAGACAGGTTAAGAAATATTAATAGATCATTGCAATGTTTCAGTACTTTATATCACTAGTCATCCTAAATATTTAAGTCTTACACTGGTTACTTATAAAGAGACAAGTCCTAGAACAGGCTTGCACAACTCAGAAAGCAATGACGGCCATATTACTCCAAAGAAAACAGCTGCAAGTAGGGATGCTATCCCAAAAAATACCAAGCACATGACTAGAAATTTTTGTTGAGCAAAAACAAAACAAAAAAGACCCACCACGTCTCAGCTTGACCCCCTGGCATTTGTCTCTCCTTCAGCCTGCCCCTTGGTGTCTTCCCCTTTCTCCTGTCCTGCCCCCCTTCCCTCAGCACAAGCCCCTGTCATGGCTCCTTCCCCACTCTGGCATGATAAATGCAGAAGTGGGGGCCAGCAAGTGTACCCCAAAGCCTTATCTACCAGGCCTTGGTATAAAACTTCCCCCAAAATCTTAAAAACCTAGATCTTGGGAATAAAACTTCCGCTGCCACCACCCAAATGTTGATAAAGAAGTCAGGGGAAAGATCATTTGGGAAATCCCAACCCTAAAATAAAAATCAGGCACACAATTAACCACTGCCAGGTTAATAAAAAGAAAAGAAAGAACTTTTATTATTACAACAATATTCCTGTTGCAAGCATAATGACTAGATAGGTAGGTAACAAAATATACTCATGGAGAAACTCCATGGGCCTAGAACTTAGTTACAAAGAAAAGCCAAAACATCTTTTAAACAGTGCCAGATCTCAGATCCCATACCCAACCCTTAAAACAATAAAGCCTAACGAAACTACCTAAACTTTACCCTACTTACAGAAAATGAAGAATGGTGTCTTGGAGAAAGAGAGAGAGACATGCTTGTCCCTCTCTGTAGCTGCAGAGAACACACCCCGAGAGACAAAAGAAGAAAGGAAAAATCTCAAATTCCTTTGTCCCAGTTTGAAAGTCCCACCTACATTCCTACTGGTCACTCCACCTGGCTAGGTGTAGTTAACCCCTTAATTCCCAGGCTGCTGGCTAACCCTCATAATCATGAAAGCCCCTTCCCCTCCTCTACCTGGCTTCTGCCTTTCTCGCCACCTGGCTCGCGTCCTGCCTCCTCGCGCTGGAGCTGCACGCAGGCAGCCCAGCAGCGAGAATCACCACACTTCCCTCTCCTCGGCGGTGCTCCCCTCCCCCACCCGGCAGGCAAATCGGATGGGGCCGCACCGCCCGCAGTTGTCACGGGCTGCACAGTGAGCCCTTGCGGGCCGCCTGCTGCTCTAGGGCCATATGTTGTGCAGGCCTGTCCTAGAATATTTCCTTATGCATGTGTATCCCACTGACAGAAAGAAGGCTACTTAGGTAAGTAATGACTGTAGGAGCAGTTTTAACAGTTGCATATGACCCTAAAAAAGTACATCTAAATACAAATTATGCGGAAACATATTACAAGCAGATATAAATTCCGTTGGTAGCCAGACACGTTTCATAGGATCCTCATACATTGCACTACATGTCATATTATGGCATGATAGGATAATATATTGATTACGTTTTGCTGTTTCTCGAATAATTTTATAGTTTCAATATTTGTCATGCACCAAAACCCATATCCTTTCTAGTTAGAACTATTTTCTAAGTATAAAGTACTATCATGAATAATACTTGTCTATTTTAAATTAAAACATTGAGTAAAATATTAAAGATATGTATGCCAGCACATAGATTAATGGTATTGACGCATTGTTTTCCATATTAAATGCTATTTATAAACTAGTCTAATTTTTGATATACAAAACATTTATAAATATTTAAGTTGGGGAAACCATATTTGTTTCATTTTCATTACATGTGTTCGAACTATTGTTATAAAAGTAGCACCTCTAATCAGTTAGTATTGACAAAGGGAGATTTCCCCTGTTCACCTAAATGAATCCTAGTCATGATGCAGAACCTGAACTGTAGATGGCTTTTAAAATAGGGAAAATGGGAGAGGTTTTCAGGGTTCCAGATGAGAAATGAAGGAATTTTCGGTACTTAAGTACGTAAATACAATGTGCACACACATACATACACACCCACAAACACACAATTAGCCTCCTTTTTATTATCTTGTTAGCTGAAAAGATGGTCAGAAAAGAATAGCTCATTCCTCTCCATGTATAGTCTACTGTTGGTGTGCATGTGTCCTATGCACTCAAGTTCAGCTTCTTTTGAATATTGGAGCGGCGTTTATACCAAATGTCCTCATGTCTGCCACCTAAGATATAAATGGCAAGGTGATCCTAGCTGTCCGTCAGATCCTTCACCAATAAAATATACAGATGTTTAAAGATTTCCATAATATCAAGAAGGGCATATCATGGAATACATATGGGCGACACATCTCGAAGAACTGTAGTTATTGTAAGGTAAGTTACCACTTCTTCTCTGAGTGTTTGTGGCATCTCACCACCTTTGGCTACAAGTTGGAATTTGCTAAATCCAAACTTCTCACACACTGTGCAATCTATACCGTCCTGGCCACCATGGATGTAGAAGCTCTTTACACCCTCATTCCACGTGATGATGGATTATTAGCTGTCAGGAACTCTAGCCCCGATGATGCCACTGCACACCTGGTTACAGAGCTCTGTGACTTTGTCCTCGCTCACAACTATTTCCAATTTAGGGACAATTCTTCAAGTCAGCGGTACAACCGTGGGCACCCGCATGTCCCCACAATATGCCAACATCTTTATGGCTGACCTTGAACAATGTTTCCTCAGCTCTTGCCCCCTATCACCTTTACGCTACATTGAAGACATCTTCATCATAGGGACCCACAAGAAGGAGGCCCTTGAAGAATTCCGCCGGGATTTCAACAACTTCTGCCCCACATAACCCACAACATCAGAAGCTCAAACAGCTGCACATTCTCAAGTGTGAATATGTGCCATCAAGTTCCAGCAATGACCCTCTACTATGTATACAGCCAGTCCCCGACTTATGAACGAGTTACATACCAAACACTTGGTCATAACTCGAAGTGTTTGTAAGTCAGACTGCATTCATTTAAATGTGACCACACTGTTCATAAGTGTGGATCGTGCATTCATAAGTCGGGGACTAGCTTATGAACGCTTAATGGGAGGATTGGTCATAAGTACGAACAGTTGTAAATCGACCGTTCATAACTCGGGGACCTGCTATACTGGCCAAACCAGACAGTCTCTACAACAAAGAATAAATGGACATAAGTTAGCTATCAGAAATGGTAATACACAAAAAACAGTAGGAGCACATTTTAACCTACCTGGCACTCATTAATGGATTTAAAAGTAGCCTTTCTTCTACACAAGAATTTCAGAAACCAACTACAGAGAGAGACTGCAGAACTGGCCATATGCAAATTTAAAACTATCTCTCATGGCTTGAACAAAGACATGAATTGGATGGCCGTTATTTTCAATACCCAAATGACATAAAAAACTTAAGTATGGGACACTTACAGCCCATTCAATTAGCCTTATTAGCATCAACACTGCAATTTACAGGGTTTTTACTCCCCCCTCCCTTTTTTTCTGTTATATATTGGGTGAATTCTCCTTTTTCTTCACTCTCATCTGATGAAGAGGATTTTGCCCATGAAAACATTATATTTGTTTGTTAGTCTCTAAAGTGCTACAGGACTACTTGGTTTTTTAACGTTACAGACTAACACAGCTACCCCTCTGAGAAAGGTGCACCAAGCCCATAAAGGAAAGTGGTCCAAGTCTTCTTTATCAGATCCTTCCTTGAGAAATCAGGAATGCCTTGGAAAAATGTATCTCAGTACCCTAAGCACCTCTCACTGTTCATCAAGATCAGATTCCTCTGTACTTCAACAACTGCCTGTTACCAAACTCTTGTCCCTGTTTACTCCAGTACCAATATCCCCAATACCAACACCATATACCTATTCACGCCTACAGCATACTTTTCTCCAAAATCTTACAATCCTCAAAGGACCTTTTGGTCTCTTCCATATTGGATTCCCCATTATTATCAATAGGGAAGGTATTTCTTCCATTACTTCCACTATTTGATCTGAGGAAGTGGGTCTGGCCCACGAAAGCTCATCATCTAATAAACCATCTTGTTAGTCTTTAAAGTGCTACATTGTCCTGCATTTTGCTTCAACTACCCCAGACTAACACGGCTACATTTCTATCACTATTCTTCCATTACCGACTGCCAGGCTCATTCTGCTACTGAGCATATCAGCTGTACCAGACAGAGTGCAGCCTAGTGATAATCCCAGCATTCCCTCTGGAACCGCTGGAACCCCACAAAAGGAGCGCTTCTGCTCTTTCCCAGGCTTCGATGACAATGAGTCATTACCATTACAGTCCTTGGGATCTAGATATTCAGATCCATATGTTTCAAAGAGGGAGTCTAGAACGCATTATTATTATCCCAGACAATGAGCTCTAAGAAGGAAACAACCTACTCCAAAGCTAGAAGAGGAGGTGGGCAAGGAGTGCGCCCTCGGGTGAGGGAGTAGAGTCGGAGGTAGGAAGAAGTAGAATGGGGGTGGGTCTTCGGTGAAAGGGTGGAGTAGAGGCAGGGCCTGGGCAAAGTGGAGGATGAGTACTCCTAGGGCAATAAGGAAGCCAGTGCCTGTGGCCAGACTTGTGAATATGTCTGATTTTTAAAAGTATTTGGGCATTGGTCTGCTCAGCATTTTAATCCCTAACTGAATTATAAGCCTAAATCTCATTGACTGTCAATGAGACTTAGGGTCCTAAGTGCCTGATGAAACTTTTTTTTTTTAATTGAAACTTAGGTTTGTAAGTCAGACTGAGAGTGTGGTGCCTAAATACCTTTATTTAGAAATCTGAGCCAAAATTCTAGTGATAATGGCAGCTTATCTCAAGAAACAAAGAGTCTGGGTTCATCCATACTTAGAAGTCCCAGGAGAAGGTGCCTGACTCCATACAATAAACTCCATAACTTTTTGCCTCTTTAGGATTAAAAGTAAACAATAGGATATCCATATAGTTCTTATTCAAAGAATAGTATTTCAAGAGGCAGTTGACCTATCTGCCCTGAGAAAGATTCCAAGCCATAGGCAGTCTGGCCAAGCACTTGTTTGCTCAACATGAGATTTGTGTAAGAATTTGTTTCAGACTCCTAGGGCGCATGGCTTTCTGCACATCTTTAATTCAGCATTCCAGACTATACCTTTATTGCAGGTAAGGATGATCAATCTTCCTATGTCAGCCCAACAACCATAACCAGGGTATGAGACACAGGTCTTCCAGGACTCCTGTAATAGATCTCTCTCCATCATTAATATAAAATACTTTTGTGACATATACCTCCACTGATGGAAGACATCTATACAGTAACAGAAATCTTGGAAATGGCAGAGGTGCTTAATGACTTCTTTGTTTCAGTTTTTGTCAAGAAGACGGATGGAGATGGGTTGCCTAACATAGTGAATGCTTGTGGAAATGGGGTAGGTTTAGAAGTTAAAATAAAAGAACAAGTTAAAAATTACTTTAAAATGTTAGATGTCTGCAAGTCACCAGGGCCTGATGGAATGCGTCCTAGAATACGCAAAGGGCTGATAGAGGAAGTATCTGAGCCTTTAGCTATCATCTTTGAAAACTCATGGAAGTTGGGAGAGATTCCAGATGACTGGAAAAGGGCAAATATAGTGCCTATCTATAAAAAGGGGAATAAAAACAACCCAGGAAACTACAGACCAGTCAGTTTAACTTCTGTGCCAGGGAAGATAATGGAGCAAGTAATTAAGGATCCATCTGCAAACATCTGGAAGATAAGATGGTGATAGGTAACAGCCACCATGGATATGTAAAGAATAAATCATGTCAAACTAATCTGATAGTTTTCTTTGATAGGATAACAAGCCTTGTGGATAAGGAAGAAGCAGTGGACGTGATATACCTAGACTTCAGTAATAGGGTACGTCTAGACTACATGCCTCTGTCGCCAGAGGCATGTAGATTAGGCTACCAGACATAGGAAAATGAAGCGGCGATTTAAATAATCGCCGCTTCATTTAAATTTACATGGCTGCCGCGCTGCGCCCACAAACAGCTGATCAGCTGATAGTCTGGATGCGCGGATGGCGACATCAAAGGTATTTGTCGACCACCCAGGTAAACCTCATCCCAGCTGAAGCATAGTAATATATTACATAAACAAACAAGGGGGAAGCAAGATCCATCTCTCTGTGGGCACGTCTATTTGACAGTGTTACGTTGGCACTGCTGCAGCTCATCTGGTGAAGATGTATGCCAATGGAAGAGCCTTCACCTGTCAAGATAATCATGTCACTCAGGGGAGATGTGTGTCTTTTCACTGCCTTTATGTGGTGGTTTACATGTGCTGTATGTCAAGAAATAGCAAATCGATGGAATTACAATATTTGGAGTACAATACTTGCTGTACACCTACCAGAATTGCACCCCAGATCACCCCAGGAGACAGTTGCATGTGACCATGAGTGGTTAGTAAAGAAAACTGTTATGTATGGTATGTTTATCAAGTGGGGTCATTCAACTATAGACAGCTTTGCCACCACTGAAAGAAAAAATGCCACAAGTTCTTGTCCAAAGGAGAGCAAAGACAAGTATTTCTGTCCAATGAATTCCTGGTCCACTGGTTTTCAGGCCTTATATATGTTTATCCTCTAGTTTCATTGATCTTATGAGTTCTCAGGAAATTCAGGCAAGACTTACCCAGCATGATCATCTTCATAATATGAGCATAGCAAAGGCAGTTCCAGTTCTCAGGCCTAAGGAATCTCCTCATTCAACTTCTGAGTCAGTTACCTCTGCACCCAGAGGTGCTATGCCAAAGCTGAGGACAGGTTCTCCACTAAGATTCCTCTTTCTTGCACCTAATGGCATGAATGTTGGCCAGTTAGCGTAAGTAGAGCAAACCTGTTCAACTGAGATACAAAATAATCTTATCCAAAGTAAAAAGGACTCTGTGAGGCTGATCTGCTCAGGCAAGGAAACAGCTTCACTTGTCTGAGCTCAACATACCAGTTGTTGCCACTGAACACCCAGATATCTGACCTTCTGCCCATAAAGAGCTCTGAGCTATTTATGATCTGCTGGAGGATCCACTTCACAGCCATCTCAGCAGTCCACCTTCCATTTGGCATTTTCATACCCTATGATAGCTAGATTAATGAATGTCCTTATGCAGGTCTATTCCTTTTTATGTTGCAGTGATATTTGCTAAAAGGGTAGAGGAGCTACATGCTTTCATGTCCAGACCTCCATCTGCAAGTTTTCATGAAGTTGGAGTCATCTTGAGACCTAACCCAAAATTCTTCCCCAACTTCTAGCTGAACCAAGTAATACATCTGCCTATTTATGGAAAGGGCAGGCTACCTTCCCACCTTGCATGCAGAGCATATGACTAGGACTAAGCCATTTCAGATATCCCCCAGATTCTTTGTAATTTATGACCATGGGTCAGGCCATATCAATGCAGAAACTTTCTAGTTCCATTTCTGAATACATGAAATTGTACCATGAAATAGCTAACTCATACTCGCTCCACAAAAGCTCAAGTAGCTTCTTACAGAACCATGTAAGCCAGCTACTTTGGGTTTAGTAAATGAGCTAATGCAGCATTACTAAGGGATCTAGATCTGTCATCTATTTTAGGTACCTAAATAATGACCGTCAAAAGCCCTTTACATGTCCATTTCCGTAGGGTTGTCTAACAATCACTGTTTAGGCAGATTCCTAACACCTGACTCCTGTGATGAGATCACTGCTTTTTAATCACCAATAGTAGAATATATATTTGGACAAGCAAGAAGAAATGATTACATGTCTTACAGTAACTGTGGTTTGTTGATAGGAGTTGTCCACACATATTCCACAGCCAGTCTGCCACTGTATTGTCCTATGAGTTCTAAATTGTATTTTGGCAAAGGCACTGAGGAGCATTTAGCTCACCACCCACTTTATGCCCTTGGGTGAGTGGTGCTAGGACACTCAGTGCAGACCTGCCTGCAAATGATACTGCTGGCCAAAAGAATCTGAATTCAAGAGTATGGTGTCCATGCACTCCACTAGCTGCTTATTACATGGACAGTGTATTTTGAAGAAGCACAGTTACTGTGAGGTAACTATTTTTTCCCCTTGGTCTGACATCTTCTTTTGAGTTGTATCCCAGAGTCATGTACAGAAAATGGCAAATCCAGATCAAGCACACACCAGTTGCAATGCCTTGTTACATTCAGGAGATTAGTCTGTAAAATGCAAAGTATTGGATTTGTGTTGATGAAAACTTGGAAACTGAATTTCCGTGTGAAACTAGTTTATTGGGCTTTATTCCAAACAGGCATTAAAACCAAGTGTAAATATCTCCAGCCTCAAAAAGTGGGATTACTATATGGAAGAGACCTTGGCCACAGGTCCTTCCTATGACTGGACCATAGTCACTGCAAAATGCAACACTTCGGACGAAGCTGACCAAAAGGATGGTCCCCAGAGTAAGAGAAAAATAGTGTGG
The DNA here is from genome assembly GCF_049634645.1 of Pelodiscus sinensis. Lineage (NCBI taxonomy): Eukaryota > Metazoa > Chordata > Testudines > Trionychidae > Pelodiscus > Pelodiscus sinensis. The sequence continues at coordinate 106,034,241 of NC_134714.1, forward strand.
CCATGCTACGATGTTGTTAGCAAAGTGCAACCTGATGCAATCACCTGCCTCTTGATTGTAAGTATAGATGCTAACAAAGACAGAATGCTGCAGTTTATTACTTATCAAATTCATATCCATGCTAATCATTGCCTTGTAGATGTGCTGTAAAAGCAAGTATTGGGTAAAAAAATAATTGGTTTAGTCTCCAGTATGTCTACACGACAGCACTAATTCGAACTAACTTAGTTCGAATTAGTTAATTCGAACTAAGCTAATTCGAACTAGTGCATCTAGACCTAAAAACTAGTTCAAATTAGCAAAATGTCCACATTGAGTGGACCCTGAACCGAGGTTAAGGATGGCCGGAAGCAGTGCCGGCAGGGTATCCAATTAGGACTTAGAGCGTGGAGCTGTTGTCTCAGGCTAGCCGAGGGCTGTGCTTAAAGGGACCCGACCCCCACCCCTGACAGACAGTTCTCAGGGGTTCCCCGCTCGCTTGTCTAACTCGATGAGGGACAGCAAAGCAGTCCTGGCTTGGAGTGCCCTGAATGCCCACACTCGGCACATCACAGCACTCGGCCATCAGCACTCGGCCATCAGCACTTGCCCCAGGCTGCTATCCGGGGGGGGTCAATCGGGGGGCTGCAGGAGAGCATCCACCCCGAGGAGCCCCATTCCTCGTACCCCATTCCTCCCTCACCTCCTTACACTTACCCCTCTCTAGCCCCCCTTCCGGATGTACAAAATAAAGGACATGTGTGTTCAAAAATAGAAACTCTTTTTATTGAACAAAACTCGGGGAGACTGGGAAAAGGAGGTGGGAGAGGGGAAAAGAGAAGAGGGGAGGAGGAAACCTGGGAGGAGGGAGCTGGAAGGGGGAAGCCAGGGGAAGAAAGAGGAGGGGACGTATCAAACTATGGTACGCCATATCTTCAGTACTGTGTACAGATGTGATCTCCTCACCCCAGAAAAGATACTTTGGCCTTGGAAAAGGTTCAGAAAAGGGCAACTAAAATGATCAGGGGTTTGGAACAGGTCCCATATGAAGAGAGGCTAAAGAGACTGGGACTTTTCAGCTTAGAAAAGAGGAGACTGAGGGTATGTCTACACTACCCCGCTAGTTCAAACTAGCGGGGTAATGTAGGCATACCGCACTTGCAAATGAAGCCCGGGATTTGAATTTCCCAGGCTTCATTTGCATAAGCCGGGTGCCGCCATTTTTAAATCCCGGCTAGTTCGAACCCCGTGCCGCGCAGCTACACGCGGCACAGAGTAGCTAGTTCGATTAGGCTTCTAATCCGAACTAGTTGTACTCCTCGTGGAATGAGGAGTACAGCTAGTTCGGATTAGGAAGCCTAATACAAACTAGCTACTCCGTGCCGCGTGTAGCCGCGCGGCACGGGGTTCAAACTAGCCGGGATTAAAAAATGGCGGCGCCCGGTTTATGCAAATGAAGCCTGGGAAATTCAAATCCCGGGCTTCATTTGCAAGTGCGGTATGCCTACATTACCCCGCTAGTTCGAACTAGCGGGGTAGTGTAGACATACCCTGAGGGGGGATATGATAGAGGTCTATGAAAGCATGAGTGGTGTGGAGAGGGTGCATAAAGAAAAGTTCTTCATTAGTTCCCATAATAGAAGGACTAGAGGACACCAAAGGAAAGGAATGGGTAGCAGGCTTCAAACTAATAACAGAAAGTTTTTCTTCACAAAGCAAATAGTCAACCTGTGGAACTCCTTGCTGCAGGAGGCTGTGAAGGCTAGAACTAGAACAGAGTTTAAAGAGAAGTGAGATAAATTCATAGAGATTGGGTCCATGGAGTGCTATTAGTCAGGGGGTAGAAATGGTGTCCCTGGCCTCTGTTTGTGGAAGGCTGGAGATGGATGGCACGAGACAAATGACTTGGTCATTGTCTTCAGTCCATCCCCTCCAGGGTACCCAGTGTTGGCTGCTGTCGGCAGACAGGCTACTGGGCTAGATGGACCTTTGGTCTGACCCAGTACGGCAATTCTTATGTTTTTATGTTCTAATCTCAGGGCTCAGGGTCGGGGTCTCACTCGACCACCTTGATTTTCATGCAAACCTGCTCCTGGGTGGCCAGGCTGGCAGCTATCCTGCCCTAGACGGCCACTTTCCTGTGCCTAGTGTGGAGGTCGTGGACGTTGGAGGCTTCCCCCCAAACTTCGATGAGGTCCACGATGTCCACACTAGACCAGGTGGGCGCCCGCCTCTTGCAGCCCCGGATAGGCTCCTGGGAGCCGCCAGCCTGGTCCCGGGAAGAGGGGGAGGGCTGGGTGGCAGTGGGTGGCTGGCTCATGCCGTGCCAGGTGCAGGGTCTGCTGGCTGGGTGCTGGCAGGCTTGCACCTGGCACAGGCACCATAGCCAGCCCGTGCCCCTTTAAGGGCTCCGGGGCCGGGAGGGGGGCAGAAGAGTTTCCCTGGCTTGGCCCAGAGTGGCCACCAGGGCAAGCTGGGATGGGCTAGCTTCCCACTAGTTCAAATTAAGTGGCTACACAGCCCTTAATTCGAACTACTTAATTCGAACTAGGCGTTAGTCCTCGTAGAATGAGGTTTACCTAGTTCGAATTAAGCGCTCCGCTAGTTCGAATTAAGTTCAAACTAGCGATTTGTCTGTGTAGCACCTATGAAAGTTAATTCGAACTAACGGCTGTTAGTTCGAATTAACTTTGTAGTGTAGACATACCCCAAGAGATGTGGGTTCAGAAAGTCAGTCGAAAATCTTACACAAAGTTATGGTGTTCTAGCTGAATTCAACTGTCAATAGTAAACTCTTCCTTCAACTTCCCTTACTCCTCATGAAATGAGGTTTACCCAGGAGTAAGAAATCCTCCAGCTCAACATTATTTCGAAATAATGGCTTGCAGTGTAGACATTCAATACTGTGTAGATGTACCTTTTGTGATCAACAGCCTGGAAGTAAAAGTGGATAAGCAAATGAAGACTACGGCCACATCTACACTATAGATACTATATTGGCATAGCTCTGTGTGTTATATGTGCTGGCATAACCCCATAGCCTAGACATGGCCGATACCAGTAGAAGGGGCTTTTCTACTAGGGTTGGAACACTACATTCCCAAGCAGTGGTTGTAGGTTGGCAGAAACATTCTTCCGTCGATCTAGCTGCACCTACATCAAGAGTTGGGTTAGCAGAGCACTGGGCCACCAGGAGGGAGTGGGGCAGGGAGGTAAAGAGGGCAGCTGCCCTTTAAAGCACTGCGGAAGTTCTGTGTGGCACAGTCCAAGCAGCCCTTAAGGCTGATTGTGGGAAGCTAGTCCCCATCCTTATCTCCATTCAGTCTGAGACCCTGCATCTTCCACAAGGCCTTATGCCGACCCCCTCCCCACTAACACATAGACTCATAGACTTTAAGGTCAGAAGGGACCATTATGATCATCTAGTCTGACCCCCTGCACAGTGCAGGCCACAGGATCTCACCCACCCACTACTCACCTATATCTCAGATATTGAAGTCCTCAAACGCTGGTTTAAAGACCCCAAGATGCAGAGAATCCTCCCACAAGTGACCCGTCCCCCATGCTACAGAGGAAGACAAAAAACCTCCAGGGCCTCTGCCAATCTACCCTGGAGGAAAATTCCTTCCCGACCCTAAATATGGCGATCAGCTAAACCCTGAGCATGTGGGCAATACTCACCACCCAGACACCCAGTGTATGTCTACACTACCCCGCTAGTTCGAACTAGTGGGGTAATGTAGGCATACCGCACTTGCAAATGAAGCCCGGGATTTGAATTTCCCGGGCTTCATTTGCATAAGCGGGGAGCCGCCATTTTTAAAACCCCGCTGGTTCGAACGCCGTGCAGTGCGGCTACATGGGGCTCGAACTAGGTAGTTCGGACTAGGCTTCCTATTCCGAACACCTCAGGTATACCGGTAGTTCGGAATAGGAAGCCTAGTCCGAACTACCTAGTTCGAGCCCCGTGTAGCCCCGTGTAGCCGCGCTGCACGAGGTTCGAACCAGCAGGGTTTTAAAAATGGCGGCTCCCCACTTATGCAAATGAAGCCCAGGAAATTCAAATCCCGGGCTTCATTTGCAAGTGCGGTATGCCTACATTACCCTCCTAGTTCGAACTAGCGGGGTAGTGTAGACATACCCCCAGAAAAAAGTTCTCTATAGTAACTCCTATCTTCCCACCATTGGCCTATTTACCACTGATAGTGAAAGGTCAATTAATTGCCAAGATCATGTTATCTCATCAAACCATCCCCTTCATAATCCCATCTAGCTTAATCTTGAAGCCAGATAGGTCTTTTGCCCCCACTACTTCCCTTGGAAGGCTGTTCCAGAACTTCACTCCTCTGATGGTTAGAAACCTTCGCCTAATTTCGAGTCTAAAGTTCCTAATAGCCAGTTTATATCCATTTGTACTTATGTCCACGTTGGTATTAAGCTTAAATAATTCCTCTCCCTCCCTGGCATTTATCCCTCTAATATATTTAAAGAGTGCAATCATGTCTCCCCTCAGCCTTCTTTTGGTTAATGAAAACAAGCCAAGTTCCTTGATTCTCCTTTCATAAGACAGGTTTTCCATTCCTTAAATCATCCTAGTGGCCCTTCTTTGTACCTGTTCCAGTTTGAATTCATCCTTCTTAAACATGGGAGACTAGAACTGCACACAGTATTCCAAATGAGGTTTCACCAATGCTTTATATAACAACGCTAACACCTCCTTGGCTACGTCTAGACTTGCCACAAATTCCGGAAAAGGGATGCAAATCAGGTAAGTCAGCATAGGGAAATCCGCGGGAGATTTAAATATCCCCCGCGGATTTAAATAAACATGTCCGCCGCTTTTTTTTGAAAGTAGGAATAAGAGATCCTCCGGAAAAGGATTTATTCCGGAGGATCGCGCCAGTCTAGACGCTTTTTTTCCGGATTTTCCCCAAGCCAGAAAAAAAGCGGCGGACATGTTTATTTAAATCCACAGGGGATATTTAAATCCCCCGCGGATTTCCCTATGCTGACTTACCTGATTTGCATCCCTTTTCCGGAATTTGTGGCCAGTCTAGACCTAGCCCTTATGTCTACTGTAAATACCTCACCTAATGCATCCCAAAACCGTATTAGCCTTTTTCACGGCCATGTCACATTGGCGGCTCATAGTCATCCTGTGATCAACCAGGACTCCGAGGTCCTTCTCCTCTTCTGTTAGTTCCAAGTGATGTGTCCCCAGCTTATAACTAATATTCTTGTTATTAATCCCTAAATGCATAACCTTACACTTCTCACTATTAAATTTCATCCTATTACTATTACTCCAATTTAGAAGATCATCCAGATCTTCCTGTATGATATCCCGATCCTTTTCTGAATTGGCAATACCTTCCAACTTTGTGTCATTCGCAAACTTTATTATCACACTCCCACTTTTAGTGCCGAGGTCAGTAATAAAAAGATTAAATAACAATGGTCCCAGAACTGATCCCTGAATAACTCCGCTAGTAACTTCTCTCCAGCCTGACAGTTCACCTTTCAGTATGACTTGCTGTAAACTCCCCTTTAACCAGTTCCTTATCCACCTCTCAATTTTCATTTTGATCCCCATCTTTTCCAATTTAACCAATAATTCCCATGAGGTACTGTATCAAATGCCTTACTGAAATCGAGGTACAGGCAGTCCCCGGGTTACGTACAAGATAGGGACAGTAGGTATGGGTATGTCTACACTACCCTCCTAGTTCGAACTAGGAGGGTAATGTATGCATACCGCACTTGCTAATGAAGCCCGGGATTTGAATTTCCCGGGCTTCATTAGCATAAGCGGGGAGCCGCCATTTTTAAATCCCCGCTGCTTCGAACCCCGTGTAGCGCGGCTACACGGGGCTCGAACTAGGTAGTTCGGACTAGGGTCCTATTCCGAACTACCGGTACACCTCGTTTCACGAGGAGTAACGGTAGTTCGGAATAGGACCCTAGTCCGAACTACCTAGTTCGAGCCCCGTGTAGCCGCGCTACACGGGGTTCGAAGCAGCGGGGATTTAAAAATGGCGGCTCCCCGCTTATGCTAATGAAGCCCGGGAAATTCAAATCCCGGGCTTCATTAGCAAGTGCGGTATGCATACATTACCCCGCTAGTTCGAACTAGCGGGGTAGTGTAGACATACCCTTTGTTCTTAAATTGAATCTGTATGTAAGTCGGAACTGGCGTCCAGATTCAGCCGCTGCTGAAACTGACCGCCAGTTCTGACTTACATACAGATTCAACTTAAGAACCCCAAGTCAGCTGCTGCTGAAACTGATCAGCCGCTGATTCCAGGAAGCCCGGGGCAGAGCAACTGTGCCTCGGGCTTCCTGTAGTCAGCGCTGGTCAGTTTCAGCAGCGGCTGACTTGGGGACGCCTGGGGCAGAGCAGCTGGGGTGCTGCTGGGTTGCTCCAGTAGCGCGGCTCCTTGGCGCTACTGGACCAACCCAGCAGCACCCCAGCTGCTCTGCCCCAGGGTCCTGATTCAGCTGCTGCTGAAACTGACCAGCAGCGGCTGAATCAGGACGCCTGGGGCAGAGCAGCTGGGGTGCTGCCGGGTTGGTCCAGCAGTACCCAGAGCGGCGCTGCGGGACCAACCGGCAGCGCCCCAGTTGCTCTGCCCCAGGGTCCACAACAAAAGCCTGGTCTGCTGGGGGGGGCACACTAGCTGCGCCCCCCTCCCCAGCAGACCAGGGACACGGGGAGCAAAGCCGCAGTGGCGGGGTGCCTCGCCTCTGAGGCTTTGCTCTGGCGCTAGACCCGCTTTGCTTGCGGTGCCCCTGGTCTGCTGGAGACGGTCCCCAGCAGACCAGGGTCACCGCGAGCAAACCCGCAGCCATGGCGGGGTCCCGCGCTTCTGAGGCTTTGCTCTGGCCTTTTGTAAAACCATGTTGTAATTTGTCCCAATTGCCATTAACCTCAATGTCTCTAACTACTTTCTCCTTCAACATTTTTTCCAAGACCTTGCATACTACAGATGTCAAACTAACAGGCCTTACCCAGACACCTGGAAGATGTCACCAGCCCTGGCATGGCTACGGGTTGTTGATCTTTCCCATGCTGAGTGATATAGCTAAGTCAGTCTAACTTTTACCTGCAGACCAGGCCTCTGCTTGGCTCACATTGAATGTTTGGCCTTGCCTCTGGTATCTCTGAATGAGAAAGTCCATGCCAGTAAAAAAGCCAGCAAGAAGAAAGTCCTATATTAATTTATTTGTCTTTTAGTGTGTGTATGCAACTCTGGTGTATAATCTTCTATTTTGGTTCAGAGAGGTAGGTCACATTTAATGAGTTGGCTATACCTTCAAGTTTTTTTGTGTCCCTTCTCTCAGGAGAATTTAGAAGAAATTGTTTGTACCTTATTAGACATTATCAGTGTTTTTACATTTAATTGAAATACATATTTTTAATTCTTGGTTCAGCATTCACAATTTAGTTTAGCAACTGCTTCATGAATTTTACCAAACCAGAGGTAGCTGCTGATTTATGAAGGCCATGTCTGTCTCAGTTTAGCTAATTTTCTGGTCAAAATCTTTTTCTATCTTTAGAAAATGTTGTCATTTGTGATTCCTTCCAGTATTCATGATCTACTGGAAAACTAACATTCTAATGTACCAATATCCCTTAGAGCTGTGGTGTCCAAGATGCTAGCCACTAGCCACAAGTGGCAATTTGGCCAGTTGAGGGTGGCTGTTTGTCTTTAACAGTGTGGCTATTTGGCTGGTTGAGTGTGGCTAATTTGCTACTGCTATAGTTTGCTAGAACAAGAAGGCTACGTCTACACTGGCCACTTCAAAGTAAGAATAAGATCCTCCGGAAAAGGGCTTTTTTTCCGGAGGATCGGGGCCAGTGTAGACGCTCTTTTCCGGCTTTTTTAAAAGCCGGAAAAAAGCGGCAGACATTTTTATTTAAATGCCGCGGGGGATATTTAAATCCCCCGCGGATTTCCCTATTACGGCTTCTGAAATTAACATGCCCCTTCCAGAAAAGGGGCCAGTGTAGACGTAGCCGAAAAGAATGAAGAGGAAAGAGCAGACGATAACAGCTGACACTACTACAGCATGAAGTTGTACCTACTGCAGCCGAACATGCCTTTCTCGTATTGGTCTATTGAGCCACACAAAACATTGCAAAAAGTGACCAGTTTAATGCTGCATCCCACCATCTTTCGAGACATATGGAGGCCATGATGAGTTTGCTACTATAGTGGCTATTGCTTCAGAACTGGTTGGACACCACAGCATTAGAGAATATGGTTAAATCTATATTAAGCATATGGTAAAATAGAAATTCACTATATGGAAATATATTTAAAGAAAGCCTGCTTAGAAAATAAACATTTGGGTTACATCTAGACTGGCATGATTTTCTGCAAATGCTTTTAACGGAAAAGTTTTCCATTAAAAGCATTTGCGGAAAAGAGCATCTAGATTGGCACGGATGCTTTTCCGCAAAAGCACTTTTTGCGGAAAAGCGTCCGTGCCAATCTAGATGCGCTTTTGCACAAAAAAGCCCCAGTCGCTATTTTCGCGATCGGGACTTTTTTGCGCAAAACAAATCTGAGCTGTCTACACTGGCCCTTTTGCGCAAAAGCTTTGCGCAAAAGGACTTTTGCCCGAACGGGAGCAGCATAGCATTTCCGCAAGAAGCACTGATTTCAGACAGTAGGAAGTCAGTGTTCTTGCGGAAATTGAAGTGGCCAGTGTAGACAGCTGGCAAGTTTTTCCACAAAAGCAGCTGCTTTTGCGGAAAAACTTGTTAGTCTAGACACAGCCTTCGGGTTTAAGTAGGCTTTTATGTAGAAGCTGAAGATCATTGTCATAAAGCAATTTTCTGTTGCCTTGAGATCTCTTAATCAAGCAGAGATACTTCTTTAGTACGATTCACTAGGAATCATGTTTTCTGAGGGTGTTACTTTTGAAAGCAATGAAAATATAGGAGGAAAAAGTGCCATGATAGGGAGAGCATATGTATCTCTGCTATATTTAGGCTGCTTCACAAATAACTATAAACCAATTACTTAATTTTTCATGTATTATTTTATTAACAGGAAATATTCTTAACTGGAAGCTACCAAGAAAAGTTATATTCCTAAATTTCACAACAAGAACATGTTGTTACAGTTTGGAATCTAAATCAAATAAGTCTTTGTTTCAGTTTCTCTTTTTATACATTTTGATATCACTTCTTATAAACCATGCTACATTAATTTTGGCAATGCTCAATGCTAATATCACAGCATTGGATTTGCACTTTGTAAATAGTTTTATAAATTATATACAGTTCTTGGCATTGTTGTATTTCTGTCCTGACAAGTGGAAATGGAATTTGTGTGTTTATTTTAGCCTGAAATGTTTATCCTCAGGAAACACTGTTTGTTGATTTCAGGAAATCGAAAGACTGGAGAATAAATTAAATCAAAGCCCAGAAAGGTGGCAGCTCTTGTGGGAAAGGCTCACCGTGAATCGTAAAGATGACACGAGACAAGACAATGTAAGTGGTAGAAGCATCCAATGCTGAAGTGCTCATGTGCAATCTATCACCATATTGGGTAGGAATTTTCCCCCCAATCAGATTGGAAAAGACCATGCAGGTTTTTCATTTTCCTCCACAGGATAGGGCACAGGTCACTTGCATTTAAAACTGGTATAAATGGTCGATGCTCCGTAACTTGATTTGAATAATTCAGTTACTCAGTGAGAAATTCTGGGTCTAATGTATTACAGGAGAGGATAAGTGAGGTTCTGTGGCCTGCAATGTGCAGTAGGTCGGACTGGATAATCATGATCATGATGGTCCAGTCTGGCATTAAAATCTATGAGTCTAATAATAAATCAATTTCAGCTATAAAGACTATCTGGAGGAGTGACAAAATAACTGTATTTGTTGAAATATTGCTTTCTAAAAACAGAATGTGGTATTCCCCATGCTGCTGGCTTTGTATTGCTGCATGCAGAAAATATGTATTCGTATCATATTTACTACTTCTGTATGTTGAAAGCACATAACTATAAAGCAATTAGATATTTATAAAGCTTCTTGGAGCCTGATCCTGCAAACATTTACATATGAGTAACTTGCTTATGGGAGTAGTTCCATGGATGTCAATGGGATTACTCACATGTATACATTTGGTTTTGACTCCATACATTATAATCAGCCTTTCAATATCCAGGCTTTCAATATATTTTACAACAGATGGTTAATTACACCAGGTGAGGAACTGATCTTCTACATATTATAGATTCCTGAACACATTTTTGGGGTTTAGCAATTAATTAAAACCAAGTCAAACAGTGGCAAATATATTTTAGGTGGAAATGTTAAATAGTTGGGTGGGAGTATTGAATATAACTATAAAATGTGCATAGTTAAGCACTTTATCCACCATACACAATTTCATCTACTATAGGCTTATATTTACTTTCAATCATTGCTTATGTTTAATATTGCGTATCTTCTGTTCAAGAGAATAACTGACTCTGAAAATGAGTCTTTAGCATAACACTACAAAAGCTTTGTACCATTCACCAGGTTCTCAGTTTTTGATTCTTGGATCTTTGGTTCTAGACTTTGGGATCTCCCACTGCTTCCAAAACATTCCCCCTTCCTCCTTGTGGGTAGCTGGAACAGAACAGAGCATAAGCCAAGCCCCCTATTTGACATAGCACATTACACCCTGACTGTAATATTTGGAGGATAGCATTCATACCCTTCAGGGGACCAAACAAAATATCTAGGGGTATGTCTACACTACCCCGCTAGTTCGAACTAGCGGGGTAATGTAGGCATACCGCACTTGCAAATGAAGCCCGGGATTCGAACCAGCGGGGTTTTAAAAATGGCGGCGCCCCACTTATGCAAATGAAGCCCGGGAAATTCAAATCCCGGGCTTCATTTGCAAGTGCGGTATGCCTACATTACCCTCCTAGTTCGAACTAGCGGGGTAGTGTAGACATACCCTAGTAGAGGTCTTACCTCATGCTCTACTCTGCTACTGCCACTGCCCTCAAGGGAGTCAATTTTTTAAGAAATGCTGGCATTCTGCCAGTCATGCACAAAGGAGCTAGGGCACAAAAGTAAAAATTCTGTCAGATCCGAGAAGCTGAATTATGGATAAGTCATTTTTTCTTGTCTCTTGAAGTATTTACTTAGAGATTCAGCAAAAACAATTAATTCTTTTAGGGTCTGTCTACACTACAAAGTTAATTCGAACTAACGGACGTTAGTTCGAATTAACTTTGATAGGCGCTACACTAGCGTTCCGCTAGTTCGAACTTAATTCGAAATAGCGGAGCTCTTAGTTCGAACTAGGTAAACCTCATTTTACGAGGATTAAGCTTAGTTCGAACTAGCTAGTTCGAATTAAGGGGTGTGTAGCCCCTTAATTCGAACTAGTGGGAGGCTAGCCCTCCCCAGGTTTCCCTGGTGGCCACTCTGGCCAACACCAGGGAAACTCGTCTGCCCCCCTCCCGGCCCTGGACCCCTTAAAGGGGCACGGGCTGGCTACGGTGCCCGTGCCAGGTGCAAGCCTGCCAGCACCCAGCCAGCAGACCCTGCACCTAGCACGGATTGAGCCACCCACCCGATGCTCCCCAGCCCTACCCCTCTTCTCGGGACCAGGCTGGCGGCTCCCGGGAGCTTGCCTGGGACCGCAAGAGGCGGGCACCCGCCTGGGCTAGTGCAGACATTGTGGACCTCGTCCACGATCTCCGCACTAGGCACAGGAAAGTGGCCGTCTAGGGCAGGAGAGCTGCCAGCCTGGCCACCCAGGAGCATGTGTGCAAGAGAATCAAGGGGGTCCACTGAGACCCCCGACCCTGATCCCTGAGCTTACAATGGCCGTCCTGGGTCAGACCAAAGGTCCATCTAGCCCAGGAGCGTATCTGCCGACAGTGGCCAACCCTAGGGACCCTGGAGGGGATGGACTGAAGACAGTGACCAAGCCATTTGTCTCGTGCCATCCCTCTCCAGCCTTCCACAAACCTTGGGCAGGTACACCACTTCTACCCCCTGGCTAATACCACTCCATGGACCCAACCTCCATGACTTGATCTCACTTCCCTTTAAACTCTGTTCTAGTTCTAGTCTTCACAGCCTCCTGCAGCAAGGAGTTCCACAGGTTGACTCTTTGCTTTTTGAAGAACAACTTTCTGTTACTAGTTTGAAGCCTGCTACCCATTCCTTTCCTTTGGTGTCCTCTAGTCCTTCTTTATGGGAACTAATGAAGAACTTTTCTGTATGCACCCTCTCCACCCAACTCCTGCTTTTAGAGACCTCTATCCTGTCCCCCCTCTGTCTCCTCTTTTCTAAGCTGAAAAGTCCCAGTCTCTTTAGCCTCTCTTCATATGGAACCTGTTCCCAACCCCTGATCATTTTAGTTGCCCTCCCCTCTCCCAGCCTCTCTCTTCCCCTCTCCCACCTCCTTTTTCCAGTCTCCCCCAGTTTTGTTCAATAAAGACAGATTCCATTTTTGAACATAATTGTCCTTTATTTTGTACATCAAGAAAAGGGGCTAGGGAAGGGTAAGTGGAAGGAGGTGAGGGAGGAATGGGGTACGAGCCCCCGATGGGGAGGACTGGGCTGGCTCTGTGGGCTTCTGGGGGTCGAAGCTCTCCTGCAGCCCCCCAATTTCCCTCTCTCCCCAGATGGCAGCATGCAGCAAGTGCAGCCGGGCTGATGGCCGAGTGGTGTGATGTGCCCAGTGTGGGTAGTCCGGGCACTCCAAGCCAGGACTGCTTTGCAAGCGGGGCACCCCTGAGAACTGTCTGTCCGGGGTGGGGGATGGGACCCTTTAAGCGCAGCCCTCGGCTAGCCTGAGACAGCATCTCCACGTTCTAAGTCCTCCTCTGATGCCCTGCCGGCACTGCTTCCGGCCATCCTTAAGCCCTGTTCAGGGTCCACTTAATGTGGACATGCTAGTTTGAATTAGCAAAACGCTAATTCGAACTGGTTTTTAGTTCTAGACGCGTTAGTTCGAATTAGCTTAGTTCGAATTAACTAATTCGAACTAAGTTATTTTGAATTAGCGCTGTAGTGTAGACATACCCTTAGAAAGTTGACAAATCTCTGAGAGCAAATTATTTATTTTAAAACATATGCTGTGTTTTATGTGAGCTCAAAAAAATCTAAAACAAAAATAATCCATACCTTTTACAGTCATTTTTATCCTTACCAGGATTCCTGGGAATAAAAACAAATGTTTTAACAAATCATTTTTGAAGTACTCAACTGTCTACCTGCAGTAGCGGTGCCATCTAAAAATTAATCAAAACACACCAATAAAACCTAAGGATCCATTATATCAGAGTACAATGACCTTTAAATGTAGATTTATGTAAATCTAAGTTATATTTCTAAAATGATGCCATAATCAACACAATTTACCATGTTAAAACCTGAAAATTAGCTCTACCCAAATAAAATTTAAACATCAGCTTCTGAACTGTTCAAAGCACTTTTCAGCTAACACTGTGGAAAATAATTAGAAGGAATAAACAATAGTTTTCTCACTAATTTGGACTAATGACTGGGAAGCTCATTACCAATTTTTCCTAATTAGCCAAATTATGATCAAACACTATTTTTTAAAAGGCAGTGGCATTATAAAATATAATTTAATTTATTTTATATTAATAGTTTTTTAATATTTCACAATATGCTGTATGTTCTTGAATATATTTAGTAAAAATACAGAAGTCTTTTGAAACAAACTACAGTTCTCTACTATTAAAACATTAAATGCAAATTATGGACTGTGGGGGTTAGCAACATAGTTGTGAATTTTGTGGTTTAGGGCTTTTTGTTTGTTTTTGCTGTAATATTATTTATAATGTATTAATTTTAGCAGTTCTCTTAATTAATTCAGCGGGTAGTCACATTTTAGAAAAATTCTAAGTTCTGAACTTGGCTAAGCCTCTCTCTCAAACGTTCTCATTTATCTTCCTTTTTAGCCACGAAGACATGCTTCTGGCTCCTCAGGGATATCATCTCCTAATCCACATTCCTATCAGAAGAGATCTTTGCTGCATCTACCAGACAGTGGTCTGGGTGATGAACAAAATGCCAGCATCTCTGCCTCTAATGGAGTGGACAGACGAGCAACCACACTGTACAATCAGTTCACATCCAAGAATGATGAGAATAGGTAAACTGACTAATTTCTGGGTATTGCTGAGTCCTCGTTTTAAGTAGGAAAGTGATTTAGAAAACTGTTTTTTGTCATAATCCAGGGCGTCAAACGAGTGATAGAACAGCGGTGAATGCATAGAATTGTGAATATATCTGCCCTAATAGTAAAAAGTAGAATATTCCTAGACATGGAATTCTCTGCTACCTTTCTACTGTTCTTCCAAAGTCTTTATTCTACTCAATTGCTTTTCCCTTTCTTCTATATTAAAAAATATTTTGGGTCAATTATGTGTTCATGCAAGTGAGGAGTTAATAATATTCCTGAGATTCAGGGATGAAGGGAAAGATATCAAACAAGCTTCCCCTGTAGGTCTGCTATCTCAGTCCTGACCTTCAGATCCTGGGCTTTTCTTGAGTGCAGATTGTGATGGGATCGTTGGGGTGAAGCCTTGAACTCTGGATCCGCTGTGCACCCTTAACTCTCTCCAATCTGAGCTGTCTTTCTCAATGCTTTGCTAGTGATAAGCGGCAAACCCCCTAGGTGCTGTTGCCACTCAGTGCAGCCATATGTGGCATCCTGCACCCAGCTAGATTGCATAAATATATCAACTTCATGGAGAAAGGCATCAGCCAAAACCCTCCCGGCGTTGTACATCAGGAATACAGGCAGTCCCCGGGTTGCGTACAAGATAGGGACTGTAGGTTTGTTCTTAAGTTGAATTTGTATGTTAGTCAGAACTGGTGTCCAGATTCAGCTGCTGTTGAAACTGACCAGCGGCTGACTGCAGGAAGCCCGAGGCAGAGCTGCTGATCAGTTTCAACAGCGGCTGAATCTGGATGCCCGGGACAGAGCAGCTGGGGCACTGCCCGGTAGGTCCCCGCAGCGCCCCCAGCGCCGCACCTCAGCGCTGCGGGGACCAACCCGGCAGCACCCGAGCTGCTCTACCCCAAGCGTTCCCAAGTCAGCCCTGCTGAAATTGAACAGCGGCTGACTACAGGAAGCCCGAGGCAGAGCTGCTCTGCCTCGGGCTTCCTGTAGTCAGCCGCTGGTCAGTTTCAGCAGCGGCTGACTTGGGGACGCCTGGGGTAGAGCAGCTGGGGTGCTGCCGGGTTAGTCCAGTAGCGCCCAGTAGCGGCGTTGCGGGACCAACCCGGCAGCGCCCCAGCTGCTCTACCCCAGGCGTCGGCAAGAAAAGCCTGGTCTGCTGGGGGGGGGGGGCACTAGCTAGCTACTGCGCCCCCCCCCCAGCAGACCAGGCTTTTCTCGCCGCAAAGGACACGGGCGGTCCTGCCACCCGCGTCCTCCGTGGCGAGAAAAGCCGCTCCGCGTCTCCCTGGTGTGCTGTGGGGGCCAGGGAGCAAAGCCGCGGAGGCCCCCTCAACAGACCACGGAGACGCGGAACGGCTTTTCTCGCCGCAGAGGACATGGGCGGCGGTGTCCTCCGCGGCGAGAAAAGCCTGGTCTGCTGGGGGGGCGCACTAGCTCTGCCCACTCCCCCCAGCAGACCAGGGAGACGCGGGCGGCGGGACCGCTGAGACGCGCCGGTCCTGCCGCCCGCGTCCTCCGCGGCTTTGCTCCGTGTCTCCCTGGTCTGCTGCCCCCCCCCCCCCAGCAGACTAGGGAGATGAGGAGCGGCTTTTCTTGCCACGGAGGATGCGGACAGCAGGACCGCCCGCGTCCTCCGCGGTGAGAAAAGCCTGGTCTCCTGTGGGGGGTGGGGAGGCCGCACTAGCTGCCCCCCCCCCCCCCAGCAGACCAGGGAGACACGGAGCAGCTTTTCTCGCCGCGGAGGACGCGGGTGGCGGGACCGCAGTGCATCTGGGCGGTCCCGCCCCCCCCCCCCTCCGGGGCAAGAAAAGCCCCGTTCGTATGTAGGGATCCGACATAAGTCGGATCCACGTAAGTCGGAGACTGCCTGTATACATTTTGCACGTTATTAATTGGTTCACCAATTCATCAAGGGAAAGTGGATACACAACAGCCTTTATAAACCTAAGCAAATTAACCAAACACTTCAGGAAAACTCACTGGTAAAGATAAACAATAAAACAAGTTTATTGACTACACAAGGTAGATTTTAAGTTACTATAAGTGGATAGGCAAAAGTCAGAGTGCTCGTCAGAAGAAAAGAAAATATAAGCACACAGTCGAAACTCTCAACCCTATTAGATTGGGCCACAACTAGATTAAGCATTTTTTCTCACCTCACTAGATATTGCAGCTTATGGTACACAGCTTTCACCCTTGAAATCTGGACTAGTCTCCTCTGTTGGAGTCTTTGGTTTTCTGAGCATCCTTGTTGTTTGCAACACACGTAAGGGAGGAGAAAAAGCCAAGATGGGTCTCTGTGTTTTGTTTTATACTCTTAGTCCATGTATTTGGAGAATGCAAGTCCAGGCATGTCTGGACTATACCTAGACAGTTATTGAATAGTTTAGCTTTTGGCCACTAAGAAAATATAATCTGTAATGTGCAGAGTCAGAATAATGTTACTGTTAATACAGAAAAGCAAAACAAAGCCTTTGATGTGAGGCAACCATGGTATCTTTAAGTCTATTTCAGTACCTGGACACAGTGGGAAATTACTCTGCTGATCAGTGGGCCTGCAGCTCCGAGCAATACACGTTTTAAGTGTTTAACATTGATTTATAATACTGTAGTTAGGTGATTCCTGTATAGTTTCAGACAATTCTATGCCTTATTTCTCCATAGTACTGAGGCTATGAAATCAAAATGCTAGTACTAAACCTTTTTGGTAATATGCATAATCTTCTGTTCAAGGTCTTTTGAAGGTACACTTTACAAAAGAGGAGCTTTGTTAAAAGGTTGGAAACCCCGTTGGTTTGTACTGGATGTGACAAAACACCAGGTAAAATGTTTTTAGCAAACTGAATTCTTATATTATAACTTATAACAGTTTTCCTTAATAAGCATATAGAAATAGATTGACAAATAGTACAAGTAATCATACTGTACTAGAAAGGTAGGGCTGGAAGAAATCAGTCATCAAAGCCATATCCCAGTTGTGATACAGGACAAATATACCTAGATAATCTCGGACTGGTGTTTCTCTGCCTTGCTCTTAAAAACCTTCAGTGACAGGGATTTCATAACCTCGCTTGGTAACCTTTTCCGGTTCTTACCTGTCCTAGTAGAAATGATTAGTAATGATAATTTGCAAATGCAGCGGTACATACCATTTCAATAACAGCATGTGTGATACACTTTATAGTCACTGTGAAGGTAACAGTTTTGTTTTAAAACAGAGATAGCAATCTAGTGTATATTTATAAAGAAACTCCATGAACTGGTAGTAGTCTAGTATTTGCAGAGTGCAAACCCTGTTTGCTGGTTTACACTTTACAGAAAAAATCCCTACATCAAGCAGTTTGCAGTTGAAAATGGCAGTATATTGGCCAACAAAGAAGCAAACTTGCCATATTATTGGTCAGTGTCAGGCATTATGCTAGCCTTTTTGTATGGGCAGTCGGTGCAGCTGTAGCTGGGGGAGGCAGGACTCCCAGCCCCACCTAGAGCCCTGCCCCCTCTGCTGAGGCCAGCCCCCCACCACAGTGAGAGGAGGAGATGAGGCAGAACACCAACCATGCGTTCCCCCTCCACCAGAGGGAGGAGAACAAAAGGGGAGAGAGTAAACACGCATAGTCCATGCCGCCTCGGTCCCCAGAGCACCAGGAGGGAGGAGAGTGCACAGCCTCTGCCTCCCCAGTCTCCAAAGCACTGGGGAGGGAGGAGGCCAAGCATCTACAGCCTCCTGCCCCCATCCCGGAGCATAGGGCGGGCACTGGGAGCAGCAACACTCTGCCCCCAGAATGGCTACAGCAGGCGTTCTGGGGGTGGAGTGTGGGTGAGGCCATGGCTGGCGGTCTGGGAAGGGCTAGGGTTAGGGTTAGGGTTAGGGTTAGGGTTAGGGTTAGGGTTACACCCATGCCTTTCTGTGTGAGCCGTGTTAACTCTTAAGCAGTCAAAGAAACCAAAAACTCTCTGAAATGAAGAGTCCAAGAATCCAGAAAGCATTGCCCAGCATGCAGATAGAAATCTGAGGGGTAATTTTGGAGCTGGGAGCAAAATTATTTCAATCAGCCCTTTTCCAAATTGCAGTAGTCATTATACATTCCAAGCTTGCATTTTATGACTCGTTTATTCGTTCTTTGAGCATTTCCCTTCATATTCATTTTCATGAAACCTATCCTGTGCAGATAAATTGGACTCCAGTAAACATTGTAAATTAAACTACATGAGGATTGCCGTAATATAGAGATGGACAATAGGCAGCCTGCAGGCTAGACATAGTTTAATCAGGGTTAGCCCCCGGTAGGCCGCTGGCGTGGCATTTACCTGTATGGCCACAGGTAGAGTAGCTTGCAGCTCCTATTGGCCACGATTCACTGTTTACAGTCAGTGGGAGCTGCGGGAAGTGGCATGGGTCAATATGGAAGAAGTACTATGGGTCAGGCAACAGAGTAAATCTGATCTGGAAAAACTCCTTTTTCCTTTTCCTTTGTCAGAAGGTTTTGTCTTTACTTTTTACATTCAATGTGTAAGGGTGAATTGGTGTTTTTAATAGATCAATACTGGATTTTCTTTTGTGGAACAGTTTGAATACTGCGGATAATTTAGTGGAGTGGTTATCATTGAATCCACAATGTCTTTGTAGCAAAGCTTCATTAAACCACTAATTATAGACTATGAAAATGTCTACTTTATAAGTAGTCTATAATTACCTACATTATATCTGAATTTTTCTCATCTCTTTCAAATTCTTTTTGAAGTTCAGGAAATACAAACTCTTGGGTTCAACACATGTTGAATGATCCTTCATTAGTTTCCAGAAAATGGCCAGTGAAGTATTGTCAGAAAAGCCTGAATTCTCACATCAGAGGGTACATCTACACTACAACGTTAATTCGAACTAACTTAGTTTGAATTAGTTAATTCGAACTAAGCTAATTCGAACTAACGGATCCAGACTAAAAAACTAGTTTGAATTAGCGTTTTGCTAATTCGAACTAGCATGTCCACATTAAGTGGACCCTGAACCGGGCTTAAGGATGGCCGGAAGCAGTGCCGGCAGGGCATCAGAGGAGGACTTAGAGCGTGGAGATGCTGTCTCAGGCTAGCCGAGGGCTGTGCTTAAAGGGTCCTGACCCCCACCCCGGACAGACAGTTCTCAGGGGTGTCCCGCTTGCAAAGCAGTCCTGGCTTGGAGTGCCCAGAGTACCCACACTGGGCACATCACACCACTCGGCCATCAGCCCGGCTGCACTTGCCGCAGGCCGCCATCTGGGGAGAGGGGGCAATTGGGGGGCTGCAGGAGAGCTTCCACACCAAAAGACCGCAGAGCCAGCCCAGTCCTCCTCATCAGGGGCGCGTACCCCATTCCTCCCTCACCTCCTTCCACTTACCCTTCCCAAGCCCCTCTTCTTGATGTACAAAATAAAGGACAATTGTGTTCAAAAATGGAATCTGTCTTTATTGAACAAAACTGGGGGAGACTGGGAAAAGGAGGTGGGAGAGGGGAAGAGAGAGGCTGGAAGAGGGGAGGGCAACTAAAATGATCAGGGGTTGAGAACAGGTCCCATATGAAGAGAGGCTAAAGAGACTGGGACTTTTCAGCTTAGAAAAGAGGAGACGGAGGGGGGACAGGATAGAGGTCTCTAAAAACAGGAGTTGGGTGGAGAGGGTGCATACAGAAAAGTTCTTCATTAGTTCCCATAAAGAAGGACTAGAGGACACCAAAGGAAAGGAATGGGTAGCAGGCTTCAAACTAGTAACAGAAAGTTGTTCTTCAAAAAGCAAAGAGTCAACCTGTGGAACTCCTTGCTGCAGGAGGCTATGAAGGCTAGAACTAGACCAGAGTTTGAAGGGAAGTGAGATCAAGTCATGGAGGTTGGGTCCATGGAGTGCTATTAGCCAGGGGGTAAGAGTGGTGTCCCTGCCCAAAGTTTGTGGAAGGCTGGAGAGGGTTGGCACGAGACAAATGGCTTGGTCACTGTCTTCAGTCCATCCCCTCCAGGGTCCCTAGGGTTGGCCGCTGTCGGCAGACAGGCTACTGGGCTAGATGGACCTTTGGTCTGACCCAGTACGGCCATTCTAAGCTCAGGGCTCAGGGTCGGGGGTCTCAGTGGACCACCTGGATTTTCATGCACACCTGCTTCTGGGTGGCTAGGCTGGCAGCTCTCCTGCCCAAGCTGGCCACTTTCCTGTGCCTAGTGCGGAGGTCGTGGACGAGGTCCACGATGTCCGCACTAGCCCAGGCGGGTGCCCGCCTCTTGCGGTCCCGGGCAAGCTCCCGGGAGCCGCCAGCCTGGTCCCGGGAAGAGGGGGAGGGCTGGGGGGCATCGGGTGGGTGGCTCGATCCGTGCCAGGTGCAGGGTCTGCTGGCTGGGTGCTGGCAGGCTTGCACCTGGCACGGGCACCGTAGCCAGCCCGTGCCCCTTTAAGGGGTCCGGGGCCAGGAGGGGGGCAGTAGAGTTTCCCTGGTGTTGGCTAGAGTGGCCACCAGGGAAAGCTGGGAAGGGCTAGCCTCCCACTAGTTCGAATTAAGGGGCTACACAGCCCTAGTAAGTTCGAACTAGGCTTAATCCTCGTGGAATGAAGATTATCTAGTTCGAACTAAGCACTCCGCTAGTTCAAACTAACTTTGTAGTGTAGACATACGCAGAGTTATTCCCTTGATTCAAAGGGCCAGATGCTGGTGTAGCTTCATACTTGTCCCACAGTGCAAAGCTGCTATAAAAGCAGCAAGTCTGGCCACTTGAAGATTTCCCCAGTGTGGCCGACCACAAGGTGGTATACTGATACTGTAGGAGCTTCTTTGTCAATTCCAAAATTCCCAGTACAAGGTGTTACTTGGACATGCCTACTGCCTGTGGATGCCAGCTCTTAGACTGTCCATTTGCCATTGTAAGCAGTTTGTTCAGTTTATTGCAGATCTCAGGTTTTTGCAAGTGTCTCCTCAGAACCAGCCCAAAGTTAAGTGCCCCACAATGAGGGCACACAAAGGAGACTTAAAGGCACTTTTTCCCACCCTCAAAACCTGAAATTCTGTGCCAGGCATAGAAACAATGAGCACAAGGATCTGGCCCCAAATAGTGCATTTGTCTGTGTATTGGTTTATACATTGCATTTGGTTGATTTGTTTTCTCTTTTGTGTTCCAGCTGAGATACTATGACTCTGGGGAGGACACAAGCTGTAAGGGACACATTGATCTTGCAGAAGTTGAAACAGTGATCCCTGCATCTCCAACAATTGGTGCCCCAAAGCATGCTAGTGAAAAAGCATTTTTTGATGTATGTATATCATTTGCTGGCCTCCACTAGAGAGTTTTCTTCCTTCTTGCTATCACAGCCATTTCTACTGGACAGTCATGTGAGAGATTTCAAGTTAACTCACTCTCTAGGGCAGTTACACAATTAACTAGTGATCCTCACTCTGAATTCAAAGTGAAAATTCAGAGCATTAGTATATTCAGGGAAAATGAAACACTTCCAGATATCATAGCTTAAAAGAAAGTTTGCAAGTTTGCCATTTCTACTGGACAGTCGTGAGAGATTTCAAGTTAACTCACTCTCTAGGGCAGTTACACAATTAACTAGTGATCCTCACTCTGAATTCAAAGTGAAAATTCAGAGCATTAGTATATTCAGGGAAAATGAAACACTTCCAGATATCATAGCTTAAAAGAAAGTTTGCAAGTTCCTGAGCTGTGTTGTGTAAATTTATTTTTTATCTGATACACTTTTATTTTCATTTTGCAGCTAAAGACAAGTAAACGTGTATATAATTTCTGTGCCCAAGATGCACAGAGCGCACAGCAATGGATGGACAAGATCCAGAGCTGTATTTCAGATGCATAACAGAGAATACTATACAACCTCCAACTGCAGACAAGAAATGCTTTCAGTCCCTCATGTTGTACGAAGATACATTTTGCTATTACAGAATAAGCAACCTTCCTTTCATTTCAGTCATAAACACTAATTATATGCTGAAGCATCTTCCCTGCTTAAGTATCATAACCACTATTACTATTCTTTTTCTCCATTAGGAGGACTTTTCAAATTAGTAACCTGTTGAGCCTGAAATATAACTTTTCAATAGCATTCCTAGCTAAATGACCTTCCTGTAGACACTGAAATATGCTACCATCTAATACTGTTTTTCTTATCACAGAGTTGCATCAGAAAAACTGTCTAGCTTAAATTGTGGACATTTTTCCTCAACTTGTTTTCATGTGGTTTTAGTATTTAAACAAAATGGTCCAAATTTTCAAGCTAGTTGTGTATCTAGAAGAACATTTCTACAATTTCTAAGAAACAATTATGTTTGTGAATTCAATGACATGCATAGTCACTTAATATGTTAAAGACCAAAAAAGAAAAACCTTAATATTTAATTTTCAAAAAAAGGTTTCTAAATCTACTAGCTGCTTTGTAGCCTATCGCTCTAAATAGTGCTTCTGCAACTTTTCATGAATAGCACGTTTTCATGAATAGCTAAAGAATATGCTTTTGGGGGATTCTTTTTGCCCATTATAATAGGATAATGGAAAGAAAACTGGCTGGAAACTAGATGAAGAAATTGGTCACAAATTAAAACTTTCATAGGAGAAAAATCTGAGTCTGAAAAGTTGTATATGTTTATTTATGTTCTGTTCTGCTCACTGTAAATGACAAACACAATGATAAATGCACTAAATAATAAAGCAAGCACTTGCACTGAAATCATTGAGATGCAGACATTTTGAGGGACAAAGGTAAGTTATTTATAGCAGACCAATGCTAGCTACATAACATTTACAGATACTAAATATGTACATAATTTGGTTTGATGTGATTTGATTCTTTAAAAAATTTTTGCACATACATTGGAAGACTGTTTTAAATTTTTACATTTAGTTAACATTGTGTTTGTTCATCTTAAAATCTTTGAGGAATGTTGTTGTTTTTTTAATATATATATAGACCAAAATTACTAGAGGTTTTATTTGCTACAACTTGTGATGGCATGCAGTGGAGTCTTTCGACAATAACCATTGTGGGTTTTTTTAATGTTCATATGGTAAATATCCAACTAATATTTCAAAGAGTTTGTATATATTATTTGGTATTTTCTAATT